>NC_056502.1:12833284-12851459 GCF_014905685.2 Nematolebias whitei
ACATCTTCATCCCTGAAAGAGTGACCGCTGGCCTGGAGATGAGTGTAGACCGCAGAGTCCTGGCCTGATGATGTTGATCTTCTGTGCTGGGCCATCCTTTTGGCCAGTGGCTGTTTTGTTTCCCCGATGTAAGACTGATCACAGCCCTCCTGACACTGAACAGCATACACAACATTACTCTGTTTGTGCCGGGGGACTGGATCTTTGGGATGAACCAGTCTTTGCCGTAATGTATTTTGGGGTTTAAAAGCCACTGGGACGTTATGTTTAGAAAATAAACGTCTCAGTTTCTCTGATACTCCCTCAACATACGGAATGACCACTGGTCTGGGTTCCTCCTTTTCACCTGATGGCTGACTGGAGTCCTGTTTGGGTTTCTTACAGGGTTAAGAAATGTCAGCTACAGCGTGCACTCTCAAGACATGTTACATGCAGTGTACCCTCAGTGTGGACTGAACTTGTCAAAAGGGCCTTGTCTTACTCTGCTCCTGCAACCTGGAACACCTTACAAAAAGAGCTGACGTTATCAACTTTGACCACTCTAAGGAATTTTAAACAACTGCTAAGTTCGTGGCAAAATGCAGACGTTCCTGTTTTTAGTATTTTACATTGCTTCATAATGTAGCTGTTTTTGTTTCATTTTTATATAATTTCTTTAATTTACTTTTTATTTGTATATGCTTTATTATGATTGTCAATTGTTGTCTGTACCGCATCTGTGTTCTTTGTTTAAAACTGGTCTCTCTTGTAAATGAGTCCTCGGGGCTCAATGAGACTAATCTGTATAAATAAATGTTGAATTAATTGTAAATTAACTTAAGTGCCTTTGCTGTGACGGTAGTTCATGAAATCAATAAAACCAAAAGTTTTATAGCATTATAAATGTTTTAAACAACAAGGAGAGCACAATAGGAACTGAATCAAAAATATTTACACGTTCTTTAGGATACGTTAATTTTTTTTAATGTTGGAGCGCCGATTTGGAGAAAGGAACAAAATCTCGCGAGAAAAGGCGAGTTTTGCCCGTTTTAACAGGGGATGGAAACCCCGTTTCACCCTCTCTCCCTTCGCTGTCCACAAGCAAGGTAAAGCGCTATTTTGACTTCGTTACATTTTATATTAAAAATAGCTTCAATATTAATGCATTTGCGTTTCTGACATATTCTACGGGGACATAGCATACGTACTGATGGAATAGTTGTACTTTGAGACTAGTGTTTATACGTTGGTCAAAGTATCGATGTATTTTATCTGAGAGAAGCTCTCGGTGTGTAGCTTTTCGTAATGGCTGCCCCCATGCTGCCTCATTTAGGCCTGCTAGCATGTGTGCTAATCTGTGACTTGTAGATATTGTTTTAGTTAAAACGTCAAGCTGTACGGTTTTAAACTTGGTTTTACTTATTATACATACTGTTTTCATTTGATTTGTATAATGTTAGATTCTTTTGTAAGTAAAGTAAGATTAGCATGGTCGTTAGGCGGCAGGCTAACTGCCCGAACTAACGTGCCGGTTACATCGCTAGGAACCTTTCACGTTAAAAAATGATCCTAAATGTTTTATTATCATACTGTTTTTGTTATGTAGTTTTAGGTTTAAACTACGCAACCACTAAAGTTCTTGAGATCTAATCACATTTTGTTCAAGTTTGCCATAAACAATGTTGTTTTTTGATCATTCAGATTATGAAGTTGTACGAGAACTGTCGAGGTTTTAGTAGCCTTTAAGATTTCCTATAGTAAAAGGATGAATGCAAGATGTAAATGCAAATCTTTAATAGACAACACTTCTCGTATTCTAGACTGTTATAATCTCCACGCCTTTATGAAGTGGATTGTTCAGTTATGCTTAAGGGAATAAAGCACTCTAAATAAGAATTTGTTCTTAGTGTTTATGCCCGGTTAAATAAAGTTGTAAGAAAAATAAAATTAATGTTGCAGCAAAAACTTTATTCATGACTCCTAGTCTCAGCACCAAAGTTGCTGAAATTTGAACCAAATTTCTGTCATTATATGCAAACTCACATTCATCAGAGTCGAACATTTATAATTATATGTAGTATTGTCTATATCTCACTCTTGTAGTTATTAATCAATACCAATGAAAGTATATTATTTTTCTATGTACTTTTTTGTTTGCATTTCGTCTGTTCAGCCATATCATTTTTTTTTTTCAACCTTTGCATCTAGAATGTTTGCAACTGAACACGTTTGTTACGCTTCTGTTTTGCTATTTAGATGCCTGGCGTTACAGTGAAAGACGTCAACCAGCAGGAGTTTGTCCGTGCCCTTGCAGCTTTCCTGAAAAAGTCAGTACATGCTTTTATATTTATTTATGAAATCTGTTTAATGTTAGTTAATGTAGTGCCCATATAACTTGTTTTTCTTGTGTGTTTCATGGTGTAATATTGTTAAAACAAACAGTAAAAGGTGTACGTTGCTGATGCATGCTTAATAATTCAATTCAGTTTATTTATATAGCGCTACATCACAACAAAGTTGTCTCAGGGCACTTTACAGAAACATTCACATACATTAAAGCCAATTAGTAAAGTTCTCTAAGGAATCCAGCAGACAAGTTGAATCTTGGCTTCGTTGCAGTCTCCCATCCTGGGCAAGCACAGTGGCAACAGTGGAAAGAAAAAACTCCCTTTTAAAAGGAAGAAACCTCCAGCAGAACCAGGCTCAGGACAAGCGGCCATCTGCTTTGACCGGCAAATCAGATGGATAAATCCAACAACGTTGAGTCAAGTCCTCTGGACGGGTTGAAAAACTGGAATTAGGTTTTTTTGGATAAAACATAAAAATTTTTTAACTAAGAACCCATCCAGAGGACCTGACCCAACCTGGTTGGATTATACAGGGTGCTTGAAAGTTTTTGTTTTGGAATGGTCAAGTCAAATTCCCGACCTGAATCCAATCGATATGTTGTGGAAGGACCTAAAGCGAGCAGTTGATGTGAGGAAACCCACCAACATCCCAGAGTTGAAGCTGTTCTGTACGGAGGAATCGTCCAAGCCGGTGTGCAGAACTGATCAACAGTTACCGGAAATGTTTAGTTGCAGTTATTGCTACACGGAGGGGTCACACCAGATATTGAAAGTAAAGGTTCACATACTTTTACCACTCACAAATCTGTAATAATGGATCATTTTCCTCAATGAATAAATTGGCCAATTATAATATTTTTGTCTCATTTGTTTAACTAGGATCTCTTTATCTACTTTTGGGACTTGTGTGAAAATCTGATGTTTTGGTCATTTATGCAGAAATATATAAATGTCTGAAGCGTTCACAAACTTTCAACCACCACTTTATTTATTTTGGATTGTGTTGAAGGTTTTATGTTGATGCGTCCTCTGCTGTCTCTAGGTCAGGAAAGCTGAAGGTACCTGACTGGGTGGACCTTGTCAAGCTGGGCAAGCACAAGGAGCTGGCCCCCAGTGATGATAACTGGTTCTATATCAGAGCTGGTAAGCCCAAATATTTGGTTAATTTAGTTGCATTCAGTTAATTCTATTTAGACTTGCAAAGACAAATATTAGCTTTATAAAGTTATAAATTAATGCCCTTATCACCTCTTTTCACAGCATCCACAGTTCGCCATTTATATCTTCGAGGTGGCGCTGGTGTTGGATCTATGACCAAGATTTATGGCGGCCGCAAAAGAAACGGTGTGTGCCCTGCCCATTTCAGCGTAGGATCGAAAAATGTGGCTCGTAAGGTCCTGCAAGCCCTTGAGCTTCTCAAGATGATCGAGAAGGATCCCAATGGGTGAGTGATGCTTTGCAGTGTTTTTATTTTTAAAAACTTTGGCAATAAAAAAAAATACTGTTATGTTAGAGTTTGATCTGCACATTATGTAGTTTAATTGTGAATTACAGGCATTGTGGGACTAACTTACTGAGGCTTATAAATACTGGACTTGTTAAATACACTGACACACATTTTGTGCATTTGTGCACATTTTTGTTTAGCTCGGTATGCTGGGCACTCGGTTGTGTTGAAAGGGCAGGACACCCTGCTTGTATGATGTTATGGGGAAACGATGGTGAAAGTTGGGATTTAGTTTTTCAAGACAATCAAGTTTTGTTGAACAGTTTTAAGTAGGAGCCGCTGGGATCAGCTGTCAATGGGCTTGGAGCGGTGATGAAGAGCCACATCTGTTAAACGTTTTTGCTTTGCATTAATTTGGCAAAAAAAAAATTATGCAACATAAATGTCAAAGGACTGTAGTGAAGTATTGTAATTATTTTACTGTTTTTAGCACAAAACAGTTTAGATATCTTCTGAGAGTTATTAAAACTTAGTGAGTGTGGAACTTGCACTACTTTTTGTTCTGAAATGTTAAAACCAGGAAGTGTTTGCTGTGTGGCATGTGCTTCTGCAGAAAAAAATGAATGTTAAAGCGCAAGTGGTGATTCTCACATCAGTGAATATCACTCTGAACGTTAGCCGAGGTTGTAGGAAAAAGCCAAGCTATAAGTTATGCAGTACCTCCTGAAGTAGATCAGTAAAAAAACAGACCTGTATAATGAAGTTTAATTAAAAAGTTGAATACGGTTATTTAATGGAACGTGGAACTGAGCTACAACGTTGGCCAGCTGTGCAGAACATTTAACAAGAAGATGATGGTGTTTGTTAGTAATAGACTAATTTACTTCCAATTATATATATTTTGAAAGTCCAAAGTAAATATTTTGTTGCTATCCAAGTAGGGATTGGAGGAATTCCATTGATTTTGTTTTTTAATATGTAAAATGAAAGTGATTTTACTTATTACAAATTAACATGCTATTTTTCGTCCTGAAAAGCCATCTCGTTGTTTATTAAATCTGTTTTTCTGCGCTTAAGAACAAGTGCAGCTGCAGATTTTCTTTCAACATTACATTCACATAAATTGGTTAAAAAAAGAAAATGCTAAGAAGTAATGCCACTATGCACAGAAAGCACAACTGTTAGCTGAAGCAGCTAACTTCTTTTTGACCTTCGCCTGCTTTTTGTGGAGCCGCCTAGATGTGGACTGAACATGTGAACTGTCATTTTTACTCGTATTAGGATACAAATCATGTCATTCTTTTGAGTAGTCTCCATTCGAACTGTTATTTTAATTTGTATTTATGATGCTTGCTTTCAATATGAATAGAAAGTAATTAAGAATGACTTAATTAGGTTTGAGGTTGTATCTGTAAGATGTATGCACGCATAGATGGTGAAGAAGGCAAGCATATGTTAACTGTTTACTTTTATGCATACATAGTTGTTTGTTATACAGGGTAAAGTTTACTCCCTTTTCCTTGTGCATTGTTTAAACTTTTATGACCACATGAAACTGATAACTAGTTTGCTAATGTTTTTGCTCCACAAGCCTGCAATAGCTTTGCAGTTACTCCAACAGCAGGACAAATAATTGTCTTTGTTCTATTAATTTATTGGCTAGGAAACGCATTACATTATGAACTGGTCTAAGTTTGTTCTTTTTCCACCTCTTTTTGCCTTGGTGATGAATTAATCATCAACGTACACTTAACTGTACAAACACTGGATTATGGTTCTTAAATAGCTGTATAACTTAATTATTATTATTTATTTTTTTTTTAGTGGGCGACGACTGACCTCCCAGGGAACCAGAGACCTGGACAGAATCGCTGGCCAGGTGAGAAGTCGTTATGTCTAGATTTATGGAAAAGTTTATCAAAATGATTCATAAACGTACCGTCCCTTGAAACAGTGATTTTCTAATATGCGATTACATCATTGATCATGAGTGTTAAGAAAAAATGAGTTATGGTATAGGCGATTTGAATTTCAGATCAACTTGCAGATTAGCTTTTTATTAAATTAATGTTTTTGCTTTCAGTTTTTCTGGATATAATTTGCTGATAAGTGTGCTGCACTATTCTTAATCTTAGACATCAGGATTATGTTGCCTGGTTTGATGCACAGCTAAAATTAAGACCTTCAGTGTCTTCCCTCCCACCCGTTTTATCAGTTACCCTTCATATTGCTGGGTTGTACTTGCAATTTTATTTTTATTTATTTTTTTGATAGTGTGATAAACTATAGTGGTGCCTTTAAGCTTTTCAAGTTGTAGTGGAATTAAATTTACAGTTTTAAAATAGACAGAATAGGAGTGCCATATAACCCCCCCTAATGGAACACCTCGTCTGTGGAGGGAGTACATGACACCTGACATGCGAGATATTTCTAGTGGCGCTTGTCCTCAGGCAAATTTTCTCTAGCTGTCTAATTATACATCTTGTGTGCCTGCAACTGGAATTTTAATATTTTACAAAATGAAAAGCACAGTTGGGCCTTGTCAGAAGTCAAGATGCAACCGTGTTGTGATAAGCCAAGGGTAAAAGGGGGTAAACATAAGGAGGGAATTTCATGCTTAACGAGTCTGCCGTATGGCACAACTTTTCTTCTTGTTTACCCATACTAATGAGCAGTATGCAGATGAGCTGGGCTGGGCCCCGCCCTCCTGTCTGCTTTATAAAACCTGCATCATGCATGTTGATGTAGCTCCTACACCTCTTGAATGGTTTTTCAAGCAAGACTTTCCTGCAAAGACAACAGTCTGCTCAGTGTTGAGCTGCTGATGGTGCTAGTATTGATCAGAACAAAAAAATATATGTCCTAAATTCCCTTTTAACTTGTTTCTTGTGAAACCTTGTACATATAGTAAGGTTCTTTTGGCTGCTCCCTTCAGGGTTTGCCACAGCAAGCAAACTCGCATGAAAGATTTGAAAATAGTTTTACGCCCTGGGCTCAAACCTGAAACCTCAGGATTACAAGACCACGGCACTGACCACCGAGGTACCGCAACCATGGGACCTTATGCAATTAGAGATAAAATTCATGTGCACTGCAGGCTTTTAACACACAACAAACGGTTCTGTTTAGGACTAAAGGACAACGAAAGCAGCAGACGGGATGTTTGATTTTAATTAATTGCTTTAAATTAAATTGTGTCTTGTTCATACCAGTAACATGCACCTGACCCTCATTCCAAAAATCCTTTTGGGAATCTGATTGGGGATGAAAATTCAGAAGTCATTTATTTCAAGGCCACATGTTTCAATATTCTTATTGCATCTTTTTTCTCTCTGCAGGTTGCTGCTGCAAACAAGAAATCTGTTTAATAAACATTTTGTGGGAAAAGTCAAATGCTGTGTATGCCTTTTTTGTGAAAAATAAAAGTACTTAATGGAGAATAATTCTATTAGTATACCATTTTCTTGTAATCTAAATCATATATTGTCTCTAGGACTGTTTATGGGTTTTGGGAAGGGAAAAAAAAACCTTTTCAGAAAGCTAAAGTCTAAATCTAAATTATTGGCTGAGCCATTTCTCAGCTCAGGTATGAACCATCAGGCAAAAATCAAATGTTTGTCATGTTCCATTAAGCATGTGGGAATAGCTTTTTGAGGCTGCTTCATCAATGGGCAAACGGCACCTCTCTAATGGCCACATTGCATTTTCAAACCATTTGTCGTTTTAATCATCTGTTGCCGAGTTCATTTTTTGGTTGCATCCCATAATCATTTGTGATGCCAAGACACACGTGCTGCTCAAAAATAACAATGGCTGATGGTTAAAAGGAAGTGTCTTATTTCGTGTAAGAGTTGTCACGTTGGGGGACCACAGCGCCATCTAGAGACGACTTTTTTGTGCTTCAAAAGATTTTAAAGGCATGAGAAAAGGAATGAACAGATTTTTATTCAGAGCAGTTTTAGACCAAAATTTGTAATGAATGGTTAAGCTTGTACAGATATCTTGAAGGATTATAAAATATTTGTTCTACAATGTCCCTTTTTAGTTGGACAAAGTTTTGAGAAGCTGCTCAACAATCTGAACAACTTGATTAGTGGTGTGAATAAAATCCTGCAGAGGGTGCCAGAGTATAGAATATGAATCATGACGTCACATGCTCGGGGTGAGCTCTGCTTTTTGCAAGTCTGTTCCAATGAAGACATCTGAAATTAGATTAATGGATTTCAAGCCAGTTTTGCAGCAAATTGCATATATATGCAAAAAATTTTAAAATTCTACAATGGTTATTGGGGAGAAAAGCAATATGTAAAATAAATCAACGTTGGTTTAGTTATGGTAAAGAAGTGAGATGATTGTAGTGTTGATAATAACTCAGTTCTAACCAGTCAGAAGGTTTTGCAGACAGCTTAGCTGCCTGAGTGAATACGGAGTTGTATTTGTATGATACTGTTGTAAATGTGTTGACAGTGGGCCTTTGTGTTTGTAGTGTGTCAGCTGCTCTGTGTACAGCACACACAATTCTTTCCCACCGGACTGAGTGTGCAGCTGGTTTTCTTTCCACGTCAATCACAACGGTCTCCAATTATTCTGCACACCTCTCTGAAAACACTTTTTATGCACCTTTCCCTGATTCCCTGTCTTTCAGAGCTCCGTCCTGCCACTACCTGCTGTTTTTATTTGAAGAACAGCTGTTCTTAAAACACCTGAACCCATCATTGCTTCACCTGTCCACCCCCCCCCCCCCCCCCCCCCCCCCCACACACACACACACACACTTATCATTCTGTTTTTGTGTTTACCCTGTAATTTAGAGCAGAGAGAAGAAGCAACATGTCCTTGAGTGGTAGGTAGTAATGTGTAATTTACTGCCATGTTTGACTTCCTGTATGTTTTATCTATATTTGGAGATGGTATGTGCTTTTTTTTTTTTTCTCCAGTCAGCTTTTCCAATAAACTGTTTTACACCACATAATTATCTGCAGGATTCACTTTGCCAATTACTGCTGTCAAGCAATTAGCACATTTAACAAATGCACATTGGAGTGGATTGTGAGTATGGGGGTGGCCTGCATGCACCTTCTCTCCCTCCCAGGTCTTTGGCAGCTCAGCATGATCACGCTCGAGAATGGCTGCAGACCTGCCTCTCACCACCACACGGCTGGAAACGGAAGATAACTAAGAAATGTCTTGCTGCTGCACAGGTCTCTGCAAATAGAAGCACTATCAGGGCAGCCGAGACACATTGTCAACCTACAGCTTTATGCCCTGTGGCATGTTTTCCTCCCAAGACATGACATTCTCCAGAAAGTTTCCCAGCATTCCCAGTCCTGTCACATTGAGTCACAACCAAGTCGGTGGAAGCTGGCCCAGATGGAAGTGGCTCAGTCAAGAAACAAATGCTTTCTCTCATAAATTGCATTATTTTATTGGAAAAACAATGACCTCATGTTTTCACTTCTGTCTAAAAGAATCAAAAGCTTGTTTATTGGAGCAGACGATTAAGATCTGAAACTGATCTTTTCATAAATTAGATTTTGTCCCTGTCTATATCTTGCATTCGATAATATATCAGAGTGCAAGACAAACTGCCTATTGACCTTTTCACGGTTAAAGTGCATGCTCGAAATGAATAATTTGCAATGCATTATGACCTGGATATATTCATTCCTACTTGTGTTTTGTAAAAAGACACGGTCTGAACCAGGGCTATTCAAGTTAACACAACTGCTCAGGGGGCCACAGTTTAAGCCAGCAGCTCAGGGGCTGGACATCCAGCAATTAAAGTCATAAACTCAAGTATTATAATGATCACTTACCTTTAAAATTGTTTTATTGCATTGAATCATAAATGCAATAAACAAAACCCCAAAGTTGTTTTTTTTTTTTTTTTGGTATGAATTCATTGGTGGACGGACTGAAGTCACCCACGGGCTGGAAGTGGCCCGCGGACCGCAGATTCAGTTCACATATACGTTTCAGCTGTGCTCTGCTGTTATTCCAATGCTCAGCATCCTTGCACGTTGAGGACATTTAGCTACCACAACGTCAAATACCAGTAAAACAACTTTATAATTCCATTTGTATACAAAAGTCAATAAAAAAAGCAGGTGTTAAGCACCAAAAGACGAGTTGAACGCTAATCTTGAATACGAGAAATAGCTTTGAAAGTATTTGGAGTATGTTGCCTTTTTTTTTTTTTGCATGCGTATTAGTAACTGTAAAAAGTTCATTAGCAGTATTTCCCAACATTTAGGTTGTTAAATACTTGAAAAGATTAGAAATAAATTAGCTTAAAAACTTAATTCCAGTCATGCTTTTAGACTCGATGCAAAGTCATGAAAACCAAATCAAAGAATCACAATAATTTATTTTAATTTAACTTTTATTTATGCAGGTTGTCTTATTGAGTTACGAGGACCCATTTTCAAAAGAGACCTATTTGGGAACAGATGGTGCGGGTTAAGGGCCTTGCTCAAGGGCCCAGAGCAGAACAAATGAGAGTGGGGGCAGGTGTGGGTGTTTTACCTTTTCAACCCACGTTTTGATGTTGTTGGTCTGGGGAGTCGAACCAGCGACCTTCCAATCACAGGCCCACCTTCTCAATAAGCAATCCACCCAAAATATTTCTCATATAGATAATTTGTGTTGTCTATGAAAACAAGTGACTGGATGCCAACTTCCATGTGCATTTGTTTACTTTCATGACTAAAATTAGGTCAAACTTTAATTGCAGTTTGCACTATTATTATTTTGTTGCACAGGGTTGTGGGTTGCTTTTTACTTTTAGCTGTTGTGTTCAACCGTGACAACTGTGCTGAAGTAGCTAAAGTTCCACAAAAGCCACGTTTGAATGCCGAGCTGTCTTTATAGTGCACCACCGCCCTGCTTGATCCCTAATATTTTATCTTATGCAATCTTCAATTTAAAATGCATCAAATAAATAAAGTATGACTTGACTGTTAGTGATGGTTGTTTACTTCTATAGGTCTTGAGTATTTCTGACTGTCATGTTGCACCTCAGGCAGAAAGTTCTGGGCACTTCTGATCTATAAGCTGCGTCCAGTGTATTTAATGCAGCTCAGGAAGGGTCAGCTGTGGTCCAAAACGGTTAAAAGAAATTAGTCAGAGGTCAAAAGGTCAAAGTTGTTTCAGCCTAGAGCTCCTAACAGAACTAAAGTGTGGGTTCCGCACTCCTGCTTCTGTCGGCGTGCGCAGCCGATAGATGGATGTGTTTGGAGTTTCGTTTAGTGAGTCTCAGTTGAGGGGCTTTATGTACATCTGTCTACTGTATGTGTTGCTGTTCATCTTTGTGCTGTCAGCTCTAATCCCTCATCATGTGTTTGGCCTCAGAGCAGGTGGTGTAAACACACAACGTGCTGCTCAGCCTGCTTGGCACCACAGGGCCATGGCTGCGTGGCCTCACAGCAGGTGTGTGTATACGAGCTTGTGTGTGTAGACCAAATAATACAAAAAAAAAAACGTATGAGTGACTTTGGTGTGTCTCCTCAGCTTGTGAGTCTGAATCCCCTCCACCTGTCACAGAGGGTGGGTACAAAGGGAGGAAGACGGGGCCTGGAACAGATGCTGCCTACAAAGCCAGCTGAACTGTCTCAATTACACACTTGTGTCGTTTGTGCCCGTGTGTTTATGTGTAAAGCCCTTATTATTTCTACGGTGTGACCAAGCTAGTGCGCGCACACGTTCAGAGCTTTCAAGTCGATCGTGCTTTGATGCTTCCGGCCTGCGCTTTCTTCAGCACAGAACAAAAGAGTGGCAGAGGCAGACAGTGTGACACAGAACGGCTGTGGAGATGGTGGGCGCTGCAGCAGACAGAGGTAGAAGGGAGTGTGCGCTTTTTTAGCCCCACACTCCATCAGTTCTCTGGCTCGCTCGCTATCTTTCCGTCTCTGGGGGAGGGATGCAAGATCTTTAAAGAAATGCCAAGCAAGTGTCAGGAAGTGGCCAAACTGTGTAAGAACTCAACCAACAGGGAAGCTTCAAGCTGCTTCTAAGACCCATTATCTAATACAACACATTTCTACACACCTGACACGTCTTTATTGTAAAAACTTTTTTTTCCTTTAAGATTTAGCAAACATGTTTGATGCGTCCCTTACAATAATGGAGCTAATCTTGTACTTGAGCCTTTCATCCATGTAGGAGTTCCTATAAACATGGACACTAGATGGAAAATTGTTGAAGGTCACTGCAGTGGTAAATTGAAGGTTAAATCTTCAAGAAACCTCCCAGCATCATCAGAACGACTAAAGACGAGATTTTTTTACAACTTTAAAGACACATTCCTTGAAGGGATGCCCATTATCAGAGTTTCACATCAGAGGTTTAAAGTACTGAGTTCATCTTTTTTTAGGCATGATGGAGTTGTAGCTGTTTTGATCAAACCTTGAAAGCAACATCAGTTTTAGATGTAGGCTAGATTTATAGAGGAGCAGATAAGTGACCAAATTTAGCAAAATCTTTCAAATCTGAATGCAAGCTGAAAACTTTGCATAGACCCTCTTTAGACATTACTCTTTAAAAAAAATGAACATTAGCCACTTGAGAGTTCAAGATGGATGCCTACTAGCAATATAAGTTTTATTTTTCATAAAAGCAAACTATTTTTTGTTTACCATATTTTTCGGATTATAAGGCGCATTAAGCGAAATAAAACAATCAGATAGGTCAAACTTTATTCAGCTCATTCATAATAACTCTCAACATTGCTCAGTTGTACCACATAAAATTGGTTCAAGGTCGGTAAGCACAACCAGAATTAACACATAAGGCTCACTGTTGATTTTGGAGAAAATTAAAGGATTTTAAGTGTGTCTTATAGTCCGACAAATACGGTAATAAAACATTTTAATAAACACATATACGTCTTGAAAAAAGGGCAGCCATTTGGATTTTTAAGTTCCATACAATGATCATCTTAGTAATTTAGTTGTTTTTTCTACCATAAAACATCATATCATGTCACATTTATACCTCATAAATACCAAGAGCTCATAATACCATTTGAAAATACAAAACTTTTGCCTGCCTTCTTTAAAAATTGTACCCGTTTTGAATTTTCAGCTCCATACAATAATCATATTAGTAATTTAGTATGTTATATTTTTATACCACAAAACATCATCTCATTACAGAAGTACACATCATAAATTTCAAGATATTAAAATGCTATTTAAAAATATAGCTATTCTGTCGGCCTTCTTGAAATCCTAGTAGGATTTTCTAAAAGCATGACCTCACAGCAACTCCTACATGTTTGCATTCACATTCGAAAGATCATTTCACTTATCAGCTCCAAAGGTTGACTAAAATCATTTCAGTGGCTTGTGGTGTATTTTGACCAACAGGTTTGAATCCAACATTCAATAATTAAGTTTGAAACAAAAACTTTGTGCATTGATCAACACTTAGAGTCTGTGAATAACTCTCAGCTAAACTCACCAAGGTTTTTTGCTGCTTCAAGATATGTGTGTGTTATTTAAGAAGAATTGATGAGGGGCATGTCTTCACCTATTGCCCTTTTTAATCACCTTAACTGTAATTTTGATCAGTATAAAAAATAAACTAAAAATAAGGTTGAGGATGAGGTTCTGCCTCAAGTGGAGAAGTTCAAGTATCTCAGGGTTTTGTTCATGAGTGAGGGAAGAATGGAGCGTGAGAATGATGGATTGGTGCAGCGTCTGCAGTATTGCGGACTCTGTTCCGGTCTCTTGTGGTGAAGAAGGAGCTGACATGTAAAGCAGAGCTCTTTGTTTACTGGTCAGTCTACATTCCTACCCTCCCCTATGGTCATGAACTCTGGGTAGTGAGTGACTGACAGAATGAGATCGTGGATACAGGCGGTTGAAATGCATTTTCTCAGCAGGGTAGCTGGACTCTCCCTTAGAAATGGGGTGAGAAGTTCAGTTATCCGGGAGAGACACAGAGTAGAAGCGCTGCTCCTCCACATTGAAAGGAGCCAGGTGAGGTGGTTCAGGCATCTGGTAAAGATGCTTCCTGGGTGCCTGTTAAGATAACGGGTGTAACCATGACTGAAGCAAACAGACACCAGGACTCGGATGCAATTTACAGCGTTTATTTACAATGTGGCGACTCGAGTAAATGTCAGAAGGTGGGACTGGAAAACCTGGAGGGCAGAGGAGAGAGATGTCTGGCAGCCGGGGATGGTAATACTTGTAGCTGTAGTCCTTAAGATGAAGGTTGGGGTCAGAACAGGGAGGGCTGACCCAACAGTTTCCAGAGTGAGGAGCATGTACATCAGGAAAGGGGTCCAATGGAAACAGGTGAGTGGTGGAAGGCATAGAGCAGCTGAGGAGGCGCAGGAGGATTTGGAGGCTCACACTGAACATGAAGCAGGACAGGAGGATGGCAGGGTTAAACTCTCAGGATGCGGACACAAACACAACTGGTTAGTATCTTGGTTTACTCACAAAGTACTGACTAGAACAATGGTAGGTAATGTCCCAGTGCCCGCTGAATGTTCTCTGCAGCTTCTTATTCTCCTCCTGCTTGTAGCACTGATGATCTGCAGGCGCTGTTAATTGAGTCTTGAGTGGAGGGAGGAAGAAGGCAGGGCCTACAGTGCCTCCCTATGGAGGTGCTTCAAGCATGTCCAGCTGGATGGAGATCCTGGGGAAGACCCACGACACGCTGGAGAGACAATGTCTCTCAGGTGGTCTGGGAACGCCTTGAGGTACTCCCAGAAGAGCTGGAAGAGGTGGCTGTGGAAAGAGATGTCTGGGCCTCCCTGCTTAAGCTGCTGCCCCTGCAATCTGACTTCAGAACAAGCAGAAAATGTTGGATGGATGGATGATGGATAAAAAAATAAGTTCTTTGTTTTCCCATTGGTGCTTCAACTCAATATTGATTGATTTGTTGACATGGTTTGTGTGAGATGAGACTGGTGCTGAAAACAAAATGGCAACACATCTTCAAAGTACATTTACTTTATAATAATTCATTTACGTGGTAATGTTTTGCTGTTGCCAGATCTCCCTTGTAGAGGAACATATATCTGTGATATATTATCCATAAATTAAATGGATTCATTCATTTTTCTGGACTGAATAATATCGTGCATTGAAATTAATTGAACGTAACGTGAGACGTCATTTTTCTTTGACCCATCAAATGAATGCGGTCATTTATTAACAGAATCAAAGTTTAACATCAAACATTTACATTAATTTGGCAAATTGATTTCAACAACAACATAATTAATTAGCAAGCTTTACAATTTAGGAAACCATACGGCCATGATTTTCCTTTGCTTCACAACAGACATTTCTGAAAATATCTGGAATGATTTGCTGGCAGGATAGAAGAGTTTTAAAGATGGGAAAATGAAGTTTAAATTGAGAGAGAAGATGGATGAGGGGTTGTTATGTGTCGGTATCAGAACGGCACGCTCCGTTAAGATCCCAGCTTCCTCCTCGGTACACTTAGGTGGTATAAATCGACTCTTTACCTGTAGCAGGTGTCTCCACTGGTACGGAGTTCCATTTAACGCACCCTTTCAGCGTCTCCGTAGGAACAGCTGTGAATCGTCCGAAGTAGTGACAGTGTTCCGTCCGACACAGGTTCACCTCTCGGTTGGGCTCACATGAGTTGTGAGTCCGTCAGAGTTCCACTCAGATGTGGAAGATTCCATAATTCCCACAAGACTCGGAAGAACTCCGGATCATGTCTGAAACTCCTGTACTCTCCAGCACTTCTTCCGTTCGGTTTGCTCTCCGAACTGAACTGCTCTCCCACCGCACTCGACTCAACTCGACTGGGCTCGACTGCTTTTGCTAGGAAGTGCCGACATTTAAAGAGTTCTATTTCCGGTTCATTTGGGAAGTTCCTGATTGGTCGATCGACCAAACAGGGGTGTGTTTTTGTGACGTAAGAGGTCACTAGAAGTCAGAAAAACAGAAAGAGTGTTTTGGAACAGACTGAAGATGTTTTTTAGACAGACGAGAGAAATGTTTAGGCGAGTTGGGGGAAAACAGGTGCCAGCTTCTCTATTTACGTCTGAGAGGATTTAAAAACATGACAGTTCGTTCCAACAACTTGTTTTGCGTTTGACTCCGACATTTGACCGACATCACAACTTGCTCATTACAGACAGAAAATCAGAAAATGCATGAATTACTCCGTAACACATTCTAACTTGATCTCTACTTTGAATGAGGATCAAAAATCACTAATACTGTTTCACAGTTGATTAAAATGAGTAGTTCACTTCAACATTTAGAAATGGTTTGAACTAAACACACTTTGATTATCAAGAAATTTGTAAGATAGTAATGATAATAAAAGAGAGTGTTCTTTCAATTGATCAATGCAGGACACACTTAGAAAGTCTCTGGGTGGACTTGATTTAATGTTTCTGGACTCAAATCAATGAAATACAGTTCTTGTCCCAGGAAGGCCCTCAAGGCCAGATTTGACCTGAGGCTTAGTTCACTACACCCTTGAAAATGAGGTTTTTAATCTTAATGGGACTTTCCTGATTAAGTGTAGGGGGTGAAGAACGGTCACCATGGCTACAGCCAAGACCAGTGGGACAAAAGACAGAACTGGTCCGCAACGACCCTTCAGTCAATAATAAAAACACATATTTTTGCTGTAGATTTCCACTGCTGTATACACTTACTGTTATTCAGTTTTCCAAGTCCAGTATTTGATTGCGCTGCACTCGTGCTGTAGTTCATGCAGAAGCTCATAGCCAATTAATTAACACTGAGTAGCTCTTGGTTAAGTGGATTTGTTGCTTGCTCTAATTTCTGAACAGACTCAGATGAAGATTGGTTTTATGCCGGCTGGCCTCTCTGATGCAACTCACCACTGAGCACCACATGTGTGGCGCAAGGGGCTGCCATCTTGGGTACCCGGGGAAGCAGATTGTGGGGTGTTTGTGTTCAAATGAGGGTGGAGTCAGATGTGGGTGCTTCTCCTTTCCCACGCAAATTGTGGATGTTACAGTCAGGGGGATTCAAACCTGATCACAGGCTTATCTTTAACCACTGCACCACCCTCTATTAGTTGCTTGTTCTGATCATTATTGTTATTTTTACAATGAACTCATATTAGTTGTGTTTTATTGCCATACTGAATCATAAACTGTTGCTTTTTAAGAATTGATTGCATCAAAAGGCAATAAATAAACATGGCCAATTTTGGAATCCTAGTGAAATGAATAATGTGCAGGTTGCAATGTGTTCAGCTTCAGTATGACCAGTTTGTGACTCCCTAACAACACAATAATACACAGTGCTGACAGGAGTCACTGCACATGTAAGTGATTCATGACCCCCGATCCTGGTGTGTTGTGTTTGTGTGCATACATGTTTGTGTGCATGTGTGTTGTGCAACCAGAGTTGTAGAGGTTAAGGAACTAATTTCAAGCTTCTGTCATGTCGTTGCAAACTGCTCATACTGTGACCACGTTGGCTCAGTATGATGCTGTCTCCTGGTCCTTCTGAACAAATTTGATCACGTCCGTATGTTTTTACCAAGCTATGTCTTTTAACCTCCTCCTCTGCAGACTTTACAATTAATAATTAAACCATACTCTGTCTTTGGATTTTTTTTTTTTTATAGCTTTCCTGGTTTTATTTGCTTCTTTGCTTCTGAATTTCTGCAAATACGGAGGGCACAAGTGCACACTGATATAAAAACCAGTGTTGTTAATATGTCACGATCTTCCTCGAGGAGTTTTATTTGGGAAACATTTACAAAAAGTTAGACTTTTTCTGGAATGTGTGAACTCAAAGATAACAGGAAACCCGATTAACCACTCAGCGACATTCAGCACATCCAAGAGTTCAGTTCTGACCGAATATTTCTTGAAAAACGTCTCATTCTGCTTGATAATTATTCATGAAATTACAAGTCTCTATAGGCAATGTGCATTATTTGAAGGACTGCATATCACTCTCCACCACTCATGCCAGAATTTTAAACTAAAATTATTTTATGATGAGAAGGGATGAAGTTGTGAACGTTTTGCTCAAACCTTTTAAACAACATTGCGTAACATTACAGATATCACCATTTTTGGTTTGGATACTTTTGATTAGCTGTGGCGGCCATTTTGACTTGGGGTTACTCAAACAGCTCAATCCAGTCAGCTGTAAATGTAGATCCAATGATTATGATGACTCACTATGTGAGTGTGCTGCTTGTGGGACTGAGTTTATGGTGGCTCCTCGAACTGATGAAGTCCTTTGGATGAAAGACGAAACCATTGCCATTTTGTTTTCAGCACCAGTCTCATTTCATATAATCCATGTCAACAAATCAATCAATATTGAGTTGAAGTGCCAATGGGAAAACAAATAACTTATTTTTCCATCCATCCATCCATCCATCCATCCATCCATCCATCCATCCATCC
>NC_056502.1:12851469-12875811 GCF_014905685.2 Nematolebias whitei
CATCCATCCATCCATCCATCCATCCATCCATCCATCCATCCATCCATTATTTTCCACTTGTTCCGAAGTAGGATCGCAGGAGCAGTAGGTTGAGCAGGGAGGCCCAGACATCTCTTTTCACTGCCACCTTTTCTAGCTCTTCTGGGGAGACCTCAATGTGTTCCCAGGCCAACTGAGAGACATAGTCTCACCAGAGTGTCCTGGGTCTCCCCCAGGGTCTCCCTTGCACCTCCCTAGGGAAGCATCCGGGGAGCATCCTTACCAGATGCCAGAACCACCTCAACTGGCTCCTCTCGATGTGGAGGAATGATTCTACTCCAAGTCTCTCCCGGATAACCGAACTTCTCACCTTATCTCTAAGGGAAAGGTCAGCTACCCTGCAGAGAAAACTCATTTCAACCGTATGTATCTGCAATCTCATTCTGTCGATCACTACCGTTCAGCTCTCTCTGAAGGATGAAATGTCTCAACAAAAAAGGAAATCATCCAGATGAATGGAATTTTACATGGATTATTGAGCATGCACTTTGATGTTTTGAACCACTTTGGCTATGGCAGAGGAGACGACGGGGGAGAAGGCAGGCCCCAGAAACCATCTTATCACCAGCAAACCGGATGGCCCGCTATGTTGTGGGACTGAGTTTGTGAAGGCTCCTCAGACTGATGAAGTCCTTTGGATGAAGGACGAAATGTCTCAAAAAAGAAAAAGAAAAAAGAAACCGTCCAGATGACCTGATTTAACTTTGGTGGATTTTTTTAACCTGGATTATTGAGCATGAACTTTGATCCAGTGATTATTTTTGAGAGTATTGTTCAAATCCGTCCACCATTTCTAACATATTTTACTAACAATACACACAGGCAAAAACAACAACAACTAAAATAGTTTGGATGTGTTAAATTGGACCAGTTTTGTTTAAAATAATAATGATAAAAATAAATAAACATTTCCAGTTCTCATGGTGATCCAGGATTCTGTTTTTTCTGCTGATTTATGAGAAATAATTGGGCGTCGTTTGCAGACGGTCGCGCGCAGCAGAGAAGCAGCTGAAACTAAAAGCCCCGTTTGACAGCTGACAACTGTCATATAAATTGAACTTTTCTCACCTTCGAAGCCCGAGCACACCACAGGCACTCATCTCCTGCAAGTGTGTTTAATTTTGTAACTGAGTCCTGCTGTGGCGGGGGGGGGGGGGGGGGGGGGTGTACAACATTCAGCTAACACCGTGCACTAGCCTCAGGGCCTTATAGGTAAACCTTTGTGGGTTCGGATAGAGAAATTCTCTCTCTCATTTTTTCTGAAACATTATTTCATTTTCTTCCTCTCTATTATACGGTCTCCCCACCCCTCTGGCTCTCTATCACTCCCCCCACCGTTCTCCCATCTGGCTGTTCCAGCTGAGGTCAACCCGCACCGCGCCGCTGTAGCACTGGAACTCGGGAATCTCATGAATAGCAATGCAACAAACTGGCAGGGCCCTGACATTTGCAATCTGTGTGTTAAATTAAGTTCATTTCAATATTCTGATTGTAATATGAAAGGGATCAGTCGCGTGCCCTGCCAGTTTTAATAAAATCCTGAACTTTAGTGGAAAACGGTCAGACTGTCAGTCATCTCCTAAAATTTCTCACGCAAGATTTTTTCCCATTTATTACCGTTTCTCAGCAACAGTCCGTTGTTAGAATTGTGACTTTACTGATAACATTCATGTGAACCTCTCCCATTTATCAGAATAGACATGTGTCTTTGCAAACATTGTTACATGTATGTGAGAACACAATAAAGCCTTTGCATGGTCAGGTCTGGCCATTTCTCAGGCCAGGCTGAGTTTATCCACATGAATCTTATCTCGTTCATTAAACCTCCTGCCCATGAGGAGAACCTTTGTGTCTGTGTGAGAAACTTTGACATGCTCTTAATTGGGTTTTGCACAACTTTACAGCTCAAAACTCTGTGTTTGCCCCAGACGGATTTCATTTTCCACTTATTTATCCACATTTCATCACCCAATTTCTCAGTTGTTGCAGTGTAACTCCATTTACCAAATTTCTCCTTTTTACCCCAAATATTCACCCGCCCTTGTCCTCTGTGCACTCCCTGCTCAGCTGGTGCACCAGTCAGAATGCAATGAATGGTTCTGAGAATCGTTTCTACTCTTCCTATTTCCAGTTCAGTCCTCTGTTCACAGCTGGAGCCAGAAGCTCTGCATGCAGCTGAGCAAGCTGTTGGCTCTTTCTGTTTGTATGGGCTAATGATTGGAAGATTTAAAGGGGAAAACATTAGAGGCTAAAGAATGATTTTATAAAATTACAAACGAGGACATTTAAACATTTCACTCATCACATATGGCATTAACATTAAAAGTTAGAAAAGTTGTGTTTTTGGGGGGTTATAAGAACAAACTCAAACATTTTCAAATGAGCGTAAAATCAAAAACAAAGCAAAATGCGAAGGATGCCACACGGGCTAATGCAGAGGAAATGAGGATTTTATTTTATTTTTTATTTTGTCAGCACAAGAAGACCGTTTGATTCAATGAGAAAAAAGCCATGAAAGTGTCAATCACATGCATGTTTACAACTTTACATCTTTAATTTAGAGACGAGTGGAATTGGTTTTCATGGTTTAATCAACACAAATTATTTTCTATTTCTGTAGCACATGCATTTTGTGTCTGAAACACTTCAAATTAGCTCACTGGGCTGGCTGCTGGGAACCAGTTGGTGACACAAAAATAGGGAAAAAATAATTAATTTTATGTTTCAGTTACACTGAAATCTGAGTGTCGGCAACTAAGCGACCAGCCATGTGGTCACATTTTGAGTGGCCAGCTTTTGAAAATCACAGCTTATTGTTGTTTGCATGGTTGTATTGTTGGCCGTGCACATTATTTTGCTGCCCCAAAACTGTAACACTATGTTTTTTATGTTGAAAACTCAACAAGCCTGAACCCTCTGCAACTCACAATGAAACAGACAACCCCCTAAGAATGTTTCAGGACATTTTATAGACTCCATTGCGAATGGCCTTTGCCAGCTCGCTGTCAACATTTGAAGTTTAGTGAGACTTACCTATTGAAAGGCTAAATCTGATTGGTCAGCTGATGATAAAGTATGCACAGCTGCCGAGTCGTTGAGACTAGTTGCACCTAGGTGTGCCTGTTTAACCTCTGTAAGCAGTAGTGTTGTGCACTTTTTGTCTGTGGAAGACCAAAAACTTATCTTGATACAATGCCAGTGATAGACGAGCAGCTAAAATCAATATGACGTTGCACACGAAACGATACAATTCACTCTTCAATCACAATGCATTAGTATCCAACGTGTTTGACTCAGGACAGCGTGATTCAATGCAGTACAACACGACAATGCAAAAAAAAAAAAAGATTCTTCAGGAGCAGTTCTTTCAGTGAAAAATAAGTCCGTTTTAAGCAGACTTTGGTTCTTTGAAATTTTCAATGATCTTTTTCAGGTACAAACGTATTTAAGAACACAGAAAAAATGAAATAACTAAAATGCTTAACATTGTCTCTTTAAAACCAAAGTCACAAGGAACACATTTGATGTCTTTGCTCTGTTTTTGCACCAACAATTGTGACATGTGAATTTCTCATTGGCCTTTACATAAAACACATTAAAAAAGCTGTTTGTCGTTATTCAAAGAGCTCCTTCAGATTTGATTTTTGAATAATAATGCCTATGGTTTCCCTAAAAGTTGAGTCACTATCTCTGAATCAATAAGCCAAACAGAAAAGCTCTATTTCATGACGCTTCCTGCTTCTGTGACTTGTCACTACAAACCGAAAGGCGTATTGTGATCTACGTTGCTGCATCATCATCTATTAGAAAGAGATGATGATGACTATTAAAAAAATAAATAAAAATAAACAACAACACCTACACTAGATAGTCACTATAATAAATATTTCATAATAATGGTGTGGAGAGGATGGCTGTAAGGGGAGAAGGTAGGCCATCAAAAAAAGAAAAAAGAAAGAGATGACAAATGAGCACAAGCTTTTCTCCAAACATCATAACCAGGATGCTGTTGATGACATCACAATTTGGTTTTGTCTTATATACAGTACTGTACATGCCCTACTGAGCCCAGAAACCATGAATACGGAGGCTTGTTTTGCTCTGAAAGAACCCAAAGGAACATGTGATCACATGATCTGCCAGATCCACAAGATAAATGGGGTGCAGATTCACAAACCACTCATGGACATGATCACTAATTGATGTTATTGTTGTGGGCCAGGGCCCCCTAATGCACTCTGCTGGAGTGGTATACAGCTGACCACTCATGTTGCAGTTGAATTCCTTTCATGGGCAAAACCATCTGCTGCCAATTGATTACAGTAACAGATATTGATTTAAACAGACACTTTAAGCTAATGGTCCCTTTAAATAGTCACCCCTTTTTTTAATTAGGTCCTTAAATTTACACACACATACACACATGTTTAAAAAAAAAAACAAAACATTTTATTTAAACACAATACAGCTGGCTTACACCATCCGGCTCCCCGTTCTTGCACTGTAACAGCCGTGTGATGTACAACTCAACTACTGGTCTCGTTCCCAGTGGCAGTTTGCTACAGAGTTGCATTAAATCTCCTCATGCCAAACATTCTGCCCTGCACGTCAAGTCAAGCTAGACAAACTGCACAGCACAGCCAGTTGGGGCCCACTGGGTTGCAAACACTCTTTCTTGTGGTTATTGACAGAAACCATCACTTTCTGCCTCTTGTTTCCTCCACTCTCTCCATCTCCTAGCCCGAGTTGATTTGCTGCTGTTTGAAACCCATTACTCTCCTGTTTCCAGTCACTCAGTCCTTTTCGGTGGCTGCACTCTCCCTGTTTCTTGTGTTATCGTCTTTAGGACATCTAATTCAACATCTTTTTTTATGTTTTTTTTTTGTACTTTCTCCTCCTTTCACACAAATTAACTTTTTGCAACCATCTTTGCTTTGTTCTCTTTGATTCCACCTCGTGCCTTCCTGCTGAGTCACAGAAGTCTGCATTGATGGCAACACTAACCCGTGATGTGTGAGTGTGTGTCATGGTTGCCCAAGCCCACATTGTTGATGTGATATCACAATCATCCCCACATTACCGACAAGAAAGGGAGGGGAGAGAAATAGTTTTAAAAGAAAAGAGAACAAAGTGGAGGACAGTGGACACGATGAGAAATCAGCGAGTCGATCCAGATAAGTGTGGACGAAACTGGAGTTTGACATCTGATTAGTATGTTGGTTAGAAGATCACACAGTTTTGTGCTTAACTGTAAATATGAGTATTCATGAGAAACAGCCTTTCTGAATGTGGGTGTATCTGGGGGTGGCCTGTGTTTAGTGCACATCAATAAAAGATGCATTAGTTCAGGCCTCATTGGACACACACAGATGGGGTTTTTGTCGAACAAAATTATACATATTTGTATTTTTTTGGTGATATATACATAAAAAGTGAATGCAAATGGCAGCGTGACATTGCTTTGGGTCACATTAGTAAACCCACCAAGAAGGTCTCAACATGCAAATAAGAATGCACTCTCATAAATACACCATTTAAGCCTGACAGAGGTGGAAACACTTTCATATTTCTATTGTAACTGCCGGGGAGGACACAGATAAATTGCACTTGCTTGCATTTCATGCAAGGCTGGAGGATGATTAATATTCTATAAAATAGTTTATGTATTCACACTCAGAGCCTGGGGGTTTGAATATGAGGACGACGCCAACGTTCAGTTAGTGTAGGCATGATGAAGTCCACACAGCCCAGCAGGCACGCCGGATTGCGAATGTGTGTTTGTGAGCATCATGAAGTGCAGTGCTGGAGAGACACTGGAGACTTTGAAGGCAAAGAGCTGATTCCTAATTAATTTCTCCTCACAGAGGCTAAGCTTACATGCATTAAGCTGTATGAAGGGACGCTAACTGACAGAATAAAAGCTGCTTGAAAGGAGGAAGAAATGTACATTTAGAGTTTTGAAAAAGTTGTTTGTTGTTCCTAATTTAAATGGTTCAATCTGTTCTTTTTTACTTGAGTAGATAAGCTTACATTTCAATTTCCTGCCCTTTTGGGATTAGCAGAAACACACTGCAGAAAATAGCATTATTGTGGTAAATAATAATGTAATGAAACTGGCCTTTTTTCAAGAAATGTGTTTTGCCCACTGCCTTTTAAACAAAGTTATTTTATGATCTAACACTCCAAGTATGTGATGGGGATGACTCTCAGCTACTACCACACTAAGTTTGAGCTCAATGTTTATAAAATTGCTAAAACTGATAAGTTGTGGGGATTATCTTTTTTCATTCAACCTTTATTTATACAGTTTAGTTTGAGTCAAGAGGACTCATTTACAAGAGAGACCTGTTTTAAACAAAATATACAGATGAGGTACACACAACAATAAAACAATCGTATAAAAGCATATAAAATGAAAAGTAAATAAAAGAAGTGATATAAAATGAAATAAACAACATATGCTACATTATAAAACTGTGTAAAATACTAAAAAACAGGAACATGCCTGCATTGATTTTTGCATTGAAAACTAACAGTTCTTTAAAATCCCTTAAAGTGGTCAAAGTTAAGAGCTTCAGATCTTTTAGCAAGGTGTTCCAGGTTACAGGAGCAGAGTAAGAGAAGGCCCTTTGGCCAAATTTGGTCCGCAAAGAGGGGACGCTGCAGTTAATGATGTCTACATTACTTATGCAGATTGTGAAGAGGGTGCGTCCTAAGACTGAACCTTGTGGTACACCATTGTTGACAGTTAAATAGCAGGAAGAAGTACCATTTTGTTGAACACATTGCCTCCAATCTGAGAGGTAATTAGAAAACCAACTGATAGTTTGACCTGAGAAACCAATGTCGGAGAGCTTATGGCATCTTAAATTAGTTCTTAAAGTTATTCAGTTATAGATGCCTAACCGAAGATCACTTTTTGGGAACGTCATTAAAATCTGTCAAGTGAGCTATGAGATATTTTGCTAACAGACAAACACATGCACACACAGACACTAGCAGATACACTGTTGCTTGTCTTTTATGATGTCGGACCTTAAAGTGTTTTTAAGAGGTATGTAAAAACATGTGTTTGAGATCTTTTCTTACAAATGAACAAAAAAAAAAAAAAAAAAGCATAACTAAGGTGACATGGGTTGTTAGCAGCTTACAACAGCCAAAGTGTGATTTAAACCACAGTCTTGCTGTGTGCATGCATACACTTCAATAACAAGTCCAATTTATCTGCTTATTCTGAAACATTACATTTTGAGTTGGGGCTTTAAATTGCTTTTGTCAACATTATAGACTGGAAAAAAAACTTTAGGCAAGAAGTTTAATTTGACGAAACTGAAAACAATAACTCTAAAATATTCAAATGAGACTTGATCTTTAGAGTACACACCTAATATTGAGTTGATACATAATGTACACAGTTTTGATGATTTATGTACAAAAAGCCAGCTAAAATTGATTTTCAAACAATCAAGCTTTCTTTCCCATGAGTGGTGCGCAAAATATAATAATAGTTTGCTGAAACTTGTATTTGATGAGGTTTGGTAATGTGTCTGTGTGAATGAATAAACGAGAGGGCTCAGACTATTTGTGAGGGTGAGAAAGAAACGACAGTATAGAAGTTTTATAGGAACTTAATTTGAATAGCACATAAAAAATGAATTAAAATCATCCCCAAATTGCAAATTATCCACAGTAATGTTTTGTTGTTGTGTTGTAAAAACAATTAAATTCTTATTTTTTTTAAGCAATTCTGAGATTAGAGAATAAACAAAACTCTATTGACGGCACATTTTCAAGTAGGGAAGTGACTGTGTAGACTGTATCAAAGGTAAGATCCCACCCCCGTCAAAAACCTTGACAATAGAAATATCTAAATGACATCAATGTTCTTGTAACTAATCACTTGACCACAAAGATGACCTATAGATCATGACGTTACCTGGGCTGTATGCATTTGGGTGATTATGAAAGTGCTGCATTGTTCTGCACCATTTCCTGGCTTTTATTTATTGTGAGCATGACGGATACCTCCCTGCACGCCCACAAGGTCAGTGTCAGAGAGAGTGGTACTGGGCTACCATCCAATCTGGTAGAATCCACTCAAAGGAACCCAAACACACTAGATGGCATTGTTCTACACAGTGGCACTCTTCAGGAGTGTGTATTAGAACCTAGATGAATCTGAAAACTAAATTATTTGTGCATCGATTCAGTTGCAAGACTTTGAATAGACCACGATTTAGATAAAAAAAAAATACTGTTGTTAATAATTCATGATGAGTTAATTTTTGTATGTTTATGGTCAGGGCCAGTGGCAACAAAGACAAGTAACTTGAGAATGGAAGTGTCATGTTGAATTCCCAGAGTAAAGATTCTTTACAGGACAAGTCTGTCACTGTGACTCATGCTTCTCTTGACTCACGGTCCAGTACGTAACAGTGCCCGGAAAATAGCTTTGATTTTGTTTGTGGACCAGCCAAGAAGGAAGAGGCTGAGTGTAAGGGAGTGTAATAAAGAAATACTGAGAGATTAAAGAGTAGAGTGATGGAGGGCACATATAGAAGGAGAGAATAAGCAAGTGCAACAAAGGGTGAGATCAAAGAATCACAAGGCACACGAAGGATAGAGCCTCAGCGTATCACTCTGCCATGACAGTCGGGCCACAAGAATTAATACAAGATTACAGCTACCTTCACTTTTCATCTTTCCCCTTCTTATTTCTCCTCGCATACACTTTGCTATCATTTCCCGCGGCTACATGTTACCCATCCCCTGACTTTGGAATTAAAGCTCTCTCCTCCTCTTCCTCCCCTAATCTGTTCTCTTCATTATTCTTTCATTACACATCCCTGTTCCCTTTGTAGTGCCTCCATGTCTCTGTTTCTCTTCATCCCCAGCTTTAGGCTGACGTGTCAAATATTCTCTCTGTCAGATAGTCTAATTTTTAAAATGGGGCAAGGGTGGTAAATCATGTAAAACTGGGGTAACAATTTTCTAACAGGACCCTTCAGTAAGTGTCAAAAATCTCACTGTATATTGACGTCTCACACATTAGAGCCTACATAATGTATCGTTTTAGCAAAGGTGAAATTCTCTGGCAACCACATGAATTAATTTTTTTCCCCCATTAATAAAACGACAGATTACCAAATTCCTTTTTTTATTTTTTATTTTAAAGAACAATAATAAATCCCATCAACAAAAGTGACCAAAAACAATCTGGAAAGTGCTTACCATTAGTAGACCTGTTTTCAAACCTAAGCAATTCCTCCAATTCAAACTCTTAAACACTAGTATTGAAAGTTTATGTACAGTATCTAGAAACTATATATATATATATATATATATATATATAAATCAATAATTTAGTTTTACTTGGTCTTAAAATAAGGAAAATACAGTAGTACATAAATAAAAACATGTGGCACATCAGTGTCATTATAGCAGTTCAGCCAGGTTGAGGTATAAATTTTGATTGGACGTTTGCAACAACTTAATTTTTTCAATCCTCAGCTGTCGAAGGGACGTCACATTTGATTTTCAAGCTCATGATTGACTCTGATGTCTGAACCAAGGACTTGTGACTGTGAAACAAGCCCAAATGATCAACACGCCACCATTGCTCTGGGCATCTAGGAGTTATTTTCACTATGTTTAGGACGTTACTGTCAATGTTGTTTATTGGTGCTTTGTATCTGTTCCATGGCTTAGCCATTAAAAAAAAAGATTTTTTGAGTATTTCCTTGATTTTTGTTTAATAGCATTGACAACTTAATGTCTTTCCTGTTTAGGATGTTACTTTCCGGCTTTTTACAGCATTAATGCTGCTCTTAGATTATTATGATTATAAACTACTCTTTCATTTGTTTCAGTTCACTTTTGTTTTTCGGTTCGGACTGTGTTTTGATTGTGTTTTACCTAATCCTTTTCTTTTGATAAACTAGTAAAATGTTTTCTTGATGAATCAATTAGACGTGTTCTCTGCCTTGTTTATTACTTGGTTTGTGTTAATGCATAGCCATCATCTTATTTGTATCATTTCATAAATCCATACAATTCCTCTGGTTTATTTATTTTGTTTGCTTTTGTTTCATTTTCTCAATTCCACAATTTCTGTTGCCATTGGTAGTTTCTTTTAGACTTGTCATGTTGTTTTTTATTGACTTTTCTGCTCTACCTGCCCTGGTTTCTCCTTTAAATAAGTATTCCATGTCATCCATCTATGGGTTCCTGCATTTGGTTCCTCACCTTACCACAGAGCCTGACACCTTGGATTAGGACATGTTTGTTCTTTTCTAAATCCAATCAGCAGAAATGCATTGAGGTTAGAAATGAAATTGTTTTATTTTCCTTTTCCAACTTTAATGCATTGCAGCATAAGGAGAGCAGAGAAATGGAAAGTATATGGAAAGAATCCATAATGAGGAAGTTTCTGCCTTACTTAAAAAAAATACACAGTCACGTAGAAAAGAGTTGAATGTAAAAACCATCAACGAATAAAAATCCTTTTTTCCCCTTTTGGTTGAAAGTCCCAAATGAGAAAAGATCAAACATGTCTCAGTGTTATTTATCAGTGATGGGAAGATAAAGTAGGGCATCAACAGGAAGGTTGTGATGATTTTAGCACTGACGCAATCCATCTTACTGTTGTGCAAAAAGGCAATATAGGTCCAAAGTCAAAACTTTTAATCTTTCTGTCAATCTACATTCCAAGCATGTTCTATGGGTATGAACTCTGGAAAAGGAAACAGCAAACTGATCTACCATCTGAACTAGGTCAAATTTCTGTTGCAGGATGAGTAGCCAGGACATCTAATGCCTCAGAGGAGGATTGATAGTCTTTCACGTTAAAAGTCAAAAGTTGTTGAGACATGGGATTCACAGCAGAATGTCCTCTGGATAGCTCTCCATTGAAGGTATTCTGGGCATGTCTGTTCAAAGCTAACTGGGGTGATTAAATCCCACCTGGTCTGGGAACACACCAAGGGAGATAGACATGTGGAATTCCTTGCTTCGGTTGCAACTTGGTTTTCAGTGCCCTTTCAGTTCCCTTGTTTTCTGTGGCTAGCCACAGAAAATAAGGTTGACCACAGTATGAAGCAATGCAATGCCTACATTTAAAGACAAAGCTTCTATCCAAATTGAAAAGCAATGGTCTCATGACCGACATAATCAGCACAAATCAGGTTTGGGACGTTTTCCTTTTGATGTCTTAATTTTGCTTCACGTGTCTATCCAGACAAGTCTGAGAAAGCAGCTGGGAACATACAGTATGTGTTTACTCTTCATTCTTCCTCTATTAACCCACCTTTTGGTTCTGCTCACATTCATATTCCTTTCAATTCTCCTTCACTGTTGCAGCTACCATCCTGTCGTAAGTGCCCCATTCCTCCTCTGCAGCTCCATTAAGTAATGAGCCTGCATAATAAATCACAGCTACTGTCCATATGACTGAAAGCCTAACAAAAAACACGCCCCACGCTTGGCTAAATCAGCATTATCCACAGCTCCACAGCATGGTCCAGTTCTTATATAAAGCAGTATAAGGATCATGTCCTTCACCACAGGACAGGAGACTTGTTAGCGGATCCCATGTCTCTACAACATGGGGGGATGATTATGGCTGGGTCAATATCGAAAATGAGTGTCTGTATTGATGTTCAGTAGCTGCTGGGAAGACTTTTCTCCCTGTCTTGCTGTGAGAGCCAAGAATAGATGCAATGAACGGGTTACACTGGCTGCCAGTTCCATCGAACTTGCAGTAGCCTTTGAAAACTCCTGCCAGTGGGATCTCTATCTGAAAAGCAGCTGTGTGTGCATTCCGAGGAGCTCAACTATCAAATCCCATCCTAAATTGTAACTGCTCCGTGTGCATTGTAACAGAGAACAGGTTGCAGGTATTGCTTTTCTATTCAAACAAGGCTGAGAAAATATTAACCAACTGTTATGAACTAACAATGTTTGGAATGTGTGTCTTTGAGTGCTACTGCACTGCAGGAGGCTGTTGTTGCTTGCAAAGTATTCTAATCATTTTAGTGTGCTGTCATTGTCAACCATAGAAACTACAAGTTGATAGATGTTTATGCTGCCTGTCACCAAGAACAATAGTAATATTACATCAGGTGTTAGTAACTTAATTGTAGTTTATATTTCCAACCCTAAATTTATAGGGTTTGGAATAATTCATCTTTACCCTCTGAGCACCAAGACATACATACAGTGTGACAATTAGGCTAAACAGGTCACTAACACCCACTAGATAACTAAATATCTGAGCTATAAATAGCTAAGTAGAGTGTACCTCACCCCGTAAATGCCCAAACAGATTCAGAAGGGATTACGTGTCTCGGTATGATTGGTATGTCTGTCAGTGACAAGCAGCTTTTGCTGCTTTGAACTAGCGTCCAGTAGAGTCAAAAATTAAAAATCATTATTAGGAACATGTGTCAAATGAGGATGGTACATGTTATTGTCTAACCAAGGCAGGAAATTTGTCTATGGAACAAAAGACCCAAAGAAAAATGACTGTCTTTTAGTTTTTGAGCATGACCTGCAAATGCAACAAGAAAGATAAACTGACCAACCTACAACAAACTGTGATAATGGCCCATGCAAAGCTGTCTTAATTCCAATTTTCTACCTAACAGCGCCACACCATTTATCTTACATATTTTTATTGTTACTATGTCATCATCTACATATGGTAGTATCCAAGTAAAATATGTACTTACCCTTATATCAATATCAAGGACTTCATACATATACTGTGTCCATTCACTTCATATGTTGCTTTGTCACTTTACTTCAAATGTCTATGTCAGGACCTTCATACTTATAGATATACTTTTTATACTTTTTATATTTATACCGCTATACTTACAACTTAGGGTAGAATCATGCTTGTTTTATTTCATTTTATGCTAATGTTTATTAAATGTTTAATGGTTAATGGTTATTGTTGCACCAGGGGTCTGAGAGTAATGACATTTCAATCCTGTGTATGTCCTGTACATATTGCAGCTTTGACAATAACGTTGACTTTGACTACTTTGAGGTTATTGCTTGAAAAACATATTATTTCAACAAATACAAAGTCTTTATATAATTATGCAGTATTTTAACAGCAGTATTATATTACGTTACGGGTATGACTGCAATGTACTTTTGGAGTTTTCTGTGTCACTGCCTTGCCATTGTGTCATCGTGGTTCATCTCCCGGCCCTCCTCCTGCCCTAGGCTTAGACTCCGGCCTGTCATGGTGGCTGTTTCCATGATCCTCCATCTGCTTGCATGGACCAAACTTTACAGACCATTAGTTTCCGTGGGGAAACCTCGGATGTTCTCTATATGCCGGTCCCAGTTCTGCAGGGCAATTTGGGAGGGCAGATGCTGCCATCGTTATTATCATCAAGCTGCTAACGTGATCTGCTAACGCTGCTAACAAGACCACGCCGCTAACAGAACCACCCTGCCAATAGGACCATGCTGCTGAAGATGTATTTCTTTTTCACTTTTGACACTTTGCTTTTTCTGCATGCTTTAGTATGTTTTTTTTTTGTTGTTGTTTGTTTGTTTTTGTTTTTTGACGAGTCGAGACGGTTCATCCCGTCCTCAGCATTTCATTGCATCGTTGATTTGCATATGACAAATAAACCAAACCTATTATGACATTGATGAGGTGCGATATTATTATCATTCCTCTCACTAACCTTATTGAAACTATAGGAGTAATTTTACCAGTTACATATTTTTATTAATCTCACACAGGTAAACATAAGCTGTTTAGTACTTTTTGTAATCATGAGGCACCATATGATGATAATACCACCTCCATACTTTATGGTCATGAAATTTTGTTTGCAATGGCATGCCCCAGCTAGGCTTGTTGCATTCTTGTTTCACCCCTACAAAACTGAACAAAACATGTCATCATTCTTTTGTGTCAGACAAAACGTCCACCCAGCATTCAGCATGCTGATGTCCTGGCAGTGTGCAAATGTTAATTAATGCAGTTTTTATCTCATTGAGCAAGCTTTTTCTTCTGGACATCATATACAAAGGTTTACTTAATACCATGTCATTTCTATTGTTCAAGCTGCTCCAATTCCTATTGACAAGCCTCATTCCAAGTGACACTCGGACCTTTGGTATCAAACTGATTGAGTCACTGTCTAAAGTCTCCTTTGAGGAGGATGGACACTGTGACAAGTATCTCTTGTTTACATCTTCTGGTTATCGCTGTGATGCTGTCAACTTAATTTGATGTTATTGTGTGTTTTTTTTTTTATCTATTTAAAGTTTCACAGTTGTACTCTCATTTCCTGCATAATCATTTCCGTGTTACATGCTGACGAACACCAGAACTTGTCAGATCTGAGTGTCTAACGATCAATTTGTTGTTTGATAAAGAAGAAAAAAAAAACCCCATCTCATTGACACTTCGTGTAACTTGAATGATTATACAGTTATTAAACTTCTATCAGTATTCTGACTCTTGAAAATGAAAAAAGAGACTTGTCAGTTCAAAATGAATGCGTTTCTTTTGACACCAAAAGGCTATTGCACATGCAGAATAATGTTTTTAAAACTAGACTCTAGAGCTTCTTTTGGAAACTTAGGTTTAAATTTTTAAAGGATTGCTATGAGTCAGCCTCATGATAAAATCACTTTTAACTTCCTTTAAAGAAGTCTCGCGGCCCCCCTGTTGATCCTAGCACGTCTATACGTGATTAGTCAAGCACGTCTTTTCACTGCAACTGAGGTGGAGGGAGCCAAGGGGGGAGGGGGGGAGGGCGAGAGGGGAGGGTGCTGTATTTGGAGGAAAGGGGGGGTCACCTTTTGTGCAAATATATCAACCAAGTAGACTGCCACCAGCATCAGATTTCTGAGTGCGGGTGTGTGTGTGTGTGTGTGAGAGAGAGAGAGAGAGAGATAGAGGCTCTGCTGTGCGTCAGAGACACGGAGGGGGAAAAGGTTTAGGAAGCGTTGGAGCATTGAAAGCAGAGAAATTTGCAGCTGAACCTGATTTTTTTTCCACTTTACAGCCACCAAACAAAGTGACTACTTTGACATTGAAGAAGTTCAAGAAGGCAGCCATGGACGGAGTAACTCCAGGACGCACGTCGCTCCTCTGCACCTTGCTGCTCTGGACATTTCAAAGTAAGTCTCTCACATTTCCCCACTTCTTTTTTTTTTTTTTTTCAAAACGTTATCTCGCTTCCCATTGACTTTTATTGTGATTGACGTGGTGCATGTAGGGTTTCCACATCTTGGCTCGCCCCGAGTTTACCGCAGACACTAACAAAAAACCTTGAAAACCTGTCAGAGCGCGGCGCAAGTTGCGCTTTTTAAGTTCTCCATCAAACGGCGCAGTTCTCATTTGTCAAATGTTCTTCACTGATGATAAACAACCTGCTCGGCTTCGGACATTTTGCAGAAGAGACAGAGAACAAGTGGAAAAGCAGATTTATCTCAAAAGGCAGCGTGTATGGAGAAGAGACAAAAAAAAAAAAAAACGTCCCCTCTGGGCACGTTTCAGGTTGCGCAGCTTCTAAAGTGCGCTGTCCCTGCAGGACGGGATGGGTGAAGCGTTGGATTTGCTGAGAGTTTCAGTTCACTGAGACCTCTTAGGATTCAGAATTGGACTCCTTTCCCGATGGACGCTGCGTCAGTGGGCTGCAGCCGACACGCACTTTCACAGAACTTTTTCTTTGTTTTTGTTTTAACCAGATTTTAACAAATTTTTTTTTAAAAAAAGAAACAAAAACCTCAAAGAAAAGCTCCCCCAAATCGCCTGAGTAAACCTCTTACTTTGGAATGTCAGACTTGAAGCCCCAGCCTGCGTTATCAGAGTTTTGATGTCTGATCCACCAGATTTATATTGATGCCTCCTGTGTTGGCAGTGAGCCCTCAGCTCTCCTTAATCCTGCAATTAACAGACTAGTTCAATTACAAATTGTCTTTATACGAGTTTCAATGAAGACAAGTTTGACACCAAAGTGTATTAAGAGAGTTGCTGCGGCTTCTTATTGTAATATGTTCATTTATTATTGTGTTGTTAGAAAGCTGTGGTCACAAATGTTCAAGAGTTTCTAATATTACCTATTTTTATGTTTCTGTTATATTTGCAAGACTTTGTTCAATATAGGTTGTTATTAGTTTTATTTTTATGTCTAGAAAGACTGTTTTATGTGTTGTCTGATTTAAGATTTTTTTGCACTATAACAGGACAGCTCCGCCCATTTCCTCATTCATCCAATGAGGATGAAGGGCGGGGCTTACAGCCGGTCAACGCCTCTCTTTCTGTAGTCTTTTGTTTTCCACATCTACCTGACTACTCCATTCACTTGCCAGCAAGTTTTTTTTTTTAATCAATTTAATTTTCTTCATTTTTTTATTGAGTTGCAACATAGATTTTATTTGTATCAACCTGTTTTAAAGGGATAGTTCTGATTTATACAAGTGAGGTTTTGTGGAAAGTTTGTAAACAAATAACATGGTAGCGGATGCAAAAATCTTGTTAAACTGCCTCAGTTTGGAGAAACTGACGTTGGCGCTGGCTCAAATGATGATTTAATGAGCGAGTTCAAGCAGATCAAGACTAAAGTGGATTGATAAACATAATCATAAAACAACTTCAGTCCAAAAATGACACTATTTTATAAACCTTTACATTGTCAGCAGGCTTACATTTTATGATTGTTTTGGCTGAATTTTTTAATTGTTAAAGACTTGCATGACCAAAGGTGGTATAACTAACTTTTGTCATTTGTGTCTACAAAAACTGTCGCATTTTATGTAAATAACTGTGCCATTTGAAACTGATGGTATGGTAAAGGTTTGTAGAATGGTAGCAATCCACGTTGGTCCTGACCCTGCACGGAATACCTGTTCACACTTCAGTCTGGTCAGAAATAAACTGAAGTTATTTTAAAGGGTATCTATATTATTATTCGTAATAGTTCATAAACCCCACCTCAAAAGATGCAAACTATTACTTTTGATTTACCTTTTCCTACTTTCTTAAGTAGGTATGAACTTTCATCATTCAGTTTCCAGAAAGCTCTTTAACTTCCTGATACATGGTTGCTGTGCTTTCCCTTACATGGAGCGTAGACCATCCCAACTAAAAAGTTCCCTGTAATTGATGGAATAAATTTTAGCCTAAGACACATTGCACAGCTGCAGCGCGTTGATTAAAAGCCTTGGTTCCAGGTGCAAACCCCCATCTTTCTACCCCCACACACACACCTCCATCCCATCCTTCACCATTCTCTGAAAACATGCCTCTGAAAAAAAAAAAAAAAAGCCAGACCTTTCTTTTTCTCAAATCCCTCTTTTTTTTGTCTCCCTTGAGCATAATTCTGTCTAACAATAGCAAAACTTGCTGGTTCTCTGTGGAATTGTGTCTCACAGACCTACATTCTTCAGATTGCTGGTTGCACGCTTGCAACATCCAATGCCTCTGAGCACAGATGTGAACTAAATAGGTCCACAAAACACAGATCACTGAGATGTGTTATCTCCTAAATGTGTCTGGTCTGAGCTGCCATAAAAACGACAACATCAGTACTTTGAAGGAGCAACGTGTGCTAACCCCTATTTATGGCAACACCCAAGACGGGCTGGTGAATAAGTGTCCCAAGAAGTTGTAATTTTTGTGAGGGTTGAAATCAGGTCTCTCTTGTAAATGAGTCCTTGAGGCTCAATGGGATTTACCTGTCTAAATAAAGGTTGAATGCATGAAAAAAGTTGAAGCAAATTTCAGTTTATTTTTTGTCATCTTATATTTGCATTTGGTTTTACTGCTTTTTGGCCTTTTTTTGTATCAATATAGGGATAAAACAGACATGATATTAAAGTAAATAGACAAAGAGAGAGTCAAATAATCCAGTGAATTTGAGCTAAAAGGTAAAGTCTTGTGATCAAAGTGTAAAGAATCATTTTGACAAACACAGTTCTGATCAAAGTGTTAGACTCTAGCATGTAAAGTCAAACACTGCCTTAATTCTCACACTCATTTCCTCACTTTTAATTTTCTAACCCCCTGCCAGCACAACATCAGAAGTGCACCCCCTGCGGCTATGTGTAATTATTATGGTATTAGTCCAGAAAAAGAGCCATTTAGCCACGAGGAGGGCCACTTTCACTGCTGTCCCAAAGCACTTCAGTGGTCAGTTTTGTAAAGTCAAACACGTCATTTAGCATTTGAATGTAAAAATATATATATTTACAGGTCTAAATATTTATTTAGTTATCTCTAAATGGAGTGACACAACCCATAAATAACTCATAGACACACATCACTTGATCACATCCAGCCCTGGAAACCGCCTGGCTAGATAACAAGGATCAGGCTTAATGTTTGCCCCCGTGTCCTTTAAGGTCTTTAGAGAAGTGGGCTTTTGACTGGAGGGGCCAAACTGATTGTATTTGTGAATCTGTGTGACTGTGAGATAATGACTGAGTAAATCACTGAGTTGAAGTAAGTGGCATTCCTCAGAACATGTTGCCACTTGCTTCGTAATGTGAGTTTTTTGTGTGTCATCCCCTTAAATTTTGTAGAAAAGAGCTGCTTTTAAAGCCCCTCCTGACCACAACTCACAGGCAGTAATCTAAGTACAAACATGTGACCACAAAGTGGTTTTTTATCTCATCATCTAAACGCAGGCTTATAGGTTAATGTCTGGAATATGTTTTTATTTTTTTGTTGTTTTTATCAGGTCGCATTCTTGTGAGTTGTTTGGCTCAGCTAAATAATGACAGGGCACCAATTAAACATTTAGTAAAAGGTATATTTATTTAGGTTGATTTTTGCTAGTGTCCTCACAGTTGTTAAACTTTTACCCTGGATGATGCATTAAAAGACAACATGATGTTTGCTGGTGAGCTCAGTGGTTTTCTGCACCCAAATGGTTAATATAATTTAGTAAAAATAGTTTGTAGCTCAAATTCCAAACTTCATTTGTCTACTTTAAATTCTCTTCCACTAATAAGGGTTTTAAAAGAGCTGTCGCCACAACTGTCATCACACACACAAAACACACACAGACCCTCGACAGCTTTAAACTAAAGGTGTATTTTTACCAGATTAGCTTTGTTTGCGTTCCCTTCGCTCGCCCTATTATTTTATCAGATCCCTCCCCTCATTACCTTTTATCCATCTGCTTCTCTTTCTGCTCACGCTCTTGTTCTGTTACAATGGCAGATTAGCTGCAGTCTCGTCTTCCTGATGAGTGTTTAGTTACTGAGTTAACTTTTTTTTGGGGCCTGTGTCAGTCACCGCACTTTTAAGTGTGGTTAACGGTTAATGACCTTATAACATCAGGAAGAGAGCCCACAGTGTTTTAGTGGGAGAGGGTCTGTTTGCCTTTACACCCTTCCCCAGAGCCCTTTGCACAATGGATTTATGGCCTCTATTAATGATTTTAAAATAAGACTGACCATCCTCCCCCCATTGGACTCACTTGTTTTTCATTTACCAAAGCACACATTACCTGCGTCATGTCTCTGCCATCGTTGGTATTTTAACTATTTTATGTATAAGTCTGAAAAGTATTAAAACATAAAATAGTTGAAAAGCAAACATAGTGAAAATGGTAAGGTGCGGTCTGTTGTTTTGAGGCTGTGCTGCCTTATAATTACTGGGAGTTGTAGGGAGGGAAGGAAGGAAGCAGAGAGGAAGGGATGGACGGAGAGGATCAGGGAGTGGGATGAGAGATCATTAGAACCAGCTATAGCTGCTGCCACTGTGCAGTTTGCTTCTTCTTGTCTCCTTGGAGGAAGCTGATAGTGATGTGCAATTTCAAATGCAGCCTTGAAAAGAGGCTACACATTTGTGTGCGCGTGTCCTTGTCTCTGCACGTGTGTATGCGATGGCAAATTAGGTTGGGGGGAAGGTGGTTGGGGGGGATCCAGTACGGGGTGATACAAAATTGAAAATTCACAAAGCTCTTTCATGAAGTGAGGTTAAGTGCTGCCAGCCTATTTAGCAAGAGAGTGGATGTAAGATGTAAGAACTTCATTATTTTTTGTTGTTGTTGTAGGAATATACAAAGTGTGGTGGGATTTTTCTGGAGCTCTTCCAGTCTTTCCACTTGTTTAATGAAACAGGGGTGCATTATGGTGGTTTACTTATGATTTACAGCACTTCGATTACGACATCCCCAGTTTTTCTGATCAAATGTGGAAGGCAATGACAGCAGATGAGACAAGCAGATTGTGTCAGGGATTGAGGCATACCAATTAAGGATGGGGGATGTCTAGAAGAAGCCTGGATCTGTGGCCAAGGAGATCATTTTCCTGGCAGCGAGGAAGAAATCCTAACTCCTGCGTCTCTCCAACCCTAAACCCACCATTTCACTCCAGCCTGGGTGAGGGTCCTCTGGGAGCCCTGCAAGCTGTTGCCTTTCAGACATCAACAGTTGCCTCAGCAGCAGTTGCTGAATGCACCCCTCCAAAGAAACCCCCTTTCTTTGTGCACACACTCACACACACATGCATGTGGGTGTCATTACCACCTTGTGTATTTCCACACATGTGGTTTAAGGGTGGTTTAAGTTTATTAAGGGGAAAACAACCTGCCAATGTTCTATATTTATTTCAAATGCATTTACCAGTAGATATTCATATTGTAGTTTTAAAGGTTTCTGCACACTTACTCTTTATGATCTGTAGATTTATTTCTGCTACTATGGAACAATTCTGTGCTTGAGAAAACCGTGGAATATATCTGTGCTCCAATAAATGTTGCTTCATACGAAAGGAAGTTGTAACAATGAAGCCTTAAACAATTTATTTCCTTCCATTTTCTGCATCTCATATTGATAAGCAGGAGAACAGGGTGACTTTAGGTTTACTAGGGCTTTTAGTGTTCCACTTCCAGAAAGGAATGCGCTGCAGAGAGTGGTGAAGGCTGCACAGAAGACTGTTGGAGTCAGCCTCCCCACCATCACAGACATCTACACCTCCAGATGCAGGAAGAGGACACCCTGCATCATGAAGGACCCCACTCACCCAGCACACACATTTTTTGCCCCACTCCCCTCAGGCAGAAGGTTGCAGAGCATTTAGTGCAGAACCATTAGACTGAGGAACAGCTTATATACCCTGAAGCTGTTAGTCTTATAAATCCCTAACCAGGAAAATCACTGGAAGGAAAACAAACAAAACAAACAAAAGTAAAATTTCTGTAATGCCACTTTAATTGGTGATAATCATTCAACCCTTATTTTTACAAGTTAATCCCATTGAGCTTCGGGGACTCATTTTCAAGAGAGACCTGAATATGTGACTTATTTGTGCTGCTGATTATCCATGCTGCTGATCTCTTGCCTTTATGCTGCTGTATTCACTCCCATCTCACTACAGACACATGTTCAGGCTGCTGTTTAGTATACCATATTATTTTATATTATTAGTGTTTAGCATACACCTTAGATCCTTATATACTGTTTCTTTTTTACTTTATACTTCTGCTATTTTTGTGTGTAACTGGGACCTTGAGTACACAATTTGTGAGTGTTCTCTCTTTTACCAATTTTCTATGGTCCTTAAGTTTTGTTTTTATGTCAGAACATTCCTGTGTCTTCCTTCAACTTTAATCTAGTTAATGGTTAAGCAGCCGCATTAACCTCTCCAGTAAGGCTGGACACTGTTTGACAATAAGATCGTGTTGCGTTAACTAGGCCGGGGGGACCTGGGAGACAGGAGAGGCAGCATTAATCCTCCACACAAGGAAGGAAGAGGAGGAGGGGAAGAGGGTTAGTTCCAGTGTTTGTGTGTGAGGTGTGGTGTTTGCATTACGGCACCTGCATACGAGGGTTTTGCTGTGAGCGTTGCCTGTTTTCAGACATTGAAGAGAAGGGGGCTCCCCTTGTCATGTGAGAACAAGCCGTGATCACTGATGACCGACTCCAGTGTCGGTTTTCAGGGTTTTCGAGTCATTCTGTTAGCCCGAGGAGATAACTCACCTTTGTTTTATGGAGGTTTCTTCTTCCTTAAGCCCCCCAGTAAAACTAGGACCAAGGAGCTTGAGTTTAGTTTCTGCTTGTGTGAACTTGACTTGAAAGAAAAGAGTAGAAGGGGTAAAATAACCATGCTCTGACTGTTAATATTTTTCTCTAGTCACATCACAAATTTTAATAAGTTTTTATTCCCGTTCATTTTTTTTCTCTGGGTTTTGCTTCAGTCTGCACTGCTCCACTTTATGCCCATTTCTATAAATCACTGATCTGTTTCTGTCCTCCTAGAGCCAAACGCATGCCTCCTGAGTGCTATAAAAAAACACTATGACCCAAACACTGGAAGCCAGAAGACGCAGTGATTCATTCTTTTTGTTTTGCTCAGCAGTTGTGTTCATATTCCTGTAATACAATTCAAGTCACATCTTATCAAGTCATTTTTGTTTCCATTTAGGAGGAAAAAAATATACATTGTCTCTCAGTCCATATGAATATTTGATTAAAAACCAATAGCGTTCAATTGGATTAAGACTCCATCAGGCTAAATGACTCCCAATTATTCGTCTGCACAATCCGCAGAACAACATACATGATGGATAGTTATAGTGGAGATAATGTTAGAATTACAGAGTGCCTAGCTGATTTGGACCCATGTTATTAAAGCCTAAAGTGATTAAAACCCAATTTTTTTGTCCCGAGAGCATATTACATTGTACTTCTACAGGCTTGTTGCTGAATTACGTCTACATTTGTTCAACAAGATTTAATCCTGAATGAATTTCAAATGGCAGTCAAATTAATGTGTTGTAGCTCTTTTGAGTAATGACAAATGTGTTTAGTTCTTCTAGGTGTTGTGTTAAGTCCCGAGAGAGTAATGAGTCTAGCACAGACAGCTGAGAGGACCCCCTTTGATCCAATTCTTTTCTCACACACATACATGCACCTTCTGAGCTTTATCTCAGTGGAAAATGATGAAAGGTGCTCCAACTACTCATGTCAATTAGCAGTCCAATTGTGTGCCCTGCATATTGTGTATATGTGTGTGCTTGTGCATTAAAAGTGGTTTGTCAGGGTGGGGTTGGTTAATGGCAGAGGCAGAGAAGACACATGTCCAATAATAAGGACTGACAAAGGGGCACAGGCAGAGGGAGGGTCCGTGGGAGGATGGGAGGACGATGAAGCATCCAGCATGTCAGGGCTTTTCATTATCTCTCACTTATAGTTAGGTCTGGGAATCAATATCATTATACAATGAAAATATTTTCCCACACTGGACATGATGATCCACAATGCACACTAATGATTATTTTTAGTCCATTGCAACAAAATGTAAATATTAGGTGATAAATACACAAATTATTTTGCTTAGAAACATTAAATACACTTTCTTACTACTAAACTTTCAACTAACTTCACAGTGACTGAACAATTAATACTTTTTCTTCTAATCAATTTTTTTGGTAAAAAAAATTCTGAATGCAGGAAAAAACTGTGGACATGTAAATTTATCGTTTGGTTCAATTTATCTACTTTACGGTAACCAAGTGTTGAGTTAAAAACAAGTGGAGGAGTTTAAGTATCTCGGGGTCTTGTTCACAAATGAGGGGAAAATGGAGCAAGAGATCGATAGGCGGATAGGTGCGGCATCTACAGTGAAGTGGGCGCTGTACCGGTCTGTCGTGGTGAAGAGAGAGCTGAGTCAAAAGGCGAAGCTCTTGATTTACTAGTCGACATACGTTCCTACCCTCATCTATGGTCATTAGGTTTGGGTTGTGACCGAAAGAACGAGATCACGGATACAAGAGGCCGAAATGAGTTTTCTCTGCATAGATAGGGTGAGAAGCTCGGTCATCCATAAGGGACTCAGAGTAGAGCCGCTGCTTCTGCACATCGAGAGGAGCCAGTTGAGGTGCATCCTAATCAGATGCTCAGGCATCTGATTAGGATGCCTCCTGGATGCCTCCCTGGTGAGGTGTTCTGGATACGTCCCACCAGGAGGAGACCCAGCGGAAGACCCAGGACACACTGGAGGGACTATGTTTCTCGGCTGGCCTGGAAACGCCTTGGGATTCCCCCGGAGGAGCTGGCCCAAGTGGCCGGGGAGAGGGAAATCTGGGCCTCCCTACTTGGACTGCTACCCCCGTGATTTGACCCCGGATAAGTGGAAGAAAATTGATGGATGGATGGATGGATGGCGTTAAAAACCACAACAGACAAGGTGTTGAAGAATCCCAAAGTAATGCTACTTCCATTTGGGCCACATTATGAAAAACATTGGGTATAATCAATTGAATTAACGAATCCACTGAAAATTAAAATGGCACATCTTAATTGTTTGGTATAC
>NC_056502.1:12876211-12925250 GCF_014905685.2 Nematolebias whitei
TATACTTTTTGATCATTATCTACATACAGCACTGTACAACTTTTTGATTTAACCCTTATTTCTTTATTGTCATGTGTAGACACAAATAAAACAACCCCCTCCCCCTATTTTATTTTTTATCATATAATGGTAAAGCATTGTACTAAAATGAATGCAAAAAAAACCCTCTGAAAATTCAAGACCAATATTTGGAAAATCTTCGGAAAGACGGCAAAGTGATTGAACAAGACACTTTATAACATTTAAATCATGTCTTCTTCTTAGAAGCAAAATATAAAGCCCTAATAGACCCAAAGTTTTATTTCAACAATACTATTTTTTATGTATCCTTTTGAATTTATTATCCTTATCAGGTATTTTCTGTTAAAGTCAGCAATAAAAACAAATGCACGTCGTGTATTGCACCAGTTTATGTATTTTTTATTGAAGTCCTCCGTCGGCACCTCTACAATGCTACATTGTATAGACATTCCTGCAGGCTGTTGGAATGCAGGTATTAAAACTGGGCGGATTACACACATAGCAGAGACAGGGGGGAGAAGTGAGGAAAGGAAAGAGAGAGGAGGTGCAGAGAGAAGGGAGTGAAGGAAGGCAGCACCACGAGGCACAGTGAAAGGGAGACCCTGATGAAAGGTGATACTTGTTGAAGTTTAAACTTTTGTCTGGTACTGCACGCACATGGTTGCATGAATGCATAAAGGTGTGTGTGCAGATTTACATAGCTGCAGGTGCATGGCTATGTTGAAAGTGATGTGTATGGAATGCATTCCATATTAAGTGAGCTAACACTTGAGTGTAAATGTGACTAAGGGGAGTGTTAGCCTTTGGTGTGGGACCAGACTTCGCTGTGTGTGTGGGCTCTCGTCACTTGGGGCAGTCAGGGTTGTTAAGAGCATGTGAACATTACTGCAACCCCAACCTAACCTAGAATTCGGACTTAACAGAGGTTATAAATAAGTGTGTGTGTGTGTGTCTGGGTGTGTGTCCAATCTCACTTCAAGGGAGTACCAGCTGGTGATGGCACACCAATGGGTTTGCTCTTGAGCCAGTTCTGTGCAACCCCCGCTTTTCTCTCTTAAATTCACTTATTTTTCCTTCTTTCTCACTGGTTTTAGTTAATAGTTTTGAAGAGAAAAAAAAAAAGAATGTCAAACTTTCAATTTCCTATATAATTAAGTAGAAAAACTTGCACAATTTTCATTAGCTTTTAGCTGCTTTGCCTATATTCCATACTGTGCCACCATAGTTGTGACTTCCTGCATAACAGCTGGTGATATATAATCCAGGCTGTCAGAGTTAAAACCTGTTCTCCTTGGCAAGGATGTTGGTGAGACAACAGTGGCCAAAAAATAAAATAAAAAAATACCAACGACTGCATGCACCCTTATACTGAGCCCTTCACCCACACACACCCCACCTCGCCCCATCTGTTTGTATGTGTGCATGGGTGTGTTTGGCTTTGGCTTGCAGGCAGTTGGTGTAACGGCTGAGGGGAGCACCAAAACCCAGCCCACCGTCGGCATGACTGGATAACGAAAGTCAAAGCTCTGCACGCAGAAGAAAGCTTAAGCTAATGCTAACTCTTCATTCATATTCACTGAGGGAGGATTTCTGTTACGAAGCAAATGGAAAATAAATAAGACCTTATGGTTACACTGGTACCAGCCAAACAATGACATGCTTGCTTTCCTGTGGTTATCCACCTGCTCTCTTCAATCTTGCTTTGGTTGTATCAGAATATAAATGTAACCTCCTGTCCTTCAACAAACACCTTTTTTTCTCCACCTATAATGAGCTATTGTCTTATATTTTTAATAGTTTATTTTTATATACCTTTTATGGCACTCTAAGCGCACTATCAGCACAAAACATAAAATGACTGAAAGTTTAAAGAAATTAAAGAAACTTGCAAGATTGTGATTGTGATCTTGAGTGTCTTAACGTTTTTTAAATTAAGTTTCCCTTTCCTTTTCCTTCCTCTTTTCTTTGCATCTGCTTCCTCTTCTGTATGGCTGCTCTTCTCACCACTACTATCAGGACACATTAGTCTGCGTTTGATATCCTTTTTAATCTCACAACCCTCTACTCATTCTGCTGTTTCTTTATCCAAGCCTCCCTGCGTGCTCACTTGACTATGTGGTCAGAGGCCCTGCGGTGGATTAGCGGTCAGTTGACTCGCAGAGAGCAGACAAAGCTTCCAGTACAAACATTAGACAATATCCAAATGATTGGACACTTGGCACTCGACTGTGGAAACAAGCTGCTATATCAGACTGAGCCAGACTTGATCCACGGGGCTGCCCATGAACCATATTTGCCAGTTATTATTATTATTCAGTGTTTCTGTTTGTGTTTTAGCAGCTGCCTTCTGATGCAGTAGAGTCCAACATGGAATAAATCAGCAGACAAACACAGAAGCTACCGTTGCTTTTTTAACACATAGGAGCTTAGGTAGCCGAAATCATGTTACATGTAGATAACTGTGTTTTAGTTTAATTCTTACTGATTGGTTGGTGATATGTATTTCTATCCTTCATGTTTTGCGTTTGCTTCTCTTTCAGATGTTCACTTCCTGCATGTTGTGTCTACAAATAAAGAGTCCAACAAACAGTGCAAATCTCACTCAAGCTTCTTGGTGCACATTGTGTTTACACTGTGGCTGCAGCACAAACAGGAATATTTTTCATGCAGATTAAGCAGCTACTTATTTTGTTATTTGCTTAATGGGGAAATTTTTCTCCTGCCACAAGTGTTCAATGCTAATGTATTACCCAATTAACTGCTTATTTTATTTGTTGGACAGACCAAATTTTAATATTGTTCAGTTTCCAAAAGGTACAAGACAAAGAGACTGCAGCTTATCACATTTCAGGTGGCAGTTCCTACTCAAACATATCCAGTTTTCAAAGTAATTTCCATCTCCTTTGCTTTATTTAGTACCTGATAGTACAACATCTCCAGAATAAGTTGATTTATCATGTACTTTTCAGGCCATAGTTCCTATATGTAGCAGCATATTTGTAAAACCTTTAGGAAACATCCACTTCTTGTGATTCATGAGAGGACGATGGTGACCATCTGGATGCTAGTATGCTGTATATACTGTAACGCCTCTTTAATCATGGGAACACATTGGCCTCAATCTACTGGGTCTTTCAAAGCCATCTGCCTTTGCTTGTGCATGGCGAAAACTTAAGTTTGAGCGTGTCCTCCATGCATCTCCCTGCCATCTCCACCTCTGGTTCACAGCTCATTACAGAGACTCAATGTTGGCTTTTCTGCCCTGCAGCAAAGTTCCTGCTTGGGGATGGAGAGCTGAAGTCATAGAAAATTCTAGATATCTGCTGATGACGGACAGTTTCCACATCTCCTGTCCATCATCGCGGCTCACTTCTTTTTCCACATTCCTCAGATGACATTTCGTCAGTCATCTTACTTCTTCTGGGTTTTGACAGATTCACCTTTTTTTATCGTTTCCTCTTCCCTCGCTGTGTCCCCACCTGTATTGGCAGGCTTTAGCTCGCTTCTGCAAACCTTTAAAAAAACCCTCCACCACCCTCCTCACTATAAATGTCAGAATTTGCCTCAGGGTCCTGAACCCCACTGCAGAATGTATCTAATTCTAACCTAAGCTATACAAAAGCACACTCTTCTCAAATGGCATTTAGTGACATACAGACTCAGACTTTCTCTAAGAAAACCACTCAACAATCACACATCGTGTCATTACAATGAGAAAAGGTCTGAAAATGTGACTGCAACAACTCACTCATGATCTAAGAACTCTTATACAACATCTCATGAACAGGCATGTGATATTTTAACACAGGAGGGATCATTATTAATCTACATGATGTTGATGGGAGGTCCAAGCAGGGCAGCACCTCCTCCTTTATAAACAAACCTACCATATTTTTTTGCTGTATAAGTCACAGTTCTTTGCATAATTTGCATGCCCTGCGACTTATACGCCGAAGCGACACATTTATGTTTTTTCCCCATATTTAGAAACCAATGTTTGGCTGAGATATGACCGTTTTCATTCATTTTGATGGAAAATATTGAACACTACCATTTTCAGCTGCTAGATGGCACTCGAGTAGTAGGGCATGCTGTTGTATCATGTAATAGGTAAAAGTGGCATTGGCTTGCCATAGTCTGCCACCGTTGTCTGCCTGGAGCAACCGAATCAGCTTCATTTTGCTGCGCCGCCCCGGCGAAATGCATCTGATCTGACCATCAACGTGCATTTATTAAGTAACAGTTCAACTGAGATACATCTTTACAATAATATCGAGCTAACAACTAATTGTTTATAGGCATTTATCTTGTTAAATTTCGAAGAAATGGACAGCGAGTCACCCTCTGTGCGCTCCTACTTCTGCGTATCGGCTTTTGAAATGCAGCTGAGTTGACCGTCAAAGTGCATTTATTAAGCAAAAGTTAGACTGAGACACACCTTTACTATAATTTCGAGCAAACAAATAATTGTTTTTAAGTGTTAATCTTGTTAATTTCTTGTTAAAGTCCTCCCATGCACGCTCCTGCAGCTGATATTTGGCAGCCAATCGATTTTTGGCCCACACTTCCAGTTTGTCAGCGGTGAGGCGTAACAAACACGTTGCGTCAGCAGTGATGCATAATAGATGCGACGTATACGGCAAAGCAATGTATTTATGGATTTTCCACTTTATTACACATATTTGGACTGATGCGACGTGTACGGCGGAAAATATGGTAAATGAAGCACGCTCAAAAATTCCATACCTGGTTTTATTTCTTTCCTGTTTCTCCTCTCAATTGCCAATCCCATTTGTTTAATGAAAAGCAAAGGTTGGTAGCCAAGAATGCCTTCATTTGAACAGAGATGTTTGGCAAACCAGAGGATACATTTAATTTATTCTGTTGTCTCCTTGTTTTGCTTTTCACAAGAAGCTTTTAAGAAGTAGATTTTTACCTACTTATGTGACAAAAAAATAAAATAAAAAATGAAAGAAAGCTGCTTGGCAACTTTTTTTTTTTTCAATCTTCAGCTTTTTCTTCTTTAGTGCCCAATACTCCCTGTTTTCCCCCAACTTTCTCTCCTCATCTGCTTTCCCATTTTTACTTTTACACATTTGACAGTTTCATCATGTCTTGACCAGAATTTTGGAGATAGAGGAGCTGTATGAGACTGTGCCAGAGTAGACAAGAGTTAAGCTTCATAGCCGCCTCCTACAAACGCACAGAAACCTCCGCCTCCTACTGTAGATACACACATATTCATCCTTTTCGGCTTCCCACCACAAGGTGCTTTTTTTCCCCATCTCATAAACAAACAGATCCTACAACGCCTACCTGGACCATCTGCTTCTGCAAACACCCACAGCGACTTATCTGTAAGGTCACAAAGCAAGAAGTTTTTTCTTACAAAATCATCGCAGAACGATCCAACGTTTTCTGTTTCAGTTCTGTTTACCTCCCAAACAATAATCAGCATCCATCAGTATATGCATATTACTGTCTTCAACTATAACATAAAAAAAGTTGCAAAACTAAATTTACTGACATATTCAGTGTTTACTTTGTATATTTTTGAACAAATCTCCCTTCACTCCTCCTGTCTTTGTGGTATGCAGTCGGTGTGATAGAAGTAAAAGGACACGCTGACATGTTTCTTTCATGCTTCATGCTTCTCTTGATCTTGTCATGCTTGCACTTGGTTTTGCATCTCTGTGCCAGTTTTATCAGTCAGTGCATTTTTCACTTCTGTTTCTTCTCATATCAATATCTGTCCTCTTTTTGGTCTTTACATGTCCGATTTCCATCTGATCATGTGATCACTGCTGCTTTTTTGACTTCAAAAAGGTATTGTCTTCCTTGAAACATTATCTCAACTAGACTTTTTTAAATGGAGGTGCATTGTCTTTTAATCCTAATATTGCAGAAACAGGAAGATTTGTGCCTTGATGTTTTCCTCAACTAGTCGCTTCACAGAAGAAAGGAATTCAGAGTTAAGATTTGCACTCCTGATGATGGTTTTGAACTTTTACAAGCTAACCTTTTCTGTAGATAAAAAGGCTAGTTTTGCTTTCATGAGGGCGACGTAGTAAAAATGCATCATTAACCTATATCGGCAAAATGTCAGTAAGAAACGTGAACGATACAGAAGTGTGGATTTCTTCATTTTAAATCTAGATGACGCATTGTCTGTGTACGTGTGCATGCAAAATGTGACACAACCCAAAGGGTCACAGGCCAATCTGTGCTGAAATCTCAAGGGAACTCTAAGACCTCATGTCAGCATATGGCCTTGGGTTTGCACACATTAGGAGGTGATTTTTTATTACAAAGCAGACCGTGAGCACTGTTTTTGCTAATTAAAGTAGCAGAAAATTGGTTATCATTTGTTATGCAGTCTGCTTGAGAGTTTTATTTTGTTGTTGTTCAAAGGGGAGAAAACATGGAAATGTTTTCCATTCATATCTTTCTCTACTCGATTCCTCCTCCCTTTCTACACTCCTCATTGTCTCTTTCTCCTTCCGTGATGACACCCCTCTGCTTCAAAACTTTGCAGGACTCATATGCTCCAATTCCCCCCATCTCCTTAGCTTCAGAGTTGTCCCAAACATCCTTTCTGGCAAGTCTACACAGGTGGAGAAATGTGTTGTTGTGTCTCTCAGATTTCACACATTCCAGATATTATCACCAGTTTCCAGTTAGCTAACCTAATGCTTATCTAGACAGGGTGGTCAGTCATTTGACAGGAAGTGATGGATGTTGCCCTGTGAGTCAGAACTGATGCCCACAGACGATGAAAAGCCTGTGCCAGATGTGACCTTGTCATCTTGGGCAGTCGTGTGGTTATCTTTTCAGGCGACCCTGCTCGCCTGTCAGATATAATATCTCTAACGTTCACGGACTCACCAGGCAAGCATCCCTGAAATCAGTTATAATTAAACAGAGTGTTGAATATTTAAACCTCTGCTTCATTTGCCTAATTATTTCATCTGTTGTCTTCCATTTCTTTTCTAATACTATCATCAACCAAGCAATGAATAATGATTAAATGGAGCATTAATGAATGTGAAAATGTAGGTAGCAGATTGAAATTTTATGAGGACTGGAATAATGCACCTTCTGGAAGTCACTGGTGAGCCTTGATGTGTAAATGAACAAGACGTTGTTGGTGTCTTCGAATGGAAAGCGCTGAATTTATAAAAACGAGATTTCATGAAAAATCAAAGTGTGGGACAGAGTTTATTCATGGTTGACTGCGTGTCCCGTTGGATTCTGCCATTTTCATTTTCAAGCTCTGTCTTTACAACCCTCATTTTAACTGACGTGCCCTTGTTGCCTGTTTATTTTTGTGTCTGTGCTCGCCTGAGAGTTTGTATCCACCTCTAATCCAGTCCTGGGTAGCTCCTGTCCCCTGCAGGCTCAGTGTCAGCAGCTTGACTTTGATGTCAAGCCACAATTTATTCGACTGTCTCAGTGGACGCCCTTGTTGTCCACATAATGTCTAGCAATCAATAACAGTGTGACCTACCTAGCCATAGCTTGCCTACCCGCTGCTTTAGTTATTCACCCCCTGGCTTGCAATATTACAATCCCTGACCCACCCATGCCCCTGAAAAAGACCCTCTCCACCCCAGTCATTCCCACTTCTACCAATAATGTCTGTCTAGCTTTGACAATAACCTCCATGTCTGTTACTAAGGTAACATACAGTCCCCCCTAAAGCAAAAACAAGCTGCTACTTAAATTGGATACATGGATGCATAAGGAAAAAATATTACAGGAAAGAATATTTCACCTGTTTGTTCAAGAATATGTTTCATGCGCACCCCCTCTTGTGCTATATGTTAAAGCCCCCCTGTATTTTTGTGATTATAAATGAGAATAAGCAAAAGCAGGTGTAGATCTAGTATATATTATCCATGAAGGTTACTGTGGTGGGAGTTGGCTAACTCAAATGTGCATTTGTGCATTTTAGAACACATATATTAGTTTGCATTAAAACATGTGCACTTAAAAATATCTTCTGCAAGCCAGTTCTAACATGCTGAGTTACGTTCAAAATATGCCCGGGCAATGTGTCAATATGTTGAGTACAGGTATGTGCAGTATGTTTCCATTTCCTTTGTCCTACTCTTGAATGGTGTTGAAAGTTAGCTTGGTGCTATCTGCTCTTCTCCAGCTTATCTGCCTGCTGTTCTGAAGGCTTGATGCAGAAAATAGAAACTACTTGGTGAATTGCATTCTTTTTTTTTTCTTATTTAAAACCTGCACTACGTATAAAACAAAATACCAGTAGATGAAGTTGTATAATATGAGTTGTGATTACTTTTAACACTAAATTATTAGAGGATGTATCACTGTACTGATTTATCCGCAGCAGAATGTGGATGGCATCAGTTTTAGAGAGAAAGCTTTGAAAGCTGCAGTCTGCATACAAATGAGAAAGTAGCTACTGCGTCTATATCTACAACTGTTTTTTTTTGCTTGTGTGCATATTTTTTTCTCTTTACAGCTAACATTTCACAGTGTGGTGGGTTGTTAGTGGGCCTTTCCAGTCCTCAGCCTCTCTGCCAGTGTTACCAGCCAGTCAACAATCCATGTGGTGCCTCTCCAGTCTAATTAAACTCACCATGCTTCCAAACTCTAACCAGAAAAACACAGCCTCAATGCCAGATTGAGTATTTGCTGCTGCCAAAGCCCTCCATATAGATATGTGTATGTGTGTGTGTGTGCCTGAAAACAGAAATCCAGGGGAAGCGAAGGCTCACAACCATATTTGCTTCTCATTTCATTCAGTCAAGATAAAGTGTGGAGGAGTCTGCCAAGTTACAAGGCAAGCAGTGGGGAAAACAAATACAAACGTGGAAGAGGAGACAAAGAAGGATCTACAGTAGACCGCATATTTGAATAGTTGCCTCACCGCGAAAAAGAAGGACTTTAATGGATTTAGAAATCAAGCAGAAGAAAGAGCACAATGCAGGAGAATAGTAATTAACTCTGAATTATTCTATCTCTGAGGGATCAGGGGGATTATTAAAAGCTTTGGTTTGGATTCTGCACCTTTTGCTCTGTTGAAGCATGGGGGACTGGTTCCTGCTCGTAAACGTGTGTTTATGTGTGCGTGTGAGTGTGCACATTTTTTGTGTTTACACCCGCTGCAGTCCAGAAGGCTTCGTGTGTCTGTGCCAGAGGGCTTGTGACCATATCTGCAAGCCAGCTTGTGATTGTGTGCGTACTGAGGTGTGACTTTGTACCCCCCACTTACTGAAGTTCATCCAAGCATTATAAGTTAATCCACCGTAATAGGAATAAAAGACAGGACGTGGGGGTTGTGAAGAAGGAACAAGAGTGGGATGGTGGGGAATTGAAAGGTAGAGAATGTGTATTTCTACGTGTGTATGTGCGTAATTGTGCAGCGTGTGAGGTATGCCAGTCAGGAAACACAGATTTACAGCTGCTTGGGCCACCTTAAATCCCATGTTGGGACAGCAAGTGATGACAGGCCTCAAATCAGCTCATGTCGCTGAGATTAAATCTCGTCTCTGGTTGGTTCTTATACGCAACTTTAAATCTGCCCCTCTCGGATAAGAATACACCGATGTTTTCCAGTAAATCACTGAGAATAAAGAGGTGAGGAAGGTGATACACAGAGGACTTTTGTGGCTATAAATCCACACTGGTTATGCAAAGAGCAATTTATTTAGGTTGTGCCACAGGCTGAAAGTCATATATTTCATACAATGAATGAGTTCATTGGGGATTTCCATTATCACAACCTCCCACTGAGTGTTGCCACTGTCAACACTGTTAATGTCTTTGTGCCAGATGGGAGAAGTTGGGAGGAGGGAGAATTTGAAAGACTGGAAGGAAGGTGCAAGGGTAATTTTGTGATGTCTGATGACTGAAGGCTGCTTTGAGCTCATGCGGAGGCACTGGGCTGCATTGTGTACAGCCTGCCTCTATTTCTTGATTACTCCCATACCCCTTGCTTGAGTTCAAGATTTGCATCTCTTATCATGCATTTGAGTGTATTTCCAAAAGCACGCACACAATAAGAGGCATGCTTTCTTTAAGCTCTCATTTCCACGCCCTTATGCCCTTGTCTTTCACCTTCACCCTATCTTGCTGCCAGTGAGTTCACCCCTTCCTCTTTATCCCTCTATCGGGTCCTCACACATGGGCTTCACCAGCCTGCCGAGCGTGATGGCCTGTTTTTTTATTATTATTATAAAATAGAGCAATGGATGGATAAGAAAACAGCAAAAGGATAAGGGGATGTAGGAAAAGAAAAGGAATAAGGAATGAATCAAGGCGTACACCAGTGGCCTGTTATCTCATTACAGCCGTACTGGCTTGTCATGCCCGACTGACTGGGCCCCCGAGGAGCACCCTCACCCGCTTATAAGACCCTCTTTATTCAGCAAGCGCGCTCGCATTTCAGCTTGGGCACAAAGAAGGGCAATTCCCTCTAGCTTCGGAGCTGTGCGCACTGGATTTGTGTATCTCAGCTGGCTCAACCAGGGCACGCAGTCAAACACAAAACATGGGCACAGGCACATACACTGTGGCCTTGTTAGACGCTAGTTATGAAATGATGCTTTCAGATAATGGAGGCTAATAGGGAGAGTGGATATCCATTTGTTCCACCATTTTTTCCCTGTTTTTGCTCTCTAGCGTAATCCCATGTGGGTATTAGAAAAGAAACTCAAGAGGAAACTGCTGTCAGCTGAAGTAGTGGAAATGGGCTACCTCTCTCTGGCTTTTTTTTTTTTTCCCATTTCTGCCAAAATGAAGGCTCATTAGACAAAAAGGGAGGGCTGTTTCTAAATGAGATGGGCAAAGTGCTATTCAGCACTCATGCAGACAAAAGAGGAGAGACAGTTGAGAGAAGGAGAGAAACATTGAAAGATGGTGCAACAGTTACAGAAAATGCAGACAGAGCAATTCTATAAATTGGAGTAAAAATACATAAAAGCAGGGGCACAATTCTAATTACAGTAAAGGTGGTACAGTTTGACCAGTTTTAAGCATTAATGTGACAGTAAACATCAGATCTTTTGTAAAAATTCTATATTACATTAAAACTAATCAAACCTTTGGGTTTGCAAACAGCAAAACAATTTGCTTAACCCTTTCACATTTTCTATTAATATTTACTGCTGCAAAAAGTGATTTATTGGTAGTTCATGGCATGTAAAAGCTATTTGAGTTCTTCTGCCCTAGGCTATTGATTAAGCATATTTAGTTCATGACAGTAACCATGCAATTTTTTTTCTGTTACATTTTGCTATTGGGAAACTATTACCAAAACTAAAAGTATTTTTTAGCATCAATCTGTTCTATATTGTCAATACAGCTCTGATTAATCTTTTGCTGTTCTGACTGACATATAGGTCCCAGTGAAAACGAGACAACAGAAAGCTATCATCTCCACATGCCATCCACACAGTTTTTCACTCCGTCAGACCTGGCACAGTCCACAAACGGCAACGTGGGTTGCCATCTAGATGATGTTGGTGTTTACCTACAGCTCTTTGCAGTGTTTACCTCAGCTCATGCAGTGTTTGTGTAACCCGTTCACACAGGAACAGTCTCTTTGTCAGACCAACAAAACACCTCGGTGCCACAATTAAGCATGAGATGACTGCTGGAGAAAAGGTGACAGAAGGATATGGGTAGTTGAGAAACCGAGCTGTTGAGATATCAAAATCAGGCAGGTGTGTTTGTGTGCGTTTTGCCACTTGTGACCGGAACAGTGTGTCACTGTCAATAGGATACCATAAATATACCTTGAGATATTCATCACTGGACTCGTGGGCATTAAAAGAATTGGCTGAACAGCGTGTGTTAGTGGACCCACGGAGAAAACAGTGGTCTGTTTTCAGGCTTTACCTGCATTACAACCCCACCTTCCTTTTAGTTTTTCTTTTTTGTTTTGTGAATCAAACATGCTCCAAGTATATTTGGACACACGTAAATATACAAATCCCCTAATGGAGTGGAGTTTTTAGTTACACTAAATGAGCTAAGGAGCTATTTCATACAGAGTATTTATTCGCACAGCATGGTTGGAAATGACTTGCAGAATGAAGTGATTGAATAGATGTAGAGAGGAAGGGAAAGAGACGGCAGAGGCAGCAGCACTTTGTCCTAAACCTTTTAGTGAGATTAGCTGGCGTCGTAATGCCTCTCCCCTCATTTGTACGAAGTCAGCCTTTCTACCTCTTTCTCGATTGTGGTTGATTGTAAGCCTGTGATTAACTGCCAACCCTTTTTTTATATTTTTCGAGGGAAATTTTGATGTTCGTTTTAATAGTCAGAGCCAACAAACAAACAAAAAACATTTATTTTAATCTGATTTTCACAATTTAGATAATCGTTTTTAGATGATTTAGAATACAAGTAAGACTGAGTTTGATGGTCTAGTCCAGGGGTCTGCAACCTGAGGCTCTGGGGCCCCATTTGTCTCGTTGGTCCTTGGTCTGCGGCCTCTTGAAGCTTTGACCGAACATAACACAAAATTTCAATTTAAAGACAAGTTGTCTAGAATAAATATGGTGAATCAAATAAATAAATAAACATAATTAAAGTTAAAGTAATACAAAATGTTGTTTTTAAATTAAAAATGTTAAGAGTCACAATTACATATCCAACAAAATGCCTACAATCCCTAAAATGTAAAAATATTAATGTCAAAATTATGTATATATTTTTTTGTTTTATATTGTCACCCCCATTGGCTGAAAAACAAACAAACAAACAAAAAAACTTTCATAAAAATTAAAAGTGGCCCATGGGCCACTAGTTGATGATCACAGGTATAGCAGTTTTTGCAGCCCAGGAAACATTTTTTTTTTAGTAAGCAAAAAGTAGAAATAGCTCTTTTGATATAAAAAGTTGCAGACTCCTGGTCTAGTCTGACTGGTTTTCTTGCATCTTTCTCAAATTAAGTGATTCAAATGTTGCATTGCCCTTGATGACAAAGACAAATCAAGTAATGACAATGAGCACAAATAAAAAAGGTGTTTTGATTTTTTGAAGAAATATTCAAAATTGTACCATCAGTGCAGCTGTTTAGATACTGACACAGTTACCGTTGCAACCATGTAGGTGGTTGCAGAGCACTGCACGCTGCATATTGGTGATGGATGTTTCCTGACATATGAACTTCAATCTTATTCTGATCAGCTGTAAATAAAAGTGTCAATGTCTTCACTAAACAATAGATTTGCCTGGTGCCACAACACAAACGATGTGTCCATTTTAATTTTGAGAATATGAAATGATTAGAGTGACTGTCAACAGGAAAGTGACTGTCGGAGATTGCTTTTTTATGTTTTGAATTGCTGAAAGTAAACCTTTTCTCAATGTTGTTTCATCGAACGATAAACAGGAAGCAGAACATTCATGTATTGCGTTCATGTTGAAAATTGGCTAAGGTTTTGTAGTGCAGTGGTTTCCAAGCATTTTAACTTTCAAGCCACCCGATAGCATTGAGAGATGCTCGTGATTCTGATTACTGATTGATGAATTATCATCACTTCAATCAAACAAAGGCCTAATGACAACACAAACAACCTGGCCCCGCAAGGGGTGGGTGGGCAGCTATATGAGTGCCCAGGTGTGTCTAAGGAAAATGTTATGCAGTGGCAGGAAGCTGCCGAATAACAGCAGGAAGCCTGTCAAAATAAAATATAAAAATAAAATAAAATATTTAAACTATAATAAAAGTATGCAAATTAGCCGTTCCTGTGTATAAGCCACAGAATCCAAAGTGTGAGAAAAAAGTAGCAGCTTATACACCAGCAATTACGGTAATTGCTTTTTTTTTAATGAGTATCCATGCATTATTCATTCAATAAAGTCCAGTGTTATAAAAACTGTTTGTCTTAGTAATAGCTGATGGATAAAATCCACAAAAAAATTATTTTGTTGCCTCTAAACAGACCAACCTGGTTTTGATTAAATCAGAAAGCAAGAAAATTCAGAGGAAAATTAAAGTTGAATAAATAAAGTTTAATGTATTTTTTTCTGACTTTATAGTTCACTACTGTATACATTAGTTGTTGTTTTTCTTCTTCTAAAAGTACACAAACCATTAAAACTATTGTTTAGTTAGATATAGGAATGAATACAATAAAACTACTGTAGGGCTGAAACTGGATTTTTAAATACGGTCAGTTTTTTATGTGTAACAAGAAATAATAATGTTTATGTAAAACCTCTGCAGAAAACTTTTAATTTTAAAATTGGAAAATAGGAACAGTAAAAAAATGTATTAGACCTAAAGGTTTAGAAAATATTGGATCTAGTTTTTAGGTAGCCTAAATTTTTTACGAAATAAAATGTACAATGGGTGATAAAGAATGGGTTTGTGAGTTCACCAACTCTAGGAAATGATGCAATCAAAAGTTAGAACACTTACACAGTTGGAGGGGTTTCTCTCTACTGGAAATGTGACACATTTAATAAGCCAGTTTGCTTTGCTTGGTTATCATTTTCTTCATTCATCACCTTTCTATTGCTCCTCCTGCCATTTTTGGGGTCCTGTGGGCAATTTATTGTGTTTTCTGCCTCTTCCATCACTGAATGCACCTCATTAGGACACCCCCATTATGGACACCAGCAAGATTAGCAGCAACATGTGCAAGCAGATTGCCTCTGCCAAACACTGCATATCATTGTGGCCCATTAAGGCAAGTCATTTACCTTGATAAATGGGTAGAGGCAGAGTGGAATTGAAAACACACAAGGGACACTCTCTTTCACTCACTTCATCTTTCTCCTTCTCTTTTGCTTCAGTTTTAACTTCTCATTCATCGCCTGCATCTGCTCGATCTCCTCAGAGACCCTCACTTAATTTGTTCTTACCTAAACTTCCTGTCGTAGTGCTTAGCGCTATCCCCGTCAAGCTACTGTTCTTATTTTTCTCCTCATCCCTCCATTTGTTCCTCCTTTCTCGTCCTATTTTTGAGTTTCTTTACTTTTTTTTGCCTGGAGCATTGTTTTAAAGAAGGAGGAAAGTGAGTGAGAGTGTGTGAGAGAGAGAAGAGGGGGAAACAGGACAGGGTTTGTTAATTAGAGTGCCTAAGGCGAGAGGAATAGAGGGAGAGGAGACCCCGATTCAGAGGCCCCCTAAACATTAAATATTAACACCTTTTTTTCATCTCTGCCCCTTTTGTGACATGCACTGATTGGGTTTGGTCAGGACCCCCCCCCCCCCCCCCCCCCAACACACACGCATACTTTTTTCGCTTTTCCTCTTTCCTCAAATTGAGTTCTCTCTGAAAAGCCAGACCGGACCAGGCATGCTGTTGCAATTGGAGACTCTGTCCAGTTTGTGCCCTTTGATGCATAATGTAATGAAATTCCAGTTAATATTTTCATCCAATCCTGCATCTTCTTCATCACTTTCACGCCCCCCCCCCCTTTTTTTTTTTTGGATTTAACTCATATTCATTCAACCTTTATTTAGACAGGTTAATCCCACTGAGCCTCAAGGACTCATTTACTAGAGAGACCTGATTTCAACAAAGAACGATGACAACAATGGACAACAGCGGCAACAACAGACAATCATAAAAAAGGCATACAGATTTATTTATTTATTTATTTTTCTTTTTTATTCTTTTTGATTCCTTAGATAGAGAACTTTACTAATTGGCTTTTTTATGTATGTGAATGTTCCTGTAAAGTGCCCTGAGACAACTTTGTTGTGATTTGGCGCTATATAAATAAACTGAATTGAATTGAATTTTACAAATTAATATAAAATGGAAAAAATAATAATTAGCAAAAACAGCTAGATTATAAGGTGAATGTAGAAAACTAAAAACAGGAACATGTCTGCATTGGTCCCTGCCAGGAGTCCAACAGATTCTCAAAGCCACAGAGAGGTCAAGGTCGAGAGCTTCAGATCTTTTTGCAAGATATTCCAGGAAACAGGAGCGGAGTAGGAGAAGGTCCTTTTGCCTAGTTCGGTCCTCATTGAGGGAACACTGCAGGTAATAATGTCATGAGAGCACACGCTGTAGCTGCACTCACGCAGAGACATGTAGGAGGAGATGTATGAAGGCAGCAGACCAAGAAGTTATTTAAAGATGAACATGTACCAGTGAGAGAGTCTGCGTGAAGTTAATGATGTCCAGTTAACCAGTGAATACAGGGTGCAGTGGTGGGTACGATAATCACAGCCAGTTATGAATCTTAGTGCAACGTGATAGACAGCATCCAACATCCGCAGGGTTCTTGTAGGAGCGTTCATGTAAATAATGTCACCGTAATCAATGGAGGGAAGGAAGGTCACAGAAACAAGGGGTTTCCTTCCTAAATACAAATTCAAATGGAAGCAAGAAAATGGCTATTGTACTTTGACACTGTTAATGGCATTAATTAAAATGGCACCAGATTATGTAATCTAAAGGATAAAAAAAAAATGACTCAGCTGTTCCGTGTGAGAGATGAGCTCAGTTTTACTCAGCTAACTCTAATGGGAAAGGTCACTGGAGTTTATCAGTGAGACTATTCGTCAGAGCAACTTTTTTCAGAGTCACTAACACAGCACTAAAACTTACCACATTCATACATTATTTGCTCTATTTATATTCTTGCTGTAACCTGTAGCCGACTGGCTTTGTTTTATTTTTAAAACTGTTACTGCAGGGAGTGCAGGAGACTGCAATGTCAGCTTATTTATATTCTTCCTGTGTGCTTTTCTGCTTTTCTTAATATTGTTTTCACCCCCAACTCTTCTTATTCTAACTTTCTCCTCTTAACTTGCATGAAAGGACAAACACGCCTTCTCCCCAGTACCTTTTAATGATGGTGCAGCTCCAAACTCGCAGCTTTACAAGGAGTTGACTTCTCACCCCGTTTCCAGGGCAGCAAGACAGATGATGGGGAATCTCTCAGCAGACAAAAGAGTGTATGATGGGCCAACCTTGTAGCCCACTTCACGCTGTTTGTCTTGAACTCTTAAACCGCTGTGAGATGATGGAACACACAAGCTATGATTTTTATGTCATGATGACACATGCTGTCACGTTACCTCTTGGCACTGGCCCGGTCCCAAACTCCAGCCCCAGAACACTTAACGCCCACAGGCTCCTCTGATGTCACAACTGAAGGGTCATAGTCAATGCATTCATGAGAAACAGGACACATCACTGTGACAGTTTAAGATATTTGACTATAATACACTGTCATGTAAAAAAAAAAGTCTTGTTAGTGATCTGTATGATAGTTATGTCTAGCCAAATATTCATAAAATGCTGTGTCAGCACATTAGGAGCTTTTAGGGGCAAATACCAATGTGAATTCAGAGAAATAAGAACAACAGATGGACAATTTAGAAAATAATTCTGTTTGAGACTACCCAGGCCACTAGTGATGATGTCATTAAGCCAGTAATTCCATAAACTATAACCAATGCTTAATTTGAGCCAGATCCTGCCGGAACAAAATCCGGGAACTCTTTCATTTTGACAGGATGCCTTCCGGCAACTGTTTGCTTGGATCCGACGACTCTCAGGCTTACTAATAATAAAGTTATGAACAATTATGTTGTCGTTTGGGGAGCCATGCTAGAACCGTGTCGCTCCGCTCTGCTGCTGCAACGATAAATAAATAGCCCCGACACCTACGCTGCTGTCTTTATGACGCTCTGGATGCTTGTCACCCACAGAGCGATACCTGCTCCTTTTTTCCTCTTTCACGTTGACATTTTTTTTTAGTTTTATCAATGAGTTTGTCAGAGCACAATTATGACTTTTTTTTGTTGTAAATACAGAAGCACAGTGAGGTTTAATAAATGTTAGGACTCTATTTATTGCTAACACAATATATTTTATGTCATTAAATAACTTGGTTCTTCTCTTGTGAGCATGCTTACCCAGGAACCCCACCCCAAAAAATCCGGCCCGCCCAGTTTTTGCATTCCAGCATCGATCAGTTTACAAATTAAGCCCTGACGATAAAGATCTGTTATTGGTATAAATTAATAATAAGGAAGAAGCTAACAAAGTTAAGTCCAGAGACAGATTAAAGTAAAATAAAATAAAAACTTGTTGAAATGTTTTGTCTCCATCCATCCATCCATTTTCTTTACCCGCTTATTCCATTTTGGGTCACGGGGGTCGCTGGTGCCCATGTCCAGCAATCACTGTGCGAGGGGCGGGGTACACCCTGGACGGGTAGCAAGTCCATCACAGGGACACATAGAGACAAACGAGACAAACAACCAATCACTCTCTCACTCACACCTAGGGACAATTTAGAGTTACCAATCAGCCTAACATGTATGTTTTTGGACTGTAGGAGGAAACCGGAGCACCCGGAGAAAACCCACGCATGCACGGAGAGAACATGAAAACTCCACCCAGAAAGGCCCCTGGACCGGGGTTTGAACCAGGGACCTGCTCGCTGAGAGGCAGCAGCTCTACCAGTTGCGCCACCGTGCTGCCCACGTTTCGTCTCTTAATCCAAAAAAACTTTGTCAGTTGACGGAGTTGCTACTCAGTCTGATAAACAGCCCGGATGATTTCTACCTGAATTATTGAGCAAAAATCAGGATAAGGAAGAACGTTAATGTAATGTTTAGGCAATTTTTCTTTGGAGTCTGCAAGAGTTGCACTAAAAAAACACTGGCTTTGAAATGTCCCCGTATCACAGGAGACACTTTGACACAACAGTGTAGTGACAGAGAGAACAAGACCGTGCTGTTTTGATTTAAATATGCCTTTTTTTCTTATCAGCTAGTATAATTATGCTGGACATTATTTAAAACATGTAAAAAAAAATCACCCTGATTGATTGGTTGACCAGTCTACCTCTGTACTACATTTGTTATCAGTTTATTCACAGCTTGGGAAACATCAATGATATCCATCTTTAACTCAGGGAGAATTTCTTCAGAACTGTTTTCATGATTGCAGATTTATGGGATCACTGTCATGACTCATAACAGTGATTATCCACTAAAATCCACCAAGTGTTCATCATGGGCTACAGCCACTCACCAAGGGTGATTTTTAAGATTATGCAAACTCTTCAAACATTGCAGTTAGTTGTTACTCAGCTTTTTACAGCACCAATGCAGATGTGGAGACAGTAGAGTGTTACGGCAGTGGAGAAAATTGACACAAACCTGGCTAATTGCTAATTGGCTTGTGTTTGAGTCAGCTGCGTTACGTCAACATCAAGTCCCCGGGAACGTTCGACCTTCCAAACTCATTTCCACGTCTCCTCACATTCACTCTGTCCTCCATCTCTCCTACTTTGTTTTAAATAGAGCTAGACCTCAGAATTCAAATAACGTGAAATATGTTTTAAGTGCTAATCACATCACCGGCAATGGAAAGTGTGCTTTGCACATCAGACACAAAAGATGAAACAGTTTTTGAGCAAGAAAGTTGATACGGGAGCTATAAAACTGCAGCGTGGGAGAGGAGACAGCTCAAGTGAATACAGAAACTTGACAATAAAAAAGTTACAAGATCCTAATATGGGATTGAATCTGCTCTGTCTCCTGTTTGAGGGGCAAAAATACATAGAGCACCTGCTGGTTTTAGTGTCAATAAAACACCAAGATGATAAAAACAGTCTCCCTTCCTGGAGTCAGATAGCTGCAACTGTAAATTTGTCGAATTCAGTGTGTTGCTCCAGGGTCCCAGGTGGGAATTTTACTTCTGCTCAAGTGGTGCATTAGCACAAGCCCAAACAGGAAGACAAGGTGATGGTCCTTTAATCAGTATTCTTGGAGGTTAGCATATAGGATTTATCTATCTCACCTTTAATCTAAGACCCTGCTGCAAAAGCCACACGGATTTAACACCTAACTCTCATAAAACACAGGAAATCCACTTAAAATGAAGGCACCCAGTTTTGATATGGCATGAAATATGAGCACTAAACATGTAATTGTGTTTGACTCGAATTAGAAGCCCTGATATCATCTTTGAAAGACAATAAACCTCAGCTATCAAGTCAGAGTTATGAGTTCAGAGGCTTTAAGGCTTGTCGATGGTCAGATAAGGTCTACACGACTAAAGCTGAATTTCAGATTGCTGTTATAGGTTCTTTAGATCACTACTGTCAGTGTTACACCAATTAAAAGTCTTCAAAGGAAGTTTAAGTCCTCCCCCTGCAGAAACTCTTACATTTAGTTAATCCCAGTGCATTGGAGTGAATATGTTTATAAGGAGTGACCAATTGTTTTAAAAGTCTGTGCCAACTTGAGAGTCCCTCTTTGGGGAAGATGCTGTAACAGTCCATTTCAAAGTTAGATTTCAGAGTCACCACTTTATGGGGCAGTGAAACCAAATATAGAGAAATGTATCAAGGGAAAAGTTTGGGAGGGACAATTGTGAATTAAAAAAAAAAGCTTTTATTGGACAAAGAGGAAGGCCAAAGAGGAGATATATTGTCCCAGCTAGAGAGGACATAGAGGTAGTTGGATTTAGGACAGAGTGAGATGGAGGAGGATGACTCACTGTGGTGACCCCTGAAGAAGGAAAAACTGAAAGTAAAAGAAGTTGGCTAAACATCCTTCTCTTTAGAAACCAAGACAGTTGCAAACATAAAGAAAGACAGTCATTGTGCACACCGGGAAGTAGAAGTTATGTGCACTGCTCTGGTGAGACCTAAACATTTACTGTATGTACAAAATCACTAAAAGTACAGAACAGGATGAGATTGTAACTACATCAGGATATGAGACGTGGCATCAGATTACTACTTTCCGTATGCTTGACATTAAATATTTTAATGTCATTTCTTTCAGGATGTGGTTGCTTTTTAGTGCCACAGTTTGACTGATTTAGTGATACAGCTGAACGATTTTTGACTGTCCAACAAAGTTAAATCAGGTCCTCTGGACAGTTTCTTTATGTTGAAATGTTTCTTCGACTTTCATCCAAAGGACTTCATCAGCCTAAGGAGCCACAACAAACTCAGCCCCAAACACTCACATAGTATACCAACCAGTTTAGTGGTGATAAGATGGTTTCTGGAGTCCGCCCTCTCCCCCGCTGACTCGTCTGAGGCAGCCATGGCCAAAATGGTTAAAAGGTTGAGCATGAACTTTGATGTTTTGAACCACTTTGGCCATGGCTGCCTCAGACGAGTCAGCGGGGGAGAGGGTGGACTCCAGAAACCATCTTATCACCATCAAACTGGTTGGTCTACTATGTGAGTGTTTGGGACTGAGTTTGTTGTGGCTCCTTAGGCTGATGAAGTCCTTTGGATGAAAGACGAAATGTTTCAACACAAAGAAACTGTCCAGAAGACCTGACTTAACTTTGTTGAATTCTTTTACCTGGATTATTGAGCATGCCCTGTGATGGACTTGCAACCTGTCCAGGGTGTACCTCGCCCCTCACACAGTGATTGCTGGACATGGGCACCGGCGACCCCCGTGACCCGAAATGGAAGAAGCGGGTAAAAGATAATGGATTGATGGATGGATGGATGGAATATTGAGCATGAACTTTGAGGATTTCTGACTGTGTCTTGCCAAAACATATAGTCTTCCATTTCTCTCTTTTTCTGTTTATACTTCGTCTATTTAGCAGTTATGCATTTTAGGCAGAGACAAACAAAAATGGACTCCAACAGTTTTATCATGACAAAAATCAAACTTTGAATTTTTAGATTTAAAATAACAAAATGGAAAACTGAAAAGATTTTATACTTTTGATATTTTTTATAATTTAGGTAACATTCATTAAGAAAATAGCCAAAGATTAGCTTTCGCCTTAACAAAATTGTCTACACATTCATAGAGTTGAGAAGTTATTGCCACTATAATTTACTGCCTCTAAGATTAGTCCTGTATGAGAACTCATCTTTTTTCTGGCTTTCTTGCTGTTTTGCAAGGCAGCTGGATTCTCAAAAGAACACGAGAACCGTAAGATCACCATATCAGAAACCAAATACCAGCTCAGCTCAAGCTGGCCCCTTTGTCACCACCATGGGAAGAAAATGGTAATAGATGACAAACCACTTTGGAATTTGAATCCAAAACAATATTTCTTATTTATGACACTTTTTCAAAATATACTGGGAAATAAATTTTATACCTTGTAGTTTAATGGTATTATTATTATTATTATTTTTAACAATATGACTATTTGAACATCAGAACGATGACCATCAATACTGCATCCTATTAATCAAGTGAACATCTGTGTGATTCTAACTTTCTTTCTATACATGCAAAGGTTTCTCTAATAAAGGTCAACTTTTAGCAAACAACCAACAGACATTGCATCACCCAGTCTTTCATACATGGATCCTGTGTCCCTGCTCAAGTTTCCAAGGGGAAATTGAATAATAAATCATTGCTGAACTCTTATTAAAAACACATTTGTATGTATGTGTGTGTTTTTTTGTCACCTTGGTCACTAAAAGTTTTACTTCTACATTTTTGCCCCGGTCACTTCCCCTCCTCCTGCTTGTCCGTCATCTCTGCCTTGGTGTCTGTTTCCTTTTCACTCTCACCCATGCTCCTCTTATGTATGGCCGTCATGCTGGTGTGTGAGTTGTGGGTCTGCTGTGTGCGGCTTGCGGCAGCTGCTGTTGCCATGCAGCACCTGTTCTTGTCTCTTCACTCAGGCGTTGATGGACTCCATGCCTTACAAGGACCCACCCTTACATTGGCAGCCTGACCCAACAGGTCCCTGCCCCCCATTCAGTTACGCACACCAACAGTTGACACACCCACATATTGCATGTGGTACAAACCCATGCTTCAATTCATCTTGAGTTGTAACCTACTTTAAAGTATTACTTTATATCAATGGTCTAAAGGACTGTCCAGTCTATGTGCCTTTTCTTTTACAGTTATATTCTGTGAATCCAGTTTGCAACCACAGCCATTGCCTGCGGTTAGTTGTTGCCACTTGAACAAACACCAGTCTTTGACTGCAAGCATCTACAGAGGACTAATTTCTGTTTACGTTTTCTGAATTACAGCTCCACTTTTCGAGTAAATTTCAGAACTAGATCAAGTTTGTCTACAAAATGTATCTCACTCAACAAACCAAATTTTCGCCGCAGTCTAAACTGTTCCAATCTCATGCGCAGGCAGACTGATGGAAGTACTCAGTGACTTCAAAAGACCCATAAACACAGGATTTGAGTTCGCTCCAGTCTGCAGCATAGACTTTCTGTCATACTGTGGTGTTAAAAGCCATTTTAAATGTACTGGGAGTGAAACTGCGTGTATTCTCTTGATCTCTAAGCTTGCTTTATTAGAGTTAATACAAGCCTTGTAATCCATTCCATCCATCGATAAAACCTCAACAGCATGTTCCAGGCTTTGTAACATAAAGAAAGGTTTGAGAACCTCACATTATTTCTTTGTACCTACTAAATGTTCTATATACATAAGTTTTTATTGCCATAGAACTAGCTAAGGATATCAGTTTGGATAAAACAGGGAAAGCATCACTAAATAGTTGATCAAACTGCAATGCACGTGTTTCATTTCTTACATCATGCTGAGGGTGACTCAGTCCTTCATGACATTGACGCAGTGCCTTCCACATCCAGACTCTGTTTGCTTTGCCAACAGTCAAACCCACTAATCCTGTTAGAGTTTTGGGCCACACACAAATGTACGCAAACATACACGCACACACACCTCTACTAAGATTTATCATTCATCAGGCACCATGTTGCGCTCACCTTGTCTCTCCCAGTTTTGTGTTTGTCCGATGGCAAGATACACGCTCCTCATGACTGTGTTGGTTCAGGGTTTATGATTTATCTCTGTGATATATACAGTTTGACTATAACATGCTTTTATAGGACCTCTAACACAATTATCCAGGTGTATACAGTGCTCAGAGTTACTTAGCCCATCCATCAATTTTCACGAGTGCTTTTTGGGTTATCATGGCGGAAACCAGGCAGTATAATTGAAATAAAAGGGATGGTGGCTTCACAAAAAGCTGTTGATGTATGAAGGTGATGACCACATAGGTAAGACCTCATTCAGTACTTTTCTTTTATCCTTTGCCCTCTCTTTCTTCTCACTTTTCACATTTTCTTTGTTGTCTTTTTCAGCTTAGTTGCAAATCCTTTGTTTCTGTTGCAGAAACGTGTAAAAAAAAGAAAGAAAAAAGAAAGAAAAAAGCTAGAGCACTGGGTATTAAAAAATGCTCTTTGAGATTGGTGGATAAAAGGAGGCGTGTCAAAATGAAAGAGGCGCCAAGTAGGATGTCCAGAATACGACAGTAGGTGAGACAAAAACAAGAGACAAAAGGAGACCAAGAGAGAGAAAGAGAGCGGATCCAGCTGTTTTTTTATTTTTATTATATATATATATATATATATGTATATGTCTATATATACATATATATATATATATGTATATATATAATGAGAGGCACCCTGTTTTCTGGGTGGGAAAGAGATGCAGGCAGTGAGACGAGCTGGAGGTTAGAGGCAAGACGAGACAGACAGAGGGTTTTAAAGTTGGTTTCTTATTAACTTTTTAGTAGATGTGGGACTGACACGACCCTCTGGGTCTCCTCCTCTCTGCTTTGCAGACCTTGGATGTTTTTCCACACATAATGTACTTAGCTGGAGCTTTTTGGGGCAGTTCGATCACTCATAAATAATCCATGCATTATAGACCTACTGTAAGAGTGTGCGTTTTTTGTGGGAGCGTGCAGGTCACAGTCAGACCACCTTGTTCCCATCTGTCTGTATACCACCCCATCACACACTACCCCCCACACACTTTCCCTCTCTTAGGGTAAATCCGATTATCAGGCCTGCATCAGCTAACGAGACCTCCTTGCAACTAGTCCCCCCTACCCCTCCCAGCATACACTCCAATAGCCCTCTCTGCTCTCTCACTTTTTATTTTATTTTAATCTCTCTCTCTCTAACTCACCCACACACTCATACTGATAGCCATCAGTCTGTACCTCTAAATACACAAACAAATCTGAGCACACACACACGTGCTGCTCTGGGCCCAGATTGGACAGAGGACTTCCTAATTATCCTTTAATTGCCTGTCTCTGTCTGTCCAGCTGCCTCATGTGTAAAAAACAGAGCAGCGGCCTGATTGATCACTCCAGACTGAACATATTGTGAATGACACTAAAAGATGGGCTCGAAAGGGAGAAAAAGGGTGAGGGGGGGAGACAAAGAATAAAATCAATGAGAAATGACTTGGCGAAAGATGCGGGACTTGATGCAGACGAACACTGCTGATGTCTATTTCCACGCCATGTTTTTGCCTCCCACCAGACATCAACACCACCCGATCATCCTCGGTTTTGTTTGTTCTGTGAAACATATTTTGTCAAACAGGCTGTCTTACTTCATTACAGTTTATCATCATTATCTCGTAAAAATATAAAATAACAGCTCTGGAAATGAGAATGTTTAACAGTTTTAATCCCAGTGTGTCTGATTAATTTGCATCAGTGGTTAAAAATCAGCGGTTAAAATGCTTTGTTAGAAACGCAACTCGATCAGATTATCATTGTCCTTCTGCTTCTCTGTGTAAAAATTTACAGATTCTTACTATTTATAACTTTAACATCTTTCAAATTTGTATTTTTGTTTATAAGATTTATGTAAGTCAAGAGGACTTACAGTACCAAAGCATTTCACCCATTACTTTAAATCAAATATGCAGTTTCATTATTACTTAACTTGCCAGAGCTCAGCGCTTCATCCTCCTAAATATCAAACAAGCCGAGGTCAGTTTTCTCTCCGTTACAGGGGAGCTAAAGTTTGGAATGATTTTTCGCATTTGGTAACAGGCAGGCTGTCTGTAAAAGAGTTTAAATGTTATTTAAAACTATTTAATTAAAGAATTGGGATTGTCACATTTAAATTGTTACATATTTTATTCAAATTTCCATTAGTACTTTGTAGATGTTTTTTTTTTTTTCTGTATGACTGTATTCCTAAATTTATGATCAATTTACTGTATTTTTGGATAATATTATTTTTTCTATACGATTTGGGTGGAGGTATTATATAAGTCCGCTGGGCTTCTGCCTCTTCCTGCACTGTTATTATTATTATTATTATTTAATATCTTTGATCTGTATTTAAATTGTGCAAAATAAACTAAAGAAAACTAAAATGTACCTACGTGACACAAAAAGATGTTAGTGTGTTTCCACACAAACAGTGCTTATGTATTGCTAAAGATTAGCTGTCAGATGTTTAATCTACATAGTTGAATAACAGAAATGTTCATATTAGTTCTAAAAAAAAAAAAAAAAATCTACTGTTCTCCACGAGTCGCTGCTGTACACACTAGTTTTCTCTTGTTGCACGATTCCTTTTAAAATTGTTGACTTATTAACCTGTGATGTTGAATTTCTTTAATTTTATTCTCATCATTTTCATCAGTGGAGTTTATTAAAAGTGGATCAGACAAAACAAAAACATAAAAAGGGCAGAAGTTGCCAAAACTGGTGCTTGGGCTCATGTCAGGACAAATGAAACATTTGGTTTCTGGTAGCAAGGAGATAATCAGATGAATTAGGATTCATGCTTCAGGCACTAAATGTGACATTCGTTTGATAGTTCTAGAAGGTTTTCATGAAAATGACAAAGTTCAAGCTGTCATTAGACAGATCCATGGTGCTAGTAATGCATTGAACCTTTTGTATGCATGCCAGATTTCATGTTGTCTACGTGACAATGGGAATCTTTCCCATGCAGCACTTAACGGGACTCTTATATCCTAAGTGCTGTTGAAAAAAGCAACTCTTCATTTGCTCAAACATTCATGTAGGATTCCTTGGCTGGCTTTCTGTTTGTTTTGGCAGAGAAACACAAGACTTTTTTATATTTTTGGGGGGTGTATCCATTTCTCAAGCACAAAACATGAGTATCGGTTTGTAAACTAACATTGGTTTACTTGAGAGGAACATAAATATAAAAAAAAAATTGTGGGAAAAAATGGAAATTGAAGGGCAGCATTAAAGATCGAGTCAAGGGCAGTGAATAGAGTGAACAAGTGATGCAAGAGAAAGTAGAAAACTGGAGAAAAATGTGAGATTTTTCCATCAAATATCGGCACGTTGATGACCTTTGACCCCTCTGTGGTTTGTGGGTTGTGATGAATCACTGCATCTGACTGCAGTGGAAGAAGTCTAACAACATACGTCAACAACAGTGTGGGATTTTGACAGTCCACACTATTATCTCCCTCACTTGTACCAAGCCCTTGTCTTCCTTTTTTTTTTTTTGCCTCCTTTCCTCACAGCAGCCAGATAACAAGGCGGCCATCGCTCAGCTCCTCTCATCTCTCTTTAGATGTTCTCAGCAAACTCACTTTCATCTTCCCCGTCTGCATTTCTCTGCCTTGTTAATAAAGCTACCCTGTCAAAGAGCGGTGATTCCCAGAAGTCCGTCCTCTCCACTCTTAACAGTTTTTCCACAACAAATAAATTATTCAGCTGTAGATTTTGTACCCCAAAAATTGATGGTATGATTAATTTATGTTATCGTACAGAATGTGGGCTTATGCTCTTCATTAGCAATTTGTAAGTCCTCAAATTGGATCATCAACATCTGTCTAGATTTCTCATTTTGAATATTTTTTGGGGCTCATTCTGATTGGCCTTTTTTTTTTTTTTTTTACTGATTTTCTTTTTAAAATTTTGTTGTAAACAAGAATTATGTATTTGCATTTTAATACATTTTAATATGTCTCATTATTGAGCCTTACAGTTATGGAAAATTGTGCATCCACACTGCCTTTTGAAGGATTTACAAAATAACTTGTTGCTGTAGTTGACTGACTCCAACTTTTTTAATCATTGTTACTCAACTGACATACAAATATTGTTATCACCCTCCACTAAAAGACCTGACTGTGCATGTGTGTGCATTTGAATGTCTGATGTACAACTGATTAACATTTAAAGTCAAGATGGCTACCACAGAAACTGACATTAGCAAAAACAAAACATGGCTATAACAGCCTGTTTTGCAAACACCAAGCTAAACTTTAGTTTGTTAGTAGCTAAAAGGCATCTCGAACACACACACCCCGAGTGCTACACATAAATTTTTGGCATTGTTTGTTGGAGTCAACCAGTAATCACAGTTGCCCCCAGAAAAGCTTGAACTCCATCTTTTCTCTGCATACGATGATGTTACTTTGAAACTTTGGCATGAAAATGGCAGACAGTTTGCATCCCTTTAGGGACTCTTAGGCCGTTAATTGTTATTTTGTAACCAAAATGTTGGGTGTAAATTTGTGTTTGCATGCATAGAAACCCTCTGGCATGACTTTGGTGTCACATGTCATCGCTAGCTGCACAACTGTGTGTCAGCTGCACAGCTGATTGAACCATGTCTGTACTGTGTGTTTGCAGAGGCCAAACATCGCATGAATGAATGAGCCACTGTAGCGGTGCATGTTTGAATATCCTGGCAGACGTTGCGCTATAAAAGCTTCTAAAAGTCATAGACCGCAGCCTCTTGTCGCTGATCTGTGTGTGAGGAGGGATGAGAGCAAACCACCCAAGGCAATGCAGGAAAAGGCATGCTCCAGTTCTGACACAGACGCCACACGGCTGTCCCCACTTCTTACTACTCACCGTTTGAACATTTGGAAGCCCCGAGGCTATTAAGCAAACACACACACACAGGCTTTTAGTCTAATAACACATGCCGACAAGTTGTAGTTATTGTGCTTTTATTTGTATTTCTCTCTGAGTCTTCTTGTTCCTTTCTGTTTTTCTATAAAATTGAGCACGTTGTTCAATCCCGAACTAACCCAAGTAATAAAACCTTTGTTTTAGCCATTTAAGTTTGTCAAGCTCTTAGAACATATCACACTGCAAGTAGCTGGACTTTGCAATATAATGGGCTTTTATTGTTGTCTTCTATATTTTGCTTTAATCGTTGTGTATCAGAGCAAATATCAAGTTCTAGAATTGCGCCGCTCAAGGTGGCTGCATGTTGGAGCAGCTCTGTTACTTTCATTCTGAGATTTTGCTTTTGGAAACTTTAATTCCTCTTTTTCTGGATGTAAATCACATTTTTTGGATGATTGTTTCCTCTGTTATCAGAGGCTGTGCAGCTGGAAGGATTTTTACTGAAACTTTTTTAGTTTTGGACATTTGTTATGATGCGTAACCATGCCAACAAGGCAGTTTTCTACAACAACAGCAGCTGATTAACATCTCAAAAGCTCAAATAATATCTCAGCTACAGCCCCAAATCTCAAATGAGTTGAAAGGATGTTCTGTGGATGCATTCTCATCTACCCGCCAGCTGTGCTCGAGTGCCTGACCACTGAGATCCTGGAACTAGCAGGACACACGGCTCATGACAGCGAAAGGACAGGATCGTCCCTCAGCACCTAAAGCTGGCTGTCCGCAGCAATGAGGAGTTCGGCAGACTGCTGGAAGGAGTGGCCATCGCTCTCGGAGGAGTTCTGCCCGGCATTTGGGCGGTCCTACAGCCCATGGAAACTGAGAGACCAGCCGAGTCTGCGTGGACGGATCAGACGGCATCTGCAGCCAGTTTCTTAGGATCCACTGTGGGATGGACCTTTACAAGAGATCCTTCCTGCCTACAGCCATCAGTGACTATAACATCTCTTAATGAAATGAGGATAACAAGTTACTACAACAAATAATTTCCCTCCGGGATTAATAAAGTATTTTTGAATTAAATTGAATTGAAATCAGTTTGATTGCCTATTGGGAAGGTTTCACTGAGCAGCAGAGACAATTTCAACATTTATTCACCCACAGCCCTCATTTATCTTTATCTTAAACTAAAAGTTTATAATTTTTCTGCTTTTGCGTCTGTGTTTATTTCTCCAGTTTGCAGTGCAGAGCTGACTGTGAAGGTGACTCCAGAAGTAGAGGTGATGAAAGGAGAAACAGCCAAACTGCCCTGCACCTACACTGGTGCACAGTCAAGCAGCACCATTGTTGAATGGTACATTGTAAGTATTGTTACACGTTCTATATCGCCAAAATAGTTAACCCTTGAACTGTCTTTTGTGGGAAAAAAAAAAATCAGCCACACATTTAATTTGTCTGTGTTTTTATTTATTTATTTATTTTGGTACAGTCAATAAACATGATTTTTTTGTTTCTTTGAAAGCATAAAAATCCTTCTACTTTTTAAAATTTTGTCAGAATTTTTTCAAATGTTGTCATTAAACATGTTCATCTGGGGAAAATTCTGCCACATTAGATTACAGTAGTCCCTCGTTTATCGCGGGGAATCTGTACACTGAAGCCCCGCGATGAGTAAAAACCCATGAAGTAGGAATAGTAGTACAAGTAGCAAGTAGTAAGTAGTAGTTTATTTTAATATATATGTGTATACACACACACATATATATATATATATATATATATATATATATATATATAGGCATTTTAAAACCCTTCCCACACTCTCGCAATATTCTAAACAATGTTTCTAAACGTTCTAAAAGAGCAGAGAATGTCATGATTTCAGCTTCCTGCCTCCTCTGCTCTCAGCCACCTGCAAGCGCTTTTGGCCACGCCCACTTCTATGCTCTGCACGGAGAACAGTTTATCAGCTGCAGCAGGAAGTTTATCCTGCAGTAGTATGGATTGCACAAAGGTGCAGCAGGTGTTAAATAATTTAAAATAATTTACCTTAAATAAAAATTCCATGCCAATCATGAGGCTCATCCATCAAACAGCCAATTGTGTGTCATGTCCAATTTTATTTTGAAAAACCGCAATAGAGCGAGACCACGATAAACAAATAGCGAAGGACTACTGTGTTAGCCTACTTGATGGTGCCACACTTTAATATTTGAGAGTCTCTGAAACAAATCTACAGAGTCTGTTCAATTGAGCGTGTAAAAGGTACGTCTTTCCCAGCCAGAATTGCTGCAGAGTCCTGCCTCTCATTTTTTCAAACAAATATTTTTTAGTTTGGATTCAACAAAAAGTCACTTGTAGTGTGCACACGTAAATATTTAGTGCTAAAAAGCTGTTTCACAGGCATGCAGGCTGCAGAATAGGACATTCCATGGCTGACATTGGCTGACTGTCATAATTTTCCGAAGGATGGAAGCATTTAGTAGGTGGACAGGACACCTGCAGCCCACTTGTACATCCAGGTCAATATAGGCAAAAAATAAATCAATAAATAAATTAGTGATATGGATGCTGTTAGAGAGGACATGGGTGCAGTTGGAGAGGACATGAAGGTAGTTGGAGTGAGGACAGAGGATGCAGAGGACAGAGTGAGGTGGAGGAGGAGGATTCGCTGTGGCGACCCCTGAAGAGGGAAAAGCCGAAAGAAGAAGAAGAAGAAGAAGAAGATCGTGGGCAGAGTTAAAATATTATATAGAAAATAAATAAATAAAAATTAGAAAAAAAAAAAAACGTTTGAGGACTGGAAGACACAAATCAGATTGACAGAAGCAACTGAATCGAAGGGCCTGATGGTCTGGAGAGTCTTCACAAACCTGCGGACTGGAATTTTGAACACAAAGTCCAAAATATTTTCAGGCATACTGATTTGGGGGGGGGGGGGGGATTGTCTGCTTTCAACATAAAATAAATATTTGTGAATCATAAATAAACTGAAATGTGGCTTAAGCAATAGGCCCTTGTTAAAATAAAATATATATATTTATTTTAATGGTGGCACGGTGGTGCAGTTGGTAGAGATAATGCCTCTCAGCAAGAAGGTCACTGGTCACAAATCCCGGCTGGAGGCCTTTCTGAGTGGATTTGCAAATTCTTTCTGTGCATGCGTGGGTTTTCTCCAGGTGCTCCGGTTTCCTCCCACAGACCAAAAAACATGCACGTTAGGCTGATTGGTAACTCTAAATTGTCCCTAGGTGTAAGAGAGAGAGAGAGTGAATGGTTGTTTGTCTCATTTGTCTCTATGTGTCCTTGTGATGGACTGGAGAAATAATAATTAAAAAAAAAAAAAAAATGGTTGGATGAAAATATTTAAAATTTTAACCCACAACATAATAAACAACATTTTTAAGCAGTTAAATAAAGTGGTTGATTTTTTTCCCCTAAGGAACATGAATGGTCTTGACGTTAAAGGATGATTTAAGGGTTCAAGACAAGAATCAAATGTGTCTTACATATTTATTAAATACATTGACAGAAACAATTTTGCTGTCATAAAATAATGTCTATTGATATAGTCAATTCTTTTTAAATGTAACCTTTTTTGTTATACCTCATGTTTGTCCCAACTTCTTTCTTCATGCTCCTTGGTCCAGGAGGAACAGGGCGGCAGGCAACGTGTAGCTTTCATCCCCCAGGGCGAGCAGGGAAAAAGCGATGAGGACACTCCACTGACTGGCCGGGTCACTATTGGAAAAGACTTCACGTTGACCATCACATCCGTTAAACCTTCTGACGAGCTCACCTTCTACTGCCAGGTCACAGCTGGCCCTGAAGGATCTGGAGAGGACAGAACCATGCTCAAAGTATTCTGTACGTTAGCTGGTACCTTTTGGCTACTTCGACTGTTGCCGTCACTGCCTGTGAAGGTTTTAGGATTTCAATATGTGAGATATGTGTGCGTGTGTTCACACTTGGCTTAATAGCATCTAATGAAGTTTATTGCATTTCACACCAACATCCTTCAAAATACTCTACATTCCTCTAAGCAGATGGCTTATTACAATCATCTGGGTATGTCAAAATAAAATAAATAAAAAAAAGACTTAGCTGTCTTTTTTAATATGTGGCAATGTTAGGCCTCACAGATGCCTGAGGTTACCAAATTCTTTTAACTAGTTCTCCAGAGGTCAATTAACCACAATTTAATCACTCCTGACATTACTGATGAATAGTTCAATCACACATGTCATGTCTCATATATCTCTTCTTAATAAGACTCTAGAATGCTAGGGGCTAACCCTGGTGCAGCGCCATGTGTCCTTGCTCCTCCCACAGTGGGTGAACATTAAAAAAAAGTATTAATTTGCATTTTCAACAGGACCCTTAGTCTCTCTTGAAAGGGAAGAATTTTAGTTGAGAGAACTGAAAAACAACCCCACATTTAGTTTAACCACCTCTTGGGGAATAAAGAAAAGCTTCTAAGTAATCCATTAACATGCATGCTCTAGGAGTGACCGGTGTTTAAACTCATAAAACAAGCCGTTATTTGTGAGTGGCCCAGTCAGTGTTAGGGAGTACCTCAGTGAAGTGATATTTGGAGAAAAGGGCAAGGAAACAGCTACTTGTCTTACAAGCCAGCAATTATTCTTTGGTGTTCATTCATTTGACTGCTTGACTCACTGGGGTTTAATTGTGGTGTCTGCCCTGCCTTCAATGGTACTGTTGGTAGGTCAGCTGCAGCAGTAGCTGGTACCGGTAGCTGGTAATGTTAAAAAAAAAACACAATTAAAACACCTAAATTCCAAAAATGTTGTTGATTTTAGTATAAAAAGATGTAAAAGAAAAATTAGGGTTTCATTTTCTCTTCTTTTTCAAATTTGTTCATGTGTGATGGATATGGCTTCTTGTTTTTTTTACCATGTGTGGAAAGGGAATGAGTATTTTAATCAAGAAGCAGTTTTGGAAACCTCACAGAAAAAGACAAAAGGATCACATTCCCTCCCCCTCTTGGCACTAACCCTGGTTTTGGTGAGTCCTTGAGAGGGTAATGGTCCTTTAAAATGGAGCTACACGTAAAAGAGCTTGAATTTTTTTTTAACCTGAATAAATGACAACTCTAAAGGGCCTTTGAATGGGGCTGATTTCTAGGAAAAAATAATCCAGCTAACATTGTGCCTACACCAAACACGTTTAGGTCCGAGTGGCAGGGAACATGGCAGACATCGGGATTGTGCTTGGAAGGTCAAACGATTGAGAAACGGAAAATAATTTACATTTGCGATTTATTTTCATGAGCTGCCAGCAGCTGCATGAGGTGATAGGACAACCTTGAACCAGTGAGCTTGGAAATAAAACAGAGAAACAAAAGGGAATGCTCACACCTGTGGCTGTGTGAGCGTGTGTGTGAGCCAGGGAGTAGGAAGTGGGAGATTTCTGTTGCTCGACCCTTATCTGCTTATATGAACCAGGTCACTGAGGAGATTACTTACTGCCAGTTTTAATTAACAAGGTCACCAGATGTGTGGTTTGGGATACAAATGTGAAGCCTTAACAATTGTGTGCATTCTTTTAAGAAAACACTTCTTTTTTTTCCAGTGAATCATATTAATTATTAATTGTTTGTCTTCCCAGTCACTCCGGAGAATCCAGAACTCGTACAGCCGTCAAGTCAGGCCATTACAGCAGGGCTGACCACCAGCTCAGAGGTTTGTAGACTTCCATGTTATGTGCTATGTTTGTGTATTTGCCACATGCAGGTTAACACAAGGTGAACAATGCAATGACATTTTCAGGATGAGAAGAACCGTTTTGACTCGCTATAAAAACAAGTAATACTAAAAATAAAGTACCAAAACGTGAAAAAGAAACATAATATTTAAAAGGTCCAAAAGAAATAAAGTTAAAGACAACATGGTAGAATATAACGGTGCAAGTAGGATTTTCAACCTTTGGATGAATTAGTATAAATAAGTATTTCACAGAGAGTAATATTAGCTTAATTGCACACAACTAACATTGACACAGGTTGTGTGACAGGTTATTGCACAGGTAGTGAGTAACGTTCAGATGAACTGGATTATGATGGGAAGGTAGTGACATACACGATACAGCCACATAATGCAGCAGCAATAAACATATTACGTGTCACAGATGTAGCTTAGTGCTATGTTACTGTCAATAGTTCAGTGTTATTGTGACGTGTTCAGAGGCCGTTCTGTGTTGTTAAGCGTTCTGTGTGCCTGTACATTGCATTACTTTGACTGAATTTGCACTCTAAAGTTCTATCTTATCCTCTTCCTGTGTTTTTGGTATTTTTATCAGATTGGCATTTGCACGGCAAGAAATGGACACCCTCAGCCAAGAATTATTTGGTTCAAAAACAATGAGCCTCTTCCTCAAGTCAAAGACAAAAAAGAGAGTATGTGCCCTCTAGATAGCAAAACTTGAAGTTTTTGTTAGTCTGTTTTTATTGAAAGTCAGTGATTTGATGAACTCTTTATGTATTTTGCAGAAACCTACATGAGTTCCTCTGTGGTGAAGGAGGTCTCGGGTCTCTTTACCATTAAGAGCATTCTGTTCATGCAGCCCACCAAGGCTGACAAGGACGCTGTGTTCCATTGTACTGTGGAGTACAGCATGCTGGGAGGCGAGATCAAACAGAAGATGTCCAACACCATGAAAATCAATCTCAACTGTACGTGTTGTGCTGGGAGCTGAAGGGTTGGGAGATTACATCAAGTTAATCTGTAACAAAGGGCTTTTAGACCAAAAAAACACATTGAGGCCTTTTGTGTGGTTGATTGTTCTTATGATTATTCAGATTTTTAAAGAATAGATGCGATATGTGAATTCTGTGGGAAGTAAGTGGATAAACTGATAAAAACACCTGTTTAATCTAAGAAATACATTTGGACGTTTGCAACAAACAATCATGCTGCCATAGGAAAAATGGACAATCTCATTCCTATACTTCTTACTGAGAGCCAACAGTAGAAAAGATTTAGCTGTAAATTGGTCAAATGTCATATTTTTCAGTAGTTTATACCTCATTTAAAGGCTTTGTGGTGCTTCCTGCTAACTATTAACAACCGTTTCTAATCAAGCAAGAATGTCAGCCCAATGTTGGGGTACAAATTTAGATAGAAAAATTAAACAGCTTAAAAAGCCAAATTGTACCATACCATACCATACTATACAATACCATACCATATCATACCATACCACTTTATTTATAAAGCAGTTAAAAAACAGCAACAAGGCCAACCAACCAAAGTGCTGTACAGCAACAACAAAACAAGCAAAGGACATAGCAAAAAATGCATAGATCCACAGAGGTAAGGATGAGAACTAAATGACTAACATTATAGAATACAGACAAGTTAAAATCAGTTCATACAGTGTCAAAAGCCAGGGGAAAAAAGGTGTGTTTTTAAAGGAGACTTAAAAACAGTGAGAGAGGAAGCCTGCCTGACATGCAGTGGTAACTTATTCCACATTTTTGGACCTGCAACAGAGAAAGCCCTGTCACTTCTGAGCTCAAAACAAATGCCTGGAACCATTAAAAGCATCTGGTCTGCTGACCTCAGAAAACGCTGTGGGGCATATGGCTGCAGCGGATCAACGACATAGAAGGGGCAGAACTGTTCAGAGATTTAAAAACACACAGAAGGAATTAATTCAAAAGTGAACTAAGAGCCAGAGAAGGGAGGCCAGAACAGGATTAATGTGCTCTCTTTTGCCTGCACCAGTTAAAAATTGGGCTGCAACATTTTGAAACAGTTGTAAACTAGGCTTTATGGGTCACGCTCACTTTGATTCTCAAATACTACATAAGATCCACATTTCACTAAGTTATAATAATATTTAATACAAGCAAACAATAAAAACAACAGATGCCTAGTCTACACCATTCAGGATATTGTTTAAAGCAAATATTACTTGATGTGTTTTGACATGTCTTGTCCACACAAACTGTTTTTGAGAAAAAACAGGTGTTCTGAAAACTGCTTTAAAAAATGGAGATTAAAAACAACAAACTCCATTTGTGATGGGTTTGTGTAGACAGGAAATATAAAGGTTTTTAGTAAGAATAATGTAGAACAGGGCTATTCAACTGGCGGCTCGGGGGTCAAATCAGTCCCACAGGTGAGCTTAGTTCAGCCCACAAATGGGTTCATTTTTAAATAAACCTAGATTTTAAACCATTAAACAAACTTATGACAAATGTTGGATGCTCTTGGCTTTCAGTAACTGTGGCCCCTTGAGCAATTTAGTTGTATAGCCCTGATGTAGAAACATATTTCTCTAGTATTACTAGAAACCCAAACAACACTTGACCCATTTTTAGTTTTTTTTTCTTCTTTTCTGTGTCTGTCTCAGTTTATCTCGATCACGTCACCATTAAACTTTGATTCTGTGCAAATTTAATTATTAACTAAAAAGACTACAAACAATTCCAGAAGATAGGAGAACAACAACAAACAAACACACACACACACACACACACACAAACCAATAAAACAAGCAAACTATTCTTTTCGCAACATCTTTAGTGAAGCTTAAACTGTTCTTTCTCTGTCTTTTCATACGTTTCTCATGTGGATGTTCTCGCCACCTAGTGGTGTACTATGAGTGTTTCAGGGTTTTTGTTAAAATGTGTGAATGGAGAAAAAACATAAATGAAGCAAAAAAATCTGTTTAAAATCCATCCAAGAAGCATGGAAAAGCTTTTTGTCTAGAAAGAATCAAGTGTTGATGTGAGGTTGAACATTGTACAAGTGATCAACATTCACCTGTTCCACATCTGTCCTTGTTCCTCTAGATCCCTCTGAGAAAGCAACATTTCATGTACTCAACTCTAGTCCTGTCAAGGAGGGGGATAATGTCACCATGAAATGTGAGACTGATGGAAACCCACAGCCGTCAGACTTTGAATATAAGAAAAATGTACGTTAACCCTTTACGCTGTCAAACTGCTGTGTGAGAACACTATTTTTTCCATATATTTGCCACCTTTCTGGTCAGTCTTTTAATAAGTTAATCCCTGTTTTTTTTTTTCATATTTTCCATACCCAGGACAAACTAATTATTGGTCAGGAAGGTCTTCTGACACTGAAATCTGTCAAGCGTACAGATTCCGGTGAGTACTCATGCCACGTCACAGACTACGAAAACCTGGATGCTGATCTGAGAGACACCCTCACCCTCACCGTCAACTGTGAGTGGGCCCCACACACTCAAACACAAACTGCAGACTTAAGCTAATGTGCGTTAAGAACAATTTACCTCCTGCATGTGGAGTTTCACCCTCACAATGAACCATTCTTTTCAGAAGATTTTTTCTTTCTTTCATAAATCATAAAACTAATAAGGTTACTGTGGAATAAGCTTTAATGGAATCCTTTCAGGGGGGCAAAATCTACTTCAATCTTTCACAGTTCATCTGTTACTTTAATGCTATCCCAACCGCACTGCTTAATTTGATCTTATCACGCACATTAAGTGGTGAGAGCCCTGAAAAAGTCTTAATTTGGCCTTCAAAATAGGCTTAGCTTCAGAGTAAGTGTATTATCTTTGTTCTTAAAATATAATTGTTTTCAATTCTGTTGTGCCATTTTAGAGTCTCCTATATGTGTGTTTTAAAATGAGTAGATTTTAGTTTTGAAGTGGTGTCTTTTTAAAGCCTCGGGCATTCAGGTGTTCCCAGTCTCTTATCTCCCTGCTGTTTTCTGTTTGTCAGACATTGACCCCATGAGCGTAACCCCAAATAAGCCTCAAGTCGTCATGCTTGGAGACAAGGTGGAGTGGCAGTGTAAGACCAAGGCATCTAAACAACATACTGTTCAGTGGATAAAGGTACATTTTTAATAAAATTTGTACTTCTTTATTAAAAAAGTGTAACACTTTGTTTTAGGCTTTTTTATATTTATTAACATTTTTCTTCAACAAGTTTCTGTGTTTCTTTCATTATATCCCTTTAAGGAAATTATATGTCTGTATCATGCTGTGGTCAAAATGGTACAGAGGCAAATCACCACAACACTTTTTCGCTACCCTCGTTTTAAACGCCTCGTTCAAAACAGACTTCTTCACTCTTTCCCTGGGTGCACCTCATTACAAATTAGAGTTGCATTTGGGCCCAAAAGATTCGACCTGACGCAGCCCCAACCTGTAGCCATCATTTCTGAACCCCACCCGACCCGAAGAATTAACAGTAATTACAGGTCCGACCCCCCCCCCCCCCCCCAACATTTTTAATTAAGCTTTAACTGCTTATATAGTTTTAACGGTCAGCGGACGCGCATGGCTGAACAAAAGGGGCATGTTTGTCCTTTCATGGCCGTCAAAGTTAAATCCCTGCTTCTGCCTGCATTCTGCATTATTCAGACATGGACCCTGCTCTGACATGTCTGCTTTGGGATCTCACCTGTTTGGGTTGTCGGCCATGCGCGTTCGCTGAGTACAGCGGCTGAACGTCCATTTGGGCGATGGATCGCTTCCTGGCAGTACTGGTGATCCCATCTGAAGCTTAACTGAACTTTATTTTACCTCTTTCAAGGCTGGTCAGCTTGCGGTGAAATGGCTGCATGCTGCTGGTAATGTATGGCAAGCCATGTTGCCATATAATTGGATCGTCAGCTGCGCGTATCCGCTGATTCAATCAAAAGCCCAAGACTGATCTGGCCCACCCATCCAGCACATTATTATGGGCCCAGTCTGGCCCAAATTTGGGTCGGGCCAGGCCGGGCTTAGAAATGACAGTTGTATTACAGATGGTTGCTGCAGCCCAACAAATCTCACAGGAAACCAAATTCATAATTTCTTCTGATAACTAAATATGCTCACAATTGCAGGAACAGTTGTGTTTTTTAATAATGTGGGCTCTTTTCAAGAGGCACCATGAGGAGTGTTTTTGTTGTTGTTTACAATAGTGTAATATAGAGATTAAAGCTAGTGGTAAAGCGCATGATCCAAAGAGTACTTATGATGTTTTGACAGGAAGCCCTCGTGTTTTCAGTGCTCTCCCACAATACAGTTCAAGCAAAGCTACAAATAAATGACAAGATATTAATAAGGAAGTGACATTTGTCTTATCTTTACTCAGATGTCGGGTCAACTTAAAGTCATTTAAATAACACCTGCTACATTTATGTTCTGTGCACAAAATAAGATTTATTTAAGCGTTTATTCGAACATTCTAAAACAATGCTAATATAGTGCAATTAAATGCACCGAACAAGTAATAAATCAGTATTTGGTGGTAGCGTGTATTCTCTGCACACTGATTTTGAGTGAGCGAGCGTTTGACTCAAAGCTGGAAGCTGACTCTGAAACTGACAGCAGCAGCTTGGAGACAAAAAAAAAAGACTGATTGATTTTAACAGTTTGAAAGACACCAGACAGCATGCCTTTTCTCACTAAGACCCACAGTGCACGAGTTGTTCCTTTCAGTCAGCACAGGCTTGTCTAGATGTCCTTGTAGTTTTTTCATATGCCTCAGCCCTCGGGGCACTGGGGGTAAACATGTGAACACTGACAATGGGAAAGGGTTTAATTGCGTGCCTTTATTTAAATTGATATTTTTTAAAATGGAACTGGAATATTTGTGTGAAGTGGCAAAAGCTTTTTAGTTTGAGGCATGTTTTTAAGAGATAGCTTTGACCTTGTTTTGTAAGTTTCATTAAGAGTTGACCTTGGTTCTCGTTGCGCTGTCTGAATGTAGCAAAAAAGCAACACAGACATGCTGTTTGTTCTTAATGATGCCTTCAATTTTGTGGTAAAGCAATTTTTATTTTTGCAACATATTTTAACTCCTGCCTTAATATCAGTCATGTAATGTCCCTTTCCTTTGTGTTCTGTTTACACTGACTCAATACTTGGTCTTTAAAGCCTGAACTTAATACTTAAATGCAGTGGCGGCCGGTCCACTGGGGTGGATGTGGGGGTGGAAGGCGTCCGTTTCTCTGATTTATTAGACAGGACTGTTTTTCACGAGACAAACCTCGACCTGCAGGAGAAAGAAAAAAGGCGACAAGTTCATGCACAAAAACAAACACAACACTAAATTAAATATTAAGCAACACTTATATATACTTTTTAATCACAGAAAGTGATTCAGGAAATTAATGACCGCTCCACTAATATTTTTGCTCAAGAGCCACCATTGCTTTAATGGTAACAGCTGAAAGGGGAATTGGTAAAACTTCACAATGAGGTACAGAATTTGATTAACTACTAGAGAAATGCCTCAGGAACGAATCAGGAGCTAATGAGTAGTTAACCGGTACTTACTGGGGAACACGAAGCCAAGTCTTATTAGGCGACTACATGTTGGTTACCTTGTAAATGAAGAGGAAGTTATCAAGAACTAATGGGTAGTTACCAAGGACACCAAAGACGAACAAATCAGGAACTAATGGATAGTTAACCAGTCCTTACTGGGGAACACAGCTAAGCCTTATTAGGGGACTAATGGTTTGTTACCACAAAAACAGAGGAGACATTCTCCATGTGGGTACTGAACAAACCATGCACCAGTGAGGTCACAGCTTGTAATTGTCAAAAACCTGTTTCCTAGTGATTACTGATTTTATTGGATTTTTTTATTTTGTAAACCTACTGATGAAATACATTATCAGTTACATAATGTTGCCCTGGTGTCATCTTAACTATGTCTGACTATCACTCACTTATCACTTATTTTGTTCACTGATGTAGTGAAGCATCATACCAGGTACTTACTGAGGAACCAAGCATTATTTAATCACTACCTGACAATTACCTACTAGTTTGTTCCTGTGGTAGCAAACCAGTAGTTCCCTAATAAGGCTTGGCTGTGTGCTCCCCAAGGGAACTAACCAGTAGTCCCCCTAATATGGCTTGGCTGTGAGTGCCCCAGTAAGTACTGGTTAACTACCCATTAGCTCTTGATTTGTTCCTGATTCATTCTTGAGGTGTTCTCTAATAGTTAATCAAATTTTGTGCCTTATTGTAAAGTGCTACTGTGGAATTTAACAAAGCACTGTATTTTTCTTCTACAATTATTTAAAATACTTTTTTTGTTATAGTCTTACAGTTTGAAACATGGATACCCTTGATGTGTTTCGTATTCATCCTCACTTCTCCATTTGTTATGAGTGGAGTGTTTCTGCAGTGTCAGACCTGTTGCTGTAGCTTGTATATCTCTTGTTGTGTCTCCTGGGCGTGATAGAAACCTGGTAAAGAATGTGTTGTTCTCGTGTCGTGGATTCCTATGAAAAGAAGTGGAGAGGAATTGCTAGAGAAAGGTTTATCATTGGGGATGATCTGTTATCACTGTGCTGTCAGTGTGTGTGAAGATTTCTCTTCTGCTTTCCCAGCACACCAGCACTCCTTCAGTGTAGATATCCACAGAGCTGTTCTCCTCTCAATTTCAAACAGAGAGAATCGAAAAGAGGAGAATAAAAAGGATGATAGTGTGAGTCCAGCTGGTTTTATTACAGGGGTGTCTGTGTTCCTCTAGGGCTCTGAGGTCCTTTCTCAAGATGGTACTCTATCAATCGACCAAGCTACCTTTGAGAAAGCTGGAGAGTACGTGTGTGTTGGAGCTGTTTCAGCTGTGCCTGGACTGACAGCACAGGCCAATGTAAACCTCACTGTAAAAGGTAACACACTGCCTGGATTAATACACAGAATTTGTAATCCATCTCAGGAAACAGCTAATGCACAGGACACATTCATATTGGTATTTTTAGCACATTTCTTGAAAAATGGTAAAAGGACTGTACTTATAAAGCACATTTCTGTATAATCACACTATTCACAGGGCTTTTACAACACAATCTGTATCCTTATTTATCCATCCAAACACACATTCATACTGAAATCAACATCTCTACAAAGTTAATTGAATAAATCATTCTAAAGAGACTGATCAGTGCTTTTAAATCCCATTCATACACATGGGACACACAATGAGCGAGGCATTGATGGGTTCAGTGTCTGGCCCAGGGACACTTCAACATGTGACTGCTGCTGGAATCGAACTCCCAACTCTCCCATTGGAGGGTGACTGCTCTAACTGCTCAGCCACAGCTGCCACTGGGAAAATTGGGTGAAATGATTACAGAAACAGAAAGCTATGGTTACTCTGTTGTTAAATCCCAAACTGGGACATTGGAGGAAAACATACAGGTTTTGGAGCACCATATGCTACTACCGAGATTTTGTTTTCCTTCTGTGAAGATGGTTCATAATTCACAAAGCTGTTGACAAACTACAGATGGATGTATTTCAACAGCATGGCTTGGTAGTAAAGGATACAGGTTTTTAAAGTGACCTCTCTGCAGTCCTGAGCCATCAGTCACTGAAAGCACCTGTTCAAACAGCTGCATCACTGGCCCCAAAAACTAACAAATCAGCTCCAAATCATCACATATCTTTCACAAGCTTCAGATAATATTGGATTTAAATGGTTTACAAGTCATGATGCGATTATATTAAGATTTTTATACAATTTTGGAAACAAAATGAGAGGTTTCATGAATAAAACACTTCTAAATTACAGCTGAGTAGTCTGTTCATACAGATGTTTTTCCAAATTTTCCATAGCTTCAATCCTCATCAGTGACTTGCATTGGCAGAATAGATTTCTTCTTTTGGTTCACACAGATTTAAGAAAATTATGATATTTTACTGCAATGTTTTGTTTGCTGAACACTTTCTCACTCCCTGTCCAGGAAAACCAATGATCGAGCCTCCAGCTCCTGGAGAGGTGATGAACCAAGGAGACACGGTGACTCTGAAGTGCTCGGCTTATGGTTTCCCCACCCCCCAGTTTGTCTGGACACCCTCAGGAAACCAGGTACGTTTGTGAAAAACCGCCAAAACAAAAAGGGAAAAAAATAAAAACCAGATGCTGAAACCTTTGTTTGTTTATTGGACTGAAAAACAATATCAGTGTTTTCATTTGTGTCAATATGTGATGTTTAAAGGCATGGGTTTTTATTAGAACCTCACATTTTCTGAAACTTTAAAATGGTTTCAAACACATCCCCCCCCAAAAAAACCCAAAACTTTCAGTGAGACTTCATCTTCATCTTCTTTATTAAAGTACTACACACAGCATGATGAAATATCAAAGTTTAATGACCCTTTTGAAAAACTGGATCAGTTCAGAAGAAAATAATGATGAATGCAAGATCAAAAATGAGACGTACTTCAACTTGCTCAGCTGGCCTTTCATAGGAGCAGACATTTGGAGAGAAATTAAACAAATAAGGAATCGGACCTGTATTCGAAAATCACTTGAGCACGGCTCCTGAGAAAAAGAACTGATGAACACGTTTACAGCACAGTCTGGATGACACAAGGAATTACTGTATATGTACGTATAAATATATCCTCTCATGTTCATTTCTTTTTTTCTTGTTCACTAGCGAGAGTCCGTGTCAATGGAAGGTAACAAGATCGTGAGCACTGTGACACTACAAGCTACTGGTGATGTCATGGAGAATGGAGTGACCTGTGAGGCCTCCAATGAGTTTGGAACAGACAGCAAAAAATTCCCAGTATCTCTCAAACGAGGTATGTGTGAAACCTGTCCACCTCACCCACCACCTCACTTCCACATTATTCATGAACTTTACATAAACATCAATGAAACAAGATGTACCCGAAAGAGATAAAGTAGGTTTTTGCGTAAAATTTCAAGCAAGCAAAAAGAAAAAAAAAACAACACACTCGTCTTTAAAATTAAATTTTAACCAAGAGCTGGAAGCAGTTGCACAAATGCAATACATGCTAAGAGTTTACAATGCAAGAATCTAAATAGTTTGTATAGATGCTGTTGCAAGATTGTGCACTCAGTTGCATGGACAACTATAAATAGAAATGGAAACTTATCTAAATAACGGCTCCAAGTATTCGTGGGAACGCTTTTCTCTGGGCTCATCCACCAAGTGTCTTGACATTTTTGGCATTTTTTGGGCCTGAACATCACGGCTGACCTTCTTTCTTTTGACTTTGGCTCATAAGATCTTTATAAAATGTAGCTTTCCTAATGCTTTTAGACAAAAATAGTCAATTGAATGCAAAGGAGTTTATTTTAGAGCGTGTATATACCCTAGTTTATATAAAAAAATAAAATGTGTCCATGATTTGTTTGTGTTGTGTATCCATGTGTCGAGTGTAAATCAACCTGCTTGAATTGCTTCACAGCCCAGATACACTAAGTTCTCCCACGTGTCACGATTAGCGAATGCAGCTATGTGTTTGAAACTAAGTCACTGATTTACTAACAGCCGTTGCCATCCATTTCTTGCATGCTGTTGCCGTTTCGCAGCACCGCACCTCAAACCTTTCCTCTGTTTCTTCTGTTTTTCACAGCAGGTGGCAGCTCAGCTGAAGGTAGCACCTTCTCCCTCCTCCTCCTCCTCTCCTCCCTTCTACTCTCAGGACTCTTTGTTGTAGAGACCCTGTAAATTAGAAACTTCCCATCCATCCATCTCTTCTCACCCCAGTCCTTCTTTTCTTTTCCTCACACATACATGTACACACATACAACACACACTTTCCACTGCTGTACTGTAATCTTGTATATTTGCCCTCTTGCTACCAAACACTGTGGATATTGTATATTGTTATTCTTCTTCTCTTGACACCTTTGTATGATGTCTGTCATATATTTTGTGGATGCTACTAAGTTTTTGTGGCCCCTTTAGGGGTACAATAAAGAATTTTATTCTATTCTATACCTTCCATTCCTCTCTTTGTTTCTTGACTGTGTCCTTTTTGTCATTCCTTCTTTCCAACTGCCTCTTTACTTCCTGCGTTTGTCCTTTCAACATTTCCACTTGCCTGGTGCTCGATGTACAGTAGATAGCAGCACTTTCTTTTCGCCAATGCGCTCAGTGGTGTGTGTTTTGGTTGCTTTGCTATGCTGTGAGACTGAGAAACTCTCTTTCTTTCAAAGTGCTGCTCTCTGGAAACCCTGTGCTAAAGTCAGGTCTGTATGGCTAACTATTGACATGTGATGTAAGTGGTGTTTGTCTAGAACCGTGTGTTACTGTGTGTGTATTGATGTTTGTATGCACACACAGGGTACTGTATTTATGTTTACAAGAGTGATTTTTGTGTTTCTATAGCTTACTTGTTTTACTGTGGTTGAGAGGACAGGGTTTTTTTTTTAAGAAAGAGACTGAACTTGTTAAATAGCACAGATTAACATTTGCTGATCATTTTACGCAGTCTAATATAAAGTTTAACCTTTATTTTAAAACAAAGAAAACTAGAGTAATTGCATTTCCTGGGAAATTGCAGGGTGAATGTTTATTATTGAAGAACTTGTTGAAAAACAGCTGAAATTAGCTAAAAACATGCTGAAAGGTAGCTGAAATGAAAGAGCAAGCCTAGGTTAGCAAAAGAAAGCAGAAAGAACATTTATTTGCTGAATTAGGTTTAAATACGCAGAAATGGCACAAAAAAAATAGGAAATTAGCAAAAAATAAAACTTAAATTAGCAATAAATTGTTGAAAAGTAGCTGAAAAGGCAGAAAGAAACCTAAAGTACCAGAAGGAAGTGGAAGGAGCAGATGTGAGCTAAAAAATATGGAATTAGCTGAAAAAGCTAAATTCAGCACAAAACAGCTAAAAGGTAGCTGGAATAGCAAAAAAAAAAAAAAAAAAAAAACAGAAACTAGCAGAAAAAACTGAAAGCAGCATAACAAGCGAAATTACCAAGAAAAACTTGAATTTATCTGAAAACAGCTGAAATTAGCTAAGAAATGCTAAAAAAAATAGACGTAGAACAAGAACAAGCTTAGATAGATAGAACAAGCTTAAATTAGCAGACGAAAGCAAAAAGGACACGTTTGCTGAAAGAAGCAATGAGCACAAAACGTGGAAATTATCTGAAATGAGCAAAAAATGACTGAAAAGTTGCTAAAAAAGCAGAAAAAAAGCTGAAAATAAAAGATGTTGAGAGAGCACATTTTTGCTGAATTAGGCTAAAAATAGTTGAAATGATTGTACAAAATGTGGAATTAGCTGACAGGGCTTAAATTAGCATAAAAAGAGCTATACAGTATAGTAGCTGAAGTAGTAGCAAAATCTTAAATTTGCAGAAATAAGCTGAAATGAGCAGAAAGAAGTTAGAAGAAGCACAAAAATGTAGTTAGCAGAAATAATCTGCAAAGAGCACAAACAGCTGAAAAGAACTGCTGAAAATAACTGAAAAATGTTTAGATTTGCACAAGGAAGCTGAAAGAAGCCGCATAAAATGTGAAAGGAGCAGTTAAAGGTTGTAAACAGATCTAAAGGTATGAAGGACGTAAAATGAGCTCAATTCATTTTCTATGAAAAAAAAATGACAGAAAAGGCTAAATATTTCAAAAAGCTAATCTTAATCTAAATCTGTATAAGTATAATCTTTATACAGTACAAACTGTTTTGGTAAAAAAAAAAAAAAAAAAAAAAAAAATATATATATATATATATATATATATATATATATATATATATATATAACTTTTGTTAGTAAGTTCTCAAACTGGGTGGTATAAAATCAAAAAAGTGCTGAATCACAATGTTGATGCCTGGCAGTAAAATTCAGTTGAAACAGTTGCTTTAATAGTTAATACTCATATGCCAGATTTTTAACTTTACTGACAAAATAAATCTATGATAATTCAATTGTCAGCTGAAAAGTTTGTTAGTATGCCGTATAATGAGACAGTATTGTAGAAATGTTGGTTTCACTCATCAGATTTACTCAAACATCAATTATTTTAACATGTAATTAATAAATACTATATTTAGTTGCTCATTTTTAACTTATTCATTGCCTTCATTACTACAAAGTATTATTTGGGCAGGAATAAACCCCTAAATTGAACATTTAAAATGATTGTGAATTAGCAAGATTTTATGCACCTCACAAAAGCCACACTGAGATTTATTTCAATGTAAAGAGTCTAGAAATTAAATTGAAATGTTTTGGATGCCTTAATAAAATAATTTGTGGCAAAAAGAAAGCTAAAGGAACAGTTCTCATCGGCTTTCTTCACATTTGTTCTGTGGTGTTTTGTTGAACACACAGACCATAAGACATGTTTTATAATCCAGTACAGCCATAAGCATATATTTCTCTGCAGTTTTGTGTTTGCTGTGTGGTTGCCAGGCAACCAGATGAGATGCTAGGAAGTCAAAGCTCCAAGAAACAGTTCATCATCCCACCCTCTAAGACCACTTAGTAAGAGAAAATATGTTTATTAATTTATCAAGAGAAGAACTGCTGACTATAATTAATGTTTTTTGTTTTTCACAATGAGAGTATGATGCCTGTTTAAGAACACGTATTTAGCATCGTGTCCTCACAATTATGGTAACACAAGTGTAGATGGATGGTGAGTATGTCCAGTCCTGTTTCTGACTCTGTTCAGCCGTCTGCTGTTACCTGTGAGGACACAGGCCCTCCTGTTGGCTCCCATCACATTTCAGTCATTGCATTCAGAAATTAGACTAATCCCACATCCCAATCCCCACCCCTTGTCATCTCCACCCACTCTCCCATCCATCTAACTAATAATTATTTTCACCTGAATTACATTCTCATACTTTTCTTTTTAATCCACCCCAAATTAAACCATCTCCCCCTCCTTTTCCACTTGACAAATCAAACACTCTTCATGGGGCCTCTCTCCTCTTCGTGAATCAAAAATAAATAATTCCATCTTCCTCCAACCTCCTTCACTTCGATCAAATCTCCATTCCTTCCTCTCACTTTCCAATACTACTTTGATATCCCTCCTCCCTGACTGTCCCTCCATCCTCCCCCCTCCGACCTCCCCCTCCATGTGTTCCCTTCGTTGCGGTGATGTAGCTGACAAGCAGCAGGGAGGCTCCACCGGCGTGGTGATAGCTGTGGTGGTGTGCGTTCTGCTGCTCCTGCTGCTGGTGGCCCTCATCTACTTCCTGAGTAAGAAAGCCAAGCTACCCTGCAGCAAGAAGGACCCAAAGGAAGTGTGAGTAAAGGGGAGGGAGGAATAAATGAGGTAACTGGTGACGGCACTTATCTAATATTTTTTATTATTTTTTTTACTTTTAGGGACAAAGGTGAGGGAAACAACAAGGTTGTGGTGGAGATGAAAACAGAAAAACCCAACGAGCAGGACGGACTCCTTAAAAACCCAACCAAAGAACAGGTGAGACCACTGGGACCTGTCAGAGGTCACTGGTCAATAGCTTTGTTTGTTTACATGGACATAAGTAATTGGATTAAACGGCCATTCGGAATAAAAACGCATTTCATGTAAACGCCCCATTTGGATTATATTTGTTGATTCAGCTCAATCCAAATGAATTTGGAAATTTTAAGGCCTTTAAAGGCCAGACTTCAGGGGCATCTGAGGCAGGCTTGAAACACAAGAGTCAGGGTGGCTTCTGGGTAATACCAGATGGCTAGGCCTCAGACTGAC
>NC_056502.1:12925350-12938092 GCF_014905685.2 Nematolebias whitei
AAACGAAGTCCAGATGACATGATTCAACCTTTTTTGTTGTTATATACTTGGATGACTGAGAAAACAAACTTTGTGTTTTTGAAACCATTAGTGAAAAGGCCAGACTTCAGGGGTATCTGAGGCAGGCTTGAAACACAAGAGTCAGGGTGGCTTCTGGGTAATACCAGATGGCTAGGCCTCAGACTGACGAAGCCTCTTGGATGAGGGGCGAAACGTTTCTTTTTAACAAAAAAAACGAAGTCCAGATGACATGATTCAACCTTTTTTGTTGTTATATACCTGGATGACTGAGAAAACAAACTTTGTATCCTTAGTGATGTTTCTTTTTGCAATTTATATTGTTGCTATTGTTGGATGTAACTGAGACCCCGTGTACACAATTTCGTCCCACCTCATGTACCACATGTGATGCGAATGACAATGAAACCTACTTGGACTTGAACATAGAGACAAACAACCGTTCACTCTCTCACTCTCACCTAGGGACAATTTAGAGTTACCAATCAGCCTAACATGCATGTTTTCGGTCTGTGGGAGGAAACCGGAGTACCCGGAGAAAACCCACGCATGCACGGAGAGAACATGCAAACTCCACCCAGAAAGGCCCCCGACTGGGATTTGATCCAGCGACCTTCTTGCTGGAAGGCAACAGCTCTACCAACTGCACCACCATGCCACGCATATTGACACATTAAATCAGTTGTGAAAGATGTTTTTGAAGGAGAGAATCAAGAAGATTCATACAAACTTAGCTTTTAAACCAAAATGTGTTACTATTTTAGTTTTTGTTCCGTTTTCTATGTTCTAGTTGACCAAATGTTAGCAAGAGACATATCTGGACTGCCTGTGGACCAGCACCTAAAGAACCACTCTGTAACATGCATGATTGTGTTTTGAGGTTTGATTACAATCCTTTTAAAATAAAAAGGCTTTTCATGTGAAAAAAAAAAACCTTTTCAAAATGTATTTACTTTCATAGAGTTTTTTTTTTCAGCAGAAAACCATAAATATTGATGTGTTGTTGCGTTGGCCTTTTACTATTAATTATTCATGAATTTGTGTGTCCAACATTTTCACATATTCCTGAAAAAGTCATCTCAAAAAGCAAATTAACGTGAAAACGTTGAATAAAATGTTATATAGAGGAAATCTGTTGATAAAATTAATCGAGAAGCAATTTGCTTTTCGCCTGTTGTGAACCATAATGTAAAAAAGTCATTTTTAAAGAGAAGTGTGAGAATTGATACAGGTATCTTGTTGGTTTATAGAATATTTGTATTCGTTGAAACAAACATTCGGTCTTGCTGTAATAACTTCTGCGTCCTTGTGTTTTTTCTCAGTGATGAAAACGGAAGATGGACATAAATCAGTGGGATGAAGGGAAGAGGATGACAGTTATGATAACAGCAACGATCTTTTTTTCTTCACGAGACTGACGGGGACGATGGAAGGTGGTGTTGGGCTTCTGGTGACCTTTGAGATTCACTTTGCTTCGTCGCATCTCTTTTGTAACCTGGATTAGACAAACTGGACGGACGTTCTTTCCTTTTTGTTTATGAATTCAGAACTCCATCCATTTTGCGCTAACGCAGGTTCAAAACGATGGATGCAAAATTAAAAATGCAGCATCACTGGACAAAACAATCTTTTTATTTTTATTTTTCACCAATCACATCTTCGGTGAACTCTACAGAATGCAGACTGAAAGGTGAATTAAAAAAAAAATTAAACACTGTCTGGATTTGTATGCATTCTACTTCAAATCATAACATTTTGTGTCTGATTTTAAGTATTACACCGAGGAGCATCTCTGTTTTAGAGTCTAGTCAAATTTTTCCGTCTGCTGGGGATGTTTTGGATAAAAAATACGACAGGTTGTTTTCATTTCACCTCATTTTGGCTCACTTAATGTAATCACTCAAGCACATTGTTCGGCTGTAAATTATTTGCTCAACCAGCTCTGTCTTTGCTTCGTTTGGGTGGTTTTTTTATAATGTTGTTTTAATATCCATGATTAGTTTGCAGCAGAATCAAATCAAATATTTCATATCAATCTGTTTTGTCTCTCAAATCACTCGCTTTATTTTAAAGTTCAGTTCAAAAGCAACCACATTAAGTTGTACAAATTTTCCGTTTCAGCTGCAAATGTTTAATGTAGTTTATGTTTTTGCTCCCCCGTTGCATCTGTAAATTTCAAAGAATGCTTTTGTTTTCTCTTGTCTGTGAACCTGGAGGAGCTCTGCGAGTGTCCGAGGCGACTGCGGCTACAAAGCGCTCTTACAGTTGCAGCTTTTTAGTTCTCCGCTGTGGGCTGAAACTTGACATGAAGCTGAGAAGTAATAAAAACAGGTCCAATAGCTCCAGTTTTTGCTCTAAAGTTGAAGATATTGGGAAAGAATTTGAAACTGTAGACCAGAGCTATTCAACTGGTGGCCCGAGGGCCTAATCAGGCCCACCGGTGTGCCCAGTTCGGTCCAACAATGATTTTGTTTTTAAATAAAACTAGATTTTAAACCATAAAACAAACTTACTTAACGACAATAACTGCTGGATGTCCGGCCCCTGAGCTTTTGGCTTTCAGTAACTGTGGCCCCCTGAGCAATTTAGTTGAATAGCCCTGCTGTGTTTTTTTAATTTTAAATGTGACTTTTCTTTGTGGTCACCTGTTAGAAGTAAACGCTGGCAGAGGTTCCCTCTAGTGTAAAACAGACAGGAAATGAAAGATGTGGGAGTTGTTGCTGGAGTGAGTACGGTACTAGATTTTGCCAGTCACGGCAGCATTTATTTCTGTTGTTAGGTCGATAATCCAGACATTTTTCTTACTTGCATTTTCTTTTGTGCACTGTCAGCAGGCCAAAAACAAGTTGGATAACAGGTTGGGGGTACTTTGTTGAACACTGGAACCAAGGACCTATTATTAAAAAGGTCACCTCAAACCATTTGCAGCTTCAAGACTTTTATTTTTGTAATAGTTGTCTGCTGATCTTGCTGTTAAACATTACTGACTTTGAACAGACGAGTGACAGCAGGTAAAGATAAATGATTATATGTTAACAACTGTTTTTTTGTTGTTTTTATTTGTTTTGACATAAACTTTTAAGAATGCTGTTGTATCAAAATTGTGTTTTTTTTGTTGTTTTTTTTTTTTTTTGTCAAAAAGGGGATTCTTAATCTTGGAACTACTGAGTTTTATTTTTCCATTGTTCCATGCTCTCTCCAGTCACTAAGAGAGGAGTTTTTTTTTTTAAATTACTTTAGATTTTTTACGAGATATTATTAGTGCTTTATTTCTCTCTTTTTTTTTTATTGTATTCTGTATATTTTGTACTACACTGTTTGTGATCTATGTGGTGTGTTGATGTATCTTTTTTGGTTTATCTTCTTCCAGCTGTGTAGAATTTATAATGAAAAAAACTCAAGAAAGCCAATTTTCACCCCATTCTGCTCTGTGTTTTTATTGGACCCCCCCATCAATGGTTGGGCATATTATGGGATAGTCTCTGTCCATCCAGCCCTAAATTTTCTCTTGTCTGACCCTTATATTCTGATCTACTCAAGATAATTTAAAGATAATGGCTTGTCTGGTATATTGCTGTATATCAGTTTGTCAACAGTCATGATATGCCATATGTGGTACTCTGGTTTCACTTTCAATTAGTCTGCTTTTAAATGCTCTTACTTCAGAATTGAATTGATTGGTTTCAATTGCTGTTTTATCAATTTAACAACTAGGACAAAAATTGTTAAAATTCACTAAATTTGAGTAGAAACCCACATCACTGATTGTCATCTTTAAAGTATCCTCTTGTGCCAAAAATCAAATTGAAGAATCTTCTTTCTTTCTTTTTTTTTTTTTTTACTTTCTAGAAATTATATCTGAATTGATTCCCATCATGCATCCAATTTTAATATCCTTGATTTAACAACACTATGCAAATTTTACCCACCTCGACTCATCTCATGATTTGTTCAGGCAGAGCAGATAAATGGAAAAGAAGCCCACATTTAGTGTCAAAGATGCATTTATGGATTTTCTCAATGCTGATTTCACCATGCGGGGTTCTGTCATCTTGCTGTTATTTTGGGAAATTAGTTCCATCAATCATCAGCAGATTGCTCCGTTGCTTTGTGCACAGATCAGTAAGAATTTGCAGGATGATTCTTGATGAGTATTTTCTGTCAGAACAAGAGGATAATTATCAGACAAGATGAACAAAATCCCCTTTTTTTTTTTTTTACTGGAGCATCATTCTCCTCTTCTAACATTACATAACAGCACACTTTAACCTTGGAACATAGCTGGGAAGGTTAAACCAACACCATATGTTGCCTTTTTGGTTACAGGCCACTCATCTACTTCACTGCTGGTTTCCATTAGCAAATGAAAAGTCTGCCCTTAACGTGACCCGGTCAAATCGATATGTGCTGCAAATGTAAAGCAGCCAAGATTGAAGTGAGGAGTGTCAAAGTGGGTGGATACAAGACGTACTGAGAAGTGACTGTGTCCTTTCCTGCTGATGTAATGTTGGACTTTTCATGGTGCATCTTTAGGGGCTTGTTGCTATAATATGGCCAAAGGACATATTTTTAAATCCCCTGAGACATTTGATTGTATGTGCATTTTTAATATCCTCTAGCTATTTGAATTTGAAGGACCTTTTAAAATGTAATAAAACATACACTCTTTATGTTTTTTTTTAAATTATAAATGCCAATAGAAACTAAATCAAATATTAAAAAATTAAAAGCGAGAGGCCTCATTAAGTGCAGCAGGTTTAAGCTGAACGAAACATGGCGAAGGAAAGCCGTTTTATGAGGACAACGCTGGTATCAGGGAGTTAGGGTCATACAGTAGATGAGAAAATAATAAAATAATTTATTAACAGTTCAGGTAATCAGTTTTACATATCTGTACATCACCATCAGCATCACCTTACATTGTGAATATGAGAGATACTGTATTATAAGATTAGTGCAGAAAGTGATTTAAACTCCATTTCACCAAACTGCTCTCATTCAAAGAGCTATCTATAACAGGTAAGATATTAATTGTTCATAACTTTTTTTTTTTCCTTTTACAAAACCACACTTTAAATGATCTAAACTATTATTTCCAAGGTTGGTAGTATCGCTGAATTAAAAAAAAAAATAGAAAAAAGTAACCATAAACCAGGCTTCAGACGTGTGATATGAATCCATCTTTGTGTTTGTATATCCCTAAGAAATCTCTACACTGTGTTTGCAAATAATGAGAGGATCAGTGCTGTTCTGTCTTACCAACAATGAAATGGATTACTGTCATTCCTCCTGAAAGTTCTTTACTCCTTCCCTCCTCCTTCTCTCCCCGCTCGGAGTCTTCCTGCTCCCTTCACTGGGTTTAGTTACAGTTGCTTTAAACTGATTTAGCCATTTTGTGTCAGTCGATTGAGGAACGACAGTGGCTGTTTGTCTCGTCTTCTTCAGCCTGCATGCGATGGTCACTCAGTGGCTCTTGGCTCGGCCTCCACTCAGTAGGCTATAAAAGGAGACAAACTACCACTTATGTGCAGCGTGGTGGAGCTGGGCCCAGGTTGAACAAGGTCCTGGTGAAAATATGTGCTCCATTATCCTGTATCATGAGCAGCACAGCCTAAAACATCAAAATGTTTGTAATAATAAGGAACTCGTTGCATCAGTGTAGGGATATTAGAGATGAACTGACTGTGAATGGCATCAATCTAAAAAGGGGGGGAGGAAAATGTAAGTGGAAGAGGAGTATCTGTCAGGATATGAAGAAATGAAAATAGTCTTTAATATTTGTTATTGTGTCAAAAATCTGCATTACATAAACAAAGGCTGTGGAGGAAAGAGAGAGGGAGGATAGGTAGGGAAAAGGGAGAGCAGAATGGAGATAACGAATGAATGAGCATATGATAAATGCTGCTTCACTCTTCAGGTTTAATATCCTGTGTGGTCTGAATGTGTTTGCTGTTCGAATGTGATTATGGGACTCGGAACAGAGCACGTCTTTGTATGTGTTTCAGATATCTGTCTCACTGGGAGAAAGATTTGTTAGATCGATTGTACTGGTGGGCTTGCAGCAGCTGATCTCCTGCAGCCTGAACCTGGATGAGTGTGCGTCACTCAGGAGTGCCAGGCCACCCGAGGGATGTTCCCGTATTACGGCACAGCTGGGTGGGCTTTAATTTTAATTGGCTATGCTAATTTGTGTCTGAAGGAATGAGACACAAACAGTGAGTTTTCACTTATAGGAAAAAAATACAAGAAAAACACATTTGAGAGAAAAAAAAATATATATATAAAAGGAAATTAGGATTTGCTCCCATGTGTGACGCTCCCTTTGGGTTCATCAAGTCACTGGAATGTTGTGGTTTGTGAATCCATTTGCAAGGAGTAAAGGTCACATCATTTATCCTGGCAGGCCGAGGCCAACATCAAGACTCCATTAGAGTATTAAAAACACAGTCACAGTTATATTTGGCTAAAAGTGTTTACATTTGTCAAAGCGCACAAACAGAAATCTTAAAAGCACCATTTATTACAATTTAGGAAATGTAGAGCAAGGAAAAACACAAATACTGTATTTTATGGTTTTCATGGGTTCTGGCAAGAGATGAATACAGCAACTATTCCAAAATATGCTTTTAGATAAATAAGGATTCATATTTAAGTACTGAACTTGTCTGACCAACCTGCAAATTTGTGCAATGGCATTAAACGTTTGGATACCCAATTTTTAACAGTTACTGGAAGTTGCTGAATTTTTCTTGCAATGTTGAAAGGTTTAAAATAGTTTACAATTTAAAAAAATGGTAGTTTTATTAAAGTTTCACGTTATTTTTATGACTATTATGTAACTTAATTTATTAAGATCTCAAATCTTAATGAACTTGTTATATAATGACTTCTTCACTTATTGTTGATATTGTTGCAGTTTCAAACCTTTGAAAGTTCCCCACTGTTTCTCATTACCTAGAATCAGCACTGTTTCCTAACCAGCATGAGTTTTAATAACAACTGCTTGCTGAAAAGGAGCAGGCTATGATGAGATTTTGAAGCATTTTAAGTTGCTTGAGGAATTGTTGCTGATTGGAACAGTGGAACGTTAGGTGAGCATAAGAACCAGAGGTGCTCAGTCCTAATTTGCAACAAATGTATAATACCTATAGAAGGAAACGGGTTCTTTTGTTTACCTAAACACGCAATAATGTCACAAAATGAACAAATAACATGCAAACAAGTACATTTATAATATGATGGTGCAGCAAGAAGGTTAACAAATCCAGCTGTGGAGTTTACTTGTTCTCTACGTGCACGCGTGAATTTTCTTTGAGTGCTCAGCTTTCCTCCTGCAGACCAAAAACAAGCGTATCTGACAACTCTAAATTGTCTCTAGGTGTGAATGGGAGAATTACCATATTTTCCGGCATATAAGTCGCTCCAGAGTGTTTTTCATTCATTCATTCAAACTTTATTTATACAGGTTAGTCTAGTTGAGCCTCGAAGACTCATTTACAAGAGAGACCTGTTTTAAACAAAGAATGATGGCAACAGTAGAAAAAAATTAAATAAAATAAATGGAAGAAAATGATATTCATTCTTTCAACCTTTATTGACACATGTTTAAAAGTTGCATTAGTCAAAAAAAGAATCATGAAGAGGAAAAAAAACAAACATATATAAGTCGCATTTATTATGCATCACCGCTGACCCGTCAGGTTTATTATGCATTTATTTACTGGACAAAACAGCTTCATTTCAACTGGGCAGCGCAGAGCAGTGCCATCCATCCATCCATCCATCCATCCATCCATCCATCCATCCATCCATCTATCCATCCATCCATCCATCCATCCATCCATCCATCCATCCATCCATCCAACCATCATGGTTGGAGCCACTAGCTCTCCAGCGTTCCTCCGCCTGCAGAGCTGAGTGAAGTGAGCGCACATGTGAAGACTCACTGTTGCAGTTCTTCGAAATTTAAAGCGTCAGTCAAAAATTGTGTTATGAGTACGGGACAAAAAAACATATATAAGTCACTTTGGCGTATAAGTTGCACGACTGACAAAGCTATGCAAAAAACTGTGATTTATATGCCGGAAAATACGGTAATTGTTGTCTGTATTGTTCATCTCAGTGTCCAAGTGATGGACAGGCGATCTATCCAGGGGGTACCCGCCTCTCACCCGATGTCTGCTGGGGGTAGGCACCAGTGACCCTGTAAAGTGTAGAAAATGGGTGGAATTATAATTTAATTCCTGAGGCAAAAATAACAGAATGGTTTAATGCAATGACAAAGACTTGACTGCTTCTACTTGTTTAAAACTTTTTTTGTTTGTTACTTTGTTTGTTTTTGGAGGGCTGGGAAACCTCTGGGTAATATATAGTGGCAAGGGGTGATTGTTAGGGTCACAGGTACTGGGGTTTCCTCCAGCAGGCAATGTATAAAAAGTTGACAGGTCAATGGTCCAGCACAGGCCCATCACAGAGACATGAGATGAACAACCATACACACACCCACATATTCCTAAGGGTAACTTATATTCTGCAATCAACCTAACGTGCATCTTTTATAGGAAACCAAAGAACCTGTAGAAAACCTTAATGACACACGGAGAATGTGCAAACTCGACACAGAAAGACTCCATCTGAGATTTAACCCCAGAACTTTCTTGCTGTGAGGCTTTGACAACACCTGTTCAGAGGTGTTTGGGGTTTCCTTCAGACATTAATGGGGTACACAGATCATTAGGTGAAGAGAAAGGAAGCGCAACAACACAGGAAGAAGATGGAAACTGAGAAAAAAAGAGCCACATGTCAAATCACATACCACTTACTGTCAAGTAACTGTGCTCCCACTGAAAACCAACCTTTATTCTGTTAAACGAAAATCCTAAAGCAAACATTGCCTTGAGTCTAAAAGAATGAACTAAAGATCAAAGGAGAATGGTGTCTCTTGTAGGTAAATAATTCTGAGCACGCCACAGTAGAGTACCTTTAAAAGGTGCAGGCTGAAGGTGTTTTCATGAAGCTTAAACATCCTTGACGTGATCATCACTGAGGATTTGTGGATCTAAAATGAATTATAGAGCATGCTGTAAAAAATAGGGGAAGAATCCACTACAACTACTAAGAGCTGTTACTGTAAACAGTGAACATTTGGGTAGATGGACTTTATTTCACTGGGAACAGTTTTCTGAGACAATAAAGAACGCTAATGATATTTTAATCTTAATTGGATTTGAAGTCATAGTTTTGTCTCTGAGCTACTCAGACTGGTGAAAGTTTTGACACAGTGCCATGTGTATCACAGCGTTCAAGCGGGAAAAAGTATTGGCCTGTCCCCTTGAACATTTTAGGGAATCAGCTGCTGTGAAATTCTGGTAATAAACTGGATTTGTTTGCCTCCATACTGATGCGGTAGAATATGCTAGAACTGCAGTCAGGTTGCTCATAGTCACATGCACACTATGTTGAATTTAAAGCACTGCCAAAAGCTAAAAAAGTTCCCCGGGGTCCAGTAGAGAGAAAGTGAGAGAAAGGATCAGAGAAGAAAGTTTCTGGTAAAAGATGGAATGAGGGGGATAAAACCCCCGGAGGACTGAGAAGCAGCTGTTGAGCGTAGCTCATCTGAGAACGTCTATACATCCTTCAGGCTCCTCCAACTGGCTGACATTATAGAGTAGTGGCTGTCTGAAAAAAAACACTTCCTCAGTTGTGTCTTTGTTGATTATCTACACTTAGAACACTTTATCCACAAATGGAAGCTAAAGTACGGGCATTGCTCTTGTCTCGAGTGTGTATGTACTTGTGTGTAATAAATCAAGATAAGTGAAATGGTGAACATACCTGGAAGCATGAGTGCTGAAACATAATGAGGGGGTATCACACATTCTTTGCACTTGACCTTGTTGGCCAACTCTTGTCAGAAAATGCATTTTAAAATAAAAAACCTCTGCCTGAAGCCAGACACACACACATACACACACACACAGGTGCCAGAAGAAACAAATTTACATCCTTCAGTAAAGCCTGTTCAAACTCCTACGTTTTTTTTTCTTCATGTCTTTTTTTCACCATGTTCCCTTGTGTGTTGTAGCTGGAATAGCAGTGTCTGTTGAACCAACTTAAGACATCCCAGGAGGAGTCTGATAATTACTATCTTATGCTACGCTGATTTACTAATGAAGCTCTGCCTTTTTGTCCAAGCGTGTCCTGTTTTTCTCAGGTATTCACTCTCATCTCTCCTTGCAGACTAAATATCATTTCCAGTGTTTTACTTGTTTTGTTAACGAGAAAGTTCAAACCCTTTGAAGTGTGGTTCTGTGGAAAAGTTATGAATAATTGATGTTTTACCTGCTGTAGATAGCTCATCGACTGACTTCAGTTTGGAGAAATTGAATTTTTTCCAACCTGATTGATGAACTTATTGCTAACCTTTGCGTGGCCCAAGACTAAAATTACTTTAGAATTCATACTCTTTAAGGATATTCTTGACATAAGTTCCTCAGGGTGCACTGGAAGTGCTACAGGTAGCTGTTGTCACCATTTGTACGTGCAGATTCTATGTAAATGACCATGTAATGTGACATTATTGGCAATATAATGGTTTATAATTTAGTGTATGTTACATCAGGTAAATAAAAGTACATTTTAGTAAAGTTCTAAAGTACATATCAAAAATTCTGAACTATCACTTTAGTCAAGGTTGAACATATGTGATACACACTGGGAAGCTCAGTCCTCACCTCCTTCTACAGGTGTGCACTCGAGAGCATCCTGTGCTTCAGCATCAACGTGGAGGCTGCACAGAAGACTGTCGGAGTCAGTCTCTCCACCATCACAGACATCTACACCTCCAGATGCAGGAAGAGGGCCACCTGCATCATGAAGGACCCCACTCACCCAGCACACACACTTTTTGCTCCACTCCTCTCAGCCAGGAGGTTGCGGAGATTAAGTGCAGAACGAATGAGGAACAGCTTCTACCCTGAAGCTGTTAAACTCATGAATCCCTAATCAGGATTATCATTGTGAAAAAAAGAAAAAAAATCACTATAATGCCACTTGCTTGTTAATATGTGCTGCTGATCTCATGCTGCTGATTTATTTCATGCTGCTGTATTCACTCATACTCATCTACCCACATAGACTCATGTTCGTGCTGCTGTTCTCGTCGTATTACTGTTGTTGCACTGTTAAGGGCTTAGTGTTTTCTTAGTTCAGCATATTTCTTAGTTCATATCTTAGATCTTATTACTGTTTTTCTTTTACAATTTATACTTTTATTGGATGTAACTGGGACCCTGTGTACACAATTTCATTGCACCTCATGTACCACATGTGATGCAAATGACAATAAAGACCCTTGACCATATGTGGAGAAACACTTTTCCTCTCATTGTGACTATTTTTCTTTTTTTAATTTCTATTTTTTTGCTTATCTTCATTTGTCTGCTTTAGTGACACTTATTTTACCTACTCACACACAAAAAAAGCCTCCAAGTGATAATTATTTCAAGGCCACGGGGCGTTCATGCCGTGCTGTAATACGTCTTCGGTCCCTAACTACTTCAGTGGCAGTTGTGTAACTTGTAACCTTTTCCTCCATCGGCTGTTTTCTTGTAAGTAAAGAGCTCTGGTATTTCTCTCATCTGGATCCTTATCAGCTTATCAGGCCTGTTCACTTTATTTGATGCTGGATCAGAGAACACAGCTCAGATTTTCTCTCTCTCTTGCCTCACCCACCCCCCCCACCCCCCACATACACACTAAACATGAGATTAAAAAAAAGTATTTCAGTGTGTGTATTTTATGCATTGTAACTGCTTGAACAAACACACTTTCGGCAACATTTTTACAGCAAGTATCATTTGTAAACCACATGCTGGGTGGAGTTACAGTCAGGGGGAAACATTCCTGACTAATTGTTTGCGTCCTACATCCTGCTCTATTCACTGTGTGTGCGGTGGTGGTGGTGGTGGGGGTATGGGGGGTATGTGTCCATGTGTGTGTTAGTGTATACATACGTCAGAGTGTTGAATAGTTTGAATAACTGCCACCAAAATGTGTATGTTAATGTGACCTTTGCCTTACAGGGTCAGAGCTGGGTTCATGGATTGTGTGACAATGTTTAACAAAAAACCAGTACGCTACATCTATACTGCATTTTGTTCCTATTGGCAAATATGTGTAGCTATGATTTAATCTATACTAACATGATGAGAGATTTCACATGTTCATATTTTAGCCTGCAGGAAGGCCCATCCTTCAGAGCAGAAAGCTCTTGAACAGGAAATGATTCATCCTGCTCCTGTAGCACCAGCAGTGCATCTAAACACAACAATGAGTTATCTGCAACACCAACCATATGTCATATAAAGCCCCATCCAGTGTGCAAAAGTTTAGTGATTATGTTTTTATTCATGTTGCTGTGTTATGTTTTTCATTAACCTGCGCAAAATTCCATTCTATGCTATGAACATTATTGGCTGTGAACAACACGTGTATGTACTGTGTGTATACACACCAATAAATAAATATATATATATATATGTGTGTGTGTGTGTGTGTGTGTGTGTGTGGGTTAAACATGAATGTAGTACTCCTCACCCCCTTTGCATGTGCATATTGATTTTTTCCAAATCAGTGTATTCTGCTTCTTTTTTATTATTTCATGCGTTACCGGATGCCTTGAATTTCCATCCATCCATCCATCCATCCATCCATCCATCCATCC
>NC_056502.1:12938192-12946445 GCF_014905685.2 Nematolebias whitei
TCCATCCATCCATCCATCCATCCATCCATCCATCCATCCACAAACATTATCACTTGCCTTTTACCTTTTGGTCTTGAGCAATAATTAAAGTAAGATACCCACTGCATCCCAGCCTGTTTTTGTGTACTGCAGTAATTGTAAATGTTTTAATTCTTAACACTCAGATTATTCCACCATTATTAGGCTCAACCTACAGTTTTTTTTTTTTTTTTTTGTGTTCATTCAATTTAATTTCAGCTCTCAGATCTAAAACTCAAACTACTTGTTTCACTAAAGTTGCAGAAGGCAAGTAAACAAGCACAGTTTATGTTTGTCTGCTATTCGTTGTGTATGCTGCGCCACACGATTTATGATCTACCAAACATACATACTTGATTTATTATTTATGTTTCTCTAGTCCAAAGATGAAATCCTTTGCTGCAGCTGAAACTGCTGAGAGTAAATAAACTTTTAACTAAACATTGAGCCACAGTTGCTCTAAAGCTCAGATAAGTAAAGCAGTTTGTATCATTTCCAATTTTTTTTACTGCAGGAGGGGACTTTCCAGGTTTGCATTGTTTGTTAGTCACTACTGCAGCATGTGTGTTTGTGCATGTATACACACTCACACACACACACACACACACACACACACACACACACACCTAACACTTTTCAAAGACACACAAGAAACAAACTGCTCTGTTAAGTCAAATAAATTATATCAACTTTCCAAGATGGCACACATGCCTGGTGGTGGCACCAGTCTGTGTTTTTTTTTTTTTAGAGAAGTGTGTTAACGACTCTGAACGGAGTTTCTTTGAGGCTCACCTGTTTGTTGGTGCCGCTCCAAATTGAGAAGACAATTACTGTACATGAATACCCAACAGTATGCTTGATCATTCCTAGTACTGTCAGTACTACTGCAGTATCAGAGTACAGTTGTCTTTGTTCAACATCCAACACTGTCAACTCAATCAAAGCTGCACTCACAGCTATTTAAATTGCTTTTTATATGTATTTTCATGTCTTTTGTCATAGTTTTGGGGTCGTTGTTTATTATTATGTGTTGGATTAGTTCTAGTTTAGGTTTCGGTAAGGTTAAGACTAGGTTTGATTATTGTCTGATGTTACTATTCTCCTGTCATGGCCACTAGATGTCCTCAGTTGTTCTAACCTGCTCCTCACTCACCTGTATTTCATCAACTAGTTGTCATTTAGTAATCACTTGTACAAATACTCTGTTTAACTCACTTGATGTCTGTTTGTCTTGTGTGTTCTGTTTGGTTGTGTTGGTTAGCTACAGAGGTTTTTATTTTTATTTTCATCTTTTGTGTCTGTGTTTGGGTCCGTCTGCAATGTTCATCACAAACTGTGGAACCTTAGTTTTTTTTGCACATAATTACTTTTAGGTTTAGTTTGTCCATTTTTAAGAAAAACACAAAAAAACATCAGAGAAAAGGACTTTAAAGTTGCATGTTAAGGTGCACGACAGATTATAAAACTATGTAAGCTCATCCATGTAATGATGTCTTCATATTATTATTATTATTATTCATATATATTCATATACAGTCAATGTCAAAATGTATTAAATAACCGCCGGTTGTTTAGCTTCAGGTTTGTTTTGTGTTTTTAAGCATTTCACATTTTTGGGCGGGTTTGTGACCTGTATTTGTGTTTCTTAACAGTATGTTTTTAATTTTTCTTTGTGGTCATTTTATATTGCAATGGCTTTTTTAAACATAGTTAGATATATATATATATATTTTTTTTTCATTGTTTCTTGTGCTTGGGTTGTTTTTGATGGCTTTAACATCTTTGAGATTTTTTATTTTTCATTTTTCAGTTATTTTTCAATTTCTTTTGGTTTTTTATTGTCTTTTTTTTTGTTGCCAAATTCAAATGTATCTCTGAGGCACCTTTCATCGGCCAATTAGTAAAATATTTCATACAATTTAAGACAAGCATTAACAAACCAAGGCATAAAACATTTCTTTAGAACCAACATATACTAAAATCGTCCAACAGATGCCTTGTTTATTTATCATCCATCCATCCATCCATCCATCCATCCATCCATCCATCCATCCATCCATCCATCCATCCATCCATCCATCCATCCTTTATTTTTACCCGCTTTGTCCTTTTCAGGTCGTGGGGGGTCACTGGTGCCCAGCCCATATCCAGCAGTCACTGTGCGAGTGGCGGCGGACACACTGGACAGGTCTCCAGTCCATCACAGGGACACATAGAGACAAATGAGACAAACAATCATTCACTCTTTCACTCTTTCACCTAGAAACAGTTTAGAGCAGGGGCGTCAAACAGACAAAATGGGGACAAAATTAAACCCTTTTTCAAACTTAGAGCCAGTTTCAGAATCGACATTAACTCAAGCTAAATGCACGACATCTTTTCTTGGTTGCAGGTTAATCAACAAGAGTTTGATTGGTCTCATTTGATGTTCTCTGTTGTACTTTTGACACCATAATCAAAGATTACTGGAATAATTAAAGTTATAAAAGTATTTTACGTTTAAAATATTATCTTGGGGGCCAGATAAGATGTCAACGAGGTCCACATTTGGCCCCCGTACCTTGAGTTTGACACATGTGATTTAAAGTTACCAATCAGTCTAATATGCATGTTTTTGGTCTGTGGGAGAAAACCAAAGTACCCAGAGAAAACCCACGCATGCATGGAAAGAACATGCATACTCCACCCAAAAATGTCCCCAGGTGGGATTTGATCCAGCAACCTTCTCATTAAGAGGCAACAGCTCTACCAACTGCACCACCATGACTGCATTTTATTTTTGTGGTCATTTTGCATCTCTTGGGATCTGCATTTTTTTCTTCTCTCTTCCATGTGATATTTTTGTCTCACTCTTCGCAGTGAAGATCCTTGTGCTGTCTCCATCTATGATATGACATTTTTCATTTTGTTATCCAGCTCCGAGCTGTAGTGCAACCTGACCTCAGGCTTAGTATGAGACATTTGGGACACATTTAGGTTTGTTTGTATTCTGGCTGCAGCTAGCACACAAATTACTAATGGGTTTGGATTTGGCACACATACCGGTAAATAAAATAAAACAATAATACAATCCCCCAGTTCTTGGTTAGCAAAATGCTTTCTCAGAAACCCTCCGTCTTTAAAGAGCCATCTGTCCTTGGCTGATTAAATTATTATATTTTTGGAAGATTTACTTCTTTTTTTTTAAATCTGTTCTGACTGTAGTCCATGAAATATAAATAATAATATGTTTTTCTTGCAGTTAGAACCATTTGGCTGTGCTTTGTTCCTCTGGTAGCTTGTGTTGTAGATTTTTTTAAGGGTTTGAAATAATGATCACAGTGAGTGTTATAGTAATTAGGAGCATTTACTCTGTTTTGAATCTGTTCCTCAGATTTAACCTTTCAGAAAACTGCTCTAAGATTATAAACACACACACACACAAGTATTGTTTTTGTTGTTTTTGTGTATCAAAGTTGCAGTGTGCATAAGGCATGAGCTGACTGAGAGTTCCCTGCTAATAACGAGAAGGGGAACAGGAGAAAGTGCTTTTTTTTTTTTCTGTGTGTATCTATAAATGTGTGTTTTGGAGCCTGATAGCTCCCACATTCATCACTGTATCAGTTTGAACATATTAATATTCAAACTGACGCCTCAGAAGAGGACAAACACACACACATGCACACAAACTCACAAACATATGTACTTGCAAAACATTATTGTAATCACTTATTGGCCACTCAGAGCCACCTCCCACATCTGTGCTCTCACCACAGCCCACACACCACTGTACGTGCACACGCTGCTGCCTCTCGCAGTGTGCTCGTGTAGCTATTAGGCAAGTATCATTAAAGCTCTTCAGACTAATTATCTCCCCTGATGAGCCGCAGGTCTCAATGGCACAACGGGGAGAGATCCAGCATGATTGACTTGGCCTGTGCTATCCACACTGAGCCTAATGCAGAGAAACACACACGTGCACACGTGCAGCAGTTTGTGCTAATGTACTGTAAGTCAGCTCACCCTGTTCATTTGCATGCCACTGAAAAAAAAAAATTTTCAGGAAGAAAAAGCATTTTAGGAAGGTATGTTGGTGTAAGAGTGTGTGCACAGTTTGTGCACGTTCTACTGGTTTGCGAATGTGCGTTTGAGTGCACGTTTGCCACTTTTTTCCTCCCATGAGGTGCCACAGGGGAATGCTGGGAATGTAATCCATCGATGAGTGATGGTGACAGTTTGCCAAAGAACTGGAGCGATGAAGGAAAGTGGAAGAATGGAGGGAGTGTTTACTTTGTGGATATTGTACCCACCACCTATAAGATCCTTCACACCCCATGAGGGAAAAAAAAAAAACCCTCCAATGGATCATCATTCACTTTAACCCCTCATTAATCCTTTTTTTCTGAGGTGTTTGAGTCATTTAGATTATTTGTTTTCAGTGTAGGCCGGGTTTATGGTCCTGAATTATGGCAGGGAGGATCTTTAAAACTTGGCTATAATTTATTTTGATTTGTTCTTGGAGTGTGGACGTCAAGAAAAGAGCAAGAGGTGACCATGAATAAAGGCCAGCATGTTAAATCTATCCAAGGTTAGAGGAATTATACTAGAATTTACCACTTAGACATGAATTTGAAACCATGGAGGTTTTGTCCAACCTAAAACATCAGTTACATTGAAGAAGCTTTATTTTAGATAACAGACCCATCTAACGAGTAGATAATGAATGAAAGGAAGCTATACCCCTTTCCTGTTAAATTAATAGAGATATTAGTGTTTCATTCTTATGTCATCAATGCATTAATTATTAATTATTATTTTAATTTCTTCTTTAGTTTGTGACTAAATTAGTGCCTAACTCCAACATGTTCTACTTCAACGCTCACAATTTGATGTTAATGAAGCTTCTTTAATGTTTAGCATGGATTTTATGTCTCATTCATTTTACAACGTTGGCACAAATAATCACAGACTGCAACCTTCTCACAACGCAATAGACTTCCACTCCTGTTTACATTTTAATGGGAAAAGGAACAATAAGAACTTAAAACATTAGAGTTTTTTTTTCTTTTATTCCAAATTTCACACCAATTAGAAAAGCTTAAAATCATCAGGTGAGGTGGTTATGTTGATGATTTCAGCGGTGTGCAATTTTAGCTCGAGAAATATTTTATACCAACACTAATATACATAAATATTACCATCACCAAACTAAACACTGGATCATCCATCCATCCATCCATCCATCCATCCATCCATCCATCCATCCATCCATCCATCCATCCATTATCGTGACCCTTTTCGGGGTAAAGATATCATCTTTATTATATGATATATACCTTTTTTTCCCGGGTCACTGGTGCCCATGTCCAGTCATCACTGTGCGAGAGGAGGGACACACCCTGGACAGGTCTCCAGTCCATCACAGGGACACAAAGAGACAAACAACCATTCACTCTCTCACTCACACCTAGGGACAATTTAGAGTTACCAATCAGTCTAACATTTATTTTATTTATTTTATTAACCTTTATTTAACCAGGCAAATCCCACTGAGATCACAGATCTCTTTTGCAAAGGAGGCCTGGGCCTAAAGGCAGCCTAACATGCATGTTTTTGGTCTGTGGGAGGAAACCAGAGTACCCAGAGAAAACCCATGCAAACATGAGAAGAACATGTAAACTCCACATAGAAAGACCACAGGTCCAATCGGGGATTGAACCCAGGACCTTTTTTGCTGTGAGACAACAGTGCTAACCACTGAGCTGTCGTGCTGTCAAACATGCATGTTTTTGGTCTGTGGGAAGAAACCGGAGAACCCGGAGAAAACCCACATATGCACAGAGAGAACATGCGAACCACCCAGAAAGTCTCAGTGAAGGGATTTGAACCGGTGACTTGCTTGCTGAGAGGTAACCGCTCTATCAACTGTGCTACCGTGCTGCCCATACTGGAGCATTCTATACTTACGAGGTGGTCCAAAATGTTGCTGACATCATTAAGTCCAGCACCACAGGAACTCTTCAGTACATTAGGAAATAAAAATGTTCATTTTAATTCACTGTCGTGTCAAGTCTTTGCTCTGTTGCTGAACTAACAGAGGTCTGCAGATGTTAAATGTACCAGGCTAGACCAGAACTTTCCATTGGTTTATTTCCTGGGTGTTATCTTTAATCATGGACCTTTGGATGTTAGAAAACAGATTTTAACTGTAGCAGAGCAGAGTGGGTGCCGCGGATCATTGCCCCGTTTCTTTTGTTCAATTTTATTGATCGTCTTTCTTCAATTAGCAGGTGAATCAATATCACTTTTATCATATTAGTATGGTTTACCAATTTTATCATATATGCCCATGTAGTGCTTGAGCACAGCAGGGTGAATTCACAAATGGTTGTTAAAATAAATTCAACTCTAATCCATCATATTTTATAGTTTACCTTTACTGGAGAGCTTTTATACAAGTTTAAACAACAAGAAAGACAAGAATGAATCTAAAGACAAGGATTGAGGTAAATATAGAGCACAACAATGTATGTCAAATTTTAAGATAAAGAACATTTAGATCAATACATAAATACTTTATGTTGCCAAAGCAGACTGATAAGAAAAAAAGAATATGGCTAAAAAAATTGCATATCAGATGAGTTTTGGTCCACGTTACACTAAAGCATTTGGGGGAAAGACTCATAAGATATCTGACTCGTTTTTAATATCCCGTCTTAGAAAATAAGTGAACTTTAAAAACAGTCAAATCTGTCATTAATGAACACAAGCCTAAACTAAATCGAACAAAATTAAACAGCACCAACACACAAATAAGCTTTTAAAGCCCTCACATTGATTTTTTTTTTAAAAGACATGCAGCTCCCACAGTCAGCTCCTCGGTTTGCTTTCTGTCTCCCACTGAGGTGAGAAAAAAGAAGCATGGGGGAGAAACGTCGACAACAGATGGCGGAGTGGCCCCTCTCTTTGGGTGATTATGGACACAGCTGTCAGTCACTTTGCATTGAAATGTGTGAGTATGAGTGCATTTGGTTTTATGTCTGCGTGTGTATTCGAGACGAACAGCAAACGCTCCCATTGCTTTTGTTTGTTTAAAACATTTTATATCACAACTCAGATTCAACTTTAAAATGTTTTTTATCACTCCACATGACTCTTCCTCTTGATTCGTCATTTTGTATTATTGTACTTTACCTCCCTCTAGGGGTGCTTTGTAATATATTTTATTTATCTATAACATTTTAAGCAGACATTGCTGGTGTCTGAACAGACACTTGAGAGATTTCCTTATTGATACAATCACTTTTATCAGCATATTACAAAATCTTGTACTGGTTCCTTCAAAACCTTTGATCATTTTACCCATGTGAACATCTCAACTTGGTGCATTTCTTCTTTATATACATAGTTTCTGAAGAATGCACACAATGCAAACCAGAGATTTAAATTAGACTGTAATGTTTCAGTGCATCTTCGGCCTGCACCATCTGCTTGTATTTAAACAACGCCTGTTAAATTCCTCTTAAAGCATGAATGATTCTGACTGAGCACGAGCATGGCTTTGTTCTGCCGTCGATGTGCTCTGTTGGACTTGCTTTAAACTCTCCTGGGTTAGTTTATTTGTCCTTTTTTAAAAAATTTTATAATTAAAAAAAAAGTCCATTAATCACCGTTGAGTTTAATTTCAAACTGATGAATTTGTTTACTGTAAATGTGCTCGTCTAAATGCAGGATTCAATTTGATGTTATCAAGTTTTATGAATATAAGGAAATAGACTTGCATTGACTGATCTTTAAAACCAGTGAGGTGTGGCAGAAGAATCTGCAAGCAGGCAGTGATTTCGCTGAGGCTCCAGTCCTGCCCAAACGCAACTCATTCATCCCGTCCCATAAACGTGTTGGGTTTGTGCTGAATCTGAGAGCCAGTGGGACACAGAGAGATGATGACTGTCAGGTGGTCACTTGTATATGCCAGATCAGGCAAAGCATAAAAGTGCTTCATTTCTGTCTGGCTCAAATGCAAACCAGAGGATGGCCAGATCTAGACTGGGCCACATGCAAACCAGTATTGTCATATTTCAACGCACAATAAAACTTTGTGACACAAATAAATAAACCAGAAAAGAAAAAGTTTTCTGTTTTCACATTTATCTAATAAAACAATCATAAAGCCTAAAAATCAGTTCTGTGCCACTGAATGTTTAATATTTTTACATCTATTTATTTCATTATTTGGCTCTCATTGTTAGGCAAATT
>NC_056502.1:12946545-12986846 GCF_014905685.2 Nematolebias whitei
AAGTCCAGCAGTATTATTGTATGTTTGAAAGTGAAATTTTACAACTGCCTAAAACCAACAATAAGTCGACAGATTCGCATTAAGTTATTAGTATTCTAGTTTTATTCATATTTTCTGCCCTAAATATACAGCATATGGTGCTCCACTAAGATGGAAGAATTTTATTTAATTTGGAGAAATAGCCTGCTACCATATAAGAAAGATCTCCGTAAAGCTAGAACTGTTCTTTATAATAGTATTTGTCTATATGCATATATAAATAAATAATAAAAAACAAAACCACTGTCTTTAATTTAAAAACCTCACTAAAGAGGAAATGAAAAGAGGTATGAACATTCAAACAGATTGAAGTAGTTATTTTTGTCAGCTTCCCTTAAGAAATATCTTTGACGTTGCACCCTGCAAACTTTATTAAGTATTTGTCAAAATACAGTAAGTAGCAAAAAAAAAAAAAAGGGGGGGGGGGGGGGGTGAATTGAAATATTTTAAATGTTAAATGCAGATTTATTCATTCTTAAGAAGGTTTTTAGATCAATGCTTCTTTTCCAATTAAGGAGGTCACCATTGAAGAATTAGCTAAATGTGTCTGTAATGTATAGCTATATCAGCAAACCTTTTGTCTTTAACATAACAACAAATTAAAACTATACATATAGCTTAGTGTTGACTTTTTAATGAGAAACTAAAACAAAACACATAACACGATGAACAATGGAATCATTTTTCAATAATCTTTACTGCTATTGTATTTATGAAAAAAAAAAAATAGATTACTTGTATAACACTAATTTATTTTATGTATAAAAATACTTCCATCAATGCTTCATTCTATTCAACAAACTGAACAGAAGCTGATCCTCCTACAGAAACTTTATTGATGTTGTTTGCGATCGTGTTTGTTTGTTTCCCTTCAATGTGTTGCTTCTGCCATCAGTGGAGGGAGTGCAGTGGTCAGTGTGTACTGGTCCATGATGCTCCCGATCCATCCTCTGTATTTACGTAGCTTGGAGTAAAGTGTGGGGTGAGCTGGGTTATCACAGCCAAGACTGAACCACAACAGCCCCTGCAGCTCGCCGCCACACACCATCACTGCTGCTGTCATCCTGGAGAAACAGGACACGACACTATGTTCACAATGTCTGTGGGGAAACTTGTGCAAAGTTAAATTAGGATGCAATGATACTTGACGGAAAACAATAAAAGAGATGGGGGAGGGTGATGGAGGCAACAAGACAAGAAACAGACATCTATCAGCATTAGTGGCTGTGGTTTGTGCTCACCAGGCAGTTCGTCTGTGTTTGCTTGACCAGCGCAGACCATGACAATCCCAGTACAGCCTCGGAGAAAAGTTGTTCAGGCAAGTCAGATCATCCACAACAGGCACAGTTATACACTTCAGATGTGGAGAGGGCTCATCTGTTTAAAGAAAGAAAGATGTAGGTTGTTTCTCTGAGTTATGCAATCCATGTTCTCCAGATCACATTCTCACATGAAAACTAAGTGATGTACATACAATTTATTTTAGTTGACAAACAGCTCTTCCTTGATATCAAGCGGTTTCACAAATTATACGGAGCTTAAAAATGTAACTCTGGTGTAAATAACATTTTCAAGGTCTACTTCTTTTAATTAGTTCTGATCACCAACGAGGCATTTTGTCAGGTAATTAAAAACTGATTAAAAAGGTCACAATTAAAAATGACTATTCATGCTTTGTTAGAGCTGAAATGACCAGAATATGAATGAGCTTCAGAGTGGGTTAACTGTGACTTGCTGATGAGCCCAACATTAACATTATTGGTGATGAAAATGTGAAAAATATCAACACTGCAAGCCTAAATCTCTGCAAAGTCATTTCTTCGGTGAAACAGCTGTTGCTGTTAATTCCTTCATCACAATAAGTGCTTTTGACATTTGTAAAATGTTTATCAGAGACAGGTTTGGGATGTGTTTCGACTAATTTTTCACTGTTGAAGCCAGGGAATAAAAACAAGCTCATGGGGAGACATTTTGACCCATATAACACCTCATATTGGTTTAAACAACGTTTAAACGTTGTTATTTATGCAGCTCCAATTAAACGAGGAGGCACAGCAGGCACAAAGAGCTGCACTATTCAAAAAAGTTTGAGATTACATAAGAAAACACATGAGCTCATGACAAGAAAACCATGAAATCAGTCCAACAAAGAGTTGTTGTTTTTTTCACAGAGACTTTACAAAGATCATGTATAAACTCCAACCTTGAGGTGATGTGTAGCTTTAACCAATGATAAGTGATTGGCGCTGACACACTTATAGTTTAGCTGTCTTTCTAAGAATAAACACATTGAGACTGGGCCAAATTAGAATTTTCTTTACCTAATTTACTCTGCATGTTTGATTTAGGTAAAAAAAAAAATAAAAAAAAAGCAACATCTAGATTTTATGCCACATTGTAGTTTCTTCAAAACACCTGATGTTTATAATCATGTAGAGAAATTGAAACGTGTTGTTTGAGGATTTTCTTAGGAATATTCTGAAGTTACATAAAATTCCTTTGTGATGTCAAACAACAGTGACCTTTAAATCTACTCACAGGAGCCCCAACCACAGATGGAGCAGGTATCTCCAGGTGCTGGGCAGCAAGTGGGCAGAGGAATGGTTTGGACATACTGGTTGAAGTGGGCTGGCTCAGTCACTGTTTGGAGGTGAACGGTGGGGGCTGTGACAGATTACGTGAGTGATGGGAATGTGCTGCTCCGTGCCTTCCTCCATAGTTTTGTCGTGTTCTCAGAGAGAGACCGTTGTCCTGTAGGATCTGCAAAAGACCGAGGAGAGGCTCTTAATTTATCAATGTCAGGGTATAAAATGGTCTATAAATGGCCACCAGTACATCTCCATCAGACGTGAACAGCAAGTTGATTAAGACTGAGATTTTCAGGAATAGTCAACAAGATTGAGATTTTTGCAAATTGGCATGATTGTAAATGAGTCCTTGAGACTCGATGAGACTAACGTGTATAAATAAAAAGGTTGAATGAATGGGTGTTCTAGATAAGTGAGCAAAGGTTAGTCGAACAAGTAATTAAAATAAAAATATGAGTTGGAACACGATGCTAATATTAAATGGAATATCTAACCATTTACACATTAAAATAATGCACACGCCCTAATAAGCTTTTGGGTTGTCAACCTATTTGTTATTATTATTGTTATTATTTAAACAATATTAGGAAAACACATTTTTCCTTACAGCTATTGAAAAAAGACTGGGCATTATAATATATTGACCACTAAAATTCATCCTGCATCCTGTGCTCCAGCATCAACATGTGGCATGGATGATGCAGAAAGAAAAGCTTTGCAGAGAGTGGTGAAGGCTGCACAGAAGACTGTTGGAGTCAGTCTCCCCACCATCACAGACATCTACACTTCTAGAAGAGAGCAACCTGCATCATGAAGGACCCCACTCACCCAGCACACACACTTTTTGTCCCGCTCCCCTCAGGTAGGAGGTTGAGGAGCATTAAGTGTAGAACCACTAGACTGAGGAACAGCTTCTACCCTGAGGCTGTTAGACTCATGAATATCTAACCAGAATAATCACTGTAATGCCACTTTAATTGGTGATATGTGCTGCTGATGATCCATGCTGCTGATTTCATGCTGCTGATTATTTCATGCTGCTGTATTCATTCATATTCATTCGTACCTATCTGCTCACACAGTCTAATGTTCATGTTGCTGTTGTTACGCCATATTTTTTTGCATTAGTGTTAAGCGTATGTCTTAGATCTTTTAGCATACTGTTTGGTGTTCGTTTAGCGTATATCTTAGATCCTTGTTTACTGTTTCTTTTTACACTTTATATTTTTACTATTGTTGGATATAACTGGTACCCTGAGTGCATAATTTTGTTCCACCTCATGTTCCACATGTGGTGAAATGACAATAGCGGACCAGTTGCTCCTCACAGTTCCAGGAACTCATCTTAAGCGCAGAGGTGACAGGGCCTTCTCTGTAGCAGGACCAAGACTTTGGAACGAGTTACCTCTGCTTGTCAGACAGGCCCCCTCCCTCTCGGTTTTCAAGTCCTGTTTAAAAACTCACTACTATTCAGTAGCATTCAACACCAGATGATCTGTGTTTTGATCCTGTATGCTCCACACTGGTTAGTCGTCATTATCTGCATCGTTTTTATGTCTATATTCTGATTTACTTCATTTTGTATATTGCTTTGTGTGTTACCTGTTGTTCTGTTTGTACAGCACTTTGGTTGGCCTTGTCGCTGTTTTAAGTGCTCTATAAATAAAATGGTATGGTATGGTAAACCTACTTGAACTTGAGTTTCTGAAACAGTGTATTTTCCATTGTGTTTTATTACCAGTATCCAACATGAATAGGTTATATGCCACGCACTTCCGTTTTAGCACTTCTGCATTATTTGGCCACATTGATCACTTCCGGTGCGAAGGCACCAGTGGGTTAGCAATGGTGTTTTTCATTCGGTCGCTACAGGACTTGCCGACAATGACTATTAATGATGTTAATAGAATTATTCAGACGTCCTCGAAAGCCCAACGGACAAAGGCTTTAAGCTCTATGTGTCCAATTTCATAAAGGATCTTGAAGGTAAGTTAATTATTTGAGTTAACCAAAATGCCTCCTCATCTACATCTGACATAGCCAACGTTACAATAGTGTTTTGTAAATGTCACCAATCAGCAGCATCAGCTGAAATGAATCTGCTGGTTAAGACAGAACCAGTGAAACAAAATCTGATTCCTCATCAAGCATATAGACATTCTCAGAGAGATATGCACACATACAACATCCTGCAAACACTCATATCTAATACTTTAACAATGCTTGTACTTTGTACTTGTATGTATTATTTAGCAATAGTATTAGCAGTACAGCCTGTTAGACACGCAAGATGTAATTTGTCCCCTGGCTCTAACCTTATGATATTTAAAACTATTTGAAGTCTTTTTAATTCAGCGTCAGAAGCGGGTGCTGTTGTAGATTTATGCATTTATTAAAAATCACAGCACTCTCACATCTGTGCTTATCAAACAAACTTCACATCCTTTGTGTCAGTTTCTTTGCATCTGTGTTTATTTTTCTTTTCATCCATTATTAATTGCAACAGAAGCCTGTGCCCTGTTGCTGCCGCAGCTAATAAAAAGTCCCGCGTCACACTGCAGATTATTACAGACGTAAACACGTGGATCTGTGCTTTAACTGGGAAGAACAAAAACACAGCTCTGACACAAACGAGCAGGAAGAACGTCAAACACGACAGTTAGGTAACATAAATCCTCTTCAGACTTTTTTTTTTTGTATAAAAATTTTATTTCAAGAGGTAACACATGTTTAAATTCCTTCTGTATAATCAATTAAAGGCAAATATGAGCAAACAAAATACCAGTAGATGGTGGTAAACTATAGCGTCATTGGCACAGGTTTGTTTTTTGTCCTTTTTTTTTTTCCAGCTTTTCTTAGTTCTTTGAGGTTTTGAGGTGCATGCAGGGAGGTTTGAGTTCACGTCACTTGATGTAGGCGGCTTTTTAGGAGCAGGTTGAACTGTTAGAAAAGGCAGCTGAGGTCATTTTATACAAGTTTTATTCTATTATTATCTTGCTAGTGGTGAAAAAAGTGATAAAGCTGGTCATGTGCGATGCCGGCGTAGGTGCTCACAACAGTGCTTGTTTCGTCGTAAAGATTCCTGCAAGCAGAAGAAATGGGGGAAAAAAATTGTAGATTATGTCATTTTTATATTGTATTAACAAAGCTTCGTTTACAAGCCCCTACTTTGCTTTCTCATCCAGATTCAGGCCTTTGAGGCTTTCCACGTATCCGCTGACGGTGTTGACGGCGCTGTCGTAGTACGACTTTACGGTTCCTGTGATCTTGGTCAGCGTCCCTTCTTCCTCCTCGGCCTGCCTCGGCACACGGAAGCTCTCAGCACCTGCAGGAAAAGAGGTCAGAGGTCAAAATCATCCCATTTTTACAACAAAGTCAAGTTTGATTTTCCAAATCCCCACCCTTGTCAAGAAACATTGAAAATTTGACTTTAAAAATTGAACTATTTTAACAAAACTTAGTTCTCAAAAGAAAAATTAGTTTTTATTTATCTCCTTTTAGTTACACACTTTTCTGCAAGTGAGTGTGTAACAATGTCGTCTGACTTTAGCTTAAAAAAAAAAAACTAGAAAGCACAACTTTCTCATTTTATTCTCAATGGATAAATAAAACAGTAGTGAGAAATTGTACTTACTGAGTGCAAGAAGTGCAACGAGCACAGTAACAACCAGCAGCTTATTATTCATGGTGCTTTGAATCTGAGGAGCAAAAAGACACTTCAACTTTACAGTTCACGCCACCAGGGTGAGCCATTGTCATAGATTTCACTCACGCCTCAGTCATCTCTGTTAACAGTTCATAAATGACTTTTTATCTCTAAGGGATAAAAACTTTTCATCCTTTCCAATTCAGTTCAACACACTATCTTCACACATAAAAGTTGTTTCTGAGTCATTCTCAAACTTCCACGAAACATTCTCTGCCTACAATATTCTAAAGCAGGGCTATTCAACTAGCGGGCCGGGGGCCAAATCAGGCCCACTGTGAACTCAGTTTGGCCCCTCGATGGGTTCATTTTTAAGTAAAACTAGATTTTAAACCAATAAACAAACTTACTTAATGACAATAACTGCTGGATGTCCGGTCCCTGAGCTCTTGGCTTTCAGTAGCTGTGACCCCCTGAGCAGTTTAGTTGAATAGCCCTGCTCTAAAGCGTTCATTAAATGAGCTCAAAGTGTCAGTACTCACTGTTTTCCCCCTCCAGAACTGACTGAGAACGTAGAGTCGGAGGATCCGCTGACCCCGTCTCTTTATATAGGAGCGTAAATGTGTTGACTTGTTGCTCTCAGAGCCAAAGTGCACTCTGTGGGAGATAAACCTGCACTGTTGTCTGATACAATATGTGTCTGCCGGACGTTAGTTTATGTGGTTATTATATAAAGACAATATGATTTCTTTATTTAATTATTTTCCCGCTATCTCTTTACAACAAATGTAGTAAAATTCAGTTTTTCAGGGGCACAAGCTGAAGCAGCCTGAACGTTCTCCTCTAACACTGTATGCCACGTTTGAATATGCCACAGTTACTCCTGGTCATTGATTAGGTCAGAATGAGGTCTCCCTTATGGAGCTGTGAGTTTCAGCACACCCACTCAGCTCCATAAGAGACACTTGTTTCATGCGGAGCAAAGGTGACGTGTCCATGTCACGCCACTATAGTCCCAAGTCCTGTCAAGATGGTCGATAGTGGGCCGGACACATCACATTGGATGAGTCAGATCATGAGGCCGATTCGATAAATGTAATACTTCCACCTCAGATAAAAACTTGTTACATTTTTCAAAATCATTTCAATGGATTATATAAGTAAAAGAAAATATCTATTTTTACCACTCATTTATGAATAAAAGGATGTTTATTATTGTGAAACAACTTGACAAGGTAAATAATGCTCCAGTTATAAAGCTGCAGGTTGCTGCCACCAGTATTTATTTAAAGGCGTAGGAGTAAAAAGTGAACATTTTTCTAATCATTTGTAAATGAAAGCATCACAAAAGTCTTCTAAATCATTCCTTAATCAGAGTATTTATCTGATTCATGCTATTTGTGAAATAAATTAAATGATAAATGTTAAATAATTTGGGTACCACTTTACAATAAGGCTCCCCTTATAGATGGCTAATAAATAGTTTATAGATATGTTATTAATTCCTCTATAAACACTTTATAAATTATTAATAAATATGTAATATGCATTAATTAAGGGTGACAGAGAGACACAACTGACCAGGCTGTTGCCAAATAGTGAGCCAAATCTGTTCACCTATATTTCATCTAGAACTGTTATATTAAACATTTCAGACTAAGTTACTACCTTGTAAGTACAATAAGCATTTGTAAACCTATTTCTTTAGTATATGCTACAGTATTGTACTTTATCACTGCATTATAAGTATCTACAACTGATGTTATATGCTAAAGAAATAGGTTTACAAATGCTTATTGTGCTTACAAGGTAGTAACTTAGTGTGAAATATTTATTATACCAACATATTTGGCTATTCTTTGGCAATAAACTAGTCGGTTTTGTCTCTGTCACCCTTAATTAACGCACAATAAATATTTATTAATGATTTGTAAAGTGTTTATAGAGGAATTAATAACATAGCTATAAACTATTTATTAGCCATCCATAAGGGGAGACTTATTCTAAAGTGGTACCAGAATTTGAATTCAAGTGCTTAATTTGGTAGTTGGTTTTTTTTTTGGTTTGGTTTTTTTTCTCTTTTGGCCTTGGACTGTTATTTTGTTTAATTGGTGGTAAATATTTTGCATCGAGTTAATAAGTACTAATGTTTTCTGGACGATCTTCTAAATGTTTGTGCTCACTGTTTATTTCTAAAGTCACAGTTCGTGGAATTCTAAGAACAACAAATAAATTAACAGAGTGGAAATAAATGGCAGAGATGAACTCAGCGCACAGAGCAAAAAATAAATAAATAAATAATTATTTTTGTTTTGTAACTGAAACATATTCCATGTCTGTATCACCAAATATCAACGAGGGAACTTTATAAATTATTTGTCCACAAAACAAACCTTTTTGTGCAGCATTTCTTTAATACTAAATATTCAACAAAATACAAGACAGTATGTGTATATTCAGCATTGATAATTCAGTGTACTCTGTATAAAAAAATGCATTTAGAATAAATGATTAAAGTCATATAATATTTGTTAAAAGCAGGAATAAAAATAAAAGAAATAGAATCATGCATCATTAAGATTGTACTGAATGTGAATAATTTACATAAATGTGTTGCATTTGATTAATTTGGTTTATTACATAAGCATAAATGACATGTAATTCAAATAAATATATCCTATTTATTTTGTATAGATAACCTGATTATTATGCAATTCAAACAATATACTTTATGCATTTGAAATAAATACACTTGTTATTATTAATTTACAGTAATTATACTTTATTACTGAATACATAAACCTGAGGATTATGTATTTAAAATAAATAGGTTTTATTACACGAATGGATATGCATCATGTAAGATTTATTAGATAGGTTTGTGTTAAAATTATCAAAAAAAAAAAGTAATGGGAATTTGTCATGTAATAAAATTACATAAATCTTAAAAGTTAGGGTTAAATATTTTTGTGAGTGACTAGAAAGCCTGACTTTTGTCGTTACTTCTTCTTTAATGTCAACATTTTGATGGAGGCCTGAGCAAACATCAGTCCATCATGTGATTTGGCCTCACATGTCATGCTGCTTGTGACCTCAGATCTCAGGTCAGTTTGAGTCCAGCTGCAGGGATCAAAATGTCAGAGAACCTGGGGCTTCATTTCCATGCAGCTGAAGAAGACTGTGCTCTGCAAAATGCAACTCTATACATTCACAGCCAGAATCCTCTGAAGAAATCCAAGACTAAAGGGACAATGTGTTGAAATATTGCAACACAGGCGTTTCTGTTTGTTTAATTGATGGGCAGCAACTGTCCGAGGCAATTGTTTGCCTGAAATGAGGCGAAAAGTCGCAGAAGTTCCACATGCGGTTGCACAATAATTCAACTGGAAACAGAATCACACTCGATTAAAAGGAACTCCATTAACTGGAATTAAAAATATGAATATTTGTTGCGGCATCGACACTCCACTGACTTTATTGTCAAAGTAAAAATGATTAAAATGAATGATCTTTGCATGCAGGGAGACAAATGATGAGACACAAATGTTCCAGGGTGGTCGATCAAAGTTTGACTCAAAATAATAACGTATAAATATAATTATTTATGGTAGTTATTTGTCAAACATGTCTTATCTCTCCTTTTTTTTCATCATTTTGGTCAACTCAGTCTAAACTCATTGAGAGTTTTGGTGCACAATAAACAATTGTTCTTTCTTTGGTAATAAAATAGTTAGCAGAATATTTAAAATTCATTATTCAGTCAAGGCAGAATTACTTGTGTCACAGAGAAGGATCTTGAATATCTTTGGTGTGCTGTTTTTTTAAATAAAGAACGGTTTCAAAAAGTGGACTCTTCAGAATGCTCAAAGAAATTTATAGCTGAACGATTTAAACTCATCCGGACGTACTTGTTTAAATATCTACAGCTGAAAAGCTGCATGGGGAAAAGACAAAACTATAGAAAATCGTTTACAAAAATATCATATGAAAGTCCATTAGAAAGAAAAAAAAAGATTTATCCTAAAAATATTATATCTAAAATGTATTTACTGATAAGCAAACATTGAAGGTATGAACATCGAGCTAATACCATAGCATTTTATTTCTAGATCACTTAAAGTATGACACAGCAGCCAACCAAAGTGCTGTATAAAGAAAAAATTAAAAAACAACAGTAAAAACTATAAGACAACTATTAAAACACATAAATCAAAATATCACAAGTAAAAGAATATAACATTAAGAGACAGATGCTAGCTCACTCGAAGTTAAAAGCCAAAGGGGAAATAAATGTGTTAACTAATGAGGATGAATGGGAAAAACATTTAGGCAAAATTTGCACGATGGGGAAAAAAAAAACAATCCTCACAGATGCACAAACCATTCGCACAAGACATTCGACTAAATCTGTTAAACTGTACTTATTCAACTAAAAAGCTCCAACCCAGTCTCCTTGATGCTGCAGATGTAATAAAGATGATCAGATTTATATCAGATGCTCTGGGACTTGAATAAACTAAGAAGTACTGGGGCTCCTTATTTATACAGCTGGATAAGTTATTCCAGAAACAAATCATGAGTGGCCCAAGTGTTGCTTTGCTTGGTGGACACAGATTTATAAATTTTTTTAGATCATTAGCAGCAGAAGCTAGCTCTATATAGCAATGGCAGCTAAAAAATAATAATAAAAAAAAAAAAGAAAGTATTCTGATGTTATAAACATAGTTCTATTTTTATTGTTGTCTGTCTAAAACAGGTCTCTCTTGAAAATGAGTCCTCGTGACTCAGTCTAACCTTTTCATTTGATGCTATTTCTGTCTTAACGTGATTCTTGACCTGCCATTGTGTATCTGTTCCTCCTTCCTGTTCCTCTCAAACCCAGCCGGTCGAAGCAGATGGCCGGTTGTCCTGAGCCTGGTTCTGCTAAAGGTTTCTTCCTCATGAGGGAGTTTTTCCTTTCCACTGTCGCCTTCATGCTTGCTCAAGATGAGAGTTCTGTAATGAAGTTAAATTCAAAGCAGTCTGCTCCTCAGAAAAATAATGTTAACTTATATATATATATATATATATATATATATATACAGTGCCTTGCGAAAGTATTCGGCCCCCTTGAACTTTTCAACCTTTTGTCACATTTCAGGCTTCAAACATAAAGATATAAAATTTAAATTTTTTGTGAAGAATCAACAACAAGTGGGACACAATCGTGAAGTGGAATGAAACGATATGTTTGGCGTAAAAGCAACACAGCTCATCACCCTGAACACACCATCCCCACTGTCAAACATGGTGGTGGCAGCATCATGGTTTGGGCCTGCTTTTCATCAGCAGGGACAGGGAAGATGGTCAGAATTGATGGGAAGATGGATGGGGTCAAATACAGGACCATTCTGGAAGAAAACCAGTTCGAGTTTGCAAGAGACCTGAGACTGGGACGGAGATTTATATTCCAAGAAGACAATGATCCAAAACATAAAGACAAATCTACAATGGAATGGTTCACAAATAAACGTATCCAGGTGTTGGAATGGCCAAGTCAAAGTCCAGACCTGAATCCAATCGAGAATCTATGGAAAGAGCTGAAGACTGCTGTTCACAAACGCTCTCCATCCAACCTCACTGAGCTCGAGCTGTTTTGCAAAGAAGAATGGGCAAGAATTTCAGTCTCTCCACGTGCAAAACTGATCGAGACATACCCCAAGAGACTTGCAGCTGGAACTGCAGCAAAAGGCGGCGCTACAAAGTATTAATGCAAGGGGGCCGAATAATATTGCACGCCCCACTTTTCAGTTTATTTGTTAAAAAAGTTTGACACATCCAATAAATTTCATTCCACTTCACGATTGTGTCCCACTTGTTGATTCTTCACAAAAAATTAAAATTTATATATCTTTATGTTTGAAGCCTGAAATGTGGCAAAAGGTTGAAAAGTTCAAGGGGGCCGAATACTTTCACAAGGCACTGTATATGAATGTTTCTGTTCAGTTCCCTGAGATGACTTCTGTTGTGACTTGGTGTTATATAAATAAACTTAAGTGAATTTAATTTAATGTGTAAATAAAGGTTGAATGAATGAATGAATGTAAAAACCCATTACCCCCGACACAGCAGCACTGGTGGAATGAGTTCTATTGTACATTCAAAAATATTATGTATTGTGTCAAAGGCAAACCAGAGGTTTTTCTCTTAATCTGGGATATCATCATCAATAGATTATACCAAATATGAAATGTTTTTTATTTTATTTTATTTAGATCATATGACATGAATACAGTAGATATTATATTTTTGTCTGAGACCAGTTGTTTTTCTTCTTATTATTTTTTTTTTTTAGGAAGGAGGGTTTGAATTATAGCTCAACATGTTTCATGGATTTTGTAAATTATGTTGCAAATGCTAAATATTTAATAAAAATAAATATATATATATATATATATATATATATATATATTCAAAGAACTGCTTCAGATCGTTTTCAGTTAACTTTATTGAACACACACTTACATACACGATAACACCCAGACTTGTTAGTGTATCAAACAAATAATACTGTACATGCAGAACATGCATGGATGGGTTTTGCTGTATTTTTACAACTCTGCATGATTTGGCCAAGACTCAGATTTCTAAACAGGTGGAGAATCTTCTTTGCATTGAGTGTTGCTCCTCACAACCTAAACTGACGCAGATTATACGAGCTATTATTTATTACAGGCATTATTTGTAGCCGGTCTTCTTTACTCAGCGGGCATGACTTCATCCAGGAAGATCTTGATGTGGTCGATGGCGCTGCTCAGGCTGTCGCCGACGTGGGGGCGCAGGTAGTGTTCGTACACACCCAGCAGTGAAGTGCGGGCCTTATCCACTAAAGGGCCTGCCTCTGCTCCCAGACCACTGCGACAAAGGATAAATAATTTCAAAACATTCAATATGAAATGGTTCACCTGGCTCAACTACTGCCAAAATAATAGATTTGTGAGGTTTCACAGCACATTAGTCCAAGAAACACATTCAGTTGTCAGAAGACTAAAATAAAACTTCAAGATCATCAATAGAGGTTCTTCAGGTCTCTCTTGTAAATGAGTCCCTGAGTCTCAATGGAATTAACCTGTATGAATAAAGGTTGAATGGAAAATCGATTTGTGTGATTCTCACCTGGCGACCTTGACGACGGCCTGCAGCTCAGGCTTGTCTTGCAGAGACTCAGCGAAAGCCCTGGCGTGCTGTCCGTGCTCGTGCTCGCCCGCAGCAGCCTGCAGCTTGCTGTAAGCATTGATCAGTCTCTTGTAGAAGGTAGCTTTCAGCGAGTCATATTTGTCAACAAGCTCCTTGGACGGTGCAGGAACCTGACACAGGCTCGTAGAGACTGAAACGAAATATTTTCAACTTTAAATTCACAATCTGATTTATTTTTTATTATTAAAGTGAATTGGGTGAAACTAGATCTACTGATTCTCTTCAACGTAAGAAAATATATTCAATGCAAAGTCTCGCCACAGAAACGAATTTGGGTTTGTCTATGAATGGAACATACAACCAAAGAAAAGACAAGTTTTTGTTTAATGGAAGTGTCATTTTGCATGTGAACTAAAGTTATTAAAGTACTGAGTATGCCTGTAATCAAAGATTAAAACATAAATGCATCACAAATTTGCTAAAGTTGGTCAGTTTTGTAACAAATAATATTAATACAAATGTTTCAATCAAGTCTGCTCCCTGACAGATTTGCACATAAAAATAATTTCAAGATAGATTCAAGACAGTTGGAAAATGTTGCCTTACCCTGCAGGACGAGGACCAGAGCCAGGACAAATTTTGCGTTCATCTCTGAAACAACAGAAAAACCAAATGCAGAACTTTTAAAACTCCAGTATGTGTTTTGAGAGTGAGTGAAATCTGCTCGGCAGTGTCTTCGGGAAGATGTTGGCTGAGCGATTACCTGCAGCTGAGCTGGACGTACCGATCCAACAAGTGACAGTACTCTCTGAAAGCGAGTCGTCTGTAAACCAGAGAGCACATCTGGACGAGATGATATAGGGAGGAACTGCAAACAAACGTCACAGGGTGACAGCGCGCACACTCAAACACACACGCTTGCACTCGCACACATTCACCTAAACAAGGTCCAGTGTACAGGATCATACAGTGCACATGTGGAGATAGGGCCCAGTGGTTGGGCAATGGTTTGGAAATGTAACCTTTTTTTTTTTTGCATTTGTATGAAGGGTGCACCAAGAACCCTCCTGATTCTGCAGATGTGGGGTGTTGACACAGTTCCATGCTGCTTCGATGTTGTAACAGTCACATCTTAGATGAAAAAAAGAACATCTTTAAATTAACCCATGTGTCCCTATACTTGCTGCAATAGAAGATAATGTTGATGAGATCAGCACTTTCTAATCAGCGTTTCTTAAGGGGCAGACGGAACAATGTCTACTCAGGAAGATTTGTGTGCTGGAGTTTATCCAGACAACCTCAAGGCTTCACCTTTCTGCCTTGTTGCATGGCACAGACCACATGGAGAGTTACTGAAGAATAAATGATCACCTGCTGCCATGAAAGACAGGTAGTGAGTGTTTGTCAGTTGTTGATTAAAAAAAGGTGGTGGAGCAATTTTAACGAAACTATCAGAAACTAATTGTTAAATCTACAATCCAATAACTTCCTCAGCCGCAGCTAATCAGTCAAAGCAAACATAAGACTGGCTACAGCTCCGTCAACTTTACAGACATCGCACGAAAAATTGGTGTGTTAGTGTCTGAGAGTCATCCCAAACACACACTCTAAGCACTAACATATCATGCACATCTTTGTTAAAACAGGCAGGCGATCTGCAGCACTTCAAGGCATGCTAATTTTAGTTTTTGTAATGTTTTATATGTTCTCACTTTATGTTTTACTTTTGTATCCAAAGCATCAGATTTTAAACAAGGTATATTAATCATGGTTGAGTCACACAAACATTCAACTGTAAAATAGTGACTCTGAACACTTTCAAAGATAAACAAAACTGTCTATTCTTATCATATTCATTCAACCTTTATTTATACAGGTTAGTCCCATTGAGCCTCGAGGACTCATTTACAAGAGAGACCTGTTTTTTCTTTTTTTTTTTTTTTTTTTTTTAGGAGATGTATGAAGGCAACAGACCAAGAAGTGATTTAAAGATGAAAATGTACCAGTGACAGAGTCTGTGGGAAGTTAATGATGACCAGTTAACCAGTGAATATAGGGTTCAATGATGGGTATGGTAGTTACAGCCAGTTATGAATCTTAGCACACTGTGATAGACAGCATCCAACATCTGCAAGGTGTTTGTAGGAGCGTGCTTCCTAGCATTCAGAGTTAGACAGGATCTATTTCTGAAAAAGAAACCCAATTTAACTTTCAGTTTCTTTACTAGGTTTTCCACATGTACGTAGCTTAAAAGAGAGATGCGAGTCGACCAAGATACACAAATATTTGTAGGAATCGACAAACTCAAAAGGGACACCATTTGAGGATAAAATCAGAGTAAGAACTGCTTGGACTGACTTCCTGTTTGAAAAAAGCATCCCTTTGGTTTTGTTAGCGTTTAGGTCAAGTTTGAGACAGAACAAATCTGACTGGAGGATGTTGAAAGCAGATTGCAAAAGCTGGAAAACCTTTGCAACTGTTTGAGCTCAACAATAAACTATTGTCATCAGCATAGAAATGTAAGGATGCATCAGCGATTCTCTGCCCTGTAGGTTGTAAAGAAGGTGGGTCCTAAGACTGAGCTTTGTGGTACACCATTGTTGACTGTTAAATAACTGGAGGAGATACCATTATGTTGAACACATTGCCTCCGATCTGAAAGATAGTTAGAGAACCAACCAATGGTGTGTTCTGAGAAACCAATTTCTGAGAGCTTATGACACAAGATGACATGATCCACATTGTCAAAAGCTTTAGACAGGTCTAAGAAAAGTGCGGCACAATAATCCTTAGCGTCCAATGCTTCAATAATTTAAAGATGAAAATGTACCAGTGAGAGAGTCTACGTGAAGTTAATGATGACCAGTGAATACAGGGCGCAATGGTGGGTACGGTAATTACAGCCAGTTATGAATCTTAATGCACCATGATAGGCAGCATCCAACATCTGCAGGGTGCGTGTAGGAGCGTTCATGTAGATTATGTCACCGTAGTCAATGGGGGGAAGGAAAGTTGCAGTTACAAGGTGTTTCCTAGCGTTCAGAGTTAGACAGGACTATATACTGTAACTGTAAATTAAAACTCTCCCCCAGTATAGACTAAAACAATAAAGACAAGGCGCGGTGACATTCACTGTAGAGGCAAACAGAGGAGTTTTATTGAGTTTAAATCAAAGATAATTTATAATAATTGACCTTTTGAAGCCAGAGAAACAGATTGACAGAAATTGGCATGTTGTATTTTTAAACAAACATCTGAACAGAGCTGCGAACACAGTCAATCAACAAGAATCAAGATGAGAAAAACATGATCTGAAGGTTTTTTTATTTTATTTTATTTTGTTAAAAATTTTAAGGGCAAAGTCCTGTTTGTTTGCATGAAGCAGAAGCAGGTCCTACTTTGACTTCAACTTCTAGGTTCGGATTCAATGTCTACTACATTAACATTATTTGATTTTAAACTGGTCTGTGTTTATTTTTCCGATTAACCAAAACCTAGTGACAAATAAGAATAAATGATCTTAGCAGTGACGGTTCAGAACTGAATCCATGGTGCTCGGACTCTAAGTTGTAAGTTTATCTTCAATCTTGGGGCTTTGATGGCATGTTGTCAATGGTTGTCCATATCTTCTCCCTTAAAGAGCTTCTCACATTAGAGGCCCACTCAGTGTAGCTGTCGGCCACTGGTTGGATGTGGTCTTCATAGTAAGCACCAACAAAGCCAAGCACCGTTTTCCCAGCGGACTGGATTTTAGCGACCGCTTGCCTAAATACAGACAAATACATAAAGCATGAGAGGCACATAAAAATGCATTGAGGACAAAGATTTTTACCAATAAGGAAAAACAAAAAACATTATAACTAATTAAATACTTTGCAAAGAAGGATCACTTCTGTGAATGAGGGGTCATGAAGGGTCTCAGAAGTTGAAAAGAATTACCCAGCTGTCTTTGCAAATTTCTGCGCTATCCCTGTGGACTCTACCTCTTCTGTGGCTGACGTTTGTGCCAAAGCCGGTTCCCAAGCTAAAAAAACAAGCATACGTTTTAGTCCAGTAAACTCAAGCTCAGAAAAATAAAAATATATACATAATAACTATTTGTTTTAAAAGACATACCTTGCAGCAAAACCACGAGAACGAATACAATCTGAAGATGCATCTGTCAAAAAGAGGAGGAAAAAGAACCACTGGTTTGTTACAAATCAAGTATATTCTTTTTTTTTAATGATCTTCATTCTAAATGTCAAAACAGCTAACATATATATATATATATATATATATATGTCTATAAATATATATATATATATATAGTTTTTAATAAGGATTAAAAAAAACATACACAGAACACATACAGATTTAAACATACAATTGAAATAGATGCTTATTAGTGTCACAATAAGCACAATAGAAAATGAGTTTTTACCATGTCCTTTGTCTCTCTTCAACAGAAATTAAATGAGCCAAGTGCTACAGTAGTTGACTGCTTTATTCGTATGTACACGCCAGATGATTATCAACCCTGGGTTTTTTTTTCAGCGCTTCACCTTTTTTTTTGTCATGCCAAACCGCAAGGCAACATCAAAGCAACAAGTCTAAACTTTTCTAAAGTATTGATCAAGTTTCTCCACTCTCTCTATTTTATTTACTCATAAAACATTTTGCAAGTTAAGTTTTAATGGTAGGTTTGAGCTACGTTGGGGTATATTTGCTGAGACAAGTGAAGAAATGTTGCCTTTTCAAACCTGCACATCCTGAACTGTTGAAATGTTTTAGGACCAACATTAGCTGAGTTCAATAACTGTCCAGGCGCCCTTTGGATTAGATAACTCACCTCGGTCCGTGGGTGCTGAAATGTGTACAGACCAGGCAAAGTCTCAGAAAAGAGATACGTGTTTCAGTTAAAAAAAAAATGGGTTCAAATAGATACTTTCAGAACCAAAGTCCATCACTTAGTTGATCTGATCTTGTCAGATAATGGGGTCTTTCCACGCTACTGGACAACGTTGAATTATTCATGAAATCATATTTTTACTATTCAACATCCCAAAGATGTCTTAACTCTTCATAATGAACCAAAATATAAACATTTTTAATATATTTAGATTCACTGTACAGAAACTAATGCAGTATGGCTTATGTTAAAAAAATGAAAAATCACTGTATTCACTGTAATGGGTGAGATGTGGCTTTATCTGTGCTGCTGATTATCCACGCTGCTGATCTTTTGCCTTCATGCTGCTATATTCATACCCATCTGCTCACTACAGACTCATGTCCAGGCTTCTGTTTAATACTGTGTATTATTTTACATTATTATTGATTAGCATATATTTTAGATCCTTGCATACTGTTTCTTTCTAATCTTTATATTTTTGCGATTTTTTTTGGATGTAACTGGGACCTTGAGTACACAATTTTGTTCCACCTCATGTACCACATGTGATGCAAAGGACAATAAAGAACCTTGAACCTTGATATGTTTGCCATAAATCTTTGGAACTTGGAATAAAAATGGCTTTCGATGCTTTAATGTAGTCCTCCTGTGCTTGTTTCCGATGATTTATTGTAGTTTGTCATCAGTTAATTTACAATTTAACACCAAACCCTTTTCAAATTAGTTCAAAACATTAAACTGAACCCATTTGACTCAGTTTCAATAATTCAGGGACTAAAGATACAAAATAATCACATTATAATAAATTATGCAAAAGAGTATGCTCAATCATCCAGGTAAATAAAGCACAACGATGAGATGATGTCATCTGGACCTTTTATTTTAGAAAGAAACGTTTTATCTTTCGTCAAGATTGAACTTTTTTGTGATTTTTTTACCTGGATGACTGAACGTACTTACTCATTTTCTTTTTAAACATTTCATCCAGGTTGTCCTCAGTCTGGTTATGTGAGTAAGCATCCATTTTGCCTTTAACATGTGATTGTTATGCACTAATGATTGTTTTATACTGATGGTCCTCCATTTTGCATGTCTTAAACCAGTTCCTGGTACTTCCACAGCAGACTGGTTTGAAACATGTCAGTAAGGTGCTATTTAACATGACAGATCCGGTTGGCAGGCTCTGACTGGTGAAGGCTTTCAAATGAAATATGAAACTTTTTTCCTAAAAATAAACTGTCCAGATGACATGATTTAACTTTTTTTTGCGATATAGTTAATTATCTTTCAGTAGCTGCAAGGACGTCTCAAACTTTACTCAACGTCTTTATCTCAATGTGAAAGTGAGCTCAAAGAAATGTGCACGGTTGATGTGACAATAATCTGTGACTTTGCACACGGGCCTCCTGCCTCTGCCACTTTGCTCTCTTCATTGAAAAGGATTTCATAGAACTCAAAAGTCTAGTTGATTATTAACGTATAATAAATAGTGACTTAATACCAGGAGTTATGAAACCTGCTGGAGCTCATCCTCTGATGTCGCCGGTTCATCATAAATAACCTGTTCTGTGTTGGACATGTCATCTGCTGATGATTTTATTATGAGAAGCCACATTGTTTTTCAGTCATTTTAAGTTTTATTTTATTGTAAACTGATATTTTGTCAGAGACAATAACTTTCAGAGCTGCTCAGTGCTGCTTAGTGTTCTTCAACAGATAAGGTTACTATAAAACACTTATTTAAAATATTAAACAAATAAATGAGATGATACACACACATATTCCTTTTTTAAATGTGAATGTCCTTCCCTTATTTGCATTTGTGTACATTTTTTTTGTTTTCATCTATTTTATTATTTACACATGAATGTGCCAGTTTCATGTTTTCGAGCCCATCGTGAAAATGAATGTTGCAATTATTGCACGCAAGATTATTTGTTGAAAGAAAAGGCATTGATTGATTTTTTTTAATCCACTTTTTTTTTTTTTTTTGCCTAAGTGGCGGTGTTTTTCATATTTGAGTCTAGACAGGTCACCAGTCCATTGTGTGGATTACCCACTGAGAGGCAACTCATCAGTTGCATGAAAGTCTTTGGACCGGTGGAAAACCAAGATAAGGGTTTTAAAAAAACAAACATGTTTCACAACTTGAAACTCGAGCCAGTGTTTGACCAGGAACCGTTCTGAAAAACAAACACAAAGTTGATTTGACCCTTTAGGTCCCATCACTTGCTTAAACAGATTTGAGCAGACTGTCCTACATCCATTATCTTTACCCGCTTCTTCCTTCCCGGGTCACGGGGGTCACTGGTGCCCATTTCCAGCAGTCTGGTTTGTGTAGCTAAACATTTATAAAAGTTATTGATTTCATACATGTATTTGTTTATTTTGTTGAATACAGATGTTTGAATACTTAGCTACACGTTGTATTTTAATATGAGAAATATAATTAATGTTTTTGCTGCACTTCAGCAAGATCCCACTTTTTAAATACAAACATCAGCTCCATTCAGTCTGGTTCTGTGTGCGATATGTCTCCTGATGTGACATTAAGAAAAAAAAAAAAAAAAAATGCCCTCAAGCATTTTTATCAAACCCATTCAAAGCAATCATGAAAATCATTTAGTTTGTACACAAATCCTTGCTTTATTTGCATAGAGAAATATTGTTAACAGAAATAAAATATACACATTTGATGGTTTTTTTTTTATTGCACCTTTTTTTTTTTTTTACATTTAACTCCGAACAGATTAAAACAAAAATTTCACAAACTGTTTAATCTGGCCAACATGGCCTCTCAGCATGATGAGGTGTGTGGGGGGGGGGGGGGGCAGGTGAGGAGACATGGACCACCTCCTCAGTCTTGGGACAGCTCAGAAAACTTGGTCTTCAGCTTCTGGAAGCTGTCCGTGAACCAGTTGCTGTGGAGGATGGGGACATGGTGTTACACAGAGCCGAGCGTGCAGACAGGAAGTGGGATGGTTCTGAGCTACTTACTGGGTTTTCTGCGCAAATTCGCTGTTCTTTATGGTTTCGATGGTGTCCCGGGCCTTGTCAGCCACGCCCCTGCCGAACTCCGTCATTTTATCCTGGAAGTTGGCGAACGAGTCGTCCTGAGGAGCATCCTGAGCCTCTGCAAGACCGGAATAACAACTTTACAGAAGCCACCAGCAGGAAAACCGTTATTTCTCTCTGTCTCTCCAACCTACCTGTGTAAGCGACAAACGCCAGCATGAGCACGGCAGCTGCAAGGTACAGTCTCATCTTGGCTGTGAACTGCTGAGGAGAAAGGAAAAAGGTTTTTTTTACTGCACTCAAAACTTTCCATTTTGAACTGGACTTTGCTTCACTGTCTGTTTTCGGACTGAAAAAGAAGTCAGCTGTGACGTCAGCACCACAACACTGGACAGCTCCCGTCCATCCTCCAATAAAAAGTCTCATCTTGCTTACAACAAAATCAGATATCTCTTTCTGCTTTATTCAGCTTTTCTGCTGGTCTGTTTGTGTAATAATAAAATGCATACCTGTTTTTATCCGTGTCGGGTGAAAATGGAGTAAAAAAAAAAAAAGCGTCTTGGAGCGTCAGAGTGTGCGCTCCTTTTATACACCAGGATGAGTTTAGGGGGGAGGTTGCGCAAAATGTGAAATTTAGGTCAGCCTGCACGCACATTGGCCTCGAGACGTCCCTGCCCACTTTGTTGATGAGCACGGGCCGACCCACTGCAAAGCAAATCAAATCAGCATGATCATTGATAACGAGAAGCTCGGTTTTATGTGTTTATGTCGCACGCACGGCATCTGCAAGCAATCTCACAGGATTAAAGAGGCAGAAATTAATTTGTTATATGGTCCAATCCCAATTTTGAAAAAAAAAAAAGGTGCAAAATGTGAATAAAATCAGAATGCAGTGATTTGCTAATCTCATAAAACCGTATTTTATTCACACATGGACATAGTAAGTTTTTTATTATTATTATTATTTCAGCTGCTCCATTCTTCAGGAGTCACCACAGAACTCACATGAAACATTTGGCCATTTGTTTTCCACCAGATGCCCTTCCTGACACAACCTGGGCTCGAACTTGCAACCTCAAGAAATAAGATCAATTAAATGTTATAGCAGCATAACAAAACAAAGAACAGAGCTGTGTTTATCACTGTGAAACACCCCCTCCTCTTTTAACAACCGTGAAACATTTAGGAACAAGAGACTAGTTGTGTTTAGAGGAAAATGTTCTTGTCTGGTGTAGAGTTCTAGTTTCTTCTATTTGATGGAGCAAATGTTTTTCCAAAATGTACTTTTCTGCATTGATGGCAGCTTTTTAGATGTGTATCCATATTATAGGTACTAACGCACCCCCATACAATCAAGGAGGCAGACACATGAGCTGTGCACTGATAACAAACTGGGTCCTCTTTAGTGCAGAAGCTGTGGTGCACATGGTTTTCAAACAGTCTAATTGTTATTTGTCTGATCACCAAACACTTTTCCGTATGTCTCAGACCAGTTTAAATTAGCACTGGTCCAGAGAAGACAGTGGCGTTCCTGAATGGACTTCACACATGGCTGCTTTTCTCATATGCATTTATGGATGACACAGCAAATTGTGTTTACAGACAAGATTTGTGGAAGTGTCCCTGAGCCCATGCAGTGATGTCCAGAACAGAATCAGACTGATGATGATGCAGCGCTGCCTGAGGTCCAGACGATCACAGACATCTAATGTTGACTTTTATCCTGGTCCTTTGTGCACATATATGTCTCCAGATTCCTGTCACCTTTAGATGATGTTATGCACTTTAGATAGTTGTTTATTCAAAGTCTTCAGTTGAACATTATTCTAAAATGGTTCCACTTTTTATAGATGTAGTTTGTGGCTGACTGGTGAACTTCTGTCCTTTTTTACTTCCTGTAGATTCAGAACGCTCTTTTGATTCTCCGTCCTCTTGCTGGCTTGGTGCCAGTTAATCTGTTAGCTGCAAAATGCTCTTCCACTGGTTTCTTGAATATACCAATAACTTGAAATGTTTTGCTCTCATACAATTTACAAATATATAATTAAAAAAAAAAAAATTCTTAGTTTAAACGTTTGATATTTCCTGTTTACCATACATTTGCTATTGCAAATAAAATACTAGTTTATAAGATTTGCAAACTATAACATATTTTCTATTTTTCACAACTTTTTCAAAATTTGGGTTGTAGTTTAACATTCTTATAAGCATTCTGTTTACCAATAAACATTCGCTCTCTTGTCTTTGTTGTGTAATTTTTATACCTCTGGTTCATTGCACTGTGTATTTCTACTTATTTAATACAACGCTGAGTCATGAAATTAGCATAAACTCTCCACTGACATGGCCTTTTTAAAAAAAGTGTTTGGGAACAGACAACTACGTGGAGACTGTTCTGGTTTTCAATGTAAAGACCAAGGAGCTGGTGCATGTCGGCTTCAGGAAGAGGTTTCCAACAACGCCTGGAAATATTTGTGTACATGTCTGAACGACTGGCAGACCGACACCTCAGTAGATCAATAACACGTCTGTCCGTCTGTCAGTCAGCAAAAACAGTTTGAGCAGATAAGCAGAAATGTGATGTAGAGGAACATAGTTCATCACTGATAGGATAAGAGATGAGTTGTTAAAAACAGCTCCTTTGGACCTGAAGTGCTGGCAAATAGGTGACTCTGTGTCAAACAGGCTGTGGTTATTGTTGTTGGCTGGTTTTGACTCATAGCCCGCCTTATAGATATGAGACATATTCATAATATACTGCAGCAAATCTGACTGCAAAACTATTCAAAATACTACAGTTTTAATTAAAAATTTATGTTAACACTGATATTTAAAGTCATTTTCTTGATTTTATTACTCCTGGTATTAATGTTCTTTATTATTTTTTTCTATTTTCTTCTAATATTCAGAAAAAAATTATACATTGTTTTTAGATACATTTAAATAGAAAATAAGTATTATTGAGATTTTGATCTTTACATTTACTTTACATTTTGTTTTACATTTTACAAGACATTTTTGGTGCCTTATGTCAGGGGTGTACAAACCTTTTAGGTGGGCCAGAATTGTCTAGAATCTAGACAATAATAATAATTCTAATAACTCATTTAGACTTTAGATGAAAGAACTCGTGAGCAAAAGAAAAAAAAATGAATTTAAGAAAAGAAAACAAATAAAAAATTGTGATTTTATCCTCCCACCCCCCATCCCCCTCATTTTTAAATTCTCAACAACTTGAACAATATTTTGGAGAAAGGCTTAAAGCTTAGTTTAAATTATTGTAGATCCAGAACATTAGGAGTCTCATAAACATCAACCTTTTGTTTATTTATTTATTAAAATAATTTAATTTATTAGATTTTTTAGGGTCTAATATTTGTTTTCTTGTGCTTGGAATGTTCATTTTGTTTATTTTCAGAGACAAACGCCTAAAATGCGTAGCTGTTCTTTACGGGGGTGGAACTCAAACACCCATTTGGACCATGGGGGGCCCAAAACGGTCATCTAAGTTCTGAAAAAGCGTCCAGCTGGCAGTCGCTGTTTGAAGGGACACTGATAACTTTGATCAACTTGTTTGTCAACAATACGACTTTATATTGTTTTAAAAAAATGTCCAATTTCTCCCCATGGATTATTAAATCAACTGAAATTAATTTCTTTGAAAATACATTATATTTAGCCAAGTTTTATGAATTATTATCTAAAATTCTACTTTTTGGTAGATCAGTGAAGGGTTGTTGTAAGATACAGCTAAATATTTGTATTGTACTTACCGGTAATATTGAGAAGATTATTCTAATCTGTTTTACTGTTAAACCTAAGACTTTTAAAAAGTATCACTGTTAAATCTAAACAAGGTCTACGTCTGCATCATCCGTTTAAGCCTGTGTGTCAAGTTATACCATTCTTTAACCGCAGTCGTGGGCCAAACAAAATCACTCCAAGGGCCGCAAATGGCCCTCGCGCCACACTTTGGACACCCCTGCCTTATGTGTTCTGTTTTAGGAACAAAATCAAACAACTAAAAATACATGTTTTTCTGTGTGTCTGTGTGTGTTTTTCCATTTGTTCTGCTTTCCTCAAAATAAATTCTTACTTCTAAGGTCGGCTTGCAAACTGACCTTTTCCTAAAAAGGAAATGACACAGACAACGCCACGTGTCCCAGTCTGCCAGATATCATGTGACTCAAAACAAGAACAGTTGATGTACTGCAGTAACCCTTCATTTAAACTGGAAAACATAAGTAAAAAAAATGTGTTTTGATTTACAATTCAATGCCCTTATCCCTGCATAAAATCTTTTTTATTTTATTTTACTGTCATCAACAACAAAAGATCGTTTATTGCAGAAGATTTGATTATAGAAGTTAGTACTGTTGGGATAAATACACTCCACCTGAGCACCCAGTATCCAAATGATCCCTGAATGACTAAAGCTCCATTTCCTTTGTCAGGAAATGGCCTGCGGATTTTATACGTAAGCCTGGACGTGCGTGCAAACAAGCTCTTTTTGAACAGTTGCATAACAAACCAGGTATGAAAGTGCCAATCAGACGTCCTCCTAATGTTCAGTAACGAGCACCCCCCAAAAAAAGTTGTTTTTGTGTTTGAGCAAGGCCCCTGCAGTGTGTGCCAGCTCTGGAAAACACGGAAAGAATGAAGTGGACATAGCTTTGAAAAGGAGGCTGAAAAAAGTCCCCTGCAGGGATGTTTTTAAAGGGGTTACTTGCAGTCACGGGCGAGCTAGCACCTGCTAATTTTTGTCTGTTGTTGTTGTTGGGCAGTTCTCAAAGTGCAGACACCGTATAGGAACAGACGGAGCAGAAGTGCTGAAGCAGCAGGACGCTGCTGCTTTTCCTGTTTGTGCCCGTCGTGAGTAATCCTTCAACACAACTGGCTGTGAGGAGTTTCACTCGTCAGTCAGAAAATAAACACATTCCTATAAAGGATGGATTTTATGGGGGATAGAGAGCTGGTAAACAGTTAGTCATCATTTCGGTTTGCGCAGAGCACCCTTTAACACAGACAGATGTGGTAAACATGTTTTGTCATCAACCATGTGGGTATCTCTGAAGAGCGTAGATAAACTGACACAAAAACAACCGCAACTTCCACTTTCTTAAAGAAAATCCTAAATTGTGGGTTTGATTATCGAACTACAGTTTTCAGTTGCGTAAAACTGATACTTTTTTTTAAAGAAATTATCGCCTGCCAGCAAAAAGGTGATGCATTTTTGTTTTCCTTTAAAACTCTAAGAAATCAGGATGTACGTCTAAAGCTGATTAACTTTTACCACAACAACTAATCAATGTAAGTCAACACAAAAACAACAAAAACATTTTTTTTTAATTATTATTATTGTTGAGTGTGGCAGTAGCTGAGAGTCACCCATAACTTCATTTAAGTGATAATAGATCATGTTCTGGCATGAAAGATCATGAGTCGTATGCATTTCTGCAAAGATTGATAGGCCTTCAGTTAATGATTGAATCATCCTGACTTCTTTCAAATAGCTTTTATGCTTCTTTTTTCAACAATAATTCACATTGCATCCATCTTAATTCTTACAATAAAGAGTAAACTATAAAAATATGTTGCTTTATTTGAACTCTGCTGCTTAAGTGATTCTTCGATCATACGATGTGCGTTCTCTTCCTCAAGCCCAGTTTGTTTGTCTTGTTTTGCAAGACCTATAGAGCCCGCCTGGCCTGCCAATAAAGAAAACACAGCTGCAGTGGTGCGTGCAGCCTGGATGTGAGTGGAAAGGTCGGAGGATGCAAATTGTACAAAGACGGGGGCAAACAGTGTCCTCTGCTGGCCTCTGCTCCGGGCAACAAAGAACTAATCCTGCTGCATATAATGGACGTGACAAAAGTTTCAAACACAGCTGGAAAAAACTTTTCAATTGTGCCACTTGCTTTTACCAACAAGTAAAATGCCAACCAGATTATGGTATGAATACAGGAAGTTGTGTTTTTCTTTACATTTGTTTTTCAATGAGATGTAATTTTATAAAAAAGATGCAGGGAGAATGTTATTTAAAGTGCATAAATTGGCCTCATGCCAGAAACAAAGCAACATACACAAGATCACGAACTACAGACTCATTTGTAACTTTTTTTATTATTCGTGGAATGTTTTTTTTTTTTTTTTCAAATAAGTATGGCTTCTTCATCATCGTGCAAGTGTAGAGAAAGGTTGAACTACTACGTCGCTGGAAACTTTATGGCAAAAAAAAAAAAAAATAGTGATTGTGGCACAAAATGTTCCCAAACGTACCAAACGCCTGCTGGGATGAAGAGAAAATAAATCTGGAAGCCGATCTAAACAAGCCCGGACAAAAAAAACTGTCAGACTGAGGGATGTGGGGGAGGCTGTTTGCATAAAAAACTGTGGATGGCGTGGAGTACAAACACAAAGAGGGACTAAAAGCTTAGTTTTGTGCTTTCAGTTGAAGATTTGGTGTTAAAGCTCTCTCAATTCTTCTTCTCCACTCATGCAGCTGACTTCTTGTAATAGAGCACAATGAAGAAAGGTCAACAGTTTCACGCTTTAATTCAATTCAATTCAATTCAATTCAGTTTATTTCTATAGCGCCAAGTCACAACAGAAGTCATCTCAGGGCACTGAACAGAAATATTCATATATAAAAATAATTTAACATTATTTATCTGAGCAGCAGACCAGACTGCTTTGAGTTTAACTTCAATGCAGACTCTCATCTTGAGCAAGCATGAAGGCGACAGTGGAAAGAAAAAATTCCCTTATGAGGAAGAAACCTTTAGCAGAACCAGGCTCAGGACAAGAGGCCATCTGCTTTGACCGGCTGGGTTTGAGAGGAACAGATACACAATGGCAGGTCAAGAATCACATGTTAAGATAGAAATAATATCAAATGAAAACTATTCAATTTTAACAATTAATTTAAGGAAATTGGGTCAATTTGTCCTCCAACAGTCTAAGCTAAAGACAGCATAAAAAGTCAACCCTAACTATAGGATTTATCAAAAAGGAAAGTCTTAACCCCAGTCTTTAAACTGGACAACGTGTCAGTCGTACGGACAGAAACTGGAAGTTGGTTCCACAAGAAAGGATCCTGATAATTGAAAGATCTTCCTCCCATTCTGCTTTTGGAAACTCAAGGGACCACGAGTAAACATGCAGTTTGAGAGCAAAATGCTCTGTTAGGAAAGTATGGAACAATAAGATCTCAAATATAAGATGGAGCTAGGTTGTTGAGAGCTTTGTAGGTTAGAAGTAAGATTTTGAATTAAATTCTGGACTTGACAGGGAGCCAATGGAGAGAAACTAAAACTGGAGAGATATGAGAGTGGTGAAGGCTGCACAGAAGTCTGTTGGAGTCATCCTCCCCACCACCACAGACATTTATACCTCTAGATGCAGGAAGAGGGCCACATGCATCATGAAGGACCCCACTCACCCAGCACAAACACTTTTTGCCCGCTCCCCTCGGGAAGGAGGTTGAGGAGCATTAAGTGTAGAACCACTAGACTGAGGAACAGCTTCTACCCTGAGGCTGTTAGACTCATGAATCTCTAACCAGATAAATCACTGTGAAAAACCACATCATGTTGCTGCTGATCTGTTTCATGTTGCTACTGATCTGTTTCATGTTGCTGCTGATCTGTTTCATGTTGCTGTGTTCATCCATGCTCATCTGCTCACACAGACTCATGTTCGTGCTGCTGTTCAGCGCATTGTTTTTATGCTATTAGTGTTTAGCATATGTTTAGTTGATGTTTTTCTTAGTTCATATCTTAGATCTTATTACTGTTTTTCTTTTACATTTTATTGTTGATGTAACTGGGACCCTGTGTACATAATGTCGTTCCACCACATGTACCACAACTCTGACTCTGACTCTGGTATGATCTCTCCTACTAACTCCAGTTCAGACTCTGGCAGCAGCATTTTGGATCAACTGAAGACTTTTTAAAGAAGTATTTGGACACCCAGATAAACCGTTGCAATAGTCCAGTCTAGACGTGACAAATACATGAACCAGTTTTTCTGCATCACTTTTAGAAAAGATGTTTCTAATGTTAGTGATATTACGCAGGTGGAAGAAGGCAGTTTAAGTAACGTTTTTAATGTGGGGGATAAAAGACAAGTCCTGATAAAAAAAAAAACACCAAGATTTTTAACATTAGAGCTGGAGGACAGATTAATGCCATCCAAGGAGGGTGAAAGACTGAAAAATGTATCCCTAAGAGGTTCAGATCCAAAAACTAAAACCTCAGTCTTGTCTGTGTTCAAAAGCAGAAAAATTTGGGTCATCCAGGTTTTTATGTCTTTAAGAAGTTGATGATTGGATTCATAGTATCTCTAGTTAAATCATTTGAGATGAATTCTAAGGAAACAGGCTTGCCATCATTTAAAAGCCCTGCACTGATTGCATTAAAACTAATGCAATCAGTTTGAACCAATCAAACTTGAATAGTTCCAAAAAAGATTCCCAGTTTGATCGTCTCGGCTTATCTAGTGAAAACAAACGAAACTACACTAGTCGTTATCTACATGAGGTACAACAGTGACGTGGGTCTGTGAAGTTAACTCTAACTGGACTTTGTTTTAAATAAATGAGCTTTCTGAAATGTGTAAGGAGAAACACAAGCTGGAGAAACGAAGCCTTTTTTAAATTTTCTTTATTCACGCAGCACTGATCAGCACAAACGCAGAAACAGGCGGTGTTCACTCGCAGACAGCAGCATGGTGGGGGCGCACAGCACATGAAACCTTCAGATCACTTCCGGCGAACACACAAGAGCGTTGCACTCTTCACTCACAGGCTTTCACCGTTCGTGCCCCAGGAGTACAACGCTAATGTTGAGACGAGACTGAAGCAGTTCAGTCTCACTTGCGAAACTCGTGGACGCGTTGTTGGATACGATCGCAGCATCGCTCAGTGCAAGGATTGGACTAAACCACAGCTGCATTCAAACCCAGCAGCGGAATGTAGAAAACGTCAAACACAAAATGTTTTAGGGTAAAAACGTGGGATTGTTTAATTCAAAGTAGAAAAAGCAAAGCAATTTAAAGAGTATGAGATCACACGCTGCTGCTTGTTTAGTGATCAAGAAAGTTGGCGAGGGACACCCCCCACCCGTGTATCCTGAACGCTAAAGCCTAAAAAAAGTACAGCAGCTGTTGTTATGATACAAACAAATAACTGATTCTCATTTCTTTTGCTTTTATCATCCTTAAAAAAAAGCATTAAAGTCTTTCTTTAAGCAGTGGCCGTCTCCTTGACTTTGTCCAGGATGGTCTCGAACTGCTCGCGGAACTGGGTGGCGTAAGGAGAGAGCACCTTCGTGAGCTCCTCCAGCTTGCCGTCCATGGACGTGCTCAGCTCCTGCAAGGTGCTCTCCAGCTGGGTCTTGAAGTTCTCAGCCTGGGTCTCCAGCCTTACGGAGATGTCTCTCAGCTTCTGGCTGGCATCATCACTGGCCTGATGGACGTACGGCTCAACGTTTTCCTTCACGGTCCCCAGGTTGTGGGTGGCGCGGGACTGCACCTCCCCCAGGTAAGTGGCAGCAGTTCTTGAGGAACAACAAACAAACAGAAAAGGAAAAACAGTTAGGTTTCGTATCATAAAAATGAGGAATTAAAAGGTAAGCGAAAGCACCGCAGCCCAACTCACTCTCGGATCTCTTCCGTGTCTTTGGCCAGGCGCTTCCTCAGCTTGGTGGTGTAGGTGGTGATGCGGCTGCGGACGTCATCCAAATTCTGATCCACCATGCTCTTCAGCTCGTTCAGGTACTCGCTGCTGCGCACCTTGGCGTCAGTCATGTCTGTCTGCAGTTTGCTGGCCAGAAGCTGCAGGTCCTCAGACATCTGGTTTGTGGAGGCGACAGCGTGAGGTGCCAGCTTGGTCTGGATATCATCTTTGTACGCCGTCAGCTCTGCCATGGCGTTGGTGATCAGGGTACTAGAAGTATCACAAGCAACATCAAAATGTTGCGCAGGACGACAATGCACAGGAGAAAAGGAGACGTCTCCACAGGACAACTCAACAAATTCAACAAACGAGCACTTACTCCAGCTCCTGGTTGAGCTGAGGGACTCTGAGCTCAGCTTTCTGGTTGAGCTCAGCGATGTACTGCCAGAAGCGATCCACGCTTTCCTCCAAGCGGATCAGGCTGGCATCAGCCTGCTGCGCCGGACGGGCATTGCAGCCTTAAAAGAGCACAAACGGGTGATTATTAAAACTAGAACACTGATTATGATGTTGGTGAAACAAGAACACATGTGACGTTTCCATGTGGTAAACAGCACAGAGCGTACCGGTGATGACTGCCAGAGCAAGGATGAGAGCTGCAGCCTTCATGGTTGGTTGACAAATTCACCTGTGAAATACATTAGAGACTCTGCATTTTCATAAAATGATACAGCAGCTGAGATGTTAAGAAAGATTAAAATAAATACATAAATTTAGCAGAGCTGATGTTAGGAGAGAACATGTTTCTGTTTGTCTCACCTGAGAGGTTGAGCTTCCTCGGTGCTCCCGGGTCGGTGGCTGAGGCTTTTTATAGCCCCAGAGGCTGCGGCTCGACAAGCGGGGCGGGGGGGGGGGGGGGGGGGGGGGGGGTTGCTCACTCACGCGCGCGCGCGTTCACGAGGTCACGGTGATTTGTCTGCACGCAACGTGTCAAAACACGCCGCGTCCGAAGCCTCGGAGGGAGAGAAGCACAGAGAAGTTTCACTTCTGATGATTAATGGCTCCTCTGTCAACAAGGAACATTTCAGAAAGTAGGTTTGATTATTTATCGTCATGAAAGTGTATTAAAACAGAGCATTGTGGATTCAGTTGATGTAATCAGACACCCTGTCCCCATTCAAACACACCTGCAGTTTTACACAGTTCAACTAATTAATTTATTGTACTTTAAAAAAAATATCATAAAAACACCAATTTTGGTTTGTATAAATGTTTGCATTGCAAAGCAAGGTTTTTTTTTTTTTTTTACATTCTTAAATATAATAGTTTAAATAATTTAAACATAGTTTAAGCTAATTGCATTGCATTTAATTTACTTTGTATTTAATATCCCAGAAATGGTGTAAGAATGAAGTGATTTGCTGTTATTGAATTTCAAGCATCTGTGTCAGTACTTGTTTATTTCTGTCATTTAACTTGCGTCATATTTACAAGTTTTTAATCAGCCATCACTGAAAGGCAAAGATGATGTGTTTTTTGCTTGTGTGTGTCTGCCTGTTATCAAAATATCTCAAGGACAAATGGAAAATTTTTAATAAAACTTGCAGAAAATAATCATTAAATTGGCCACAAACCCTCCTGTTGTGTTCATTTCTGAGGAGCAGCTATGATGTTTTTGGGTCAGTTTGACCCGCGAGGAATGTTTAATCGAAATACAAAAATGCATTTACTGTAACTCACGTTCATTTTACGAGTATTGAACTAAAATCATATTTTCATTGCCAACATATTGCATGAGAGCTCTGTTCACCTACAGAATTAAGTCATCTCTGACTGTCAGTGAAGCATCTCTTCAATCACTAGATGAATTTTAATGAAAGTTTCAGGGAATAATAATCATGTGTACCTCTACAACGGATTCAGTTTTAAATACAACCTGATTGAAGATAGCGCCCATAGCCAACTGACCTTAAAAACACAAAAATGGCTATAATTCAATTAATTCTACATCTATTGTACAAATATATAATGTGGTTTTGACTGATACTCATCCACAACGCACACTTTCATCAATTTGTCTGTTACTAAACTATCCTAACCTCTGTCGGAATCACTGGATGGCTCTTAATGACATTTCAAAAAGCAATAATTGCATATATCCACAACTAATTAGTGTTTGGAGTCGATCCAATTCAAGATGGCTGCCACAGCTTATTGACATTAGCCAACACACAAAACAATGACTATAGCAGTCATTTATACTAAAATGTGACGTGGTTGTAGCTGATAATAGTTTACAATCCACAGTCTGAGATTTTTATTTTATTTTTTTTACTTTATTTTGCCGTATCACATGAGGTTGTGCATAATGTTATTTTTAAGGCTTGACTAAAATGGTTGCGACTCTGTCGTTTCTCGGGACAAGATGAAAGCTCTGATATTAAAGGTACTTCTCATTTCTTCAAGGAATACTATAATTTTTTGATTGTGGTCAGATGGGAGCACAAACTGGTGAAAAAAAATCTTGTTTCATTCAGATATGCTGTATAAACAGTTCTTTACATGCACATTTTCATTAAAATGCTCTGCTTTCGTCAACCATTGAAAACACACCTCTGATATACATGAACCCCCACTCCAATCTTTATGGAAATCTCAGACCTCCAGCAGTGTGATTGTGTGTGTGTTGCAGCTCAGACAAATAAGATGCTTGCACAATGTAAGATGAGCACGTTCAGGCTTGAAGACAGTTTGTGTACAACAAGCCCACTGCACAAAAGAAAGATTAGAACAAGGACATGGTAGAATAACTTGTGGTCATGAAATATAAATGTTAAAGCCTAAATGAGCCACAAAGAAAAGTAAATCTGAAAAGTCAAAGGGTGTAGGAGAAATATGATTTTTATGAAATGCCAAAATGTTTCAAACAAAGTAAGGACAGTTATGTAATGAAAAGAAAGCAGCTATTTTCATTCAACCATGCTGCTTACCGTATTTTTCGGACTATAAGGCGCGCTTAAAAAATATATCAAGCTAATGTCATTACACACAGACTGATATATGTCAAATGTTTATTTCTTTTAATGTTGGTGATTATAACTGGCCTTGAATTTTCTCAAAAATCGACAGAGAGCCTTATAATCCAGAGCACCTTATGTATTAATTCTGGTTGTGCTTACAGACCTCGAACCAATTTTATACACAGCGCTCAAAAATCTGTCAAAATGAACTTGTTTCGCTTAATGCACCTTATAATCCGGTGCACCTTATGTATGAAAACAGACCCTGTCATTGATATTATGCCTTATAATCTGGTGCACCTTATAGTTCAAAACAATATGGTGCTTAGTTAGTAAGACGTATTTTACCCTGGCTTTAACACATTGTTGCTGTTTGGCTTCAAACCATAGGCTCATTAGACAAGTCTGGATGAAACATTAAAACCTGTTATTGAAACCCAAACATGCAACACGAGCCAAAAACTTTATGCAAGTTAAAAAATTATATATATATATTTTTGTTTGTTTTATTTTATTTCTTTAAACTACAGACTGAAGGCTGGATTTTAAATGAATTTTGCTCTTTAGGATTTGGCCTGTTTGTTGTGAAACTGCAAGTTTCTCTGTACTGTAGATTTCACAGACATTCAATTTACATAGAAGCAAAGTTTAAAGTTTAAAAGAATTGGCTTGACTCAGGTATTTAGTGTGAGAATGTGTGATCAGCAGAGGACGTCATGTGGTCTGATTGTATTCAGTGGAAGAAGTTCTTTACTCCCCTTGAAATCTGAGAACAATGACACAGCACTGGAGATAAAGCTTTTGATTAAAGTGTTTTGTTGTCACCCTTCTGTTAAAACCAAAACTCTTATTGTTCCAGCACAATGTTTGGAGTAGATTCAAGTCAATTCAAAAATACTTTGTTAATCCCAAAGGGAAATTAATTGTTGTCGTAGCTCATCATCCTGGTTTCATTAGAGTTGTTCTAGATGCTGATGGCTGTGGGCAGGAAGGATCTCTTGTAGCAGTCCGTCCCACAGAGGATCCGAAGAAACTGGCTGCAGATGACAATCCGTGCACCCAGACCCAGCAGACCTTTCAGTCCTCTTGGGCAGCAGGATCGCCTGAATGCTGGGCAGATCTCCTCCCCGAGCGATGGCCATTCCTCCCAGCAGCCTGATGAGCCCGTCATCACCGTTGATGAAACTGCAGGTGCCAGGGGATGATCTCTGTCTTCCCACTGTCACGAGCCATGTTTCCCACCACCTCCAAAATCTCAGCAGTCAGGCACTCAAGCACTGTCTTCCGGTAGATGAGAATGCATCCACAGCACCTCCTTTTCAACTCATTGGAATTTGGGGCTGTAACTTTGAGCTTTTGAGATGTTAATCAGCAGCTCCCAGTTGTAGAAAAACACCTTGTTGTTATTGTTACGCATCATAACAAATGTCCAAAAGTATAAAATGGTTTCAGTAAAAATTCTTCCAGCTGCACAGCATCCAAAACCAGAGAAAATACTCATCTGAAAAAAGTGATTTGCATGCAGAAAACAGAGTAATTAAAGATTTCTAAAGCAAAATCTCAGAATGAATGTATGAGAGCTACTTCAACATGCAGCCACCTTGAGTGGCACAATTCTAGAACTAGTGCAATTCTACAACTAGTACCTCTAGAACTATTCTAGATGTGCCACAAATAGAAAGAAACCGTGTCCAGTTTATAACCAGTTCTTCACACATCATGGATATTGGGAAATGTTCTCAGCCTCAGGTTAATGTAATATATGAGCCTTTGTCCTAGTAAAATGTGCTCCAGTGTGAAAAACAGAAATGAAAACAAACTATTTTTGACTGAATTGTGCTGAGAGAATGAGCCACCCTTTGCACACAAGTAACAAAGAGGTCATAGGCTAGATTAAATGTTTTCAAATGTGCCTTTCTCGTCTAGGCCCTGAAAACAACCAGATAGAAGGCAGACGAGGAAGTGAAAGACAGAGAATCGAGGGAACTATGAGGTAATACAGTGACAAATCTGACCCAGTCATGCAAACTGTGGTTGCTTCTGCTTTTGTTTTCTTCACAGCAGAGGATGTCTGATGTCAGATGTCTGAGGGGGAAGCTGGACTGAACAAACGTAACCCCAGGAATGAGGCTTGTGGTTAAGATGATCTCACTTCTTGAACAAACCTGTTGAGTTACCACCGTGTAAATAATTAAAAACCTGTCATCATAATATATTTTAATGATTTTAAAAGTCCATATTTCGAGTTCAAATTGAAGAGCTGCCTGACCTGATGTGTTTTCTCCATCTGTCTGCTGTTTGTTTTTTGGTTCTTTTGCTCAGGAAAGTTAAACATGTCCTAAAGTAACATCTTATAAATCATCTGGTTCTGAGTCAGAGTGGTTTCAACTGTTGGATATGAACTGCTGACTTTGTACCAGCAGTGAACACAGTGAACATCTGCATGTTAACATTTCAACATCAGAGGTAACAAAGAGTCAAACAAGTCAAACATAACGTGTGAACCATATTTAAAGATGCATTTATCTCGTCACAGAACCAAGCTACTTGTTTTCAGACCGTAACTAGCAATTAAGCTAACCACCTGCAGCTCCGTGTTTACTACCATTTAAAAGTTGGATCAGTTTTAAATGGCCAGAGTAATAAGAGAGCTGATCTTTCTGCTGGGACTTTCCATTCTTGGATGTAATCTGGCTGACTCAAAAGGAGATGAAGAGTGGAAATGTTCTGGTTTAACTGAGACCTGAGATGACATGAGACAGGAACATCCAACAGCTTTATTTGATATATCCATCCTTTAGAGGATATACATAGGTCTCAAGCTAGGATTCAATCTAGCAAACTTCTCACTGAGAGGCAACAGGTCTACCAATTGCAACACTATTCTGCATTTATTATAATGTTATTTATTTATTTATTAATCTCAACTTAAAAGACGCATCTCAATGAGATCATAGATCTCTTTTGCAAAGGAAGTCTGTGCATGCTGGCAGCACATCATGGATGTTTTAGGACTGTAAGAGGAAACGAGTACCTGGAGAAAACCTACAAACATGAGGAGAACATACAAACTCCACACAGAGAGACCCTAGGTGCAAACGGGGGATCAAACCCAGGACCTTCTTGCTGTGAGGCAACAGTGTTAACCATTAAACCACCATGTTGCCAAAAAAAATTAACAATAACAACAAACGAACTTCAAGTTCAAGTCAATTTTATTGCATGAGATGGAACGAAATTCCTTTCAATAATTACTGTATAAGTAAAATATAAAAGAGTAAACATTTTAAAGTTTGTTAGTTTTCACATTTGTAGAAAATTGCTTTTTGTTTTCATATGTAATGCAAACTGCTTGCCTCATTGTATTATTCAACTAAATTGCTCAAGGGGCCACAGTTACTGAAAGCCAAGAGCTCAGGGGCCGGAGATCCAGCCGTTATTGTCATTAAATAAGTTTGTTTTATAGTTTAAAATCTAGTTGTATTTAAAAACGAACACATTGGTGGGCCGAACTGAGTTCATCCGTGGGCCTGATTTGGCCCCTAGGCCACCAGTTGAATAGTCCGGGTTTATAATTTTTTTTTTTTTCTTTGTCCAACTTCAAAAAGCCTACTTTATTCAATTATTTTCTTTTACAAAACTTTGTAACTCGTAGTCATTCGTTTATAATAGTTTTCTTGTACAAGAGCAAGAAAACTGAGTAAAAGTGTGACAAAAGCAAAAAGGCCAAATGAGAATTTGTTCAAATAATGATGCAAAGAGTGTTTCCATGTATGCAAGTGAACTTACAAAAACTTCACGAAAACAATGGAGAGCAGAGCCGCAGTGTGCGTGTGCATGATGCTCTGTATGTGGAGGGTTAATTGTGCAGATCCCAGAACAGCTGGGGGGGGGGGAGAACAGAGGAATGTTGTTTGCCACTGGGTAAGGCAGGGTGGGAGTAATCTCTCTGCAGGTTCAGAGGCACAAAAAAACAAAATGAATAATTAAAAAAAAAAAAAGTACAAGCAGGATGTTTATGAACTTTCAGACCTGTAAGAACAAACCCCAACATGTCCTGTCCCCATATCCACCACGCAGTCTTAGGGGGGAGTGGAAGGAGGAGCTTTTTTGTAAGTTGATGCCGAACTAACAGGAAAAGTGGTGTCACCCACAATCACGCCACTTTCTGTGCCGTGATTGGACGTTCTTAGAATCACCTTCTTGCTCAAATTTGCACATAACGCACATGAAGTATGAACGAGTCAACCATGAAAACGTCTGTTTTAGTCCTACACGATTTGCTCCTTCATTATGTGACAACATTTGTTCATTTGGATGTTGGTCAAATTACAGTTATGTTCACACAACTATTTATAGTTGTACAAGAAAACATTTTTGACAATAGTATGAGACTAACTTCATCACGTGTCATATCACTAACAGCTAGTTTTACTATGCTAAATGCTATGTAGCTGATCTTATAATTTATAATTTCACTTCAACAACAACAGCCACAAAATCTCCTTCAGCTTTTGTGGTTAAAGTTAAACTTGTTATTTTTATGTAATTTAAAATGAACAGCTTCATTTTTATTGAACAAAATACACCAAAACTTTGTCACCAACTGTTTTATTTGAACTGTTTGTGCTATATATGTTTTGGAGAGTTACAATTTTGTGGCCAAACATATAAGCATCCAAGATTATCATCCATCCATTTCGTTTTAATCTCTGGGTCGCGGGAGAGCTGGTGCTGATCTCAAGCAGCCAGGCGAGATTAATAAAGATAAACAAAACAACCATGTATGCTCTCGTCTACACCTAGGGATGGTTTGGAGTTGTCAATCAGCCCAACGTGCATGTTTTGGTTTGTGGGAGAAAACTGGAGTGACGCACACGTCAACAGGATGAACATGCACTGCACATAGAAAGGTCCTAGGTGGGGGGTGAACCTGTAACCTTCTTGCTGTGAGGCAACAGCTCTATGGCACTGTGCCACCCATCTCAGTAGTAAATGTCTATTTCATTTCATTTTATTAAAGAAGGATCCACCTGTCTATTTCTGGGTTATTTCTGGGTATTCTGAGTTTTATTGCTGGCATCTAATCTTGAAAACTTGATTTTAATTTTGATTATAAAAACGTATGCCAGTATTTTGTATCATTTGTTTTGTTGAATTAAACTTACAACCACAATGCAAAAATGTTGAAATGCTGTGTATATCCATCCATCCATCCATTATCTTTCGCTTGTTCCAAAGTTGGGTCGCAAAATGCTGTGTATAATATAAACAAAATTTAATGTAATGATTTGCAAAACTGGGCAGCATGGTGGAACAGTTGGGAGAGCTGCTGCCTCTCAGTGAGAAGGTCAATGGATCGAATCACAGCCGGAGGGGCCTTTCTGGGTGGAGTTTGTATGTTCTCTCCGTGCATGCGTGGGTTTTCTCGGTACTCTGGTTTTCTCCCACAGACCAAAAACATGCATGTTAGACAAACTGATAACTCTAAATTGTCTCTAGGTGTGAGTGAGAGAGTGAATGTTCATTTGTCTCTATATGTCTCTGTGACTAGAGACCTGTCCATGGTGTACCCCACCTCTCCCACAGTGACTGCTGGATATGAGTACCGCCCAGTGACCCTGTAACCCGAGGGGAAAGACATGGGTAAAAGATAATGGATGGGTGGATGGATGGATTTGCAAAACTCATGAAATCATATTTCATAAGGTAGCAACATATCTCAAAAACACTGAATTTTAAAAAATGGTTTTGAAAATGGCCTGAATTGGTGTGAAATTGTGGCTGCGGTCAATGGTTTTTCTGCACTTGTGCAAGTAGATGAACAACAGTAATCATGGTGTTTCTCACTGTTTTAGGAGCAACCCAAACTCATCTTTGGTCCAAATGAGCATTTGTATACTCACCATGTGGATGTAACCGTTGTCATGCTCAAGACTAAAGTATCTTTGCACCTACACGTGTCATTGAAATATAAAAATCACAACGCCAACCATTGACCTGGGATGGAACAGATTCAACAAGCACAGCAATAAGTTTGTTTATTATGGTACTCGAGAATAAAATTTGAGTTTACAAAATTTCCATATCATTGTATTCTGTCTACACTTTACACAATGACCCAACTTTTTGTAATTTAGGTTACAGTATATTATATCGTTTCATGGACTTTTTACTTGTTCATAAATGCTGAAGAGTCAACAAGCATCTGGTGTACAGTTGCAACAGCTAATGTATAATGTAT
>NC_056502.1:12987246-13002709 GCF_014905685.2 Nematolebias whitei
TGAATTAATTTATATTGTTATAAAATTGCCCTGTCATTCTTGCACAGGTTAGAGATGAATTCTTTTGGACACTTGTACATTTTCATCATAGTTTAAAAAGCACACAAAGCACATAGCTTATTTTGCTTTTACTTTATTTTCCATAATACAACGTGTGGTCACAGACCAACTTTAACTTATGCCTTAAAGTTTTTGACAGCGTAGGTCATTTAACAATAATCACAACTTTCACGAAAGGTGAGTTAATGCTACTGAAAAGGACATGTTACTGGGGTCAGGGATAAGAGGATTTGGTTTTATTTGATGCAGTTTTTTGTTCAATGGCACCCGGAGTTTGACTTAGTTGGTTTTAGTGTAGGATTCATAAAGGGTGGTGAGACGATCCTTGAGGTCCTGGGCGTATGGGTCCAGCTTCTCCCTCAGATCTTCAACATAGGGAGCAGCCATTTCTCTCACTTGCTGGGCTTTCTGTGTGAGCTCGCTGTGGACTCTCTCGGTCACGGGGATCGCTTTCTGCTTGAATTCCTCCAGATGGGGTTCCAACTTTCCCTTCAGGTTGTCAGTATATGGTCCCACCAGCTCATGCAACTCCAGCACAGACTGCTCCACGCTGGCCTTCAGATCCTCACTCTTCTGAATCAGAGTGGTCCTCAGGGTGTCGGCGTCCAGGGAGTCAGCATATGGGGCCAGCTCCTGTTTGATCTGCTCCACTCTCTGCTGCATTTGGGTCTTGATGTTCTCAGTGTAAGGCTCCAGTTTCTCCCGGGCTGTGTTCAGCTCCTGGGTCACACGTTCTTTCAACATTTCAGCCTCTGCGGTGAATTTGTTGATCATATCCTGGGTTCCAATAGGAAGCTGCTCCTGCAGTGTGACGGCATACTGGTTGGCCATGTCAGCACCTTCTGTCAGACGGGTGCTAGATAAGCAAGGGGACAAGAAAACAAAAGCAGGACAATGGTTTTTGCAGTTAGTTTCCACATTTTACTAAATATTATCAAGTATTATATAGCTATCTAAATTTCATGGGTGGTCTACCTGAAGTCCTGGCCAATCTGAGACTTTTTGATCATCTGCAGGGTGTCATCAGCTGTCTGAGTGGCTTTTGCAACATAGTCCCAGAAAGCATCTTGCATCACTTCCAGCTGGGGCTTTGGTGCATCAGCATAAAAGAGATTGGCATTACAGCCTGTTGGGCAGACAGAAACACGGTTTAGGAATCTTACAAAAATGTCAGTAGTGCATGGTAAAGGAGCCTTCAAGCTAAAATTATGTTTTCCCAACATACTCACCAGTAAAAACAGCTAGGACGAGCACAGCAAGGACCTTCATGGCTCTTGGACCCTAAGACAAACAAAGAGCAGTTATTAACAAAGCATTTTCACCAGTCAGTAGAACAGTTTAGGTCCTCTTATTTCCTCTTCTTACCTGAGCTTGCAAGTGTATCTGGAAATCCACTTGGTTGTGCTTGTGCTCAGCTGGTAAGATTCTGCAGCTTATATAGCAAGTCAAACAGCAATGATCCCAAAGTCCAAGAGGTAGTGCTTTGCTGTCACCTTGCCTCACCCTTCTGCTCCTACTGAGATCTTGTGCCAGAAAATCAATGCAACACATATGAACAAGTCCCTTTTGTCCTATACATACATACATACATACATACATACATACATACATACATACATACAAACCCTTATGTAATGGTATTTACCAGCCCAGAAATATGATAACAGTTGATTTACTTAAAGACTGATATTGTAGATGATTTCTAGAGTTATACATGCACATAAATATGTGCTTCATTACTATTGGAGTAGAGCAAAATCCATAAGGTTAGCCTTTAATTACCCCTTCATATTTGCCTGTAATCACATACATGTTATCCTGATGCATGCTCATGACACATACCATAGACATAGACACATACATGTTGTTTTTCATAGTTCTGATCCAAAATTACAGGAGCTGCCCCTTTAGTGTCCCTGATTTTATTCTTTCATCTTAAACTTTGCTTTAGCTTATCACTTCGCCAACAAACGTTACAGTAATCAACAGTCCTTGTTTCTGTGTCATGCCAATGTTCACCAACTGTATGTATCTGTCTGGTCAAAGGTTAGTAGATTCCGTCACCGTCAGCTTCAGAGGGACAAAGTAGCTTCTGGTTCATACCAAACAAACCATAGTGCAGTTCAAAGTAAGCAGTGTTTTAAATGGTTTCATGTTTTGTATGTTTTTTTTTTAGTTTTTTATCCAAGTTGTGACCATATTTATTCATATAAAAATTCAATGGGATGATTGAAACATTAAAACCATTCTTTTAAATAAAAATATATTGAACATTTCAACTTTTAATACTTGTACAAATGCGGTCTATGGCAGCCGTTCGTTATATCATAATACTTCATTCATCCTAAGGGTCAGTGGAGGTGGGATAACCCTCATTTGCAGATTTCCACCATTTAAAGAAAAAATCAGCCGTGTTTCAATACGGAAAACATGGCTCGGAATAAATTAATAACAACCAAAGTTCACAACGTCCAATTAAATCTAAAACACTCAATTAACTATACATAATATTTTTATTTATTTAAACAAAGAAAGTGTATAGTTTCAAGTTTTACTATTCATCTCATGACAAAGTCCACTGGTTGAAGCATCCAGGATTATCTTGAATTATCTGGTAAGGCTGGACTACGTGGAGAGGTAATTAAAGTACAGATCTTATTAAAGCGGGGGGTTGGGGGGGGTGGGGTCAAAGGAGAATTGATAGTATTTGTTAGGAAGTGAGACATATTATGTATGAGTGTTTCTAAAATCCAGCAGCTTTGTGATAACATCCAGGAGCAGCAGCAGATATGAGAAAAAAAGAGCTGCTGTGATAGCATGGCAGGAACTCCTGGACTTTGGGCTCGTAACTACAACTGTCATCTGACTTCACTATAAATACATGGCAGACGCAGCCTCACACAGTCACTAACACATTACAGCCAGAAAGAAACACAAGGCTAAAGCAGGTGAGAATAGCACAGAATTTGAAACAATGTTTTTAAACAGTTTGACTATGTTAATGCAGATTTTAACGTTAATTTGTCTGTCACGGTCTTTTAGGAGTTCACAGTCATGAAGGTGTTTGTTATCTTAGCTGTTGCAGTGCTCTCTGGTAAGTTTTGAAATGAAGATAAAATATGTAACAATATGAATTAACAGATCACAAATCGGCCGTTCATCCCTCGGGTAATTTCCTTTTTGTATAGGCTGCAATGCCAACCTCTTTTATGCCGATGCACCCAAGCCACAGCTGGAAGTCCTAACTGATGCTTTCTGGGACTACATCGCCAAGGCAACACAGACGGCTGATGATACCCTGCAGATGATCAGGAAATCACCAATTGGACAGAAAATCAAGTATGTTGATGTAACCGACTTGTGGGGGCACATTATGTTTTGATTTTTTAACATCTTATTTTTGTCTTCCAGTACCCGCCTGACAGAAAGCACTGACTTGGCTAGCAAGTATGCAGTCACCCTGCAGGAGCAGATCTCCCCTGCAGCTCAGGATCTCATGAACAAGATCACCACAGAGGCTGATATGTTGAAAAGTACACTTACCCAAGAGCTGAGCTCTGTCAGGGACAAACTGGAACCCTACACTGAAAACATGAAGGCCCAGATCCAGCAGAGAGTGGAGCAGCTGAAACAGGAGCTGGCCCCCTATGCTGACTCTCTGGATTCTGAGGCCTTGAGGTCTACTTTAATGCAGAAGAGCGAGGAGCTGAAGATCAGCCTGGAGAAGAGTGTGAAGGACCTGCAGGCCCAGCTGGGACCATACACTGATGACCTGAAGCAGAAGGTGGACCAGCATTTAGAGAATTTCCAGAGAAGTGTGACCCCCTTGACCGAGAAGGTCCAAGTTGAGCTGAGTCAAAGAGCCAGTTTGGTGAAACAAATGGTGGCTCCCTACGCTGAGGATCTGAGAGAAAAGCTTGACCCCTACGCCCAAGACCTCCAGGCCCAGCTCATGTCTCTATATCAGTCATTTATTGATGCCAACTAAGTCAACCTCCACTTCTTTAGACATAATTTAACACTAACCTGGCCTTATCGGTCTATCTGTGTGATTCATGAAAGCTCACGAAGCTTAAAAGTCTTGGACTGTATTGAATCAAGCTGTGTGAATATGAACGACTCAATATTTATTGCTAAATACAAAAATACAAAACAAAACCATGCACTTGTCAGTCATGTATATAAATATTGTTTTTACTCTGTTGTGAAAGGAAACTGGCTTCTTTTTTTTTGTAATTTATGTAAGTTATAAAAATAAACAGTTAAAGACAAAAATGTAAAAACATGTCCATTCTTGTTTTCATTGAACACTTTCCAAAAATACAGGAAAATAAGCAACATTTTCAGACATTTGTCTTCACAACCATTCAGAGCAAATAGCCTATTTACCCATCTGAAATCACACAGCACTGATAATAATTAGTCTCAAACCATGGTTACTCTGAGACGTGTGTTTTCCCCAGCAACTGGTAATTTGACTTTATCTCCCGTGTCTCAGCATGCCTTGGCTTCTGTTACAGTTTCGTCTCAGAGTTTCTCCAGAGGCAGACCATTGTTCTTGTCAATGCTTGTCATGAAAGGGCACCTAAAGTGTGTTATCACTAAAATCAAGCAACAACTGAAACAAAAAAAGCTCTCCTAGATCAATATGACTGAGGGAAAGAGTCACACAGTCAAAGATGCTTTGAATATATGTTTTACTTTTTGTTTTGATGCTGCTTTGAACAGCAGATAATTCTCCCGGTCATAAAAAAAAAACACCTAATGCACGTTGTGCAATTTCTTTTTGTTATAAAAGTAAGGCTTGTCTTTCTTATCCCCTCCTGGCTAACTGAGCCAGCATCCAACGTGGAGGGTTAGAGTCCAGCGTCAATTGTGCAAACATGAACACAAGCAAATGCAACTCATGTATGTGCTATGACTGTCTCAAAAAAAAAAAAAAACAGCTACAAATACTGTTGTGGAAATATGTAACAATCTGACATATTACACAGACATTTGTAAAAATAAATCTTTGATTTATGTCTTTTTGTCCATTTCAGAATACAATATATTTTACATTACACTGGCATCTTTTCTGCTCATTTTCTATCACACAAAAGGTCAAGGGGAATGTTACGTTTATTATTCATGAACAGTTTTTTATTTATGTTTTATTACATAACGTCTATGGAGGGTTTGTGCTTTGTAAAATACAAGCTGATGTATTAAAGTTGTTAAATTAAACAAATAAAAGTTGCTAACAACTAATAAAATCATTAAATGTGGATTATTGAACATCAGATCTTTCTTCTATGTGTGTTAGTTAATGATCTGATAACTGATCATCATATTGATTTATTCTGTCTAATAGAAACCTGGATACAAAAGGAGGATTTTGTTAGTATAAATGAATCCACTTCTGCTAAATATTTAAAATGTCATGTCACTTGAACAACAGGCTGAGGTGAAGGAGTAGCTGATATATTTCAGTGAGGATTATTGATTAATGCTAAATTAATTATTAGTTATAATTATTTTGAGTCATTGTCCCCCAGTTTTTCACATCCAAAATGGGATCAGAAAAGCCACTTTTACTTGTTGTTATACATCGTCTACCAGGCCCTCATTTTTGTTTTTTGTCTGAATTCTCAGATTTTTGTTGGACTTATTACTGAATACTGATAAAGTCATAATAAAGGGGATTTCAATATTCATGTAGATGTTGAAAGTGATAGCTTAAGCATAGCCTTTAATAATTTAATAAGATCAATTGGTTTTACCCAAAATGTCAGAACATCTACTCATTCTCATCATCACACTCTTGATTTGGTTTAAACATATGGCATAGAGATTAAGTAAGTAATAATATACCCAGAAGATCGGGTTTTGTCTGATCATTTTTATCAACCATTGCGTTTACATTAACTGACTACATAGCCACTAAGAGTAAATTTCATAGGTGTTTATCAGAGAGCTCTGTTTCTAGATTTAAAGAATCTCTTCCAATGTTGTCTTCCTCTGTAATAGAGAGCAGTGACTTGGATGATCTTGTTGATAATTTTACAATTTCATTGCAAACTTCACTTGGTAGAATTGCTCTGCTGAAAAAGAAAATGATCAGTCAAAAGAAACTGGCTCCTTGGTTCAATTCTGAGTTACATACTTTAAAAAAGGCATCTGAAAGAAAATGGTACTCCATTAATGTTGAATAACTTTATTTAACTTGGAGAGCAAGCTAACATATAAGAAAGTTCTCCGTAAAGCTAGAACTGTATATTATTCATCTTTAACAGATGAGAATAAAAATAACCGCAGGTTTCTGTTCAGTACTATGATAAATCCTATTGTTGGCTTGGGTTCCCTGAACTATCCCTTATAGTGTTTCCCCTAAATAACTTGCCATGGTGGGGCGATCATCTCGTCCATGATTTTTGTCAATGAAGACACATCTGAGCTGCGTGCTGTTTGTTTGGACCAGCTATTTATTTTATTTTTTTTTTGGGGGGGGGGGTGGCTGTCATCGTGAGGGAAGAGGCAGCGTGAGTGCTGCCTTTAGCTTTTTAGCTGATGCCTGTATTGCGCACTGCTAGCTTATCTCTACTACGGGGGGTGGGAGGGGGAGGGTGGCTTGTTTCTATTGACAGGGCAGGATGCCCCGCTTGTATAATGGTAGGGGAAACACTGCCTTAGTTATGCTACTATAGGCTTAGAATGCTTGAGGACAAATTGACCACATTTCCTCACTCTGTTGCTGTCTTTACTTGCTCTACTCCATGTTTGTGTTCGTAATTATTTCAATCCTTAACATGTATTTTTTGTCTTTCTTCCAATAAAAAGTACACCTTGACCTGCCGTTCTATGTTGGTCTCTTTCTCCTTCCTGTCCTCTATAAAGTCAAGCTGGTCAAAGCAGATGGTTGCTAGTCCTGAGCTTGGTTCTGCTGGAGGTTTCAGGGAGTTTTTCCTTTACACTGTTGCCTTTGTGTTTGCTCAGAATGGGAAATTATGATGAAGTGAAGATTCAATACAAACTGATAACTTTTACGAATTGACTTTTTTTAAATGTATGTGAATGTTTTTATACAGTACCCTGAGGCTACGCCTGGTGTGACTTGGAACTATATACTAGTGATACACGATATTGGATTTTTGGCCGATATCCGATATGTTGAAACTTATTTGGACAATAACCGATGCTGATACCGATATTTTATATATTGTCCTTTGTCAGAACATGGCCCTCTTATTTAGGCTTATTTGCTACAAAAATTGTACAAGAGCTGTAAGAACTGGTGACATATATTCAGTAACAGCCATATGATATGCATAGCACTTTGACTTGTATGAAATGAAATGAGTTAAATGTTATTTATTAGCATTAGTCACCTGCGATGCTGTCTCACTTGTGAAAGCTTGTTCCAGGTGCCTAGCTGCAGTCTGGGATCCTCTGCACTCCTGTGCGTGAAGGACAGACTTTTTAAGTTCAAAGTTTTTGTCTATCCATTGTGCCGTAAGACTAATCATGCTAACGGGGCTAACGCGACATCCAAATGTCTGTGATAAAACTCACCCAACAAGTCGTGCTATCGGCTATTAGCTTCTCAGTGACGTTGGAAATGGCAGCTTGTAACTCGGGTAACGTTGCGTCGGAAAAATATGTGACTGCGGACGATATAGCAAGGCTCAATGTAGTCCATAAATCTTCGGAATCTGACATCCTCACCAACAAAAAACAAAACTTCCACACCAGCGACATTTTGAATTTTCCTCTCCACCGTGAGCTCGGGTAGGCGCACGTGACTTCATTGCGTTGGCTGCCGCTGCAACGTCATCCCGTTGTGCTGCAACGTCATCATGTTGTGCTGCCGCTGTAGGCAAAAACAGCACCTTTTATATCGGTGAGTTATTTTAATGGAATGTCTGATGTCCGATATTGAAATTTAACGTTAATATCGGCCGATACCATACCGATAATATCGTGCATCCCTACTATATACTGTAAATAAACTGAACTGAGTTGAGTTGAAGCTAAATGAAACAAAAGCTCCATGTCTGTGCTAATATAGATGCAATCTTTTATGTGCCTGTTCCAGCCTGTTTTGGGTCTGATTAGCAATTATGTGAGCACAGAGAAACAATCAGACTGCGTTATCAGTCTGCATGGCCTAAAGGCGTTAAGTCTTTGACTCCAATGGACCAATGGTATGTTTATTACCTGAGACAGATATTAGCCCAATTCAATCATTAAAATTTAGGGTTTAGGATCGATACAATGTTACAACTTTTTCTTCTTGCCTTACATCCAATAATAGCAGACTTTGGAATTGTTTCAGTGAAGGTAAAATGTCATTTTAGAATATCAGTTTGAAAAGTAGGGGACTGTTAAAGTTGCATGCCGTTTGTAACATGCAGCTTGAATGTTTTATTGTAACATGCAGCTTGAATGTTTTGTTATCTTGTCCCTGCTATCTTTAATACCAAAGCATGCTGTTTTACTTTAACACTTACTTTTCCATGTCTCAGCCACGTGTTTCAGTTCTTAAGTTTACGTTATGCAATTTTTTGTGTAAAGAGCCAAAAACAGCATAATCACAGCCTGTTATGATACCCTGGGTAAAATTGTATGAAATGACACACACTCTGTCCTGACTTTATCTATACATCTGATTAATGATATGCATTTTCTATTTATTTTTAAATTATTAAGAATATCAGTTCATAATCAGATGTGAGATTTTAATGTGGTTTGTATAATCCCATTTGAATTTCTGAGTTCCAAGTCAAAACGATCAACTGGAATATCCATAGAATTCAGGATTCTGGTTTGGAAATTCAGGAGGGAGTTTCAGGGACTTGCCCAAAGACACTTCGACATGCTGCAGGGTCTGTATATTGAACACTGAAGACGACTTCCCTACCCACTAGTTGAGGTATCCAAACATGGATACCTTTCACACAAAAGTTATTTTATTTAATAACAATTGATCAGAACTTTGTCATTTTTAATATTGGTCGAACACATATCACAGTTTAACTGATATGAGTGAACTTATTGTTTTAAATAAAGTAAATGAAAAACAAACAATTGTGTGATTGCCTTTTGTTGCTAACTGAAGTCAACTTGGTAACTGAGTGCAACAATGAGTAAATCTCACTGGTTTTCTCATTTGCAACAGGAACACAGTTCAGTTGGGTGCAATATTATTCTCAAATTTGAGTTCTGACTTTGATAAATGAAACAGAATAAAAACCAGCACCTTTGTATTAGGATCACAGGTCTGGATGATGATGATGATGATACAAAATGCCAATTTCCTTAAGTTTACTTAAATAAAATGCATGGAGCTTGAACACACAACACTTTGATTTGTTTCTCAGCAAATGGTTTTCACTAAAATACATGTGTTATATTAAAAAATATACTTTTAATTAAAGGTAAATCAATGTATAGATGCTAAAAACTGATGACAAGACTAAACTGCAGGTTTAATGATGCTCAAGTCAAGCAATTGTTTCTTTATCAACACACTTCTGATTTATATGTTAATAAGATACAAAGCCATTTTGATTCCATAACTTGAACACACTGAAACTTTAGATACTTCCTGTAAAACAGTGCACCAATATGTTAAAGATATTACAGTAATAATGGTAAAGTCACATAATTGTTGTACTTAGTGTTGCAATTTTATGAAACATTTTAGAAAAAAGAGGCATTTAGCCTGTGAAGAAACTTACTGCTCCATGAAATTACTTTAGAGTTTTTAATTAGAATATTGATCTGGCCACTGATTTCAGGACTTGGTTCCCTGATGCAATGTGCCTGATGATAGTTCCATGATCCAATCTAAAAGGCCACAGCTCCACCCAGTGTTGAAGCTATAACACAACAGTATTTTCTCACTTAAAGTCACAATGAAATGTTAACTGACATGTTATAATTTTTGCTATGGGGTCTTGATGCAGTAGAATAGAATAGAAATGTTAAGGGTTGAACTGAGAAATGGACAAAACATTCTTAAACCCATACTTTTTCATTTTGTTACAAAAATTGACTGATTGTAAAAAAAATTGTCCCTAGGTGTGAGTGAGAGAGTAAATGTTTGATTGTCTCTATGTGTTCCTGTGATGGACTGGAGACCCGTACATCATTGTCTCTATGTGTTCCTGTGATGGACTGGAGACCCGTACATCCAGGGTGTATCCCGCCTCTCACACAGTGATTGCTGGATGTGGGCACCAATGACCACCACAGCCCAAAACGGAAGAAGCAGGTAAACGAAAATGGATGGCTGGATGGAAACTAAAAAAAAAAAGGGAGTAGTTCATCCATCCATCCATTATCTTTACACGCTTGTTCCATTTTTGGTCACGGAGGTCGCTGGTGCCCATGTCCAGCAATCACTGTGCGAGGGGCGGGATACACCCTGGACGGGTCGCAAGTCCATCACAGGGCCACATAGAGACAAACGAGACAAACAACCATTCACTCTCTCACTCACTCACGGCTAGGGACAATTTAGAGTCACCAATCAGCCTAACATGCATGTTTTTGGTCTGTGGGAGGAAACCAGAGTACCCGGAGAAAACCCACGCATGCACGGAGAGAACATGCCAACTCCACCCAGAAAGGCCCCTGGACCGGGGTTTGAACCAAGGACCTGCTCACTGAGAGGCAGCAGCTCTACCAGTTGCACCATCGTGCTGCCGGGAGTAGTTCATTGAAATGTAAAATTGAATATTAAAATGTCCAGTTTGAGTTTGAAGCATAAAGATTTCATACATCCAGCTGCATGCCGGGAGGGAAAATACAAAGGACTAACATCATCAAAGAGCTCTGGGAACAGCACAAATAGGAACAACATGACTCCAGCAATGAATACAAGAAATAAAGCATAATGCATTGTGGGAAAATTGATAAAAGAGTGTGAACAGCTGCGTAGATTACTAATCAACCAGTGTGTGTGGAGCTGAGGGAAAACAAACCTGAAACTGCCAGACTGGACAGATAGTTGAAAACACTAAACAGATGATAATAAATAAATAAAAAACTGAAAACATACTGACAAAGAGATAAACAGACACACAATATGAAAACCTACTGAAAAACAAGGAACTAAAGTACATAAATCCTAACAAGAAATGTAAACTACCAAGAACATATTTAGTGCATGAGAAATTGGAAAACAGCCTAGATTTTGCTGTAAATGTATTATTCGGGCTCCAATGATGCTTCATCTTACTAAATATGCAATTAAACAAGTTGTTTCTGAAATGGAATGCATTTTCTTGCATTGCTTTGTTTTGTTTTGTGGGTCAGAATGTAGAATTTACCATAAGAGAATGTGATGTTCTCAAACAAGAACTTTGTGGCATGCACCAGGAAGTACCAAGAAGTCACAGACCATTTCATCTGAATCACTCCAGTGAGGAAAAAAAAAATATATATATATTTTTTTTTGCAATCATAGAATCAGACATTAAATTAATGGTGAGGGAGTAAAGGTATTTTTTGTGAAATCAGATTCAATATTATCCATCCATTTTAAGTTCAAACAATTTTAGTCTTTATAGAAAAATGTGAGTTCTTGTAAGTGACATGTGAGAGCAAAGAAGACAAACACATTTCAAAAACTGTCAGGAAAAAAAATGTAAATTTGATAGAATCATTGACTAGATACGTTCATCTCTTGATGTCAAACACAAACATTTTTAGTGTATTTTCCTTAAATGTTAAGTAGTGAATTCTTAACATTCATTCATTCATCCTTTATTTGTACAGGTTAATCCCATTGAGCCTTGGGGACTCATTTACAAGAGAGACTTGATTTTAACAAAGAGTGATGACAACCGTAGGCAACAAAGACAACAATAGACAATCATAAAGGATGCGTACAAACTGGGATTTTTTTTTTTTTTTTACATAAATGAATGCATCAAAGTTCATGCTCAATAATCCAGGTAAATCCAGAAGAGTTAAGTCAGGTTCTTCTGGAGGGTTCTTTCTGTTGAAACGTTTCATTTCTGATCAAAGAGACTTCTTCAGTCCGAGGAGCCACAAAAAACTCAGTGGGTCTCACATAGTGGGTCAACCAGTTTGGTGGTGATAAGCCACGGCTTATTTTTGGTCATAGCTGCCTCAGACGATTCGGCGGCAGAGAAGGCGGACACCAGATACCAGTTTATCACCACCAAACTGGTTGACCCACTATGTGAGTGTGCTACTTAGGCTGAGATTGTTGTGGCTCCTCGGACTGAAGAAGTCTCTTGGATGAGAGACGAAAAGTTTCAACACAAAGAAACCATCCAGAGGACCAGACTTAGCCTTGTTGGATAAATTAATACAATTTTGATCTGTGTAAATGTAACTTGTTAACTTATGAAGTGTGCACTTGCGCAACACTGGTGACTTTTTTATGTTGTCCATGTATTTTCTTTGAAAACAAGATAAACCCAGGTGTACGTCTAGTTTTTGTTGTCTGACAGTTTTCAGATCACACAGCATGACAGCCGTGTGAGCACGTTTTCTTGGTTACCTGTTTTCTGTTTTTCAGAACTTGTGGTGGTTTATATCGCTAAAATTAGAAACATCTTGTCCCCAAAGTATGCAGAAAAAACTGGTCCATGCACTTATCACTTAGGGAATATTGCAAATCTTTATTACCTGGGTGTTCAGAAAACCCTTTAAAAAGTCTTCATCTGATCCAACATATTGCTGCTACAATTCTCCTGGGTGGCAGAAGGAGGGATCATCTTTCTCCAGTTTTAGCTTCTCTTCATTAGCTCCTTGTCAAAATTTTCCTTAATAAATCTTCTAACATAGCTACTAACGACCAAGCGCCATGTTACAGTATATGACACATTTTGTTCTTCCATATTTTCCTAACAGAGCACTTCACTCCCAGACTGCAGGTTTGCTTGTGGTTCCTAGAGTTTCTAAAAGTAGAATTGGAGGCAGAGTTTTCAGTTATCAGGCTTCGCTCTTGTGAAACCAACTTTCAGTTTCTGCCCCCGAAGCTGACACTCTGTCTACTTTCAGGACTAGCCTTAAGACCTTCTTATTTGATAAATCCCATAGTTAGGGTTGGCTTAGGTTTCCGTTAGTTATACCGCTATAGGCTTGGACTGCTACCACATTTCCTCACTCTGCTGCCGTCTCTACTCGCTCAAGTTCAAGAATCTTTATTATCCCCAAAGTGCAATTAGTTTCACAGTCAAGTAGAAAAACAAAAACATCCATAATGAACAAGACACTGAGACGTTAAACAGTGCAGAAGTCGTCAATGTTCATTGAGAAGCCTGATCACGCCAGGGATGAACAAGTTTTTTCAGTCTGTTCATCCTACATCTGGGCACCTGCGTCCAGATGGAAGCAACCTGAACTCACCATGGAGTGGATGATCAGGATCTGCCAGAATCAGTCTGGCCTTGTTCACTGAGCTCACCTTGTATAGGTCAGTGAGGTTCTGTAGGTCAATGAGGTTCTGTCGGGCTATGCCAGCAGTTTTGCTGCACATCTTGACAATCCCTGAGAGTTTGTTCCTGTTTTTGCATGTTAACAATCCAAACCAACAGATGAAGGTGAAAGTTAAGAGACTCAATAAAACATGAATAAAACATTCTCATAAAAGTAGAATTAACATTAAAACCACACATTCATATTTGCAATTATTTCTGCTGTAGAAACTACATCTGGACCAGCCATTCTGTGTCTGTTGTGTTCCTCTCCTCTAACCCCAGCCAGTCAAGGCAGATACTGTATATCTATTCTGAGCCCAGTTCATCTGGAGTTTTTCCTTTCCGCTGTCTCTTCTGTGCTTGCTGCAAGAAAGAGGAGATTCAACACAATCTGCCGGTTTCTTAAATAGATAACTTTTCCTAATTGACATTTTAAAATGTATGCTAATGTTTTGCTACATGGCCTGAAACAACATTTGTTGTGGACTGGAGCTATAGAAACTGAATTTGATTAAAAACCAAAGTTCAGATGGACTATGGATCAGATCAGAAGTAAGCCATTAAAGTAAGAGACATGTGAGTTTTATTTAAAAAAAATGAACAAATAAAAAATAAAACTACATGAAAACATAGTTTGGTTTTCACGGTATGCATATTGTTTTAATGTTTGCTTTGGTCTGAACTCTGGAACTGGCAGGTTAGAGATAAAACAGTTGTTAAACAGGATTTTCCCTCCCAACAACTAAGGAACCATAAAAACAAAACTCACACTCAAAGCATAAATGTTCAAAACTAAAGTACATTTTCTGTCTGTAAGATGCTGCTGACTGATCCTTCCATTGAGGTTTGAGTGTGAACTGACAGTTTGTCTCTTTTTTTGTCTTGTTGTGTCCTTTACATCTGAACATGTACTGCAAAGCTGTGAATTGTTCTAATTTCTGACATTTGCACCTGCCATACTTCAGACATGGTGGTGATTATGTAAGCCCTTTGTTTTATTGACAACATCTTTGATATTTGCACTGATGCATGTGAAGAGTACACACTTCCTCTACAGTAACCTCTCTTTTAGTACTTTTTAAAGTAAATGCAGCATATTTTACATGATTTCTACAATCTTTTTTTGCATTAATAACTCTGAGTTCCATACTGGTCCTAAACATTTATTTTTACCAAAGCACACAACTCAAATCTATTTTTTTATGTCATATTAATCCTTATAATTGCATTCCAAAGATTACAATTGTGCTACGTGAATTTAAATGAACACATTATTGGAATAAGATGGGCAACTAATGACTTTCATCAACAATGCTGTCTTTTTTTTAATGTCTGTGATTCCATTTTTAATGAGTGCTCATTAGCATTTTATTCATGACAACTTGTCTAAATTTGAACAAAGATGGCTACATCCATCTATTTACCTTCCTCTTCCTTTACGGGTTGTGAGGGTCACTGATGCCCATATCCAGCAGTCACAGTACGAGAGGTGGGGTACACACTGGACAGGTCTCCAGTCCATCACAGGGACACATAAAGACAAATGAGACAAACAACCATTCACTCTCTCACTTACACATACAGTAGTTACATGTAATGTGTTTATAACTTGATTTAAGTAGAAGAGAAATGTTGCACATTTGTTTGTATGAGCTGCTAATGTTCTTCTTTTGAGATGCAACCTAAAACCTTAAAAATACTGACTGTAGAAAAAACACTAAAGTTAATTGGTATCCTGTGTGATTGTGTGGATTAATGTATGTAAAAATGATTGTTGCTCATCACTTATGATTTATCTGTGTATTGTAAAGGAAACAATGCTCCTTTCTCCTCTTTCCCAGCCCGGGTTGTTTGTTCGGAAGGAACACACGCAAATGTCAGAATTAAACAACATCTTTACTTTTATAAACTTAAAAAAAAAAAGAGAATTGTATATGTATATACATATATGTATAAGATCGGAA
>NC_056502.1:13003109-13025970 GCF_014905685.2 Nematolebias whitei
ATTACCTGACATCAAGGGGCCCTTGTACAGTACAATTCTGCTGTGTGTCAGCCCTGTTTCCACATTTATAGACTGTTTATCCACCCCATGACACTTCCTGTTTTCAATTTCTATCCAATCAAACACATTACAGACTCTCTGAAGTCCCTGCCCAATCAATCAGGCCCACATTAGTTGTCATCTCTTTCCACTGAGTACGTGACACATTATAAGCACCAACCTACATCATCTCACAAAGACTGCAAAAGTCTTGATTATTTCCTTGGTAACAGTACATTATCAAGTCTTAGATTGCTCTACGGTCGTTCTGACATAAGCTTCTCTTTAACTCATTATTAATTGTTTTATAATCCCCACACATACTCAGATGATGTGAACTACAATTCAACTTTATAGTTAATCGTATTTAACTGAACATGAACCTTTGAGGCTGATGTTTTGTTTTCTCATTAAAGGTCTTATAACTATTTTCCTACTGAGTGTCATGGTTGATTTTAAAGTTAGCAGTCACTAAAATATATATTATTTATCAGCTTATGGCCTAGTTTAAAATTGTGTGACAGATATTCTAGTCATCTTTATATGATCTATTTTCCATAATTCATAATTAAACATTATATTCACCAACCCATATTATGTTATTTCCCACAATTTATCATCACATGTTATTTTATTCCTAACAGTATTCATAAATAATAAATTTTGGTTTATAACTTCTTTTTAGTCACCCCTGTTGAAAGAAGAGCATTAGAACTACTAACTGTCTGGGTACACTGAGCATGCAATATTAGTTTAAAATAAAAACATGCTACAGGTTTCTCAGCTTTGACAAGAACAGGACTTTTACTTGATGGAAAATCCATTTTAAGTTGGACAGAAATTATTTGTTAGTGTGTGGTTGACTGAGCAGGAACTGGCTCATTTGCAGTCCCAGAGTCGTGTCAATGCTGGTACAGATGCACAGTGGTGGAGGGACTGACATTCTTTTCTGTTTTTAAATAATATTTTTGTACAGCAAGTCTAAAGCAGAACAATGGCCGTGAGGATTTATTCCTGGCACTGAACTGACGTGAAAAATTGTAATTGTATTTTTGAATTTTATTCAATTATTTCATTTGACATGGATTGAATTAAATAATAGATTTAATAATTCATTTTTTTAACCTAGTATTTTCCATCACTAAGCAGGTAAAAACAACTATTATAAAAACTGTTAACCAACATATTTTTATATGAAATATCAGAAAAGCTGCTGCCCCCATGACCCGACTTTGGAATAAGCAGAAGATAATGGATAATCGATGGATGGATGGATTTAGATATTTTAGGAATAAATTAAATTACCATTTTGTAAACAGACAGACAGATACATATGTAGAAATCAAAGACAAAATCAAAGTAATATTATGAAAATTGTGTATTTTTAAGTAGTAGTTTCGGTAGTGACCGAAAGAATGAGATCATGGATACAGGAGGTGAAATGAGTTTCCTCCACAGGGTAGCTGAACTCTCCTTTAAAGACAGGGTGAGAAGTTCAGTTATCCGGGAGAGACTCGGAGTAGAACCGCTGCTCCTCCACATCGAGAGGAGCCAGTTGAGGTGGTTCGGGCATTTGGTAAGGATGCTCCCTGTGCACCTGCCTATAGGTGCTTTGGGCATGACAGACTGGGAGGAGACCCCGGGGAAGACCCAAGACACACTGGAGAGACTATGTCTCTCAGTTGACCTGGGAACACCTTGGGGTCCTCCCAGAAGAGCTGGAAGAGGTGGCTGTGGAAAGAGATGTCTGTGTCTCCCTGCTCAAGCTGCTGCCCCCGAGACCCAACTTCAGAATAAGTGGAAGATGATGGATGGATGGATGGATGGATGGATGGATGGATGGATGGATGGATGGATGGATGGATTTTTAAGACTTTCATAAACTCAGTCAATTTAGAAACTTCCCAAAAATGTGTTTGACAAAAACAGGTGCATGCATATGCTAGCTTAAACTGATTTGGTGAAGTATCATTTTATTTAAATTTTTTTTCATATCCATCCGTGTATTTACTTTACCCTCTTTGCCGTGCAGTGTTGCATACCGATATGTCCAGTAGTTACTGAGCAAGAGGCGGGACACAGACAGGCAACCAGTTCACTACAGGTCCACAGAAAAACAAACAAGACAGTAAGCGTTCACACTTTTGCTCACACCTAGTGACTATTTAGTTACAAATAATCTAACAAGCATGTTTCTGGTCTATGGGAAACCAGAGAAAGTGCAGGCTTGGAGAGATCACACAAACCCCTCATAGAAAATCTGGGTTTGTACTGAGGTGAGAGCTCTAACAACGTAATCACTGTGCCACCTTTCACATTCAGGTGTATTAAATGTGCAGCATCTGCATGATTCAGACAGATTAATGCCTTTAAGATCCTACATCCTAACTCCGTGATGTTGTTCCCATCAGAGAAAAGAACCTGTCTGGGACAGAGATAAAAGGGTGATGCACTTACTGGCATTTACTGATTATTGAGCATGCATCAGGACATTTACTGACAGGTTTGTTGTGACGTGACACTTAGAAAAAATGCAGATAAGATGAAGTGGAAAGGCATTTACCCGTTTACTGCTCACATTCCAGCTTACAGTCAAGTACAGTTGCTATTGTCTAAACAAACATATGTAGACAATCCTTGGAAGGACGTGGGTTACATGGGTTTCTTTTGTTTTGCATGAACTGTTGATTCATATTACTTAAGGTTACACAGTGTAGGTATTTTAGGCATCAGGTTATACTAAAATACTAAACTTTAGCACTTTTTGTAGATTGTTTTACAAAGACCAAAAAAGTTAATTTACAATATTGCAGAAAAAAACATTGCTAAAATTTGTAAAAAAAAATAGTGTAATAGTGTAGATTTGTTTCATTTTGTTGGTTCTGGACTTAAAGGCTCTAAACTCTATTGTTCCAGTCAGTATGCAAAAAGACAGACCGTAAAAACCAGTTAGACTAGCAAACCTTCGAACTGGGATCGTCAAAGTGACCTTCAAATTTCTGAGTTTATAAAGGAGCTGTCTGGAACTACTCCAAACAAACAGCTGTGTTTTTTTTTTTTTTACAAGAAACAGGCGGTTTCCTTGTTCTTTTTGTCGCCTGTGAATATAAAAACAAACAAAAAAGAAACAGGTTTAATTATGTCAGGTGTGCGGGCATAAACCTGGGCAGTTACAGGAAAAAAGAAAAGAAAAATTAACATGACAATGCATAAAACGGTAATGGAAAACTCAGTTACAAAGTTAACAAGAAAATATTTCTAACAAAATGCTCAACAAACAAAAGAACTCAAAACTAACTTATGATTAAACACATCTTCAGAAAGTGTCCGTTGATTTTGAGCTTAGGCACAATAATATTGCTTCATGCATATTATAATTGATAAATCAACATACGCTAATAACGCTGAAGTAATTTTATAGTGATGCAACGTTTCTATTTTCATAAGACAGATTAGCCTTCATTTTAAATGTATTTGAAAACGGTAACAGGTTTGTGCTTTTGGCATAAAGTAACAATTTCCAGTCTGTTTTATGGTTTTGGGCAGCCAAAACAAATTTCACAACACAAAAGAAGTTTTCAAGGAGGAAACAGGTGTGCGGGGGGGGGGAGACAAACACAAGAATCATGATAATATACAAACACCTGTCAAATATTGTACAAAAATAGCTAAATAAGATGTTGTCTTGATACCAATACCAGAATTGGTATTAAACCCAATACGAGCCTCAATTACTTGTACCTGTACTCACAAAAACACCCCAATATGTCAAACCAACACCACTTCTTGGTGATGTTATTTCCTCTTCAACTTTGCAAGTAAACAAAGACAAAGGTTATGACTGGAGTTATGACTGGAGGTGCCGAGGTCCAAACAAAGGTTCAGAGGAGACTGAGCTTTTTCTGTTGCCAATCCAAGTTTATTCAATTCATTCAATTCAGCTCATTTATAAAGCACCAAGTCACAACAGAACTCATCTCTGGGCACTAAGCAGAAATATTTATATATAAAAAAACAAGTTAATGTTATTTATCTGAGGAGCAGACTGCTTTGAGTTGAACTTCATCACAGACTCTCATTTTGAGCAAGCATGAAGGCGACAGTGGAAAGGAAAAATTCCCTCATGAGGAAGAACCCTTTAGCAGAACCAGGCCCAGGACAAGCGTCCATCTGCTTCCACTGGCTGGGTTTGGTAGGAACAGATACAGAATGGCAGCTCGAGAAGCACATGTTAAGATAGAAATAGTATCAAATGACAACTATTCAGTTTTAACAATTCATTTAAGGAAAGGAGGTCAGTTTGTTCTCCAGTAGTCTAAGTCTATAGCAGCATACCAAGCCAACCCTAACTATAGGATTTATCAAAAAGGAAAGTCTTAAGACCCGTCTTAAAACTGGACAATGTGTCAACCTTATGGACAGAAACTGGAAGTTGGTTCCACAACAGAGGAGCCTGATGACTGAAAGATCTTTCTCCTATTCTGCTTTTGGAAACTCTAGGAAACGCAAGTAAGCCTGCAGTCTGAGAACGAAGTGCTCTGTTCATGATTTGCCAACTTGCGCGTTGAACCCACATGCAGGAAGATGACAGTTGACTTGACGTAAAAAGTTTATCATAAATTTATTCATGAAAACAAAATCAAAATGCTGACAGGGCAGCTTACTCACTATGACAGGACGAGAGACAGAGCATGACACCATGAAGGACAATCCGGAGACAAATGACAAGACGTAAGGGAGCTGAATATATACACATACTGATTAGGACAAACAACAGGGACCTGCGGGGATTAACAGTGAACACAGGTGAGACAAGGACCGAACACTTAGGAGGAGGAGCACTGAGGGATGAATGGAAACATGAGGGAACAGAGAAAGACAGGACAAAACCCCACAACCCCTTCACTTAGGAAAATATGGAACAATAAGATCTCAAATATAAGATGGAGCTAGGTGGTTGAGAGCTTTGTAGAATAGAAGTAAGATTTTGAATTCTATTCTGAATTATGGAATTATCCCCGTCTTCCCATCAGACGAGCCAGATCATTGTCCATTTTTTAAAACTCTTAAAAACACATTTTTATTTCCTGGCTTTTGGCACAGCTCGAAATCTGCTCTGCACCACAGTTTTTATTGTTTTTATAGATCTTACTGTTGTAACTGTTTTATTCTTTTATGTGTTTAAATGTTCTTGATTTCATGTGAACAGCACTTCGTTGCAGCTGCGGCTGTTTTAAAAGGCTTTATAAATAAATAATAATTATTATTATTCCAACAACGTTCAGTCAGGTCATCTGGATGTTTCTTTCTTTCTTTCTTTATTTATTTATTTTTAGATGAGACGTTTCGTCCTTCATCCAAAGGACTTCATCAGTCCGAGAAGCCACAACAAACTCAGTCCTACAAGCAGCACACTCACACAGTGGAGCAACCAGTTGATAAGATGGTTTCTGTCCAGAAAAAAAAAAAACATCCGGATGAGCTAACTGAACTTTTTTGGATTTTTTTTACCTGGATTATTTAGCATGAACTTTGATATTATTATTATTATTATTATAAAAACTGTAACAAGTGTCCGTTTAAAGATACTTTACAATAACCACAGGTCATTTTATGACAGCAGACTGTTTGCTGTGCTCTTAATAAAATGAATGTGTTTCTAAAGTCACTGTGTAATGTTTAACTCATTATGTACTTTGTATTAGCACACAGTATCATCAAGTACCCAAACTGAAAAACTTGCACTTGGTCAGAAAATCAAGTATTGGGACATCCCTAAATTAAACAGGTGAATTAAGTTTTTTTTTTGTTTTAATACAAAAACTTGTAAAAATAAAATAAAAAAATGTCTCTCTTGATAGAACAGCAAGGAACCAACGTACGTGACTGTGAACTGGCAAGATTTTAATCTTACACAAAAATGATGTATCTGTTGACAGATAGATAAAGATAGTGTTTCTTGAACAATGTCTCGCAGCTGATCTCTGAAATACTTGCTTGGCGACATACTGTTGCCTGTAAACCTTCCTGAAGCGTACAACAATCTCATTTGAAGTGGAAGGACAGACTGGCAGTGCAGCAGTTGGCACAGGTAGGAACGAAATGACGTTTGACACCAAGTTAAATACATAGGTGGCAATTAAATAAATCGGGTATTGAATTAATCATTGAATATTTGTATTTATTATAGCATTATTTATTACAGTACTAGAATTTATTATTGATTTGTTAATTATTATAGGTATTGAATGTATTAGTTTTCTATATAATTTCTTTTTGGGGGATTTAGGTCAAGACTTGCCATGGAGGTAAAAGGCTTCATTATCTTTATGGTAAACTTGGTCGTTTCATCAGTACTCGCCAACCCTATGGTAAGTGTATTTATATTGTGCTGTCTCAGAATTTTTGACTTTTTACAAAATTAGACTATAAACCATTTCCAGTATAAATAAATCCTAACAGCAGCAAAAATTTTTATTTTTTTTACTCTACAGCGAAGGAATTTTCAAAAACATTTTCTTGGCTTTTGGCATTCATTTATCTATTATTTTATCATCAGAGCATCTATTTTTATAGAAGGTTTGACCACATATGTAAGAGGCAATGATGTCTGTACAGAGTACACCCCTGATAATCAGCTGATTTTATTTTAGACAAATAGAAATAAATGAAAAAAAATTGGCTAAGGTTATAGCAATTGTTTTTCTTAGCTGATTCATTCAAGTATTAACAACTATGTTGTTGTTGTTGTTGTTTTTATATATAAATATGTATATACAGGTCTATCAAGATTTAAGTCATGTAGAAATAGAGATAGGAGGTAAGTTCCAACATTTACTTTTTTGTTTTTCAAATATTTAATAAAATTTATAATTCAAGATTTTACATGTTAATGTGAATTGTCAAATAAAATGTGTATTTTTGTAGACATTGGTGAAAGGATTAAACTTCCAGATGGTAAGGTGATGTTTGTGTCAATAAATAAACATTCTAATAACAATTGACCTGTTAATGCCATATGACTCTGAGCATGTGATTTATTTTTGGCAACTACTATATTTTATGTTCTATCTTAGATTTATTACTTGATGACATTCGGAGGGTAAGTTAGTATTACTACAAGTTTGTTTTTTCACTTGTTCTGTCTGTAAGCTGTTTGTGTCTCACATGTTTTATGTCATATATGTCTCAGCCAAACACTCGTAGCTCGATTATTGACCCGACCAAACTCTGGACATCCCCAGTTTCCTATGTGTTGGACAAAAGTCTTGGTAATTGTTCATTATTTATTTATTTATATTTCACGACAGACTATATTGTGAATCTTTGAACTTGTGTAATAGCTAATAGTTTGCCTTGCTTGTCTGTAAATGTAAAATGTTTTTTTTTAAGCTTGAATATACAATTTAGCAAATGTCAATCATCAAAAAGGTGTTGTCTCAAGAAATCACAACTGAAAATGGAAACATCAAAAGCTACATTTTTTACCACTTTATTTTTTTTTATTTTTTTTTTTAATAGATATGAATGCTAAAGGAGTAATCTTGCGAGCATTAGACCAGTTCAGATTGAAGTCATGCATCGACTTTAAAGTATGGGAGTCTGAGAAGTTCTACCTAAACCTCCAAAAGTTCAGCGGGTATGTATTTATTTTCAATCACTTTTTTAAACGTTACTTACCGGTAGGGGCAGCACGGTGGCGCAACTGGTAGAGCTGCTGCCTCTCAGCGAGCAGGTCCCTGGTTCAAACCCCGGTCCAGGGGCCTTTCTGGGTGGAGTTTGCATGTTCTCTCCGTGCATGCGTGGGTTTTCTCCGGGTACTCCGGTTTCCTCCCACAGTCCAAAAACATGCATGTTAGGCTGATTGGTAACTCTAAATTGTCCCTAGGTGTGAGTGAGAGAGTGAATGGTTGTTTGTCTTGTTTGTCTCTATGTGGCCCTGCGATGGACTTGCGACCCGTCCAGGGTGTACCCCGCCCCTCGCACAGTGATTGCTGGACATGGGCACCAGCGACCCCCGTGACCCAAAATGGAACAAACGGGTAAAGATAATGGATGGATGGATGGACTTACCGGTAGTTTCAATAATTACCATTACACTATGCAACTTAAACAATTAACTGAATTATGCAATGTCCGTAATTCTAATAACTGGTCATATTCAGTAATATTAAATAAATGATTAATTCCACCAGGCTCTATCTGGGGTGTACTTACATGGTTCACTTATCTTGCACTGCTTTGTAATCTTTGCATGATGCCGAGTGATGGAAGTTCACAAAATGTCCACAAATTTAAAACACTTTTGGTCAATCTGCTCTCATCACTACAAGTGAGATAAAATGTTCTTAATGAGTTGAGGCAACATTGAAAGTCGTTCCAAATTGTATTTTATGCATAAAAAGTTAGCATGGGTTATTATGTTTGTTCAATATTGAGCTTCAGCATCTTCAGACTTTGTGTCCATTAACCTTTTAAACATGCGGTATTTCAAAAGATAAAAAAAAAAAAAAGTTTTATAAATTACTTTTATCCCCCCCCACACACACACACACCACCACTTTTTATGAGATTGCTTTATATAGCAGATGTGGTAAAAGTTATGTTAGTGTCTTGGCTTGTTTCGCTTTTTCGAGAAGAGAAAGCCCCAAATTGTATTATGGGAAGATGGCAAGCTACAGTGGGCAGCTTGAAAAATGTCCCACAGTAAAATCTTTACCCTTAACATTCTTGTGGATGTTACTTTAAGAAACACACGAAATTGGAAGCATTGAAAGCTAAAAGGGTCTCCAACATCCGATAGTATTTTATGTAGTTTTCTGTGCAAATCGCAATTTCCTATATTTGTTGAACAGCTTGTCTAATGTTATAATTTGATTAGTGTTTATATATTTAATGGAAGCTGTTTTACGAGTTTTCTCTGTTGTGTGCTCCGACATTTTTATATCTATTTATTTATTTTTTTTAATAATGCATTTCTCTACTTTAAATAACAACATTTAACACATTCTCTTTTACTACTGTCAAATATGTCTTGAAAAGGCAGATCACAGTTTGACTCATATTTTGGTATATCAGGTCAGGCACAATGCAAATTTTCATTTTATTAATTTAATTGCTTATTATTGCTAATAAGGGCTTTTTCTATTGTAGGTGTTGGTCTTATGTTGGCCAGACATTTGCCAATGGACAGGACCTCTCAATTGGAGCAGGCTGTGATATAATTGGAATCGCTGAACATGAGATCCTTCATGCTCTTGGCTTCTACCATGAACAGTCAAGATATGACAGAGATGATTATGTGCAGATTGTTTTGAACAACATCATAAAAGGTTTAACTTTATTTACAATTTTTGTTGCTGGTTTTCCCCTGTCAAGTATCCAAATAACTGATGGGCAGACTTTAATCAGTACTATGATTTAATATGTTTTTTGGATATTCATTTATGACGCAATTTCCTCACTGTTTTCCTTTTCTTTTGTCAGTAAATATTATAAATCTCCACTTGAAAGTGAGAATCTGTGCATTTGTGTGACTGTCATGTGAGAGATATGACCAAAATTTTCTAAGTGTTCTATTTTCTAAGTGCTTGTTTGGGTTTTCTCCGGGTACTCCGGTTTCCTCCCACAGACCAAAAACATGCATGTTAGTCTGCCTTCAGGCCCAGGCCTCCCTTGCAAAAGAGATCTGTGATCTCAATGGGATTTGCCTGGTTAAATAAAGGTTAATAAATTGCAAACATAAAACAGTTACAAAGCATAACATGTCAAGCCTATGACCTGTTGTTTTTGTTGTTTCTTTTAGAAGTTCATATTCCCTTTAAGGCTTTTCCACGCAAATTTCTTTATTGACTTTTGGTATTCTACTTGCTATTTAGGTTACGAGTCTAATTTTGACAAGATTAGCAGTGCAATCAGCAGCACTCATGGAACCCCATATGACTACTTGTCTGTGATGCACTACGATAAAAATGCATTCACCAATGGCAATGGCTCTACAATTATAACCATTGATCCTAAATACCAAGACGTGATTGGTCAAAGACTGGATATGAGTCCTCTTGATGTTGAAGAGTTAAACCTTCTCTACAACTGCAGTAAGTATTTAAAGACTGTTAAATATTTGAGATTGTGGGGCTCCCTTTAGGGTTCAACACAGCCAATCATCTATCTTCAGCCTTCTCCCCTTTCATTCTAACGCTTTATTTATTGATTATCTTTGCATTCATGAACTTTCTTGTTGGTCTTCTTCTTTTTGTTCTCCCTGGCAGCTACAGTACATATTCACCATCCTTTATTCAAAACATATTTACTATCCCTCCTCTGTAACATCTCCAAACCAGCTCTGTCTTGCCTCTTCGGCTTTGTGGTCAAACTACTCAACCTGAGCTGGCCCTCTGAAGGACTCAGTTATGCTCTTTTCCATTTTCGTGACATCCAACAAAACTCTTAATGTCTTCATATCTGCCACTTCCAGCTCTGCCTCCTGTCTTTTTGTTGGTTCCACTATCTCCAAACTATTCTCTTTCACTCTTGTAGCAATTCCTCTATCACAAAATCTTTCTTACACTTGTCTCCATCCACCTCAGCCAGTTTGCTCTTCTCTTTCCCACCGCTCTGGTAAGCAGCCAGTTGCTGACCCCTGTATCCTAAACACATCAACCTTCAGGATCTCTACTCCTTGCAGATTTTACAGTTGGACGTCTCTTTATTCACACATACTGTATATTCTCTGTCTTCCTTCTAAGGACATTAATTCTTCTTCCCTTCAAAGCATACAATATCTCCCCTTCTAGGCAGTGAGTACTACATCTCAATGTAATTACTGCCTTCTTTTTTTTTTTTTTTTACTCCAACAGACTCAAGCATTGCCTTTATGTTATACTGTGGTTTTTCTAATGGGACTACGTGCAGCATGGACCAGTGTTCACAGAATGGCAAGGGCTGGGAAGTGGTAACACAAGTTAGTGGAGGTCCAAGCTCTGACCATACTAGTCTACCCAGTGGAAGTGGAAATATCAGTAAGGTTTTACACTATTAATTTCTATTATTAAGTGAAAATGTTAAACACTGTATACTTAACTGTGTGCGTTGAAATGATCTGTGGTGTTTGGATTGATGCTGGATAAAAACATACAGATAAAATCATATAAATAAAAAGAGTACTAATAATTTGTGTAAAAACATTTACACGATAAAGTAAATGTATTATCTAGTGCAAAACATATTATCTGTTTTTAAAAAAAAGGCTTGTAAAACATGTTTGAAGCAAACAGCTTTTTGTGTTATGAAAATGTAGAATATTGTTCTTACAAACAAAAACATCTCTTTCCAATTGATATTTCATTTCTGTTTTTTTTTTTCTGTTCATCGTCTCACTTTGGGAACAGCCCATTCAGCTTTATGCATATTATTTTGTGAAACATCTCATGTATTTTAGTTTACATAGAGAATAAGAGTACAACCCACTATTTTTTATTTATTAATCCACGTTTTTAGGCAAAATTGCCTTTATCAAAGACACAGTTAAAATTGCATTCTCTTAACTCTAACCCCGCCTACCTAAGAACTTTCAAAGGTGCTTTGAAATGGATTTAATTTATTCTACAACAAAACAGTGATTTTTATTTTTATTGTTGTAAAAAGCACATACAGTAATGTGGTAGTCAATGCTCAAAATTACATGTAAATTCAATCTAGATGAAGAAAACAATTCATTGTCTCATTTTGCACTTTAATTTAGATCAGGAGTTGGGATACTTCATCCATGCCAGCACAGCATTAGGTCAAGAAGGAGATTCATCCCAGTTGAACACGCAGAGGATGAGTCCCAAAAGAGGATGCAATGTTCAATGTCTGCAGTTCTACTACTTCCACAGTGGGAATGAGTCTGACCAACTTAACATTTGGATCAGAGAGTTTCAAAATGACCAGGACACCACAGGAATGCTCCGCCTTGTGGGCCAGATCACTGGTACTGTCTAACAACCGAACTGCACAAATATTTGGCATGTTTTCTTTTTGAAGGTGTTTAGCTCAACAAAGATCCAAATCTCCTCTTTACAGGATCTCCAACATCTCACTGGAAGCTCCACTATGTTTCTCTGAATGCCACAAAACAGTTCCAGGTGATGTTTGAGGTTCGGAAAGGAGCAGGGAGGTCTACGGGTGGTTTCTCAGTTGATGACATCAATCTGTCGGAAACAGAGTGTCCACATGTATTTATACAGATTGATGACTTTGAGAACCTTTTAAGCACTAGCCCCTTTGGCACTGCACTATTCAGTCCACGGCAGTATTCCAAAGAAGGCTATGCTTATAGGGCAGCTGCTGTACTTTACAACACATTTGTTGGATTGTATGTGCAACTCTTGTCTGGTGACTATGATGGCCAGCTGCAGTGGCCCTGCGTACAAAAGCAAATTAATTTCCAGCTGCTTGATCAAAACCCCACCATTCAACAACAAATGTCAAAGCAACTGAGTTTCGTCAGTGATGAAACCCAAGTGATATCTAGTGGTAGGTATGAAAGAAAATCATTGAATTTAAAAACAGAACTCTTACATAAATGTATATCGTCTGTTTATTATTGTGTTTTACATTTTTCACATAAACAGGTACCCTTGTGTGGTCCAATCCACGTGTAACTGGACAAGGAGTTTTTTATGAGAATGCCGAGTTAGTTTATGGTGGACCTTTGTTTGGGTACTCGTATTTTGCATTCCTGAATGACTTGCAGTCCAGAGAATCCCTCAAGGGAGGCAGTGCTGTTTTCACGTTCAACTTTGAAGGTTGGTTGAAAGTGTTTCCTTTGAAAAATTAGACATGTCTAAAATTAAAGGAATGCTATAAAAATTCTTGAAATCCTTTCATACTAAAAGTGACATATTGCAACCACTTTTTAATTAATATTTATATTCATTTTAGACAGTAAGTTGGGGAGGGTACAGGTCAGAAATGGCTGGTGTTTGTACTTGTTGATGTAGTCGAGTTTTTGTGTTGATACGTATTTTAAACAAGGTTTAAAAAGCCATGTTTTTAATTACACTTCTAGATATGAAAGAGTTAAATTAGGACAACAAAAATGTAACATTGAATAATGTTCTAAGTTTAAACCCAGCGAATTTCAGTCAGAACCAAAATTGAAAACATACTAACATGAACAAGTGGGAAGAAAGTTCACGGTAAGGCATATTGTGTCACTTTTTGTTTTCTCTGCAGCTGGAGTAATTTGTTTGTTCGCAGAATTCTGTTTTACTGGATTTATCCATCTTTTGCGTAGTTCTACATTCTAATACACAAACATCCTCAATACAATTATTTCTTCTATTTGTTTTTATCTTTCAACAATTCTTGGTTGTGATCGATGTATTTGAAATCTACTGGCTTTTGCTAGCGTTAGCTTAGCATGACTTCTGTTCTCCACCAGCTTCCATTGTTCTCAGTTCCTCTGTGTGTTGGATGTTAAATAATTCCTCCCCCTCCTTTAGCGATAATAGTACATGTAATAAATGCAGTCTCATGGTAACTCTGGAGGAGAGGCTGTCTGGATTGTAGGCTCAGTGCCATGCTGGTGAAAAACCATTATCTAGAAGCTGAGGCGACAAGATGCTGTAGTTTTTGGCGGGAAATGTTGTCCCATATTTATATTTCGTCTAAACAAGGATTCTAGCTGTGCAGTAGTCCTGGATTCTCTTTGTCTCAATTTTCAGTTCATGAACATGCCAAACACTTTTTCATTTTTTTATGAGATTTTCAGATCATTGCATTTTGGTTTAATTTACATTTTACACAACTTCCCACATTTCTGGAATTGAGAAAAATAAAGCTCAATAACTTGGATGTTCCTAACAGACACGTGACAAGATTTATCCAACAATCTGTAAAACGTTGGTGTAAATTCTTCAGAGACTGAACAGTCCTGAGTTCAGTAGAAGTCAGACGGATTTCTCTTGACTCTGGAAGATGTTTTATCTCGCATCCTAAACAATTATTCAGTTCTGCTTCCAGGCTTATGTCATTCTATTACTCACAAAATAGTGCCTTTAAGGTTGCAATAGTTGCAAACTCTCCCCAACATCCTGTGAGTTGATTGTCTTGACAAGTGTTAAGAATATATGGTAGTATTTTACAAAAATGAGTATGTATTTATGTACTGTACCTAATATATGTAGGCCATATAGTAAGTAGATTTATTTGCATGTTTTGCAATACTTTATATGATAATGAAAATCATGTGTTGTTAATGGCTTCAATTCTTTGGAGAAACTAAAAGCAACAGATCTTTTTTTTTTTTTTTTGATGTTTTGTCCTTCATCCAAAGGACTTCATCAGTCCAAGGAGCCACAACAAACTGAGATCCACAAGCACTCCCATAGTGGACCAACCAGTTTGCTGATGATAAGATGGTTTCTGGGAAAACGTCCAGATGACCTAATGGAAATTTGTTGAATTTTCTACCTGGACTATTGAGCATGAACTTTGATGTTTTAACCGCTTTGGCTATGGTTGCCTCAGAGAAGTCGACAGGGGAGAGGGCATGCTCCAGAAACCATCTTATCACCAGCAAACTGGTTGGTCCACTATGTGGGTTTGTTGCTTGTGGGTCTCAGTTTGTTGTGGCTCCTCGGACTGATGAAGTCCTTTGGATGAAAGACGAATCGTCTCAAAAAAAAAAGAAAAGAAACCGTCCAGATGACCTGATTGAAATTTGTTGGATAATCTTTCCACAACTCTGGACTGTTTGCGTTTGTCAGAATGGGAAGATGGGGAAGGTGGAAATCTCCTAAAACAAATCTCCAGAAACAACGTTCACAATAGAACAAACTGTTTCTTATGTCTGTTTTTATTTTCTTCTTAGATTTCACTCCACTAGTTAATGGTAGTGCTCTACCTTGTCGTCAAGCGAGACCAGTAAACATTAAAAATCCTCCATCAGTTGGCTCATGCACACCAAGGTAACATTTTGTGTTATTTTAAATGTAATTTGACTGAAACTGTACATCAAAATATTGTCAAAATGTATGCTTTGGCATTATAAATGGATTCCAGCTCTCCTGACAAATAATGCTATGATTTTTACAGGAGCACGACCACCGTCAGTCCACCTCCCAAAACAACGAATAACAGGTATTGCCACTTTAAATTTAACGTGTTTTAGCAATAAAAACAATGTGGTCCAATGAACAGATGTAACGAACATTCGAAAACTTTAAAAGTGGAGGTGGGCAAATTAACCCATTTTCAAATTACATTGCAAATGCATACCCTACAAGGCAAAGTAATGTTTTTATTAGAATAAATGAATGCTTTTTCAGCCTGGGGTTTATTCCATGCTTTATAAATTAAGAAAATACAGGGTAAAAATAACAAAGAAGAATGGACAATATTTGAAACAAACAAACAAAAAAAACATTTTAAATATGTAAAAATATTGAAATTAATAAATGATGATTGCATGTCCTATTGCAATGCAAACACAGTTTGAAAAAAAAAAAAGTGGGTTTCCAGCCATGACCAAACAGATTTTTGAATCACAAAAGGCTTTATTAGTATTGTGAGTGTAAAAGTAAGTAAGTTACTTTTGACTGCTCCCTATTTTAGGGATTGCCACAGCAAGCAAATGAAAGATTCGACAATTGTTTCACACAAGTTGCCCTTCCTGTAACCTGGTCTCGAACCCGCAACCTCAGGATTATAACACCACAGCGCCAAGCTAATGTAGCCCCAGTGTGTTATCAAGTTCAAGTGTGTTTATTGTCATTTGCATCATATGTGGTCCATGCGGTGGAAAGAAATTGTGTACTCAAGGTCCCAGTTACACCCAAAAATAGCAAAAATATAAAGTATAAAAAGAAACAAAAGATCTAAAATATACGCTAAACACTCATAATGTAAAATAATATGGTATATTAAACAGCAGCCTGAACATGAGTCTGTAGTGAGTAGATGGGTATGAATGAATACAGCAGCATTTTGAGTGTGATGAGACATTTTATCTGAGCTTTGTAACAGTTATTGCTTGGAGCGGGTCATGTGAGACACATAGTAGCAAATTGAGTTAATGAGCATAGGTTGCAGTGCAAAGCAAATGAAAATATAGATTTTTCTAGTAATTGAGATGTGCATTAAAAGTTGTCCATAAGACACAATCTAGTGATCCTAGTCATTTATATATTATATAGTATTCCTAATATACCTTGAAATCAGTTTTTCAGTAGGTATGTCTTCAGAAATCTTTTTAAAGCTTTTGAGATAGAGTTTGAAAAAAAAAAAAAAAAAACCCTCAGCATTGAAATAAATGTATATACAGTATCTTCATTTTGGGGCAGCATTAGCTTAGTAATCAATGCCATCATCTTATGCCATGGCCTTGTAAAATCAAGCCTAGGTTGGTATAGATTCTCGGTCATCCAGGACATGGTAAATAAATAAAAAAAAGTTTAAAAACAAAACCAACTGGACTTCTTGTAGCTGAAGATGTTTTGCTTCTCATCCGAGGAGCTTTCTAAATAAAAAAAAAACAGCGTGGAGTTCAAATTTTGAAAAACTCAAACTCAACATATATTCATATTTGACATCATAAGGGAATAATAATAATTCCTCTCTGTAGAGGTTGTATCGGGAAGGACATCCAGAGTAAAAACGTTGCCAAATCTTTCATGTGAGGTTGCTTACCGTGACGACCCTGGCAAGTAGGGAGCAGCAAAAGAAAAGCAACAATTGGATTTTTTTTTTTTCATTTTGACTTATTTTTCTAGCACATAAATTGGTTGTATTCTAGACATTTGTTCTCACATATATGTGTATGTGTTGTCAAATATATCTGTTCTTTTTACAGCATCTCAGCTGCCACCAGTCCACATCCTATAACAACAAACAACAGGTATCTCCACATTTAATCAAATATTTGACCCTTGCAACAACTGATGTAGCAATCATTAGATGTAGTGTTATAAAAAGCTGTAACATAATACAAAGCATTAGCATGATGAAAGATTTTATTATATCATTATGGTAGGTAAAGTCACTAACATTCAAATTACATTATAAAGGGGATGACAGCCTTAAAGGAGACAAAGTTGTTTGCTATTAGTTTGTTTTTAGGTATTTTTTAAAGTGTCATCCTTAAACCTCATATTATCCTAAGGAGTTATGAGGAAATGCACATTTATTCATATGGAACATTTTATACCAGAGTACAACTCAAAGTGCTTCATACTTTGTAGAATATAAACAAATTAACACTAACAAGGTAAAATGACGTGCACACAAATACATCCACACACACAGACACAAAATGTTATAATTGTAACAAACAATTACTAAAAGCAGTACTAAACAGTTTAATATCAATTGATTGATACTATTGGATGACTGAGATTCTTTACCTGCATTTAATATAAGTTGGTTAAAAACAATAGCAAATAAGTTTGACTTTAATTTTATATTAGTGATGGTAATATAAGGGCCCGGTTTATTCTCCTTAGGCAGTTTGTTCCACAGGTGATGGACATAAACAGCCTTTTAGCGTTAAGATATTGTCAAATCTTTCATGTGGGATTAATTGCTGTTGTGACCCCCCCAAAAAGGGAGTGCCCAAAAAAAGAATCAAAACTGAAAAAGTCCTTGTTTTGACTTAATTCGCTAGCACAGATCACATACCTTTAAACTATTCTACAGTCTTTCCCACGTTTTGCGTGTTGTCAAATATATTTGTTCCTTTTACAGCATCTCAACTGCCACCAGTCCATCTCCTACAACAACAAACAACAGGTATCTCCATATTTAATCAAATGTTTGAGACTTGCAACAACTGATGAGGCAATCAATCTGTCTTATACTTGAGTAAGCCACACAAGTGGCATGGCTTGTTTATTTAAAATAATCAAGTGAAAAACGAACCGAGCCTTTTTTCCGCCTCAGCGATCACTGAGCGGGCCAGGCCACCGGGAAATGTCCCAGTGCTCCCGATGGCCAGTCCACCCCTAAGAGGCGGACTGTCCGAGCAGATGCGCTCGTACTGCGGCAGACCTCAGAGCTGACCGACCTTCCGCTCCAAGTCGTGGCACTTATGGAAGGTGAGCCGAGCGCTTACGAAGCTTCGAGCTCAAATGTGCAGAGACAAGCGTGCTTGGGTCAGGGCTGGCATGTGCAGGCACACAGCCAGAGACCTGCACTGATTGGTTCAGTAACCGTAGCATCAGTCTGTCTGCTCTCTTCTGCTGTGTAATGGCTACGAGAGGGTCCCAGAAAATCAACCACACCCTGGAATGAACAAAAATATTTATTTAAAATTTTATCAGGAGGAGAAAGTCAGCTGTGACTCTGTAGAGCTCGATCACAGGTGGAGAAGCTGAAGCTGCGATGACATCATAGGGAAAAGAGGTTTAAACGGATCACGTGATGTGTGAGCATAACCTGGAAGATCTGACAAACACTCTTCAGAAGATGGAGCTTGGTTCTGAGACCGCAACTCCTAGAGTCCAGGGTATGAGTTTATTGTCAAAAATACTGGCGTGGGTCATTCAGGCATAAAATTGATACTTATCCAAGGGGTTTAGCTGGAATTGGTGGTCTGAACACAGAGCAGAAACCAAGGTCCAGATATCGATTGGCAGAAGTATCCGTCATGGGCAAGGCAAAGGGCAGAATCTGTGGTCATAAAGTGGGTCAGGAACAAGAGCAGGATCAAGAATGCTGTATACTTCAGGCACGAGGCGATCAGACAATCTTGCAGGGAGGCAGAAATTGGGGAGTGCTTAGGAAGCACAGTGCACAGGTGCAGAAGAAGAGAGACTGGGAGTGACACAGGTGATAAGCATGAATGTGATTGCGGTGGAGAAGTAGGCGTGGCATTTGGCAAAGAGCAGAGTTCATGACACGCTGTGCTATTTTAGAGCACTTATGGAGTTTAGAACATTGTTAAGAACATTGCAAGAGTGTGGGAAGGGTTTATAAAGCCTTAAAATATTAAAATATAAATAACGTCCCTCGTGGATTTTAACTTATCTTGGGGTTGTCTGGAACGTAACCCCGTGATAAGTGAGGGACTACTGTTTGCAAAACAACTACTAAAAACAGTACAGCGCAGTTTAAAACCAATTCATTGATACAAATGAATGACTGGGAATCTTCACCTGAGTTTAATATCAGTTAGTTATGAACAAATGCAAATAAGTATGTTTTTAATTTGATATTATTTATGGTCAGATAAGGGTCAAATCGTATGCAGCGTCTGTCCTTGGGCAGTTTGTTCCACAGGTTATGAGCATAAAACAGCATTTCAGCATTAAAATATTGTGAAAACTTTCATGTGAGATTGCTTGCTGTGGTGAACCACTAGAAAGCGAGTGCCAAAAGAAAAGCAACAACATTGAAAAACATCCTCGTTTTGATCTATTTTACTAGAACAGGTCACATATATTTATTGCATTCCATACGGATTTTCCCACATAAATTTATGTGTTGTTAAATATATCTGTCCCTTTTACAGCATCTCAACCTCCACCAGTCCAACTCCTAAAACAACAAACAGGTACTGTATCTCCATATTTAATTAAAAAAAATATGACACTTGCTACGACTGATGTAGTAATCAAAAGATTTAGTGTTATAAAAAGCTGTAACACAATAGAAAACAATAGCAAATAAGTATGTATTTCATTTTATATTATTTATGGTCAGATAAGGGTCGAGTCTGATCTCCTTAGGCAGTTTGTTCCGCAGGTGATAGGCATAAAACTGCATGTCAGCGTTAAAATATTGTTAAATCGTTCATGTGAGATTAATTGCTGTGGCGACCCCCCAAAAAAGGCAGTGCCAAAAGAAAAGAATCAACATTGAAAAAGTCCTCGTTTCGACTTATTTTGCTAGCACAGGTCACATATCTTTATCATATTCTATACAGTCTTTCTAACAAGTTTTATGTGTGTAGTCAAATATATCTGTACATTTTGCAGCATCTCAACCGCCACCAGTCCACCTCCTACAACAACAAACAACAGGTATCTCCATATTTCATCAAATGTTCGAAACATGCAACAACTGATGTAGCAATCAAAAGATGTAGTGCTATGAAAAGCTGTAACAATAGAAAACATTAGCAAATAACTGTGTCTTTAATTTTATTTATCATTATGGCAGCAGTTAAATTCACTTACATCCAAATTACAAAATAAAGGTAATGACTGTCTTAAAGGAGACAAAGGTGTTTTCGTTCGTTTGTTTTTGGTGTTTTTTTTTATAGTGTCATCCTAAAACCTCATTTAACCTAAGGAATTATGAGGCAAGGCAAATTTATTTAAATGGAACATTTTAATTCAGGGTACAGCTCAAGGTGCTTAACAGAAATTTAATAAGACAAAGGCAAAAAAGAAATGCAGACACAGAGACACAACATTTCAAAATTGTAAAGAACAATTACTAAAAGCAGTACTAAATGGTTCAATATCAATTCATTTATACTAAGAAATTACTGAGATTCTTCACCTGCATTTAATATCAGTTAGTTAAAAACAAGTGCAGATAAGTATGTCGTTTAGTTTGAATTATTTATCGTCAGATAACGGTAAAGTCTGATCTATATAGGCAGTTTATTCCACAGGTCAAGGGCATAAAAAAGCATTTCAGCGTTAAAATATTGTCAAATCTTTCATGTACAGTAAAATTACTAGCTGTGGCAACGGGAGCAGCCAAAAGAAAAGCAACAACGTTGAAAATGTTCTGGTTTTCACTTATTTTGCTAGGACAGGTCACATATTGTATTCTACAGTCTTTCCCACATTTTGTTTTTGTGTGTATGTCAAAAATATCTGTACCTTTTACAGCATCACAATCATCATCAGACCACCTCCTCCAACAACAAACAACAGGTATCTCCATATTTAATCAAACGTTTGACACTTGCAACAACTGATGCAGCAATCAAAAGATGTAGTGTTATCAAAAGCTGTAACAATAGAAAACCTTAGCATGATGGAAGATTTAGTTTTTATCATTATGGCAGGTGAATTCACTTAATTCAAATTACATTACAAAGGTGATGACAGCATTATAGGAGAAACAGTTGTTTTTTGTTAGTTTGTTTTTAGGTATTTTTGTATACTATAATCCTTAAAGCTCATTTTAGCTGAAGGAAATACCGCATTTTCCACCGTATAAGTCGCACCAGTCCAAATATGTCTAAAAAAGTTTTTAAAAATCCATAAATACATCGCTTCGCCATATATGTCGCATCTATTATGCGTCACCGCTGACAACACTGAAATGTGGGCTCGTGTTGTGCCAAAATTTGATTGGCTGCCAAATGGTGGCCTCGGATGCGTGGATGGCCTTGATAAGAATTTAACAAGATTAACACTCAAAAATAATTATTTGTTTTTGAGTGTTAATCAAATTATAGCAAAGGTGTATCTCAGTCTAACTTTTCCTTAATAAATGCACTTTGGCTGTCAAATCAGCTGCATTTCAAAAACCGATACGCAGAAGTACGAGCGTGCAAGAGAGGACTCGCTGTGCATATCTTTGAAATTTAACAAGATCTTCACCGGAAACAATTATTTGTTTGCTCGACTTTATAGCAAAGGTGTGTCTCAGTAGAACTTTTACTTAACAAATGCACTTCACTGGTTAAATTAGCTGCATTTCGTCGGGGCGTCGCAGCAAAATTAAGCTGATTTGACGGTTGCTCCAGGCGAGCTGGACGAAGGTGGCAGGCTATGACAAAGTGATTGTGTCATTAATAGTCACGTTTACCTATTACATGAAATAATGCCATGCTAAACTACTAGAGTGCCATCTAGTGGTTGAAAATGGTAATATTCAATATTTTCAGTCAGAATAAATGAAAACAGTCATATCTCAGCCAAAAATTGGTTTATAAATACGGGAAAAAAAATCCATAAATAAGTAGCTTCAGCGTATAAGTCGCAGGGCATGCAAATTATGGAGAAAATCTCAATTTATAGTCCGAAAAATACAGTATGACGCAAGACAAATTTATTCATGTGGAACGTTTTGTACTAAGGTGCTTTGCATAATATGAAGAAGTTAACAAGCACAAGGTAAAAAAAGACATAAAAACACAAATATAGTGGTGATTGAATGTTTGTGAACCCTTTAGAATTTTCTATATTTCTGCATAAATATAACCTAAAACATCATCAGATTTTCACACAAGTCCTAAAAGTAGATAAAGAGAATCCAGTTAAACAAATGAGGCAAAACTATTATATTTAGTCCAAAAAAGTTAAATCTGGTCCTCTGGACATTCAAAAAAACAAAAGCAAAACAAAGCAAAAGCAAAAAAAAATAATCTAGAAACGTTTCGTCTCTCATCCAAGAGACTTCCTCAGTCTGAGGTGCTGTTTTCAGCTCAGTCTCTTAAATAGCACCTTCTTAGAGTGGATCAACCAGTTTTGCTGCTGACAACCAAAACCAGCTGATCACATGCTCAAGAAGGACCATCAGCCTAACAATGGGTCATTAGCACACTGATGGCTGTTTACTACTCACAGAGGGCTGAGTGATACTAGCAATCACAGCATTGTAAGAGGGGGACAGTTGAACCCGGAGGCCTCCACCCCTGTTTAATGATGGACGATTTCTTTTCACAAAGATGACCTCCTTTACTCCTCTCTCAAACCATCGTTCCTCTCTGTCCAGGATGTGAACATCTTCACCTGGATTATTGAGCATGCATCAGGATATTATATTTAGTCATTTATTTATTGAGGAAAATGATCCATTACATATTTGTGAGTGGCAAAAATATCTGAACCCTTGCTTTCAGTATCTGGTGTGTCACCCCACTCCCCCCCCC
>NC_056502.1:13026070-13034624 GCF_014905685.2 Nematolebias whitei
ACCAGCTTGGAGGAATTTTAGCCCATTCCTCCATACAGAACAGCTTCAACTCTGGGATGTTGGTGGGTTTCATCACATTAACTGCTCACTTCAGGTCCTTCCACAACATTTGGATTGGCTTAGGGTCAGGACTTTGACTTGGCCTTTCCAAAACATGAACGTCATTCTTCTTGAACCATTCGTTGATAGAACCACTTGTAAGCTTAGGGTCATTGTCTTGCTGCTTGACCCACCTTGGTGGAACAACCTACCCCCCAACATTAGGCATGCCACCTCCCTTCCTGTGTTCAAATCCCTGCTAAAAACATATCTGTTCTCTCTGGCGTTTCATACTGTGTGAGTTGATTTAGTATATCTTGTTCCATGTCTTCATTTTAATGCTGTTGTTTTAATTTTTTAAGATATATTCTTACTGCTTTTTATTTCTCAGTGTTACCCTTAGTGTTAAGCACTTTGATAACAGTTTATCTGTTTTAAATTGTGCTCTATAAATAAATATGACTTGACTTGACTTGACCTTCTCTTGAGATTCAGTTCATGGACAGATGTCCTGACATTTTCCTTTAGAATTTTCTGATATAATCCAGAAATCATTGTTCCATCAATGATGCAAGCCATCCTGGCCCTGAAGCTGCAAAACTGGCTCAAACCATGATAGTACCACCACCATGTTTCACAGATGGAATAAGGTTCTTAAGCAGGAATGCAGAGTTTTCCTTTCTCCAAACATAACACTTTTCGTTTAATCCAAATAGTTCTATTTTGGTTTCATCCGAACACAAAACATTCTTCCAGTAGCCTTCTGGCTTGTCAACATGATCTTTAGCAAACTGCAGATGAGCAGCCATGCTCTTTTTGGAGAGTAGTGGCTTTCTCCTTGCAACCCTTCCATGCACACCATTGTTGTTCAGTGTTCTCATGAAGAAGGACTGAGTAACATGTGCCATTGTGAGAGAGGCCTTCAGTATATTAGAAGTTACCTTAGGGTACGTTGTGACCTCGTCCACTATTCCACACCTTGTTCTTGGAGTAATCTTTGTCTGCCGACCTCTCCTGGGGAGGGTAACAACAATCTTGAATTTCCTCCATTTGTGCACAATCTGTCTGACTGTGGATTCATTCCAAAATCTTTAGAGATGGTTTTGAAACCTTTTCCAGCCTGATGAGCATCAACAGCTCTTTTTCTGAGGTCCAAACATGTTGTGAAGACAGACTTTGATAGACCCCTGATCTTTAAACCAAATAGAGTTCCCACTCATTTCTCTGATCATCATCTTGATGATTGAAAACACTTGACTCTAATTTCAACTTCAAAGTAACTGCTAATCCTAAAGGTTCAGATACCTTTGTCACTCACAAATATGTAATAGTGGATCATTTTCTGCAATAAATAAATGACCAACTACAATATTTTTGTCTCATTTGTTTAACTGGCTTCTCGTTATCTACATTTAGGACTTGTGTGAAAATCTGCTGTTGTTTTAAGTCATTTTTTATGAAGAAATACAGAAAATTCTAAAGTGTTCACAAACATTCAAGCACCACTGTACACACCCACACACACAGATACAAAATTTAAAAATTACACAAAACAATAACTGAAAGCTAGGGTCAGGTCTGATCTGCTTATATAGTTTGTTCCACAGATAATGGGCATGAAACACCATTTCAGCGTTAAAATATTGTCAAATCTTTCATGTACAGTAAAATTACTAGCTGTGGCAACGGGAGCAGCCAAAAGAAAAGCAACAACGTTGAACATGTTCTGGTTTTCACTTATTTTGCTAGGACAGGTCACATATTGTATTCTACACAGTCTTTCCCACAGTTTGTTTTTGTGTGTTGTCAAATATATCTGTATCTTTTACAGCATCTCAATCTCCACCAGTCCATATCCTAAAACAACAAACAACAGGTATCTCCATATTTAATCAAATGTTCAACACTTGCAACAACTGCTGTAGCAATCATTATAATTAGTGTTATGAAAAGCTGTAACACAATAGAAAACATTAGAACGATGGAAGATTTTATATCATTGTGGTATGTAAATTCACTCATATTCAAACTACATGACAAAGGTGATGACAGCCTTAAAGGAGACAGGCTTTTTTTTTTTTTTGTTAGTTTGTTTCATAGAAATTTTTTATAACATCATCCTAAAAGCTTATTTTAGCCTAAAGAGTTATGAGGCAAGGCAAATTTATTCATATGGAACATTTTATACGAGGGTAAGGTGCTTAACAGAATGTGAACAAGTTAACAAGAACAAGGCAAAAAAGTCATGGACACACAAACACACCAACACACAAACTGTAAAAATTAATCATGTGAGATCGTTTGCTGTGGCGACACCCCAAATTAGGCAGTGCCAAAAAAAAAAAAAAAAAGCACCAACATTGAAATAATCCTTTTTTTTAACTTATTTTGCTATAACACAGGTCACATATATTTATTGTATTCTACACAAACTTTCCCACATTTGAGAGTGTGTTGTCAAATATATCTGTACCTTTTACAGCATCACAATCATCACCAGACCACCTCCTCCAACAACAAACAACAGGTATCTCCATATTTAATCAAACGTTTGACACTTGCAACAACTGATGCATCAATCATTAGATGTAGTGTTTTAAAAACTGTAACACAATAGCAAACATTAGTGTGCTGCAATATTGTTTATCATGGCAGGTAAATTCACTTATGTACATTCAAATCACAGTTTAAAGGTAGCGACAGCGTTGAAGGAGAGACACGTGTTTTTGTTCGGTTTTTTTAGGTATTTTTTGTAGTGTCATCCTAAAACCTCAGTTTAGCCTAAGGAATTATGAGACAAGGCAAATTGAATCATGTGGAGCAAAATATAGCACAACTCAAGTTGTTTAACAAAATTTTAGCAAGAACAAGGCAAAATGAAAAATGCACACACACGTACAGACTGAAATATTTAAAATTGTAAAAAAACAATCACTAAAATCAGTATGAAACAGTTCAATATCAATTCACTGATACTAAGAAATGACTGAGAATCTTCACCTGCATTTAATATCAGTTGGTTAAAAACAAGTGCAGATACGTATGCATTTTATTTTGAATTAATTATGGTCAGATAACGGTCAAGTCTGATTTGCTTAGATTGTTTGTTCCACAGGTGATGGGCATGAATCAGCATTTCAGCGTTAAAATAGTCACATATTTCATTTAAAATTGCTTGCTGTGGCGACGGGAGCAGCCAAAAAAAAAATCAACAATGTCGAACATTTTCTTGTTTTGACTTATTTTGCTAGCACGGGTCAAATATACTGTATTTATTGTATTCTACACATATTTTCCCACATGTGTATGTGTGTTGTCAAATATATTTATCTTTTACAGCATCTCAAACACCACCAGTCTACGTCCTCCAACATCAACCAACAGGTATCTCCGTATTTAATCACACGTTCAACACTTGCAACAACTGATGTAGCAGTCATTATAATTAGTGTTACAAAAAGCTGTAACACAACAGAAAACAGAACAATGGAAGATTTTTTACCATTATGGCAGGTAAATTCACTTACATTCAAATTACAATATAAAGGTCATGATGCCTCAAAGGAGACGGAGGTGTTTTTTTATTAGTTTGTTTTTATTTAAGTTTTTATGGTGTCATTCTAAAACCTTATTTTAGCCTAAGGAGTTAAGAGGCAAGGCAAATTTATTCATACAGAACATTTATACCATTTTATACCAAGGTGCTTTACAGAATATGAGCAAGTTAATAAGAACAAGGCAAAAAAAGGCATATGTACACACACAAACTGACAAAAAAATTTAAATTGTAAAAAAAAAAAAAAAACATTTACTAAAAGCAGTACTAAATATTTTAATGTAAAATGAATCAAGAAAAACCATGAATATATAAAAAAATGAAATTGAATAAACATTGAAAAAAAATCATGAAATGTAATAAATTAATAGAATGACATTTATGAAAGCAAAGTTCGAAATACATGGGGTAGGTAGGCCACAAAATTTTTAGAATCATATGTAGTGTTTAAGCCATGAACAAACTGACTTTTAATCCCAAAAGGCCTCATAAGTGCAGTGGGTGTGGTGGGACCTTTCTTTTCAAGTTCTGTAATGTAGTTAATATCCAGGCATTCATCACAGTTTTTGTATTCTATTCCTTTTATTGTCAAATAACACTTTGACTTTTACAGGATCTTAATCATCAACAGCACACCTCTTACAACAACAGACAACAGGTATCTGCACATTTAACCCTTGTTCTTTGGGGGGGAATCAGCTATTCATTTATTTTTGTCCATGTTTATTTAGTACATTTTTGGTTGCAGTCAACAAACACATTTTTTGTTCTGACAATGTCTAAAAATCATCCATCTCTGATTTTGCTCTCTCTGACAGACCTCCCCCAACCTCCCTGGTCTTTTATATTCAAAATAACTTTGTATTAATCATGAATGGGGCAGCATGGTGGTGCAGTTGGTAGAGCTGCTGCCTCTCAGTGAGCAGGTTGCCCCAGTTCAAATCCCAGTTAGGGGGCCTTTCTGGGTGGAATTTGCATGTTCTCTCCGTGCATGCGTGGGTTTTCTCCAGGTACTCTGGTTTCCTCCCACAGACCAAAAGCATGCATGTTAGGCTAATTGGTAACTCTAAATTGTCCCTAGGTGTGAGTGAGAGAGTGAATGGTTGTTTGTTTCTATGTGTCCCTGTGATGGACTTGCGACCCGTCCAGGGTGTACCCCGCCCCTCGCACAGTGAATGCTGGACATGGGCACCAGCGACCCCCGTGACCCAAAATGGAATAAACGGGTAAAGATAATGGATGAATGGATGGATATTCTAACCCTACTTTTTATGCTTTTAATAATGCTATGATTTTTATTCAGGATCTCAATCACCCCTGGTCGACTTCCTACAACAGACATTAAAAACTTAGTAAATAAAACTTTTTACTCAAACGTTTTACACTTGAAACACTTGATGTAATTAATAAAAATGTGGTAATATGGAAAAGTGGAACAAAATAAAGAAAATTTACATTCTGATTTTTTTTTATCTAATTTACAATGAACATACATAGATTACAACAAACATTTACAGCAAGCACAAAAATACACAATACTTTTTTATCTGTTTGTTTAAAGTATTTTTTTAATTTATTTTATTTTTATTGTCAATTTAACAGCTCATTTTATGCTGATGATATTAGGGGCTTTATGTAAAGTAAAGGGGAAAAAAAATGAACGAACAATAATTGAAAGAGAAAACATTGCAAAACTGCCAAATGTGTAACTTTTATGGGTATGGATACAGAAGATTTTGAAAATATTTGTTTTTAGACAAGGCTAAACTAATTTTTAAATCACAAAAGTTCTCATAAGTGCTGTGGTCATGGTGGCAGCTTTGTTTTCAAGTTCTGTAATATAGTTAATGCCCAGGCATTCATCAGTTATTATATGTTCTGCACTATTTTGCTTTAGACTTTCTTTTTAGTCAAATAATCATTTGATTTTTACAGGACCTCTTCCAACACCAGTCCACCTCCTACAACAGACAACAGGTATCTTCACAATTAATCTGAATTTTTACATGCAAAAATGGCATGAAAACAGACAAGGAACTGTAATGTGTATTTAAAGTAAATTTGCATTTATAGTTTTAGTTCAATCGTTTTTTTTAGTTTGGGGTTCATGTACAAAAAATAAAAGAAAAAACATGAACCATAACTAAATTAAAAAATATATAATAATTGAAAATGTAAATATAATTAAAAGAATAAATCACTGCATTTCATAGTTCATTGCATAATCTTATCCAAGTAATATGATAATAAAATTTATTTGAAAAATAATAAGTTAAAATAAAGTAAGTTCTCAGCTCCCCGACTTGGTGCCTGTGTGTTGGAGTTTTCCCCGGTAGATGAGAGGGTAGCTTCCCTTTGCTTTCGTGCAGGGAATGGGCTCTGACTGTTGTTTGTGGCTATGCGCCAAACAGCAGTTCAGAGTATCCGGCCTTCTTGGAGTCTTTGGTGGGGTGCTAGAAGGTGCACCAGCTGGGGACTCCTTTATTCTGCTGGGGGACTCCACTGCTCGCGCGGGTAACAACAGTGTGATCTGGAGGGGTGTGATTGGAAGGAACGACCTCTCTGATTTGAACTTAAGCAGTGTTCTGTTGTTGGACTTCTGTACTAGTCATAGTTTGTCCTTCGCAAACACCATGTTTGTGGATGCAGTAAGAGTGTCCGCAAGTGCACTTGGCACCAGGACGCCATACGTTGTAGATCGATGATTGACTTTGTAGTTGTGTCATCTGATTTTCGACTGTTTGTTTTGGACGTATGGGTGAAGAGAGTAGCTGAGCTGTCAACTGGTCACCACCTGGTAGTGAGTTGGATCAGACAGCGAGAGAAGATGCCGGACAAACCTGGTAGACACAAACGTGTAGTGAGGGTTTGCTGGGAACACCTGGCAGAAGAACCCATCAGAACAAGCTTCAACTCAGACCTCTGGAAGAGCTTTAACCACATCCAGGCTGAGGCAGGGGACATTGAGTCAGAGTGGGCCATGTTCTGTGACTCAATTGTTGAAGTGGCTGCCTTGAGCTATGGCTGCAAGGTTGTTGGTTCTTCTTGCAGTGGCCATCCTCAAACTCGGTGGTGGACACCCTGAGTTAGGGAGACTGTCAAGCTGAAGAAGGAGTCCTATCGGTCCTTGTTGGCTGCCCACCAGCCAACAAGGACTGATAGGACTCCTTCAGAGGCAGCTGAGGAGTACTGGAGAGCCAAGCAGTCTGCAGCCGTGGCTGTTGTTGAGGCAAAAGCTCAGATGTGGGAGGAGTTCGGTGAGGCCTTGGATGAAAACTCTCGGTCGGCTCCGAGGAGATTCTGGCAAACCACCAGGTAGCTGAGGAAGGGAAAGCAGTTCTTTACTAACATTGTGTTCAGTGAAGGTGGGGTGCTGTTGACCTCAAACAATGATGTCATCAGGAGGTGGAAGGAATACTTCTTGGACCTTCTCTATCCCACAGGCACATCTTCCATGGAGGGAGCAGCATCGGATGACTTCGGGGCTGGCCTGGCCATAACTGTGGCCAAGGTAGTTAAAAAGCTCTGTGGATGTTGAGGGACTATCTTGGTTAACATGCCTATGCAACATCGCATGGACATCGGGGGAAGTGCCATTGGATTGGCAGACTGAGGTGGTGGTCTCCCTCTTCAAAAAGGGGGACCGGAAGGTGTGCTCCAATTATAGGGGCATCAGTCTCCTTAGACCCCCTGGTAAGGTCTATTCAGTGGTACTGGAGAAGTGAGTCAGATCGTTGGTAAAACCTCAGATACAGGAGGAACAATGTGGGGATCTGGCCTGACGGTGGAACACTGGACCAGTTCTTTACCCTCACTAGGATCCTTGAGGGGTCATGGGAGTTTGCCCATTCAGTCTGTATGTGTTTTGTGGACTTGGAGAAGGCATTCAGCCATGTTCCTCGGGGTAAATTGTGAGGGGTGCTCCATGAATATGGGAATGGGGGCCTGTTGTTACGGGCTTTTCAGTCCCCATACAAGTGGTGCAAGAGTTTGGTTTGCATTGCCCAAGTCGGACCCCTTCAGTATGGGAGTTGGACTCCACCAGTACTGCCTGTGGTCACTGATTCAATTCATAACTTTTATGGACAGAATTTCTTGGTGCAGCTAGGGGGCAGAGGGACTCCGGTTTGGTGGCCTCAGGATTCCATCTCTGCTTTTTGTAGATGTTGTGGTCTTGTTCGCATCGTCGTGCCGTGTTCTTCAACTCTCACTGTAGCTATGCACAGCTGAGTGTGAAGCAGCTGGGATGAGAATCAGCACCTCCAAATCTGAGGCCATGGTCCTCAATTGGAAAAGGATGGATTGCTCTCTTCAGGTTGAGGGTGAGGTTCTCCCTCAAGTGGAAGAGTTCAAGTATCTTTGAGTTTTGTTCACGAGTGAGGGAAGAATGGAGCGTGAGATTGACTGACAGATTGGTGCAGCATCTGCAGTTTTGCAGACTCTGTACAAGTCTGTTGTGGTGAAGAGGGAGCTGAGCTGTAAGGCAAAGCTCTCTATTTACCGGTCGGTCTATGTTCCTACCCTCATCAATGGTCATGAACTCTGGGTAGTGACCGAAAGAATGAGACTGTGGAAACAGGGGGTTGAAATGAGTTTCTTCCAAGGGGTAGTTGGACTCTCCCTTAGATATAGGGTGAGTTATGTTATCTGGGAGAGACTCAAAGTAGAACTGTTTCTCCTCCATATTGAGAGGAGCCAATTGAGGTGGTTCGGGCATCTGGTGAGGATGCTCCCTGGACGCCTCTCTAGGCAGGTGCTTGGGGCATGTCCGACTGGAAGGAAACCCCGCGGTTGGCCTGGGAACACCTTGAAATCTTCCCAGAAGAGCTGGAAGAGGTGGCTGTGGAAAGAGATGTCTGGGTCTCCCTGCTCAAGCTGCTGCCCCCACGACCCAACTTCAGAACAAGCGGAAGAGGATGGATGGATGGATGGATGGATGGATGGATGGATGGATGGATG
>NC_056502.1:13034724-13039626 GCF_014905685.2 Nematolebias whitei
GATGGATGGATGGATGGATGGATGGATGGATGGATGGATGGATGGAGTTTTCAGCCCCAACCAGACAGATTTTTGGATTACAAAAGTGGTTATGATGAGGTCTTGCTTTTCATATTTTGTAACATAGTTATTACTTAGAATTAATTATTCTAACATTGTTTTTTATACTTCCTTTTTGTTTTTAGTAATGCTGTGATTTTTTTTCAGGCTCTCAACTACCACCAGTCCACCTCCTCCAACAACAAAAGATGACAGAAGGTAACTTGAACTTTTTAAACTTGCAACAATTGTTGTAAAAAGCTATAATGGAATAAAGAACATAAAAATGATGTAAAAATTTACATTACTTTCATAGGTGAATTCATTTCATTCATTCATTCTTTCATTCATTACTCACTTGTAAATGAGTCGTCGAGGCTCAATGTGATTTATCTGTTTAAATAAAGGTTGAATTTACATAAAAATTACATTATAAAGGTGTAGTTTATCCTACGTTGCTTTTAGATCAAATTAAAACTTTTTTTCCCTGTGTGTTTTGGTTATTTGTTACAAAAAAGCAATTGCACTTACTGACACCAAAACCAAAACCAGGTCTGAAAAATGGATTTTATTTTATTTTTTGTCAAAATTCTCTGCATTGTTTTACTGGAAAATACAATTTATGTGAATGCAAATATATTAATGCATGCACATAATGGTATAAATCAAGAGTTAAGAGTTATGTATTTAAGTGAGACGATCAAAAAGCTCAATAAGCCACAAAGTGGCTAATTTAGCTGCTTAAACTACTTACCATTTATTGTATATAATGCTGTGATTGTATTTCTTTCTGCTGTAGTATTTTTGGGTTCGCTCCTGCTGTGGTGTCCTCTCCCTTCCTCATTCTCCTGCTGACGTTGCTGTTTTTGGTTCAGTAAGGTGCTCCTCCAATTCACATCATCTGCCTCTGAAATGACAGCATCATAAAGTTTCTAATACACAGTATATGTTTTGCTTTTAAAATGATTAAAGAGCAATCCTACCATGTTTTTCCAGGAATATGTTGGGTGTATGGGTTTATTGCTAAACTTGAAAAGTCAAGCATACTTGTGTATAATTAACATAAAATGTCTCATTATCCCTCTGCTATCATGACATTTGGTGATGTAACCATTTTTGTTGGAAAGGATTTGTACATTATTAATTAAAAAACTGATTTGTTTTTGTGATTATGAATGCAGTTGATCATATTATGAATGCTATATTTAACCACATGCTAATATATTTTACTATAGGTCTTGGTGGTTGTCAAAAAATAAAGAAAAGTGTCAAACTACAAATGTGTGGTCTAATTAGCACATTATTTTGTACGGAAGGTGAAATAATATTTATTTTGTTTCAACACATATACAGTAACCTCTGACCACTTGTATTTGCTGCTTTTTCCCAGGAAAAGTTTATTTTTATTTTTATTGGGTTTGTTTTCATGAAGATGACTGTTAAATCCTGTCAAGGGACTCTAGGTGCGACATTAAAAAAATAGTCTGTCCCTTTCCTCAAATCACAACCATCCATCCATCCATCCATTTTCTTTACCCGCTTATTCCATTTTGGGTCACGGGGGTTGCCGGTGCCCATGTCCAGCAATCACTGTGCGAGGGGCGGGGTACACCCTGGACGGGTCGCAAGTCCATCACAGGGCCACATAGAGACAAACGAGACAAACAACCATTCACTCTCTCACTCACACCTAGGGACAATTTAGAGTTACCAATCAGCTCAACATGCATGTTTTTTGGTCTGTGGGAGGAAACCGAAGTACCCGGAGAAAACCCACGCATGCACGGAGAGAACATGCAAACTTCACCCAGATAGGCCCCCGGACCGGGATTTGAACCAGGGACCAGCTCGCTGAGAGGCAGCAGCTCTACCAGTTGCGCCACCGTGCTGCCCCAAATCACAACCAGTGCAATGTAAAGTCTCAAAAATAAAATTACTTTTTTTACAGTTCAAATTATGTATACACAATAAAGCAAACAATTTCTGGGAGAACAACAGTCTAAACAATAAGCAAAACTTGTTTTTGAGGCAGTGCTGCCTAAAACCTATTAATATAATAAAAAATACAATATAAAACAAACCAAAAGACATCCACTAAATCAGACTTCTAAATCTAATAAAAATAGATGCAGTTGATCAAAAGAAAATGGCAGTTCAGCTTTTGTGATATATAATTACAAGGAATGAAATGTATTGTGTCAATGCTGAGGAGTAAGTGGCACAAAATTGACAAAATATTATATAAAGTGCAGTAACCTCTGATTGATGATGTATGATGCCTCAGTCTTTAGCTACAGGCTACAGCTCAAATGGTTTGTATCAACTTCTTTTTAGTTTAGATACTAAAATAGACGACTACTTGCTGCAGCTAAATGACTTAAATCAAAGACAGAGATGTTTGGACTGCATTTTTTGTTTGTTTTTTTAACAAAACAATTTGCTGAATTTCTCTAAACTGCTGATATTATTTATTCAACCTTTATTTAGACAGGTAATCCCATTGAGCCTCGAGGACTCATTTACAAGAGAGACCTGATTTCAACAAAGAAAGATGACAACAATGGACAACAGCAACAACAATAAACAATTATAAAAAGTCATACTGCAGTTTTTTTTTGTTGTTTGTTTTTTTTTACAAATAGGATGGCTAAAAGAAAAAGGTAACAAAAAAACAGCTAGATTCTAAGGCGAATGTAGAAAACTAAAAACAGGAACATGTCTGCGTTGGTCCCTGCCAGGAGTCCAACAAATTCTTAAAGCCACTTAAAGAGGTCAAGGGCAAGAGCTTCAAATCTTTTTGTAAGATATTCCAGGAAACAGGAGCGGAGTAGGAGAAGGCCCTTTTGCCTAGTTCAGTCCTCATTGAGGGAACACTGCAGGTAATAATGTCCTGATAATAATTATCAAACCAACACACACAGACATGTGTGTATGTATGTATATAAATATATATACAAATTCTTTTTTCTGCTTTTCCCTCTTCAGGGGTTGCCAAAGCGAGTCATCCTTCTCCATCTCACTCTGTCCTCTGCATCCACTGTCCTGACTCCTTCTACCAATATACCCACTGTCCCACCTCTGGGCATGTCCAAACTATCTCAATCTGGTCTCTCTAACTTTATTTCCCAGTTCTTCAACCTGTGCTGTATTTCTCATTATCTCATTCCTAATCTTATCCAAGAAGGAACTCAACATCTGACTTTCTGCCACTTCCAGTTCTTTCTCCTGTCTTTTTGTTAATGCCACTGAGAAGTTCAGTCAACTGGGACAGACTCAGAGTAGAATCGCTGCTCCTCAACAATGAGAGGAGCCAGTTGAGGGGGTTCAGGCAGCTGGTAAGGATGCTCCCTGGGCCCCTCTCTAGGTAAGTGCTTCAGGCATGTCTGACTGGGAAGAGACCTCACGGAAAACGGAGGACACACAGGAAAGACCGGTAGATCCCTCTGTTGGCTTGGGAATGCCTTGGAATCCTCCCAGTAGAGCTAGAAGAGGTGGCTGTGGAAAAATATGTCTGGGCCTCCTCGCTCAAGCTGCAGCTTGAGAGACCAGACTTAGGAACAAGTGGAGGATAATGGATGAATGGATGGTTGGATAGATTTCAAAAAAATTATTGAAATACACACATCAACATCTAACTGATTAGTTTGAACAAGATACAGTGGCATAAACTAAAGAGGTATAAATAATATTAAAATAATAGATAAAATGGTGGGTTTTTTATTGACTAATTAGTCATGTGTGAAACACTACAACAACTGGCACATGTACCTGACAATTGCTGTGAATCGTTTAGATGCATTGTTAAAAACTTTCAAAACAATTAAATTGGTCGATATAGTACATTCTAGTAAATTATGTTTAATTTGGAAATTTGCACTTATCAAACAATTCATTTATAAACTATAAATATTGTTAATACACATTTCAGCTGTGGCTGAGTAGTTAGAGCAGTCGTACTTTAACGGGAGAGTTGGGGGTTTGATTCCAGCAGCGGTCACATGTTGAAGTGTCCCTGGGCAAGACACTGAACCCCTCATTGCCTCTGATGTGTGTCCCATCAGTGTATGAATGTGATAAGATTAGTCTCTATAAAATGATTTGTTCACTCGAGCTTTGTAGAGATGTAGAGCGCTGTATGAATGTGTGTGCATGGGTAAATGAAGGCAGAGATTGTGTTGTAAAGTGCTTTGAGTATCTTGATTAGATAGAAAAGTGGCATATAAATACAGTCCATTTACTATTTACTTCAATAATTTGCCATATTGAAAAAAAAAAATTAATAGCATTAACACCTGGTAACTAACTGTTTAGACACAACTGAGTAATCCAAAACATTCTGTCTAAAGAACAACATGTGAAAATAAAGCATGTGACAAAAACAAGACGTTTCTGTCTTGAAAAATCCCAACATGCTGACACATCTGATGATACTCCCAGCAATGACACACACTGCAAAACTGACAAAAAAAAAGAATGCCAGGTGTGTAACATTGTGTTTTAATGATGACTTAAACCTCTGAGTTTGGTGAGCTTCTCATTTGTAGTTAAACAGACAGAGTGGCTGGAGGTAATCAGGTGTCAAATAAATTAAACCAAATTCAAGAGAACTAAGATAAATCCATAGTAAAGGTCACAATTTAATATTTGCTTTTGCTCAGAACTCAAGATGAAAAGCTACATTTTCCTTATGATCAGTTTGGTACTTCCATCAGCATTCTCCATGACTCTAGTAAGTACTTTTATTTGTACGTATACTGCACTTATAAACTTTAAGCTTTACTTTGTGCATAAGCTTTGCTATGCAAAAAAGAATATGAAGTAAGACAGCCTTATACCAGATTAAAAACTGGTGTCATAAAATGT
>NC_056502.1:13040026-13045706 GCF_014905685.2 Nematolebias whitei
AACACTGTTGGGATGCAACTGAAGCAAAAACAATCAAAATCACATATGGACTGTAATAATTTACTTTTGGATGTAGCTGTCAACATTTTTGAACAGACAGAAAAATAATGCAACTGAATGTTTTACATTATCTCTTTCTGAATCTTTATGTCATGTCTTATGCATGTTTCTTTTCTGTATACGTTGAAACAATTTCTCCTGTACTGTATTGATGAGTGTACATTTACACTGTCACAACGTGCTTCTTTTGTATAAAAGGATGCAGAAACAGTAACGGGTTAATTTTACTGAACTTCATATGACTTCTGCAAAAGTTTTAGGCATTGGAAAATTCAGTTTTCATTTCAAACGTGAAAAAACATATTGTTCTTTTTTGATTTTTTTTTTTTTTGCATCTACAACATTACTCAAGTATTGTTAGAGATGTGCATTTATTTATTACCTGAAATGATCTACAATTATTTATCTGTAGAAGCTACATAAGTTGATGCAAAGTACGTTAAAAAAAAAGTTAAATGTTGAAATAGCGAGTACTTCTCTTAAAATGGTACTTGTGACAATATGTGTAGTTATATATTAAAGAATATGAGTGGTGTTGGTTCAAATTTAGATTTTTATTGTATTATTGTTATTATGCATGTTGACAATCCTTGATTATGTTTTAATCCAGATAGAACCTGACATAATGGGTAAGTGCTTTTATTGTCCTACTGTTTATTGTCCAGCTTATTTATAAAACAATATACAGTATTTTAACAATTAATGTGATGTGAAGAATTTTATTTCTTTTTTAGACATTGGTGAAAATAAGAAAAATACAGATGGTAAGGCAATATTATTAATGTTATAATTTTAAATAAAATTAATGAAACAACAGTGTAGTCACTTAATTTTATTTTTGCACTTTAAAATGTGTTTATGACTAACTTTTAGTATCTTATTTCTGTTTAAAATAAATTTTATTTTATCTTAGATTTGTTACTTGATGATATTCATAAGGTAAGTTTATTAAATGGTTTATTTTATTAACAAATACATTTAAAACATCTTTTTTATTAAAATATGCAATGAAGACATGTTTTGTGCCTTAAACATTTAATGCCTTGTATATCATAGGCTCCAAACCGAAAAAGAAGCACCACACTTGGTGGGGACAAACTGTGGCCATCCCCAGTACCCTATACCTTGGATAATGGCCTTGGTAAATATCACTGTGTTTTGTAGTATTTATTTGGGTTCATTTTTATGTGGTCAGTGAATATTAAAATGATTTTAAACCATTGTGTAACGTTTAGGAAACAGTCAAGAAGATGTTGTCCCATAGGGAAAAAACATGGCAGGTTTAAGTATGAATGTTATGTGAATATATCTGAATTACACTGACCTTAAGTGTGAGTGTGTGCATGCATGGTTGTCTGTCACTCACTGGTCCTGTGATGGACCATCATCCTGTACAAGGTGCACCATGCTCCCACTAACCACTGGAAACAGACATCAGTTATCTGCACTTACACAGGATCAAGAAAGCCTAGAAAATGAATGAATTCAATAGTTTGTTACCCACTGGGCTAATAGGTAAACATTTAATGGTTGTTATAGCCTTTACAAATTAAAATCTAAGATTTTTATGTTTATTTCCACATTACAATCTTATGAACAACGGAAGAAATGAACGCCAAAGGAATCATCCTGAGAGCATTTGACCAATTCAGGATAAAGTCGTGCATTGACTTCAAAGCAAAGGACTCAGAGGATTATTACCTTTCTATCCAAAACTTAAATTGGTATGTATACTTTTTTGCTTTTACTTTAATAGGTGTCCTAAGTAATTAGCCGAGGTTGCAACAATGCACACACACACACTTGTCTATAAATGCTTTGTTGTAGTAGCCCTTTTGGCATAAAGACGTCCTCGTTCCACAACACCTGACACAGACCTTGACAATCAAGCACTTTACAGTCCATCATACATCATTTCTAAGTCTCTCGCTTCAGAGGTTGGCAGCACCAGGGTTTAAACCACTAATCTTCCATTCCAAAGTCATACAAACTGCTCGAAACAATCAGCAGATCAACGAAACAACCTCAGATAGCTCTGCCCAAACGGCTGCAGTGCTAGGAACAGCTAAGATACTAGACCGAATTCTCAAACTTCTAGGCCTCTAGAAGAGAACTTGAACTTAAAGTGAAAGGTGTGGCTGCCTATTCAAAAAAGGGTTTAAAAAGAGTTAAGCGGAGTTTAAAAAAAAATAGGAAAACAAATCACACAGCTAAACACCCAGCTAGCCCTATTTTTCCACGTGGCTGTTGTACGATCCACTTCAAGCTTGGCTTGACTGTCATAAGCCTGAAAGCTTGAAGGTTCTGTGCAATGAATTTGACGTTCCTGCTATCTCCATCTTACATCCTGCTAGTATGAGCTGGACTTCTCAGGACTCCTGTCTGACATGGTCCTCTACCTCTATTGCTCTTGTGCTGCCATGATTAATGCATCTGTGCTGTCCTTCAGTCCAGCCCTCTCTGCCGCCGATAGGTTTTGTCGTTATCAGACACTTCCTTATTCTGCCAGAAGTACATTCCACACAGAGTATTTTTTTTTTTTCATTTAGCCTTTATTTATCCAGGTTAGTCTCATTGAGCCACGAGAACTCATTTTCAAGAGAGACCTGTTTAGGGAGCACATGGTGGGGGTTAAGGGCCTTGCTCATGGGCCCAGAGTGGGGCGAATGAGGGTGGGGGCAAGTGTGGGTGTTTCACCTACCCCACCCACAATTTTGATGTTGTCGGGGCCGGGGCGTGAACCGGCGATCTTCGGATCACAAGCCCACCTCTCTAACCTCTGTGCCACCACTCCCCCTAATTATTATTAGTATTATCTTTCCAGAATGGCTCCTCTTGTTCCTCCTCTTCTACATTGGATTTCATTGGTCTGAGACATTCAGTAGTTTATCATTGGGGGCTTTTTTTCTCGATGTACTCCAGAGTCTTGGTTTTGTATGGATTCATTAAAACATGCATATAGCACATCAATTGCTGAAAACAGCTGAATAACCATGTAAAATAAAACATACAAGCAAAAATGTATCACTTATGTGTATCCTGTCTTTAAAAATGGCAGCAATTAGTTATGATACTACTTGTAAAATCACGATTTTAAATTTCTGTTAATGGCATATAAAAATGTTAGTATTGCAAAATGCTACACCTTACGTGTACATTGTATTTCGTATACAACAGGTTGTATGACAGTAGGTATTAAATGCGCTTCAGTCTTTTGCAAGTCTTTTTACCAAAGTTTTGGGAAACAATTGTTAAAAAATTTTATCAGTCTGTTGTGTTTGTTGTGCTGCGGTCACACATTTCACTCGTGATAACAAAGTGGGTTGTAATTCCATTGTCTTGATGATAAGTAAGAAAATCTAAGAAAATATTCAGTAACTACGCATTTTAAATGGTTCTACTTGTGCTTTGATTTATTTATTTATTTTTAATTAGATTTTAGGTATGAATTCTAACATTTATTCTGTTATCTTTACCGACCAGTCTTTTTTTTTTATTCTAGGTGTTGGTCTTATGTTGGCCGAGAGCTTACAAATGGACAGAACCTCTCCATTGGAGTGGGTTGTGATTACCTTGCCATTGTTGAACACGAGCTTCTTCATGCTCTTGGTTTCCACCATGAACAGTCTAGATATGACAGAGATGCCTATGTGAAGATTGTTGTAGAAAACATCTTAAAAGGTTCAACACTTTTGTTTTTAGCCTTTATATTTCATTTATACTGTATATATCAAGATGTGTGAACCACATCAATGTTTAACTACCCAGTACCGGTGACATTTACAGCAAGAATCTCCAAAGTGTTTTGAATGAACAAGATAAAATACTTTCTTACAGTTTGCCTTATACAATCTAATCAATGTTTGTGTTTTTAGCTACTACGACTCTTTAAATGTTTTCATTGCAATATTCTGTGTTGATCTTTTTGAGCTTTTGTATGTGATGTCTAGGTCATGAAGCAAATTTTGAAAGGATCAGTAGTGAAAACAGTACCACACATGGAGTCCCATATGACTACTGGTCAGTGATGCACTACGACAAAGATGCATTCAGTAATGGCAATAGCTCCACAATTATTACCACAGACCCAGAATACCAAAATGTGATTGGTCAAAAACTGGGAATGAGTTTTAGAGATGTTCAAGAATTGAACCTTCTCTACAATTGCAGTAAGTTTTATATGTATTTTTTTTTTGTTTAATTGTTGTTCATGTACCAATTTAGCATGCAATTAAAAAAAAAAAAAAAAAGTTAATGTTTTCACTTTATAAGCTACATTGTTCCTTTAATACTTAATTTTACTTTTTTTAAACAGTTTGTATAACTCCAGGCCAATACCATTTAAACTTTTACATCAAATTTTACTTGATTTTAGTCTTGACATTTAAAAAAAAGCTCACTGGGTGTCACACATACATGATCTCAAGGTATGAGCAATATGAAGGATCTTAAATTCCATTTTTTAAGATTTTGATATAAAGTATTCCTAAATAGTATTGTACTGCAGAATGTTTTCTTAATTCCATTATGTCTAGCTCAAATAAAGAGATACACCTCCTTAATAGCATTTGTTTATTAGTATTATTTTTTATCTTCGTCCCTGTGGCTGAAGGCTGTTTGAGTTTTTAGTTAATAATATTAAAAGAAATGTTAAAATTGACAGAAACTGCATATTGCTACAAGTACTTACTGATTGCTGGAAAAGATAAAAATCTTATAAACCAGAAAATAAGGATGTAAAATTATAAATTTCCACCTACGATTTAACAATTGAGACCCATAGGTTGATGATCCACTGATCAAAAACATCTGGTGCCAGTTTAAATTGGTCATGCTGACATAAATATAATTTATTTTTATTTAATTTAGGGTAGCCACATTTGACACATGATTGAGACACTGATAGTATATACTGTATGATACTTATGTTAATAAACAGTAGAAGTTTATGCCAAGGGGCTCAAGCCTGCCTATTGTTATGATTATTAATATAACAGTTTAGTTGTTTTTTTATTCAATTCACATTTAAAAACTCTAAAAATGCCCACATATCTTCATTATGAGTATTTGTCATAAGATAAATTTGGTCTGGTGTAAATGTCATAATAAAAATCCTGAAATCTTGTTCATTTCCACAGATTCAACAGTTGCCTTTATGTTTTACTGTGGCTTTTCTAATGGGACGATGTGTGAAATGAACCAGAGATCTCAAAATGGCAGTCTCTGGGAAGTGGTTACACAAGCAGATGGGGGTCCAAGTTCTGACCACACCACTCTACCCAGTGGGAAAAGAGATTCTGGTAATTATGGATTTTCATGTCCTGTTACAAAATAGTAAACAAATTGTTTTTGTTTTGCAAGTTCATATAGGACTCTCACTTCCAGAGAAATGTTTAATATTTTAAACACAATTGTCTTTTGAATTTGAAACAAATGCCTCAAAAACACATTGTTTCTTTCTTCTTGAATGCAATCAAAACCATGTTTAATGTTTTAGACATCTTGTAATTTTCTAGCAAAGTACTATTTGTTGTATTAAAATATAAAATCACCCAGAAAGGAAGTGGGAAAAGTGGATGGATGGATGGATGGATGGATGGATGGATGGATGGATGGATGG
>NC_056502.1:13045716-13076501 GCF_014905685.2 Nematolebias whitei
GATGGATGGATGGATGGATGGATGGATGGATGGATGGATGGATGGATAGGTAGGTAGGTAGGTAGGTAGTCCAAAACTCCACTCTCCTGGCCTGTAACAGGTTCCTTCATGCAAAACTCTAAGTTTGTATGCTGGTACTTTAGTTTAAGCTCCTTTGTTCTGTTTACTGGCCATGAGGCCAGCCCATCCATAATTAGAATTAGACAGGGTTGTATTATATTCTAAAGTATCTTGTGAATTTTTATTAGGATCATATACAATTTATACAAAACAAAAAGGTGCACACACTCCACAGCCGATTCACCGCATTTTGGTGGTAAAAGGTAAAAATATCTCCAGCAAAACATGATAACACAAATTATTTAAGCTCCAACTTTAATTTTAATAGAGAGCCCTCTAAACGTTTAAAGACTTCCAACTTGCATTTTAGTATTGGTTCTATTTGTTGTTTTCTGAAATACAACACTCATTGATTTATCAAGTTTAATAAATGTACATTTAACTTATGTCTGAAGGAGTACATGTGTCTTAAATTCCATCCATCATCCATCCATCCATCCATCCGTTATCTTTACCCGCTTCTTCCTGGGGTCACTGGTACCCATATCCAGCAGTCACTGTGCTAGAGGTGGGGTACACCCTGGACAGGTTGCAAGTCCATCACAGAGATACATAGAGACGAACAAGACAAACAACCATTCACACTCTCACTCACACCTAAACTGTATATTAAATTGTTTACTTATGTTTGTTTGTTACGTGTAAACAAAATCGAGAATCTGCTATAACATTTTGGACATTATTCTAGGTCAGGAAGAAGGATACTTTATTCATGCTAGCACAGCATCCAGTAAACAGGGAGATTCAGCCCAACTGGAAACACAAAAGCTGCATCCCAAAAGGGAATGTAGAGTCCAGTGTCTGCATTTCTACTATTATCACAGTGGAAATGATTCAGATGAACTCAACATCTGGATCAGAGAGTTTGAAGATGAACAGGACTCCACAGGAACCCTCCAACTCATGGGACAGATCACTGGTAAATTGTGACTCTTTGCATAGTATACTACATTAAATTTTAACAGCCCAGCATAGTAATCCAAATCCACCCTGCAGGCCCACCAACATCTCATTGGAAGCTTCACCATGTTTCTCTCAATTCATCTAAGCAATTCCAGGTTGTGTTTGAGGTTCAGAAAGGAGCAGGGGACTCTGGAGGCGGATTTTCCATTGATGACATCAATCTCTCCGAGTCTGAATGTCCACATATTATTTTGCAGATTGATGAATTTGAGACTTGTTTAAACAGTAGCAACTCTGGAACCCGATTATACAGTCCACGGCAGTACTCCAAAGATGGCTATGCCTACCGGGTAGCTGTTATACTCTACCAGACATACGTTGGAACGTTTGTGCAACTTTTGTCTAGTGACAATGATGACCAGCTGAAATGGCCCTGCCTGCACAAACAAATGACTTTCCAATTGCTGGATCAGAATCCCAACATGCAGCAACAGATGTCAAAACAGATGAGTTTCACATCCAACCAAAATAGTCTGAAATTGAATGGTAAGTTTTAAAAGGAATGTTAAGGTTACAAAGCAAAGAGGTATACAATTAAAACCAAAAGATTTTACATCTATTCATTTTTGTCTGGAAAATGTTTTTATTTAACAGATACCATTCTCTGGGACAATCCTCGCAAGACAGCAAGGATGGTTTTTTATGAGAATTCTGAGTTAGTCCATGGTGGAATGTTGTTCGGGTACATATGTTTGATGACATTGGAGGAATTACATTTCAGAGATTTCCTCAAGGGAGGGAGTGCTATCTTTATGTTTAACTTTGAAGGTAAGTTTAATATATTTTATTGAGAAAATTATTTGTTGAACTGGAATTTAAATATTGTGAGAAATATGTCCTTGATCACTGAGAATATGATCCCATATTGTTCAGGTGTGGTTTGAACACTGTATTCATAACTAGGTACTTGACCATATGACTTATTGCTGTTGGGATTTTTAATTGTTTGCTTTTATCACACTAGATGGCTAGAAAAAGTCGGTATTGTTTAGAATAGTTGAAAATTAAAAGTGTTTAATAAGACTTTTTCCTTTGCATTCTGATCCCACCCACCTTTTTTGTCCTTTGATAGATCTTACTCCCCTAGTTAATGGGAGTACTCTGCCATGTCCTAAAGTAAGACCAATGAGCATTACGCATTCACCCACAAATCACTTTGAAGGCCTAAATTCAACATGGTGAGAACAACATGGTGTGTCAGAATGCACCATAAATATAACCTCGTTGATACAATTTTACCTTTTAAAACAAAGCTTGAAAAGTTTGTAGGATTTAGCACTGAAGTTAAAGTTAAGAATCCATTTCAAATACGCTGCTCTTTCACAGGAACCCAACCTCTACAAGTCCATCTCCTACAACAGATGGTCACAGGTATGTAGTCAGTGGAAGAAATCATGTACAAAAATGTAACAAAAACAGCTACCAGTACATTATAAAGTGATATAAAATACTAAAAACAGGAACATGTCTACATTGGTTTTTGCCATGAACTTAGCAGTTGTTTTAAATCCCTTAGAGAGGTCAAGGTTGAGAGCTTCTTTTGCAAAGCTCCACAAGAGAAGAGCCTGATAATTGAAAGATCTTCCTCCCGTTCTGTTTTCGGAAACTTTAGGGACCGCGCAATAATCTGCAGTCTGAGAGCGAAGCGCTCTGTTAGGAAAATATTGAACAAGATCTCAAATATAAGATAGAGCTAGGTTGTTGAGAGCTTTGTAGGTTAGAAGTAAGATTATGACAACAGTTGACAAATGGTATCTGCACATTTGCTCATGTTCTACACTTACAATAGTTACAATAATATAGTTATTTTCCATTTACAATGTCTAATGTAGATATTTTATGACTTTGTGTCTACTATCAAATAACATTGTGAATTTTACAGGATATCATCCACCATTATTCAGTCTCCCACTACAACAAATGATAACAGGTACTGTATTCCAACATTTGACAACATAATTAGTAGACAAAATGTTGTTATAGCAAGCCAAAAAGTGGTTCAGTACAGATCTGTATAATGAAAAAAGGAGTTGGTAAGCTGAAAGAAAAGAAAATTGTCTAAATTGTACGCACTTCCATGCAGTTGGATTGTTTTTATACAATGACACGAAATATTACAAGGCAACATGGTAATATCTTGCTGACAATCTATGCAGCATTTCCTCCATACTTTTTTGTGTGTAGTAGGGTAATATTTTTTCTAGGTACTCTACATCCATAGTATGACATGTAGTGCATGTTTTAGCTGTCAAATAACATTGACTTTTCCAGAAGTTCTCTTCCATACCTTCACTTCCCACAGCAGAGCATAAAAACAAATATTCAAGCAAATCATAAGGAAATATACTGCTGCAAGACAAAGCATGCTGTATTACAGATAGCAGTTACAAATTAATGCATTTAACTTGTATTCTTAAAATGATCCAAATGGTATATCATTGCAGTTAAAATTTAATGGCAATATAGTATTAGTATGCTGAAAAATTCTTGTTTAAAACTGTAGGAATAAACATTCAGAAGCATCCAGTGTCTGGATTACTGCACCAAATTGCAGTAAATATCTGGAAGATAAAGTTAGAGAGGCCAGACTGAGATGTACTGTATGTGCAAAAAATGGGACAGTGAGTATTTTGGTTGAAGGATTTTTTCTAAATGCAGCTGCCAGGAAAATACAAAGAGGAGATTTATGGATGTAGTTTGAGTGAACATGGAGGTAGTTGGAGTGAGGACACAGGACGTAGAGAGCAGAGTTAGATGGGGGACTCACTAAGACCAAGCCCTGAAGAGGGAAAAGCCGAAAGAAGTGTAATGTAGGTGTAACTTGACTTTTAAAGTGTATCACTGTGTATCACTCTATATCATGTATTTAATCAACTATTATCTTTCTGCTGTAGCACTTTTTCATTCTCTCCTGGTATGGTGGCTTCTCCAGTCCTCATAATAGTGCTGGCATCGATGTTTTTGATGCTTTGACACACACCTTCCATTTGCATCTATTTCCCGCATGGACAGCAACAACAGTGCTCCCATATTTCTATTCAATATATACACTGTATATATATTTAAAGTGAATTTTGAACAAGTTCAAGTGGGATATTTCGATTAGGAATTTTTTAGTTTATTGTAAATTTCGAGCTCCTCCTGGTGTAAAGTCATGAACATGTAGTGCTTGAAATTTGGCTCTGATGTTAAAGGATTTCCTGATATAACCATATTTTTTTGTTAAATACATACAGTATATTATTAAGCAATTCCTATTTGAAGCAGGATTTTTGTGTTGTGGTTATGGATAAACTTGGTTTATAAATTTTGAATGTGACAATAATTAGTTAAAAACTATATTTTGTACTACTAGATATTAATCACATAATCATGTTTTCCTGTGTCAGTGCTTGGTGGACTGTTGAAAATAAGTTTTAAAATCAAATATGTATGGTTCTGAGTAGTACAAACCCATTTCTTCAGCTAAAATGTCCCAAGTGTCTGTTCATTGTCATCATAAGAGCTTGTGATCCTAACAGGAATGTTATGTATGGGAGGCCAGGCAAGACTTGATTCAGAATTAGCTTGCACACCTAATTAAGTCTTACCTGGCCTCCTCATAGTTCAGACTCCCAATGGCTTCGCTGTTTGAAATTAGCTGTCATCCAATATCTTGTGCATTAAACAGCATTCATCCATTGTCAGGGAATTCTTGGTCTTGCTTTTATATATATATATATATTTATATATAGGTTATGTATGTTTTATGTATTATGGCTGAGAACAAGAAGTAAGAAACAAGAATTGTATCTCTGCCCATAAACCATGTTTGTGTAAATGGAAAGGGTTGTGCAAAAAAACTGCAGCTGCCTTCAAGAGCACCTCCTGAACTTGGCTGGCATGAGAGAATTAGAAAAGTGAGCAGATAATGCCACCCGTGGCTTTTTTTCTGACAGCTTTTCATGCATGTACATCATGTATGTGATACATGTCTATGTATGTAACTTGTCCTGAAATTTGACCTTGTATAAAATAGAAGTTAAAAATCTCCTCCTGTCATCGAGTATGGTTCTTTTGGGTATTGTTTTTTGAGCTGGATTATGATAACAGCAAATATATTTTTGGTACGTTACAATGAGGCTCCCCTTAAAGATTCTAATAGTTTATAAAAATTGTTATTAATTCCTCTATAAACTCTTTATAAATCATTAATTGTTATTGTGCATTAAGTGTGAGAAAGAGACAAAACTGAGCAGTTTCTTGCCAAATAGTGAGTCAAATCTGCCACCTGTATATTTCATCTTAAGCATTTCAGACTAAAAGTTACTGCCTTGTAAGCACAAATATTTGTAAACCTATTTTTTTTAGGATATAATATTGTACTTTATCACTGCATTATAAATATCTACAACTATAGATACTTATGATTGGCATATATCTTAGATATTTTAGTCTATCATTTATATATTAGATCCTTATACTGTATGCTATACTTTATATTTTTGCTACTTTGAGTGTTACTGTGACCTTGAGTAGTTTTGTTCCACCTCATGTACATTCCCATGTGATGTGAATGAAAATACAGTACCTTGAACTTAAGTCCAAATCTGCTGAGGGTGTTTGCATGTGAAACAGCTTTTTGAAATAAGATAACCTTCTGACCTGACATGTCTAAATTAAATCTGCCTTTAAAATCACATTTAAATCGTTGTTCTCATTTGCCTTTGGGTCATTTCTTGTGCTGCAAGTCTCAGAACACTTTCCCAAATGTGCTTTTACTTGTTTGACTTAAGGACTATATTTTTGTGGGGTATGTAAACTTCACTCCTCAGGGCAGGCACACATTTCTGTGCATTTTAAATATTTTCCTGCTTCAACACACCTGACTGAAACTGATGGGTGGCTAATAGGCTTCTCCAGAACTTGAAAAAGCCAATTTGTACAAATAAGGAACTTGTTGGAAAACGCAACAAATCTCAAGTGTGTCTCTTTTGTAAAACAGGTAACATGTTATAAAATGTGTTTTCTAAATGTTTTCAAAAGCATTAGTTTTATTGCAGTATTCTAGCACAGAAGAAACACCCAATTGAATAAAATTCATCCCTTACTACTCAAATACTAACTAAAAAGATACCAAGACTCAAAAACAAAAATACCGTAGGTGCAACAAGATCTTTCAATTAAATTCTTTCAAATGATAAGAGCTAATACCTTTAATGTACATTTTTAAGTTTCCCTTTTTTTATGCAAATAACTGCATCCCCCTGAAAGCCACAACAAAGGCTGATTTCATGAAGAACTGTTCTATGGCTAAATCAGTTTTGAAGCATCACCCTGCAGCCAGTTTATAAATGAACAATGACACAATTCAGTTGTACAAAATGTAATCACATTTATTTCAACCCATACATGATCATAATATATTATACCATACTGTACCACGTACTTTAAATTTCACATCACGTTCTCATGCATCATCTTAAGCCCGCTGATATACATCACTCTAACGTCTCAGTATATCCAAAACATTATACAGGAAAGACATGTGTGCTACAGTATGTAGGCATGGCTTGGCCAGTCCTGGCTTCTTGGTAGTTGTCTTCGTCTCTCTATTAGCCCCGGAAATCAAAGTTGGAAGAGAGTCTTTGAATTCATTTCCTAAAACATAGTTCAGGTTCTTGTGTCTCTGTGCCAGTACAAGCTGCTGTCTGTGAGCTGGTTCCAGGCAGTCTGTGCACCTCTAGCCAATAGTGACTCCAAAGCCGCACTGGAACTTGTTTTTACGATGGTTGAGGAAAGCCCCCAGGGCCAGTGTGAGAGGAAGTGGAATGAGTTTCTTTTCAAGAGTTGCCCCAACCACCCAATTACTGTCAACTGTGCCTACACCAAAGAAAGTTTGGGGGAAAAAAACATTTATTAAATATACAAATATTTAGATTGTATAGATTCCTCTTGTAGCCATTTATTCTGCAGGTAGACTATGTTGTTGTGTTTACCTTTAAAAAGCAAATTAGCTTTGGGAAGGTCCAGCTGATAACCGAAAGTAGTTGTTGTGTCCTGCATCCTTGTGTTTGCTTCAAATTCAACTCCTACCTGTAACTGTAAAAACACACAAGCCAAAGTAGGTTATGGTATGTTGATTTTACTAGTGCTTTTATGTTTGTGTGAACTAGACACAAACTCTCCCAAAAATATCCTGATGCATGCTCAATAATCCAGGTAGAAAAATCCAAAAAAGTTCAATCTGGTCCTCTGGACATTCAAAAAAACAAAAAACAAAACAAAGCAAAAAATTTTATTTTATTTTTTTTTGCTTTGTTTTGTTTTTTTGAATGTCCAGAGGACCAGATTGAACTTTTTTGGATCTCCCAAAAATAGTTAAACTTTTTTTTTTTTTTTAATCGGTCACTGATTCTGGATCATGCAACATCCTCAGATTTAGCTTTAAATTAATTTGGGCTCTTATTTCTTGATAATAATCCTCCATTTTTTAAAATTCACTAATTAGATAACTGTATTCAAATAAACCAGGGGCGTCCAATCCTGGTCCTCAAGGGCCACTATCCTGCAAGTTTTACAGGTTTACTTCCTCCAACACACCTGACTGAATCACTGAGTGGGCTTCTGCAGAACATGAAGAGGTAATTCAGTCATTAAATCAGGTGTGTTGGAGCAGGGAAACGAGTAAAACATGCAGGATTAGGCCTGTCACGATAACAAATTTTGCTGGGTGATTAACTGTCTCAGAAATTATTGCAACAAACGATAATACTGTTTGAAATTTGACAATAATTAGCAATTATTGTCAAATTTAAGAAGAAATGCTGGTTAATTTGTTTTGGGTGTAGTACCTTTTTTGACCACCAGATAACAGTTTAAGTGTGTTTGAACCGAAGGATGGATAGTGAGGGAGCGAGCAGCGTGTCTCTTTAAGAAAAAAGGGAGGGAGGCCTCTTGACGTGGCATGGGCTGTCTCTCGTTCCTTTTATTCGGTTCTCAAAACGGCGGGCGGTCTGTGTGGTTTGAGCTCTTTAGCATAGCATTTGTCACACAGTAAACAAGTTCTCAGCTTCTTTTTGCAGAGAAAAATAATTTTTTACACTAAGGCACAGGTTTCAACCATGATTTTTGGAGCTTCAACAAGACAGAGTTTTTTTCCCCTGAGGTCAGCCTGTTAGCTTAGCTCGTAGCTAAGTCTCTCAGCTTAGCTGCTTTTAACGATCAAAAAACACAATTTTGGATGGTTAAAATAGATTTTAAAGAGAAAAGAGAAAGGGATGGGTCAGTGAAGAACAGCAGAGTTAAGCTGTTTGTCATCCAATGTATTCAGTTGAAAGAGAGACATGAAGAAACGATAAAGCTTATAAATGAAAATTAGGTCGATAATTTTCATTTATCATGTGATTAATTGATTTATTGTGACAGGCCTATGCAGGATAGTCTTCAGGACCAGGATTGGACACCTCTGATCTAAACCATTTAAATCACTCCAGACAAAATGAAATTTTAAAATGTGAGCCAAGTTGCAAAAGTAGGATTAAAGCTTTTCAGCAGTGCAAATTAGTATCACCCCACAAATACCTACTGACATTCAATACCTGGTCATTTGCTTTGTGATAGTATGTAGCATGAGCTCCAGTTCCTCCCAAAGTTAGAGTTGCAACAAAGTTGTCACCTGAAAAGTTAAAAGTAAATATGTTGGCTTGCTGCAGATTAAATATCTGGACTTGAAGCTACGTATTAAATTGACAAGCATAAATACATATCTGATTTTACCTGTGTACCTGCCCAATAGGGAGGTGACAGTCCCTTCCTCTCCTGGTCTTTTGTGGTACACCAGCTCACTGCCCAGAACCAGTGCTGGTGTGATTGACTGGAGATAGTGAGCAACTATTATACCTGGAATAAAATCATAAAATCTATTAATGTACTGAATCAAAACATATAGGTTGAATATGCCCCTCAGCATGAAACAATATAGATATACATTATATTTATATATAAATATTGAATATTTACCCTCCCTAAAGTTCTGCTATTTCAACAGTGTCATGTTTGTTCCTTCTTTTAGGTTGATGTCAAATTCAATGAAATCTGTTGAACTTTAAATGTGAAAAATGTACATGTTCTACCACCTTCCAGTACCTAGTATGAGTATTAAAACCAAGTGAGTGAACAATTATCACTGAAGCCTTAAAAACAGTTTCCAATGCAATCTAAACCAACGCTGATGATAATTTCTTCATCTCGTCATTTACCTGGAATCTGTTATTTTTCTCCAAAAATACATCATAAACAACATATTTTAGTTGTGCTACAATATTAGACAATAAATGACTGCTTCATGTTTCCTGATATGATTTCTGTGCAGATGGGCTGTCATAGAAAGGCAGTCATTTTCTGAGAGAGATGGTGTTCATTGTTGCCATACAGACGCCCTCTACCTGCAGGTTTTGGAGGCAGATTCAAGTCTTTCAACAGTTCAGCTTAAGTTATGACTGTTGGGAAACTAGTTGGTGGAGAAACTCACAATTTGGGGAGAATTCTGAGAAAATCACCTAAATTCTAGTTGTAATCTCATTGAACTCCGAGTGTTTGTGACTAAATGACCAAAAACAGTTTGGCTGCATTTTAAACAGCCAGTATTTGAAAATCGTAGTGTTTTCGTGTGCAAGGTTCGTTAAAATGTATTCTTGGCAGTGCTCATTATTCCATTGTCCACCTACATCCACCTGGCTGCCACCCCTACTATTTTGATTTAATCTGCTGGAGTATGCTTTTAAAATAAAGATAAGCAGAATTAAACTATTTGTTTAGACCCTGCGTCCACATATGGGACATTACATTTTGGTTTTGCTGTAACTTATACTTCACTCTGTTCAATAGTGTTTTATACTTTAAGCCATGTTAACGTTGTTGTGTTATGCTGTAAAATAAGCTTATTATCCCCATCTGAGGACTTTTAAAAAATATATATATTTTTTTTACAAAAGTATGTCATAACCATGTAACAAAAAACAACTTCCTGTTCAAAGGGGACGCTTTATTTATACACAAATCAGGTCCATCTAATCACAAATATCTAGGAGATATGAAAAATGCATCGCAAACCAGAGCTCGGGTCTCAGGAGGTTAAATAATAATTCATAATTAGTGCGTTCTTTAGACCTGGACGTTTGCATCAGATGTTTTCTGTAAGAGGAGAGCTCCCAAGCAGGTAAAAAAAAACAAACAAAAAAATATATATATATATATATATATATATATATATATATATTTAGGGCTTTTTTTATTAGTATCAGAGGTCTGCAACAAAATTCAGATGAGTTCCAAACAGACAGGAGACACCTGAGAAAAGAGCATTTGCCATCTCCTCCCAGCCCAGTGAGATACCACCGTTACAGAAATTATTATTTTAGGGAATATGTTTTTTTAGATAGCATCCAAACAGTTGATCCTCAAATCATTCAAGATTTGCTTTTCAGACCACATCTGATGTTTGATTCTTCTGAAAAAGGAGAACATATTTATCATAACTAAAACCCGACTCTTCTGACTTTAACAAATAAGACCTATTCACCGCATTGGTTTGATTTCAAATGAAAGATATAAATCAGCTATGCTATAGAGGTCTTTACTCTTAACTGACATTTTTCTTTTCTAATCACACGTCATACCAGATCCAACGAGAACATCTGGGTTTCCGAGTGTCACAGATGTGGTGAAGTCCTGACCACGATATTCCATGTCACACTGCCAGTTCACAAACTTATGCTGCTGAGTCTACAACAAACGAAAAATAAATCTAATAAAATCTGCATGACAATGTAAGCAATAAAGTTGCAACAGATCGTATAATCAAAGATTGCTTCCTTTGCATAATCTCCATACCTGAATGGCTATTTTGGAGCGTACAGCATTTGTAAGCTGATGGATGACTTGGGCATTAAGACTGCCAGTGTTGTCCATATCTCCAACCATGACTGGAAATGACTAGAACACAACATGCCATTTCCATGTTAAGTAAATGATTGCTAACAAAGAAAGAACGTCAAACAGTTTTGAATTATAAAACTTTCTGACCTTTATTCTAAATATTGCTGTTAATGTCTATTGACTGTGTACTTGTGGTGTACAAGCAATACCAAATTGATGTAAACTAAGTACAAATAAACCATAAAAAAATAAACTCAGCAAATATTACATAATAAACCAGCATTACATTACAACATGAATCATTTTATTTTCTCTAAATTGAAACACACAACTGTTGTTCACAAGCACACCTAAGAGCAAGTATCAGGATACAGATTCAAACAAAACTCACACATTTTTATTCAATACGCACAGAAAGCAATTAAAAAAATAGATAATATTAGACAATATTCAACCCTCGGTCATGATCAGAAACATTTGTGGTCCAACACTGTGCATTGTTCCAAAAAAGGTAATTAAAAAGCTTAGGAAATTAATATTTACCTCTGCTGGTCCAGTTTGTTTACTACCAACGTATGTGCCACCAAATCGATAACCAGAATCGCCCAGAGTGCTCAGGGTAATGGTATGGCTGACTTGGAAGTGGTTACTTAAACCCTTGTTAACCACTAATCGTACCCCTTCCATCTGGAGAGGGAACACCTCTAAAAAACAAAGGAAAAGCCATTCAGCACCGTTTTGTTTTTCCCACTATTTACAACAATTGTACATCAGAACTATTGCTTAAAAGTTAAACATCAAACTTCCTCAAACAAAATCTGCAAGATATTTTAACACCCGAGCTTCTCACCTTTACACTTTCGATGGCACTCCTCGTATGTGCCTGGGTTTTGAAGCGACGAATCTGCAGACTTCTGACCAGATTCAGATGTTGGAGGGACTGAAGACACTGAGGGCATAGTGAACCCAGGAGGGACTGAGACCAAACCTGGAACCCCAGGAACACCTCCAGCTGCAGCAGGGGCTGGACTGGGTGAGGCAGCAGCTAACACACTGCCCATTCTCAGGCTGGAACAGACTGGAACACAGACTGGCAGTGGACAAAAAGATTGGTTAATTATAGTAGGAACTTGGTTATAAAATTAAAAAACACTGCTGGTTAATCACACGCGAAAGGTATTAATGTCTGTTAGCATATAAAGGTATTAATGTCTGTTAGCATATATGCTTACTTGTATGAACAAAGTTTTTTTTAATTAAAAGGTATTATTGAATATACTCTGACTATAAATGCAAAGCGCTTTAACTGGAAACCATTTAACATGGAAGAAACAAACACAAACTTGTAAAGCTTCTTGAAAGCTCAGTGATAGCAGGCTACTTACAAGGCCTAGATTAGTCAGAGTTCTTCTATACAAGACATCTTAGAAGCAACGTTATTATTATTATTATCATCAAACTACAACCTGTAGCTTTTCTAATGATACCACATTTAGAGATATGCAAAGCAGCCATTAAAAAAAACTATGCTAGCTGTTGTCTATGAACGCTAATAAGCTAACGGGGTGAGTGGGTTAGCAAGCTAGCTAGGTAGCCATGTGGAGTCGACCACGAGACTCTATCCTCTGAATATAACACACACAATAGTTTAACATACTAAAAGTGGCAACATGACATGATTAGAGACCCATATTTTATAAAGTCCATTAGTAATATTTTGGTTTAGCTACTCACGTAGACGATTAGTGTTCGGAGGATACTTCAACACCGGCAAAGTTCACCACAACGTCCGTGGCCGTAGGTCTCAAGCGCCCGCCCATTTCTTCCCAACTCAGCCGCCGATTGGCTGCTGTGCGTATCACGTCAACAGTCATTGGCTGAAATGAGTGTAGGGACGGTTCCATCCTGATGACGTATGAGGAGATTCATTCGCTGCACATTCGTTTATTTCAGGTTCTTGCTGAATGACATTCCAAGGGTACGCCTAGTTTTGGGGCCTTCACGTTATTGTATTGATTAAATTACAGAACTTATTATACAGCATTTATTTATGACTAAAATATATCAAGTGTATGAGTTTTTCTTGCAACTTGAGAATGATAATTAACATAATTACTGTGACAGGTCTCTCTGGTAAACGAGTCCTCGAGTTCAATAAGACTAACCTGTATAAATAAAGGTTGAATGAAAAAAAAAAAGACTGAACTTTAAGACAGCATAACAAATTTTAAAGCCTACTTGTTAGTAGTGTAGTATGAGTACTGCTGCGCACTTTAAGAAAGACAATGCTTTAAATCCTGTAAAGCTTGAGTTAATCGTCTCCATGAAAGAGGATACAAACCATTTGCAATTAACGTAATTGCTCTCCTACAGAAAAATCTGTGACAGTGAAAGATGTGTTTTCTCAAAATTAATTGAATTTAAATGCAATAAACTGTTAATGACAATGCTATAATAATTTCAACCTGGTCTTTGTAAGTGAATGAAAATTTTCTGTGACTTAAAATATACGAGTGCAGTAATGCATAGCATACATTTAGCAAAATAAGTAAGCATTTATCAGATGTTTGAAACTGTAAAACCTGTCTAACAGTTTTTTTTTTTTTTTTGCACAATGTTAACATTCTGATAAAATAATGCTGAAGCATGTTTGCATGTCAGTTTTATTAAGAGTTGCAAAATGAGGCAGCCATCAGTTAGGTCTATTCACTTTTATTTTACTTTGGGTTTCAAATTGGAGACCTGTTTTCTCATAGTTTATTGATAAATGTACTTATTGTTTAAGATAAGTTAAACTATCTTAGTCATTTCGGTGAAAAGAAATTAAATTAGAGATGATAAAATGTGAAATCAATTGATATTTAAATAAAATTGTGTGTGTTCTCACCTCTGTCTTGTATTAAAAATAATTAGAATCTGCTGCTTTGACAATGACCAAAGTTTTGTACCCCTTTGATGTGATCTATAGAACATTTTATTTGACATTTTGCAAACTAAGTTTTACTGTGGATGAAATCTGACTTTATGAGAAACAAAACTCCTTCACCACTGCAGGTAAATTGTTACTAACTGAAAGCAAAACTAATTTATTGTAACAAGAAAAAAGTGTCTTCTTTTTTTTTTTTTTTTTTTTAATCCTGTCAGGTTTGTGGGTAGCAATATAGAATACAGCCCGATATGTACCAGGTATATACTCTGAATACTTGCTCTGGAAAAAATTGTGTTAAGACAGTGAACTTCCTATCTTTTGGTCACAAAGGCCTAATACTGAGTCTTGTCTCTTAATACCAGTTCCTCAATCAGGTTGATTTCAAAGTGCTTCTGCAGGTGTTTGCTCTGGAAATGATAATTACAATCTCAGAACATATGAGAAACAGAATTTTGAGAGACAGCGAGCGCGGTCCCTTTTTATTTTACCTATATTATACTTGTTGGACTTCTCACCATGACCCATTGCACACTCATAGAGAAAGAAGAAGAGTAAAGCAGAAGATGATGGTGGCACGAAGACAGTAATGTCTTCAGTGGCGACCAAAATGTCCTGAGACAGCAACATGGCTGCCTGAAAAAAAAATATATATTCGCAAGAAGAGTTTGAAATTGGGAGGACTGCTGACTTGCTTTATAAATAAATAAAAAGAGTCATACACACACACACAAGACCCCTTTTCATCCATCACCATTAGGATCTTTGAAATGCATGAACATTTTATAAATACAAAAAACAAACAAAAAAATAATGCAGCTGCAGACTAACAGACTAAAGAAATGTACCATAGACACATTGCATCCTTATATTATTTTGGCTGTTCCCGTTTCAGGCATTGCCATAGTAAGTCATCCTTGTTCATCTAACTGTTTTCTGCATTATTTGTTCTAACTCCAACTACCTCCATGTCCTCTCTAACTCCATCCATATATCTCCTCTTTTTTTTCTTTTCCTGGCAGCTGCACTTCTAACACCCGTCTACCAGTATACCCACTGTCCCTCCTCTGGACAAGTTCAAACCATCACAGTCTGCTCTCTCTAACTTTATCTCCCAGTTGTTCAACCTGTGCTGTACCTCTGATGATCTCATTCCTAATTTTATCCATCCTTGTCACTCCTAAGGAGAACCTCAACATCTTAATTTCTGCTACTTCCAGTTCTATTTCCTGTCCAAAGGAATAGAAATGCTTCACTGCTTTTGTCATTAAGGCAAAATACAGCCAGTAAAATGGGGAATGGTTCACTGGATGAGAAAGACATTGGCTAACGATCCTAATGAGTGATATGGATAAACAGACCAGTTTAAAATAACATTCAAATTATTTGTGTGCAGTTATTCAACCTCATCATAAACTATAATATTTGTTTTTAACTAATTTTTATAAAAGCTTGGCTTAATTTTAAATTTTAGGTACAAAATGAATCTTAATTCACACTAAACAAAGGATCTCAGGTTTAGGGAGCTCTTGAACAGAGGAGGCTTTCTTCCAACTCATTTTTAACCATTTATAAGAAGTTCTTGCTTAGTACCCCACATCTTAATGGAGACACACACACACACACACACACACACACACACACACACACACACACAAACCTTCAAGATTACTGTTTACAAGATGAAGATTCTTGTGGAAGGCAACAGGCAGAAATATTGTAAAAATAATTATGACAAAGATCTGAAAATTATATTTATTATTAACAACTATAATCTTGTCATAGTTTTACTTCTGTTGTCTTTTGGGTGAAGCTTCAAACAATGCAGCATTAAACCTGAGTTTTATGTAGTTGCCAGTATCTATACATCTGCATTTGTCTGTCTGCCTGTTAGCAAAATATCTCATGACCATGGAATGGATTTTAAAGCAAGGCTTAAGTAATTGTTGGTGTTACAATGCTCAGATTTTAAACCCATTGGCAAGGAGAAGTTTAAATAAAATAATTTATTAAACTCAAAAACAAAGGCTGGCGAGGCAGCAGAAACTTACTCAAGAGAAGTTCGAGCAAAACAGGGCAGATCAGGTTGACAGGCGAGCAGGGACAGGACAGAACGGGACATCAGATAAATGGGACTGAGCAGATCATTGGATGGACAGAAGCAGACAGGGAAGTGGAGGACCAGGACGTCTGCATGAGAACAGAACAATGAGCGGATGTCTAAGTGAAAAAAGAGAACGCAGAGTCAAACACAAAGATCAGAAAGGAAAATAAAGACCAAAAAACACAAATAAATCAAACAAATGGACAGATTACCGTATGTCAGTTGGACCCACATCTATAACTACATTTTTGAGTCAACCAAATTCAAGATGGCCACCACAGCTAATTATTAAGTAGAAAAAAAACATACAATTTACGCAGTAACAAGTGTTTGACCATTGACCATGGTTTTCACCCATTTGTTTGAGGTGCTTGCAATACTAGCAAAAAAAAACAAAAAAACAACAACTTGTTTTTAACTTACAATCAACATAGTTTCCTAATCTGACAAGTCCACAAAAAATAAATTATTATTGACAAAATTATCAGGCAAATTGTGACAAGACACACATTAGTTAATGAATAAGAAACAGGACTGAAAAGAATTAAAACAGATTTTTCATTGGATACATTTAAATAACTTTGTGAAGATTATATACTAACAGGTTTAAAACTTTCATTGAGGAAAATTTTGGAGAGAAGCACCGATTTTAATGAACTTTCTAATCAATGCTGATAAAAATAGGCCCAATATCTTACTATTATCTATTTGATGCCTCTGCTGCTCCGAGGAAGGCTGGTGCTTTGATATTTGAGGATTGACCATGTGAAAGGAGTCTTGTATGTTTGTTGATTTATTACTGATTTATTATTATATCGCTTGATTTATTTCCAGGTCTGTTTGAGCCAATTAACGAAGGGATAAAATACACACAAATAATACTCCATAATTATAATTTAAAACTAACATGTCCAGTGGCGGACAGCACAGTGGCGCAACTGGTAGAGCTGCTGCCTCTCAGCGAGCAGGTCCCTGGTTCAAACCCCGGTCCAGGGGCCTTTCTAGGTGGAGTTTGCATGTTCTCTCCGTGCATGCGTGGGTTTTCTCCGGGTACTCCGGTTTCCTCCCACAGACCAAAAACATGCATGTTAGGCTGATTGGTAACTCTAAATTGTCCCTAGGTGTGAGTGAGAGAGTGAATGGTTGTTTGTCTCGTTTGTCTCTATGTGTCCCTGTGATGGACTTGCGACCCGTCCAGGGTGTACCCCGCCCATCGCACAGTGATTGCTGGACATGGGCACCAGCGACCCCCGTGACCCAAACTGGAATAAGCGGGTAAAGATAATGGATGGATGGATGGATGGATGTCCAGTAGCAGCTCCTGAGCAAAAATATCAGTGGTGGAACATTAATTTCCTGAAATTCTTTACAAATTGTGTTACATTTTCTGTAAAAATAAAATAAAATAAAGCAGTTATATGGTGCTTAACATTTAATTTACTGGGTTTTGTTTTTTGTTTGTGTGTGTGTGTGTGTGTGTGTGTGTTATTGTGTGTGTTTGTAAATTTTAGACTTTTTTCTCCCTCTCGTGGTCCAAGGTTGTGTTTTGTGGAAAAACAGTCCGGTCTAATAAATCAGAGAAATGGACGCCTCCCACACCCAGCTGACAGGTGCACAACTTTCTGAATTGGATTTCTAATTTGACTTGAAGTAATAATTCTGAAATAATTCTCCAGATTAGCACAGGTTTTTTTTTTCCTTTCAGCTGCTCCCTTCTTCAGGGGTTGCCACAGCAAACTATCTCACACAAAGCCTTGGCATTTCTTTTTACGCCGGATGTCCTTCCTGACACAACCACCGAGCTACCACAGCCCACTGGGTTGAGCAGAGAGCTGCCGTTTAGGGTGCTCAGAGGAGCAGATGGTGGGGGTAAAGGGTCTTGCTCAATGGCCCAGGGTAGGGCAAATGAGGGTGGAGACAGATGTGGGTGTTTCATCTTTCCAATCCATATTTTGATGTTGTCGGTCTGGGGAGTTGAACTGGCAACCTTCCAATCACAGGCCCACCTTCTCTAACCTCTGCCCCACCACTCCCACTCCAGATCAGCACAGTTAAATGGGAGAGTAAAAGGTCAGTGAAGTAAATCTAAAATAACATAAAAGTTAAAAAAGGATGATACAATATATCATCACTGAAACAAATCAGTGATCAGATCACTGAATCACTCAGTCATAAGACCACGGCTTTAACCACTTACCCACCACAGCCACACACACAGAAGCCATGTCATTGTTTAAATAAGATCCTACCACTTTGGTGGGAATTTCCTGTACTTTCACTTTCCTCTGTTCTTTTCAGTTTTTTGTTCTGGTCCCATCTATCTGCTCCAAATGGATTTGAAAACAGAATCTCTCCACTGTTGGTCTCAGCAGGTTTCACTGAAGCTATTCCTGGGTTTGAGCTCACATCAGGTCTTGGTAGAGGTTGTACTAATGGGCTAAAACCAGCTGAATGTGTCTAAAGAAAACAACATGAAGCTCAGTAAATAAGTAATTTACATTATTTATTAGGAGGCCAATAATTTAGGTGGGGCTCCACCCCACCTGCCCTTATGAACCAGCTGCCTCTGTTTTTATTTGTGCTTCTTGAGTCACAATGGGAACAAAAAAGCCTTCACGAATGTTTAAAAATGTTAAACAATCTTTATATAAACATTATACATTTTGGGGAAAATGGTTGAAAAAACACAAACAAGCACACTAAAGACACAGTACCATTATAAGATTATTCAAATCTAAAAGAGAGGGAGTTTGTCACATCAGAGAAAGCAACAGGAATATTCACAAACATTACTAGAGATATTAACTAAAGTTTGACTGTTCCTGTACCCTAGTGGTGAAGATAACTTAAATGTCCACTGTTCAAGTAAGGTCAGGAAAGTTTGTTGCTGAAACACTCTAATCGCCTCTTATTCACAGTAAACATCAAAAATTAGGGTAAAGTGGCTAGAACTCATATTTCATTGAGTTTTGTTCCATGTTATTTACAGATATATACAAGTGTTCATAAATCCATCAATGTATTTTACAATTTGCTCTATTTACATACAATATCATGAGTTCACGCTGACATTCATAAGGAGAAATCCATCTCATCACTGCAGCTGCTTGGCTCTCCAGTTTTCACATGTTGCAGCAGGAGCCATCCCGAGAGGTGCTACCAACCTCAACGAAGCCCAGTTCAGTTTAGTTTGCTGGGTATTTTGATCTGCCTGCTTACTGGTTCAACCATCCCATAAATGTCCTGAGTTTGAGGCTTATCTGTGAGGAGGTAGTTGAAAGTCCCCCCGGGAATGACAAAGAGTTAGTAAAATGGAAACTGTGCAGTTGGAGGTTTTGGAGAATGGGAAGCACCATGATAAAGGCCATGTGGCGTTGTTGAAGGTGAAGACCCATGGCTTTGGCTTGAAGATGGTGAACCTAAACAACAGCAGAGTACAAATGAGGAACTTATATGTATTTGTGTGCGATTGTACCGAGCTCTACGCGAACTTGTGTGAAAGTATTTACCATTTTCCATATAGTTGGTCCCGTGTGGTGAAACTGAGATGATGTATTGATCTTGAGCTCTGATCTGTTTGGAGCCTCTTCCCCGTAACACATCTGCAATCTACAAAAGATGTACAATAGATGTAATAAAAGATCTACAATGACTACCATAAAAATGTGTTTAACTCAACCTTATGTTAAGCAAAATGATAGTGGGGAACAGTGTATAAGTCATGTTTGGCCTCTAGAGGGGGGAATACACTTTTTATGACCGACTTCTGAATCACTTCTTTTTTTCCCCTTGGTGTCCTAGTCTGAGTTGAGTCAGTTAGGTTTTGAAATTGTTTGTATTTGTTTTGATGTAACTTTGGCAAGTGGATGGGATTTTCCATCTAAAGATTATTCAGTGCAATGAAAGTTTGGACAATCATTATGAAGTCATTTACAGACAATTTTGGTAATCTCTTTGTGATTTCCTGCTTTCCTAACTGGAATTTTCTTTGACCAGCATAACAGAATGAAACAAAACTGTAAGAGAAGAATTTCAGGAAGTTCTCATTATGCCCCCACCCCCCCACCCCCTTGTCATTTCCTCACTTTTTTGTTCTTGGCTACCATCACTGGGGTGTCATTGTGGTAGTTCTTGAAGCTGCTATCAGCTCCACTTTTTAGCAGCAGCCGCACAGTGTCCACCTGGCCCCGACCACAGGCGATGTGCAAAGCTGTGTTCCCACTGTAGGACTGGCTGTTCACATCACATCTATTCTGTGAAAAAGAAACAGGGGACCTTGATTCATAATGAAAACCAGAACAGATCCAGTCATGAAAAGGTAACCCAAAAATAAAGCTGTGGCCTGGGTGAGTTACATGAGAAAGAAATAAAAAGATTATTTTCAAATGAAAGAGGATGTAAACAAAAATACTCTTCTTATGTAGACCTTAACTATGTGTTAAAAGAACAATCTAAATTATGTGATAAGCTGGAAAGAGAAAACTAGTCTTTTTGAAAGGGGTCTAGTGACAAATTATCCCTCAATTTTTCCTCCCTGCCGACACAACCTTATTACCTCAATGAGGAAGTGGACCATGTCTGGATTATTACTCTCCACAGCGTGCATGAGAGGACTCTGGCCACTCTTGATATCCTGCAAAGAAAAGAAGGGTGGAAAGTTAAAATATGTAAAGAATGTATGTAAATGTAAAAATTATGACGCTGGGTAACTATCAGCAACAACTGACCATAGCATTGATGTCAGCTCCTGCATCCAGGAGCTTCTCAGCCAGATTCTGATGACCTTGCAGCACTGCCAAATGAAGAGGAGTCAAACCTGAGAACAGCAAGAAAATCCCACACTTTGTATTGGCGCTACAAAAAAACATTTAATAAGCATCCTCAAACGTATAATTCAAGTCAAGTCAGATTTATTCATAGAGCACATTTAAAACAGAAACTGTTACCAAAGTGCTTAACAAAAATATCACATCATCAAATAAATAGATATATATAATTCACTATTTTAGTTTCACACATTTAAAACTTTGTAAAAGAATAATATCACAACTTGGAAACGTAAAAGGTAATTGCCAAGTAGACCCAAAAATGAAATTTGGTGAACAGTGTTACGTGACACGGTGTTCGTTGTGGAAAGAACTAGGCCTGAGGTTACCTTTTGCGCTTATAGGTTTGTAACTTTCATACTAGCGAGATCTTGAAGCTGTGTGAAGATTTAACACTTCGACTTGACAAGAACACAAAGAAAGTAAATGTTCTCATGTCATCCCACCTACACATCCCCAGAACAGTTCAACCCCCATCTGAAGACAGGTTTACAGTTTTCACATTTCCTAACCCACTGCTTTGAACCGCTGAGGCCACTGTGGTTAAGAATGAGCCAAAACATGTCTGTTAAAAGCATTACAATAAAAAATGAACAATCTACTGAGAAAGTCTTTGTTCTTAAGGGAAAAGGAGAGTTGATTTTGACAAATTAAAATAGGATATTTACTTTTCTAAACTGGGCATAGTGACAGCTAAGCAAGCAGGAGAAGCTGTCTTACTCTGCACTGAGGCGTAATCAGCAACACGTACTGCACAGGCATGAGTTATTGCACTAATGAACAGTTGGACACTCTAAATTCAAGATGGATGATGAGATATATTCAGATTTTAGAGTAAAAATATGCTACAGACTGCAGCTCAGACTTGTCATTAAATGTGAATACCGTATTTTCCAGCGTATAAGTCGCATCAGTCAAAAAAGGCATCATGAAGAGGAAAAAAAACATATAAGGCACTTCGGCATATAAATCGTATTTATTATGCGTCACCTCTGACCCGTCGCATTTATTATGAGTTTATTTAATGGTCAAAACAGCGTCACTTTGCCTAGGCTGGGCGGCACCATCCATCCATCCATCGCGGCCGGAGCTGCTAGCTCTCCAGCGTTCCTCCGCCTGCACCAGCTCAGTGAAGCGAGTGCGCATGGGAGGACTCGCTGTTGCAGTTCTTAGAAATTTAAAGTGTCAGTCAAAAATTGCGTTATGAACATGGAAAAAAAAAATGTATATAAGTCGCTTTAGCGTATAAGTCGCAGGTCTGACAAATCTATGCAAAAAACGGTGACTTATACGCCGGAGAATACGGTACATCTAAAACACAAGGAATCAAACAAACAGTTTGGGAATGATTTTGTCTGCATAGTTAATCACTACTCAGGATGCTGTTTAATATATCGTATTATTTAACATTATTAGTGTTTAGCGTATATCTTAGATCCTTGTATACTGTTTCTTTTCATACTTCATATTTTTGCTATTTTTTGGGGGTGTAACTGGGACCTTGGGCACACAATTTTGTTCCACCTCATGTACCACGTGTGATGTGAATGACAATAAAGAACCTTGAACTTTGAACTTACCGTCAAAGTTTCTGATCTCCAGACATGAAGAGAACGAGGGGAAAGGAACCAGTACAGACAGGCAGTCGTGCTGGTCATATTCACAGCAGAGATGGAGCGCTGTTTGGCCATGACGGTCCAGGACAGATGGGTCAGCTCCCGCTCTCAACAAGACATCCACCATGTGTGCTTGTTTGGTTATCACTGCCAGATGAAGTGGCGTCTGAAGGAGGACGAAAAGTGAACGTTTATGTATTCAGGTCCATGACAAAACTTCTCAAAGTAGATTTTTATTCCACTAAACAGCACAAGTTACTAGACATTTGTCTTCAAGAGTCATTGAATTAAGGTGAGTTTTTTTTTTTTTTTTTTTTGATTATTTGATTTTATTCTGTATGTACTGGTAATTATTTTAAAACAAGTGTCTGTTGTTGTTTTTTTCTCTAAAAATCTTTATACAACTATGCCAACCCCGTTCCTTAATTTTAAAATGTCTACAAAATGTTGACTTATTTATGGAAGCCCATTTCCGCCAATGAAAATAAAATAAAACGTCCAATGGTACGTCATAATTTTGACTTTCAAAGACAAAATTATGACATACCATTAGACGTTTTATTTTTTTTTCAATGACAGAAACAGGCTTCCATAACTCTTAAAATAAATAAATAAATACATGTACTGGTATTTCTGTATGCAAAGATGATAAAAATGTATGTAATGATTTCCAGAAAGGTATTATTTCATTATGTATGATAAGGATCAGTGTCAGAACCAAACAATGCCTCTAGTCCAGGACTATTCAACTAAATTGCCCTGCGGACCACAGTTACTGAAAGTCAAGTGCTCAGGGGTCAGACATCCAACAGTTATTGTAATTAAATAATTTTTTTTTTACGGTTTAAAATCTACTTTTATTTAAAAATTAACCCAATTTGTGGGCCCAACTGAGCTCACTTGTGAGCCTGATTTAGCCCCCCGTACCGCCAGTTGAATACCCCTTCTCTAGTCTGTGTCAACACCAAGTTGTAGAAAAACTGGACCAATAAAAAATACTTAACAGAACTCGTGCCAATTTGTGCTGTATAGATTTTAAATATAAGGACAAAATCAGATAATATTCTGCACAGACACCAGTAGAGGGTAACGTTTAAGCAGCATCTTGGTTTACGTTTTCATTACTTGATTCTACTCTGCACAGCTGGTTCCAGTTTTATTCTCTTGACGCTGGCAAGATCAAATGTTGATCCATCTTAGTTGCCAGTGAACATGTTCATGCAGCAAATTATGCAATGGAAAAGCATTATTTTATAGCCTGACCCGATGAGCGAACACAATGATAAAACATTGACCTCAGCGTTTTGGTCAACAGTAGTTAGATAAAAAAGCCTTTTTGACAACCAAAGGGGAAATCCCCTTTGGTTGTCTATTCAGCCAGCAGATGCAGCTGTTGCATTCATATGAGGTTTATTAAGGAAAACAAGAGTTTATATTAGGCTCACATCAGGAATGCACACCAAGCTTCCAAACACAGTGTTAATGTGGTTGGACAGATTATTGCAGTCTCTTTGTAGTATGCACAAACATAATTAGCCTATGCACATAATTCATAGCTGTGAGCGACTAGATAAAGATCAAGAATAAATCTGTCAAGTGAGACATTTGCACCACATTTCACGGAACAAATACCTTCAATGTCAATCCTCGCATGCGATTAATTCAAGACGAGCAGGAATTGTTGGCTTTCATGAAGGAAGAAGTTGAAGTTACATTTTATTTTCTCAGAAACAATCTTATGAAAGCTGAACAAAGCAATCAGGACGTTGCATCTCAGTGAGGTCGGCATGTATCGTCTTGCAGAAAATTACAAGGCCAAAGAGGGCATGGGCCTCAGCTGTTTGAAATTACGCAATGATCAATGGGTCATAAAGGGAAGTTTTCTAATTTGGGCGATGTGGCTGCTTTTCATGTTATTCAGAAATGAAGCAATCAGTAACACATTGTAGCACAACGTTTCATTTTTATGCGTGTGTATGTGCTGACAGTTTGTTCCAGTAAAGACTATAAAAAACGAACCATAAGAGCATATCTGTGGAATTCCTCCATTGTGTCAAAGTGTTTCTTGCTTTAGCTTCCCTGAATCTAATGACTCACACGCACAAACATGTGCACACAATGAAACACACATCAATCAGTTTCCTTTTTACATAATTTACATAATTTGAGCTTCATATAATCATAAAGAATGTTTAAACAGCACTGTGTACAGCAGTTATGGGTATATTTTGAAGTTGTGTCCCCTCAACTTCCTGGACTTTATAATGGTTTATTGGCTGCCAAGCGCATACAAGCACTACAAACAGTACGGTAACTATAATTACTGGTAGTGCCTTTACAGTCGTCTTTTACTGTAACTTTTAACTGAGTAACTTACAACAACTTTATTGGTCGAACAGTAACAACTTTAAAACGTTTTGTGACCACAAGGCCTCGCTCTTGTTTTATCATAAATATGCATACTGACTGAATATGTTATGCCAATGCAGACATGTTCCTGTTTTTACTATTCTACATCACTTTACAATGTAGCTGTTTTTGTTTAGTTTTTTGCAATACTTTTTCATTTATTCGTCTTAATTTATATGTTTTCTTTTGTGATTGTCTACTGTTACCATCATTCTTTGTTAAAAACAGGTCTCTCTTGTAAATGAGTCCCCGAGGCTCAATGAGACTAACGTGTATAAACAAAGGTTTAATGAATGCCAGGACAAAGAGCACCTTCTGAGAAAAGGTAATGCTACCCTTTCATAAACATGTGTGTTCAGTCAGAAAATATGTATGATATACTGTATCTAGTGTTCAAACTAAGAAAATGCATTTTTGTTTTAAAGAAATGAAACTACACTGTAACAACAAGAGTGTTACCTTTCAATTTTCCAAAGTTTATGAATTAAAGAAATATACAAAACAAATAATAAATAGAGAGGGGAATAAAAAATGTGGAGATTGTTCCGCTTTGTGTCAAATCAATCGTGAATGACCTATACCACTTTTCCTGCACTACTTTAGCATCTTTTGAGCACAAGAGTTGCATGAGCGTTGATTCTTCCCTTCAAAATGCATTAAAACATTGTGTTGACCTTGACTAGTTGTTTGCTAGCATGTTAGCTGATTTATTTGTCAAAAAGTGCAGTTTATCTTACCAGTTCAAAATGACAAGGACTCCAAAACAAAACAATAAAAAATTTGAGGAAACTGTAGTTTGACTTGTCTATAAAAACACTTGGGACATTGCTAACACTTCTCGCAGTATAATAGCTGAGATAGATGAATCAATAAGTTTTTCGTTTTACCAAATATTTTGTATTTTTATGTTTACCATAGTTATGTTTTATATAGTGTCTTAAGGTACCCGTTGACTCGTGTGGACCTCAGTTTGCGCAGAAACTGTGCGCTCTGTCCGCAGACGGTTGAGACTTCATACTCGAGCGTCCACCCTGGCCGGCTGCAGCCCAGCTCCGCAGGCAAGGGGTGTTTACCTTTGGGACAAATTAAGTTTGCCAATTGGTCATTTGCTGACACGCCTACTGGACTGATTGACAGGCCACAAAAAAAAACACAGAGCCTGCAGCCCACACATCAGACCGGTCCACTGGGAAATCTCCAGACACTCCTTCAGCCACGATGGGACTGATTTTAATTTGCTGGTGACAAATTCCTTAATTTCCCACAATTTCAGTCATGGCGTCAATGGATGAGGAGGAAGAGATCCATTGCCTCTTGGAAAAAATCAAAACAAAAGAAAAGGCCATTAAACCAGACCACGGATGAAGAAAGTGAATTTAATACATTGGTGTCACATAAAAAACAGTCTGTCGCCGGCAATTTATTGTGCAACACTGAGTATGTGTACGCGGTCGTAAATATTGATCTTTGCACGGACATGCCCTGCAGGCATCCGCGTCGAGTCTAATCCGGTACGCGCGGACCTCAGCGGACTGAGGTACGCTCGAGTCTGAGGGAGCCTTTATTCCTAAAAAAGTTTGTTTTGAAAGCATTTTTTTTAAACTCAACATTACCAACCCCTCCCATCCCCAATTTCTCAATACCCTTCATAGCACTAATGCAATTCACAGTCACTGAGTGATTCCCAGGACAAAGACGTCCCTATTTACTCTGAAGTCTTTTACGGCCTTTAAAAAAAAAGACTCTTCAGAGTTGGCAGACTCAAGTTTTGGCTTCCTGTAAGAAAAATTAGAGTGACTAAACAAAACTCCATCATTGATAAGAGACAATGTCGAAAGAGAGGGAAGGGAAAGTTGGGGTGGGGAGACAAGCGGAATGAGGAAAAGCAGAAGTGCCAAAGGGTAGTCCAGGGGGAAGACAGGACAGCGAGGGAAAATCCCTTATCTTTCCCTGGAGTGTATTCTCATTTACAGGCATTCCTACAAAATGACTTGATCAACACGAATGAGATGAAAAGATAAGTAGAGATTTATGAGCATGAAAAACAGCTCAAGGCCATAGGCACACACTGGCAGGTGAAACTCAACAGAAGAAGAAAAATCTTCTTTTATTTTTCTTTTGCAATGAACACAAGAGGCTGAAGCCAATACTGTTGCACAAATAAACAGCACTACTGTCAGTGTTGTTGACAGTTATACTGATAGCATCAGACAGTTTGTTAATTTTGGTTAAAGTCTCGAAAAGATATATGCAGTGCAAGATATAAAAAAACACACACACACACTGAGGATGTCAGATAGAGAAGCACGCGCAGGAAGGGAAAGTCCCTGTAAACTACCCTCTGAACCTCAGAGCAAGGTATGTTGAGAAACAGCCCAAAGCAAAGCAGGCAGGGAGGGGTGATGGTCATGTGACTTCTCGGAACAAGGATACTAACGCGTACGTAAACACACACAGACGTTTCGTTTGTGTTTATGCATGCGCATACACACATTCTTGCACACACACACAATTTTCTTTAAAGCATGCCAGGCATCAGGTTGTACTTTGTACATTAACATAAATATTACTGTATAGTATTTTTTACTAGCCACACCACAGAACCTACAGCTGTTAAAAAAAAACCAAATGCATTAAGTCATCCGAGCATACTGTCACATCTGCAGCGCTAAGAGTTTCATTCACCAAACCCCACCAATATAAGCACAACCCAGTCAACTGTCACAACAATAGCAAAAAGTAGACTGTGTGTTTCTGTAGGCACCTTGATAACATGGCCATCGTGGGAGTATCAAACAGCTGTCTCCTAACCAACGTAGTGGAAAACAAATCTTGTTCTGACACGTGCACTATTGTTCAACAACGGTACTGATAGTAACACTCTGTCAAAAAGTTCCACATACAAAACCACAGAAACTCAGGATTTGTCATCAATATTGGGAAAAGAAACAACAACTCTGTTGTTTAATTTCTGTCTTTTGGATGTTGGTCAATGCTGGAAAATGTGCCCAACCTACTAAAATGTATGTTTTGAAAAAGTAAAAAACTTCCCTGGCCTCATTTAGATAAGTGTGTTCTTTGTGCCTGGTATTCAGTCAAAACCACACAATCTGGTAGGCAAATGACTGTGATGGGACTTGTGCCTGTAAATCTCCCCTTCTGGTTTTAATTGCACATGATATAGTGTGTGTGAAAGGGGGAGGGGGGGGGATGAGAGAGAGTCTGTTGCGTGCAAGCATTTTCATAGACAGGGCAGACACAGGATATCACAAAACCTATGTTGTCAAGCCTCAGCGATAAGGAAAAAGAACAACTGATGATAGCAGCAGCATTATTTCTGGTAAGCATGCCTGCAGCGTCCTGTGTGGTGTGAAACCCCAGTCTTGAGAACTGCAGCGCTGCACAGCTCAGGTGCTTTTTCGGTTGAAAGATGAAAAAGACACAGCTGGCAGAGAGCAGATAAGCAAGGCATTGAGGTTAGGACAACAAAAGAGGGTAGAATGTGGAAGCGTCGGGTCAAAAGCAGTGGTTGGGGCAGCCCTGGTTTAGGAAACGCTCGCATTCCTTGTGTACATTCCAGTAAAGATACTATCTCTTACGCGTCACATGAGATTAGTAAGCAAGGAGTTGAAGAAAAGCTACACTTTTTATCATGACATCGACGTAGGTCGGTGCAAACATCCATAACTCATCCAAGACTTTATACTCCTGAAGAATAACACAAAACATCTATTGGAAAAAAAAAACATGATTATTCACATTTCTTTCACTAACGGTAAGATCCTGAAATAACCTGTGGGTGCAAGGTTCAAAAAGTTTAATGGGAGTTACTCTTTGTACCTTTCTAATTGTCTTGGCATTCCTTTCATGAATGCTACACCCTACACGTAAACCTAGAAAATTCCCTAGCCATAGGGAAACCGATTGACAAAAAATTGTGCACAAAATAAAAACAGAACACTGGAAAGCACGCACAGTCCTTCCCAGAATGCACATGGCTTTGCTCTTTTGGCTAGAACAGGTGGAGAAACAAGGTAAATGCCACTTTATTAGCCTCAGCCATCATGACTGTGACAGTGTTCAGTAGCACATTACAAGGAAAGGAGGAACCCAAGGCACTTCCTCTTTAATTTTCTTCCATGTTGCTGCTGTCAGAGGGTTGAGGCAGAGGAATGGGTTTTACATGCTGATGTTGAGATAGAATGCCCTAAAAACTTGTATCTAACATTCTGTTGACTTTCTTATAAAATAAGACGATGTGCGTGCACAATATAAAAGTCATGATCTGTGTATTTTGAGATGCGCCATCGTTTTGACATTTGCATCACCTGACGGAGATGGTTGTAGATATCGAGGTCTCTGTGAGCCCACAGCAAGAGTTCGATGAGTTTGCAGACCATGGACATTTCTCCCTGCACCACAGCTATATGGAGCGCCCTGCAGTAGAAACAAACACAACAATTTTTACTCATGCAACAAAAGAAGGGCATTCATCAGGTTCACAGCTCTATCCTGACAGACAGGTTGTTGGCATAAGAAGATAATTAAACATGTGATATGTCTTTCACTGCTTTATGATGATGTACTGCAGCTAAGACTCATAGGAGATCTCCTCAAGTGGCATAAATAGCATTAAGGCTCCCTTAGCAGACACTTGAATTGAGTATGACTTAATATTGCACAAAGAAGATTATTACAGTTCTGATGTTTGTCATCAAACACAAATCAAAAGCAATAAAGAAGCAAAGAGACACAAAAAAGCATAGTATATATTATGTTGGTGTGCATACACTGCATTCATCTCAAGGCATATAGGGCCTATGATCTTGAGTCTGTTTGCATAAAGACATAATAGCAACAGCTCAATGCTTGTCAGCATTTTGTGGACAAATATTTTAATCGCTTTTCTTGTGACTCCAAATGAGGAGCCAGAGGATAGAGGTGGTAGGACTAACTGACAGTTAGGTGTATGCCATACTGAGCAGATTAATGACAGAAGAAAAGTAACAGGGTTCTGACACGTCTTCTAGCTCCAGGCTAGTCTGTAGCTACACTTCAGCGTTCCTGTGCGATGCAAATCCGACAACAGAAAAACACCCTGAGAGGCGTCAGATGTGTTCAGTGCAGATTTCCCCCATTGAAAGTGAAGCACCACAACATGCTAATGTGGGTAAAGGCTTTGAAAGTTTACAAAAAGTTTACTTCATCTGGCATCTGCAACACACTACAACATACCTAAATATGCTCCTTCAGGGAAATTAACTCATGACTATAAATCTTATGATGCCGGTTTAGTACTGTTTTGTTATGACGGTTAACCTCCTAGGATCTGGCATCCACATATGCAAGTTCAAGGTCTTAGAAGGTTAAAGTTGCCTTGCACTGAGCACCTTGCAAAGGTTTAAAAAGTGTTAGTTTTTTAAATAGCATGTTTTGAAGGAATGCATACAACCTGAGTTTTGCACTAAGATTATTTTGTGATGAAAAATGACAAAGTTGCAACCGTTTTAATCAAACATTGAAAAATAAAGCTATGTGCAGTGTCATGCATTAGCTGTCACATTCAGAGTGTGTGTTGTGAATGACTCTCAGCTACAACTGCACCAAAGTGTAGTCTATAAATTAATTAAAACCACAATGGATCGGGCCTTACATTTTTTTTACTGATCTATATGTGAAATAAAATGGAAAATAATAAAACAGAGAACATAAAATGCATATTTCATAACTAAAGACATTTAGATACAAAAGGCCTTTACAATGACAGGACCACATCTGTTACACACCATAGTCAAGTGAAGGTTCAGTTGCATTCTCATGGGGAACTGAACCTCTGAATTTTAAAGAAACACTAACTATATATATATATATATATATATATATCTATATATCTATACATATAT
>NC_056502.1:13076601-13095940 GCF_014905685.2 Nematolebias whitei
ATATATATATATATTCTCTCTTTTTGAACTCTAACCTCGTGGTCAAATTTAACAAGATAAAAAATGTTGTTGATTGAGTGATGAGAGGCAGAAAATACATTTTGATGCACAGTCTCCCTTCGACAGTTGGACCATGAAGATACAGGCATGACTCATGGTTCTTATCACACACCCTTATCATGATGAAAGGGGAAACCACTAGATGAGGTCTATACGTAAGACAAAAGAACAAACACGGGCCAGAGTTCAATACTGGGGGAGGGCGGGGAAGTGGGTGAGGGTATGCTGTTGAAATAAGTTACCAAGTTGTTGTTTTTTTCTTGTTCTTTTTTCATTTTTCTTTCTCATACTATCAAAAGCAGCTTCCAGTAAGAGCCAGATTTGTTTTCATGTCACATCCTGTTGTCAGTGACAAGAGCAGCAGACGCTCTCCTGTGTCTTGCTTGATGTGTTCTGAAAAATCAAGCCAAAAGGCTGCTTGGTTTCTAACAGGGGCTTTTTGCAGATTTGCACAGTCAGCTTTAATCAATAGCATCATCAATACTACAATGCATTAGAACAGTAATAAACAGATATACTTTTGATAATAAGTAAATGTACTTTTTCACAAAATATGTGGTCAAAAATAAGTTCAGATGCACTTGCAATGCTTCAAAAGATCTGTTTATATTTCTGTCAATGAAGAAAAGTATTCAAAATAATCTTGTCTGTTGTCTTTAAATATAACAAAGAAGGTTTTGACCTTTATTGGTTGCAGGAACAAACAATAAAAACAAAGCCTCAGTTTGTTGTTTACGTTCAACAATAAAAATAAAAAAAATGTATAAATGCGTAGTAAACTGTGTATGCACTTTGTGTTCTTAATTAATTGACAGAACGATTGTTAAAAATGAAAAGTTACAGTGACGGCGAATTGGAAGTGCAACTTCAGCAAGCAATCTGATGAATTGCTCCTGATTTCAAAGTGAAAAGCAGAACCTTTGTGCGAAAAGTGTAAATGACGGTTCTTTCCTCAGCAGATCCTTGTTCCTGTAAGTGACCTCAGCACGTTAAAAATATTCTGTACCAGTAGAGAACTGGTCAAAAAAAATTATTACAGTTTCTCACACACCCCTTCTGGTCTGTCATGTCCCAGCATGCTGGCATGAAACAATGACAGGTTGTGTAGCTATGACTCAAGCAGAGATTTCCTACATCAATCTGGGCCTGGAGAAAAGTATTGCAGAGTGATGCTCTGGTGCACAAAGACAAATGCCAGCTGCAGCTTGACCTGGTGAATAAATATTGCATCTAAACTTTGCTCAAGCTAAAAAGAACTGCGCTTCCCAAAGACCTGAAATAATCCGGAGCTTCTTGCTGCACCCTTTTACATCTGCGTCCATCTCTCTCTCTTTCTCATAAGATGAAACTGAACTGCTTCTTCTTCCTCGAAGTGGGGCAAACCAAAGTCTGAGATAACCCCAGACACAGAGGTGCTGACGCAGACAGGAGTCCCAAACCTGCTGTGTTAAAGACAGCCCTAATGTGTGTGAAAGAGCAAGAAAAAGAGAAGAAAAGACTGAGAACAAAAGGGAAGAGAAGCGACAGCACGTATGTGGTATCCTGTTTGGTATGGAGGGTGAAGGTGCAGTCAGACAGATCGATGAGACTCAGGTCTGACATGTCCTGTGGTCTGACGACCAGCTGAACAATGACGTAATGTTTCAGTTCATGTGAACAGGAAGTTGACGGTTCAGTTCAAAGGAAAAGCTGTAATCGTTTAGAATTTAACAACTCCCAGTGCATTTTATTTTATGTAGTAAACAAGTCAGATAAGGAAATAGACATCTTTCATCCATCCATCCATCTACTATCTTTATCCACGTCTTCCTTTTCAAGTCGTGGGGGTCACTGGTGCCCATATCCAGCAGTCACTGTGCGAGAGGTGGGGTGCGTCCTGCAGGTCTCCAGTCCATCACAGGGACACATAGAGACAAATGAGACAAACAACCATTCACACTCTCACTCATACAAGGACAGAGTCCCTGAAGAAACAGTCATGTGTACTGTTGTAAAACAAAATGAAAATTGAACGTTCGTGTTTGTGTTCGTGCGAACTTGTGTTCGTTCTGATTCATTGCATTTTTCAAAGTGCTTGATTCAGCTTATTGGTCATGCAGTCATGTGATTTACAACAAAAACATATTCTTTTTAATTGATTTACTAAAATATACCGGTAAAACCCTTTACACTATCATAATAGGTTGCTAAACAGTTGACATGCATCCAAACCCAATAAAGAAGTCCATTCATCCATCCATTATCTTTTACCCACTTCTTCCTTTTTGGGTTGTGGGGGTCACTGCAGCCCATGTCCAACCATCACTGTGTGAGAGGTGGAGAACACCCTGGACAGGTCTCCAGTCTATCACAGGAACACATAGAGGCAAACGAGACAAACAACCATTCACACCCTCACTCACATCTAGGGACAATTTAGAGTTACCACTCAGCCTAACATGCATGTTTTTGATCTGTGGGAGAAAACCCACGCATGCACGGAGAGAACATGCAAACTCCACCCAGAAAGGTCTCCAGACCAGGGTTTGAACCAGGGCGACCTGCTCGCTGAGCGGCAGCAGCTCTACCACTTGCACCACCGTGCCGCCCAAGAACAAAGTCCAAAACTAAAATTAATCACGACCACAGAGAGACATAAGCAGTGCTCAGATGTTGCCATGGAAAAGTGTAAACAAGTATACTGCCATGGTCATTAAAGAGTTTTATGTGATCACTTTGTAGGTGAATAATGGTAGAAAACTGTCAGTGAACTAAAATATTACTGTTGCTGTCTACACAAAGCTAAAATATTTCAGTTTGAGTAAAATAACAAGAAAAACTCACAATGCACAAGTTGGGCCTCACACCTCATACTCCCACATGAAAGACAAAACCACTACCTGTTCGGCTTCAGAGGACTACAGCAGTCATGCTGTTTGCACTTGATTAGACCTCTGGTGCACTTCTTTTATGTCATGGATTAATGGAAAAATTCATAATTAGAGCAACATTTTTGAGAGGCCTAAATGCATTGTTTGGCCAATGGTGGACATGCTTACTTTTCTGTATATTGCTTAAAGTAATAGTTTTCTCAAAGGATTTATTGGGGGTGGTCAATCTTCAGTCCAGAACATGTGGCATTTGCATGTTCTCTCCATGCATGTGTGGGTTTTCTCCAGGTACTCCGGTTTCTTCCCACAGATCAAAAACATGCATGTCAGGCTGATTGGTGACTCTAAACTGTCCCTATGTGAGTGAGAGTGAATGGTTGTTTGTCTCGTTTGTCTTTATGTGTCCCTGTGATGGACTGGAGACCTGTCCAGGGTGTACCCCATCTTTTGCACAGTGACTGCTGGGTATGGGCACCAGTGACCCCCGCAAACCGAAAAGAAAGAAGCGTGTAAAGATAATGGATGGATGCAAACTGAAGTAAGTTAAAATATCAGGTAATTAAAAAAGATAACTCTAGAAGAAGTCCCTCTACTACAAGCAGCTGTGGCTGAGTGGTTAGAGAAGTCGTCCTCCAATGGTAGAGTTGGGGGTTCGATGCCACCAGCAGTCACATGTTGAAGTGTCCCTGGGCAAGACACTGAACCTTCATTGCCTCTGATGTGTGTCCCATCTGTGTGTGAATGGGATCTAAAGAACTGATTAGATTCTACAAAATGATTTGTTCAGATTAACTTTGTAGAGATCTAGTAGAGTACTGTATAAATGTGTGTGTGGAGGTAAATGAGGGCACAGATTGTATTGTAAAGTCCTTGGAGTATCTTGATTAGATAGAAAGGTGATATATGAATACAGTCCATTTACAATTTATGTCAAAATAGAATTTTAGGTACAGTACAGTAGAGAACAATAACTATCCCTATACTTTTATTCCATATTTTAATTCACAATGGAAGAAATTCAGCTATTGTGTTAATTCCAGTGTATTTAAGTTGGGTTTCTTTTTGTTATGTCGTATTGTTTTTCATTATTAGTGTTAGCGTATATCTTAGATCTTGTAGTGTACCATTTTGTGTCCGTTTAGCGTATATCTTAATGTATATCTTAGATCCTTATATAGGGTTTCTTTTTACACTTTACATTTTTGCTATTGTTGGAAGTAACTGGGGACCCTGTACATAATTTAGTTCCACCTCATTTACCACATGTGATGGACACGACAATAAACCTACTTGAACTTGAAGTTCTTAGAATATTGATTACCGTATTTTTTGCTGTATAAGTCACACTTTTTTAACATAAATTAGCATGCTTGCGACTTATAAAATGAAGCAAGGTATTTATGTTTTTGCCCCCATATTTATAACTCAATTTCTGGCTGAGATCTGATGATTTAATTCATTCTGACGTGGAAAATATTGAACCGTTTTTTTCAGCCACTAGAGGACCCTCGACAAATATGGCAAGCCAAGTGTCTCATTAATAGTTAAAAGTGTCTATTAATGAGACACTTGACTTGCCATAGAAGGACATCTTCGTCTCGCTCCGGAACTCGTGGAGCAAACGTCAAATCAGCTTCATTTTGCTGCTCCACCCAGGTGAAATGCAGCTGATTTGACCAATATAGCACATTTATTAAGGAAAGTTAAAATGAGACACAACTTTGCTATAATTTGGAGCAAACATATAATTGTTTTTAAGTGCTAATCTTGTTAAATTTTTGTTAAAGTCCTCACGTGCACGCTCTTGCGGCCGCCATTTGGCAGCCAATTGATTTTTGGCACAACACCGGCCCACATTTCCAGGTCGTCAGTGGTGACGCATAACAGATGCGACGTATACAACGAAGCGACGTATTTATGGATTTTTACACTTTATTAGACATATCTGGACTGATTCAACTTATACGGCGGTGCGACATGTACGGTGGCAAGTACGGTAATGTGCACTGTCGTATTAAAAATAATTAATTAATTAAAACAACTTTTTTATCTGTTATGACCACACAAATATAATGCATGGCAGAAATCGAGTTATTCAAAGCTCCTGCTGGAAACCAGTGAACTCACTTTATACTTAAAGTGCTGCAAAACAATTAGTCTGTTGGTATTATTGTGCAGGTATGTTGACTGGAAGTTTTTTTTTTTTAATTAGAATTAAACCAGGCATCTTCATGTCACACAATAGAGCAGAAGAGAGAAAGAGGGAGAACGAGAGATAGAGAGATAAAGCCGATAGAAAGAAAGCGGTAAATGAGGAAGTGGGGAGCGGATGTTTGGGTTTTTTGAGCCCATTCATTTAAAAACACAGAGAAGACAAGAGAGAGACATAGACACCTGAGAAAAACCACAAGCGTGTTAGAAAAACTCAGCTCTCACTGGTTTTCCCGAAACTAAAGGGGCTCATTGACGTAAGAGCAGGCGTGAACGCGATCACTCACATTATGCATACACGCACGCACACGTACACACTCACATAGTTACAAAGTGAAAAAAAAAAGAAAAGGGGGACGAGAATATTTCTGCAGAATTCATATAAAGATTTGTACAACCACAAAGCAGCATGTACTGTAAGTGTATAACACTAACCACTGATTTCATGACTTTGTGTTGCATGCAAGTTGAATAATCTATGCTTGATGCTTCAAAGAGAAGCCAAATGTGAAATGTTCACTAAAAACATAAAATAAATAAGTTAAACTGATATCTGCATATATATAAAAAAAAAAGCCAGTGTGAACCTTTGAATCTAGACAAAACAAAAATAAAAATAATGTTTTCACACAGCAAACGTGTTCATACTGAGCAGTCTGTCACGAGACTCCTGATTCTTTTAAATGTTGGTCATGAGTTCATTCTGAGCGGATGCAAACGAAGCTGATTCCTTCTGAAACTCTCACATCAAAGTCGTGTTTAATTCTTGGACATGCTCTGTTTTCAGCCACATGACTGCACTAGTGCGAGTCCCTGTGCCCTCGTGTCACGCTGTCATCTCAGCTCGTGTGTGGGAAGGAGCTGAACCTGCTCGCAAAGTCAAGTTCAACCAAGTGTTGAAGCTTGAAACTGGCGCTCGTGGGCTTGAGGATCGTTGTCATGTGAATAGTATCATCACCAACACACAAATATTGAGAGACAAATCAGTAATAGACTGATCAACCCACCCGTTGTACTACACTAACATGCAATTCCTTCTCAATGTAGCTGCTAAAACTTCCAATTTTGTGTTTCTGATAACATCTACAGTGAATCATCCATGAATAATCTGAACTAGTTTCCTTCACAGGAAGTAAAATAAAAAGTTTGGCTACATAATGGGGGAGGTACTCACTGTACCTTCTAACTATGTGGAGCCAGGTGAGTCATGGAGAGCAAAACAAATAAAGTGGGACGGTACTCCAAACATCTCATGATGTGCCGTATCACACGCTCATTTTATGAGATGTCCTGTGCTGACTCTTGTGAAAGTTCAACTCAGTGAATCACTTGATATGACTAAATGCTAACTAGTTTCAGTTTACAGGACAATATCGTTTCTCTAATACACAAGCAATCTTTTGTAAAAATGATAAAAATAAAGCAAACTAAATGCAGTAGATTTGGTAAAGATTTCTAGTTGGTGTGAAGCATAAAACAGAGGAAATTTAATCTATTTTACCGTAATCTCTTTACAGTTTGTAAACATCTAACAGTTCGCAGACTAAGGTTAACCTATTTTGACGAATGTCAGCGTCATAAAGATTTTGGTCAAAATCTTAAAATTCAATTCAGTTTATTTCTATAGCGCCAAGTCACAACAGAAGTCGTCTCAGGGCACTGAACAGAAATATTCATATATAAAAATAATAAGTTAACACTATTTAGAAGTGTTAACTTACAGAGATAGAACTCTCATCTTGAGCAAGCATGAAGGCGACAGTGGTAAAGAAAAACTCCCTCGTGAGGAAGAAACATTCAGCAGAACCAGGCTCAGGACAAGCGGCCATCTGCTTCGACCAGCTGGGTTTGAGAGGAACAGATACACAATGGCAGGTCGAGAATCACACGTTAAGATAGAAATAGTATCAAAAGAGAAATTATTAAATTTTAATTTTAGCAATGCTTTTAAGGAAATTAGGTCAAATTGTCCTCTAGTAGTCTAAGCCTATTGGAGTATAACAAGCCAACCCTAATTATAGGATTTATAAAAATGGAAGGTCTTAAGCCCAGTCTTAAAACTGGACAATGTGGCAGTCTTACAGACAGAAACTTGAAGTTGGTTCCACAAGAGAGGAGCCTGATAACTGAAAGATCTTCCTCCCATTCTGCTTTTGGAAACACTAGAAACCGCGAGTAAGCCTGCAGTCTGATAGCAGAGTGCTCTGTTAGGAAAATATGGAACAATAAGATCTCAAATAAAAGATGGAGCTAGGTTGTTGAGGGCTTTGTAGGTTAGAAGTAAGATTTTGAATTAAATTCTGGATTTGACAGGGAGCCAATGGAGAGAAACTAAAACTGGAGAGATATGATCTCTCCCACTAACTCCAGTTAAAACTCTGGCAGCAGCATTTTGGATCAACTGAAGACTTTTTAAAGAAGTATTTGAATACACAGATAATAAACCATTGCCACAGTCCAGTCTAGACGTGACAAATGCATGAACCAGTTTTTCTGCATCATTTTTAGTCAAAAGTCAAAGTATTTTTATTTGTCATTCGCACCACATGTGGTACATGTGGTGGAATGGAATTGTGTACACAGGGTCCCAGTTACATCAAATAAAAGTATAAATTGTAATGAAAAACAGTCATAAGATCTAAGATATGAACAAAGAAATAAGCTGAACTAAGAATATGCTAAGCACCAGTAGAACAAAAACAACATGTCGAACAACAGCAGCACGATAAGATGTCAGCTGTTTTAGATAAGATGTTTCTAATTTGAGTGATATTACGCAGGTGGAAGAAGGTGGTTCTAGTAACATTTTCAATGTGGGGGATAAAACACATGTCCTGATCAAAAATAACACCAATATTTTTAACATAATAAAAAAAAAAGTTACATAGGATCTTGTGAAATTTTTCACGCTGTCATGTGATTCGTTAGCGCTCAGAGATGGCTCTCAGCTACTACAACACTCACGGTGCTGTGGGTGCCATCTTGAATTGGGTTGGCTCACAAAAGTAATCAGTTATAATCGATCCTGTGATTATTTCTTTTAAAATAAAATAAAAATAAATCTCTTGTGTGGTCCAAGAGATATTTAGCTTTCAGACACATAGAGGTGAAAACAAATATTTAACAACAACATTTTCAACAAAAATCTGGAACAATCTGGTAAAGATTGTAACATATGTTAAGAAGAAGTGTCAGCTTCTAACACAACAAGGTTTAGGCTGACTTATAGCCATTCTTATTTTGATTAATGTCAGTTGGTTTAGGTTGGTATCTTAAATTGTACTGATGCCAAAAGTCAACCAGTTGTAGATGTACATCCATCGATTACAGTATTTTTTGGACTATGAGGCGTAATATCAACGAACAGGTCTGTTTTCATACAAAAGGCACACTGGATTATAAGGTGCATTAAGTGAAACAAAACAGTCAGATAAGTTAAACTCATTCACAATAACCACATAAAATCAGTTCGAGGTCAGTAAGCACAGCCAGAATTAATACATAAGGCGCACTGGATTATAAGGTTTTTCAGGTTATTCAGGTCTCTCTTGTAAATGAGTCCTCGAGGCTCAATGGGATTTACCTGTATAAATAAAGGTTGATTGATTGATAAGGTTCAGAGTCAATTTTTGAGAAAATGTAAGGATTTTACGTGCACCTTATAGTCCGAAAAATACAGTACTTTCTTTAGGTTGGATCAAAATCCATTAAGTGATATGTGAGATATTTGGCTAACAGACAGACCTTGTTAACTCCAATAGTTGGCAAAGTTTTAAACAAAGGTATAGTGTGATTAGTTGGCCTTCAGATTGTGGGTTGGAGGTCGCTCTCAGCTACCACCACACCAAATGTTAGCTGAATACCTGTAAACCTGAAGACGTATAGCTATCCTTGTGTTCAGTAAGGTTAGTTTGCAGTGGTGGACATCTTGACTTTAAAATTAGGTCATCAGTTTTAGAGACACTTGGTAATATTTGCAAAAGACCAAACTAAAAGTTATAAAACAAAAGATAAAACTTTATGGCTTTCATGCAGCACTGCAGGGTTTAAAAAAAGATGAATTGAAATGAATAGATCATTTTCACACAATAATCCAAATAATCCAATAACAAATCCAAATCTAAAATTTTCTTGGTTTGTTTGTTTTTTGGAACTCATAAAAGAAATCAGTGAATTGACATCGACAGCTGCTTAACTTTTGGAGTCAACTTGATACAAGACGGCCACCACAGCAAATCCGTCCTAGCAAACATAAAAATAGATATAATGCCAATTTTGCAGATTTAAGGCTAAAGATTAGTGCGGCACTAACTGAGTCTAATCTCCAATTTATACTTGAAGCGCAAACTTATTCCACAAGATCCGTGTGTCAATTTGGTCTGTTAGCACAATATTTCATAAACCATTGGGTGGATTTTAATGAAACGTTCAGGAAATGATCAACGAATGCACCTACCTGAGTAGGAGTTAAAGCCAATTCAATAAAAAAATGTAGATGCAGACCACTGTCTATAGAAAACTCAAAAAGTACTACCCTTCTACACCAGAAAAAAGAAATCAAAAGAACTTTATGGCTCCATGCAAACAGGGTATGAGGGTCTCAATTTGCTGGAAATCTCATGAATATTTATAAATGTGCATTATTTCGACCGGTTTAATGTGCCGGGTTTAGAAATTCAACACGACTGTTGTCTGACTAAAATCATAAGATTATGAAAATCCATGAGTTGGATGAATCATGGTATAATTTCAAGTTGAGTACGTGAAAAGTATCACCTTTACTGTACACACTGAAACGGCACCAAGATTTCCAATCTAAGTTATTGTGAACGCATCAACATACGTGTCTCCATCTTCATCCTGACGCGTAGCCAGAGCTATTCCGGCCAGCAGGTGCTCCGTTTGGTGGGCCAGTGGAAGGTGTGGCTCTGAGACTGGGGGCATGATGTACACTGGGTAAGGAGCTGAGCAGAAAGGACACAGAGGGACAAAAAGAGGAAGAAAGAGTGAAAGAGAGGTCAAGGTTAATCAAAGACAAGTCGAGATTTGTAATAAGGAAGTGTGCAGATGCTGGATGTGTGTGTTGACATATTCAGTAATGGGTTGACACAGTGAACTATAGTTTTGTCATGAATGGCTGCAGAAAAGCTGAGTGGATATTTTCACAGCACTACATGCTGCATCAGTGACTCCACTGTATGGCTAACCACATGTAATGTGACGTGGCCCACAAGTGAGCAAAACTGCAGAGATTTAAGGTCACTGCAAAATAAGAAATCCAACATTAATCAGATTATCCTGAACTATATCAAATGGTACAGTTTGAAAGAGTTTCTACAGATTTCCAGCGTTGCAGTTCTGAAACGCAGGATGCTTTTCATTCAAACGCATTGTTTTACTCAATGTACACAAAGTAATTTTATCTTCTACACTGATCATCGTTGTTGTCTGTTGTCATCATTCTTTGTTGAAATCAGGTCTCTTTTGTAAATGAGTCCTCGAGGCTCAGTGGGATTAACCTGTCTAAATAAAGGTTGAATGAAAAAAAACAAAACTGTCAGATTTCTCAATCCCAAATGACTCTTCTGTGGATTTTGTCTGTTTTCACTCCCTTCAGCTGTATCAGCAGCTAAACACATGACAGTGGGCATCCGGGCACAAATTGTGCTGAATGAAGGGACTCATTACCACTGACATGAAATAAAACTGTGCAGGTTTGATTTGACTGCTAGTCATGACATTGCACAGAGTATACCTTAATGTAAAGTGATGAACACTTTAAAATTTAAAACAGTCAGTTGTGGTATTATGAGAGCATGAACTCTATATACTAAAGTGTGTGAGTGGACTCAATTTGATTTCTTTAAACTTTTTTAATGACATTGTTCTCGCCAAAGCTGCAGATTGCACTTGCAACAAGTCTGCCATTGCTTATTATAGCTAAAAGTTAAATAGGAATGGGGAAAACAAGAATAAAATATAACGTAAAAGTAAAAACTGTGCTCTTTTTTTATATATGGATCTTAATATTGTGTCTGAAATAAGATGATGATGATAAAAAGTGTAAATAAGTGCTTACCATAGTTAAGAATGGGGGAAATGGGGAAAACGCAGCATGGATATCCTTCTGGACCTTGTCCTGCCTCTCCAGCGCGCTTCAGGGTCGCCGGTGCAACTCCAACCCTGCTGTCATCCAAACGAGCAGCCGAACTCTCCCGAACCGAGAAGTCCTTTTCCTCCCCCGGGGAGGAGCGGGTTCCGCTCACCGTCGGAGCGGGTGTCAGCTTCTGACCATCAGGCTCCAGGGGAATCGGACGCTTCCTAAAGGGGAGCTTTGAGGAACACGAGTCCGCTGGACGTTTGCGAGTCCCGCTGCTTTCTGAGCCCGGCTCGGTTCGGTTCGGGGAGCAGCGTATCTCTGAGCTGTCCGTGCCCGTGCTCGCGGGAGGCGCGGGCGAGCCGCCTGTCCCCCGCGCGTCCTTGGCGCAGAAGTTGCAGTCTGGAGTCCCGGACCTCCTGCGCCCTCGCGCAGTGGTGCTCAGATCCAGCGGCGCGGTGGCAACCGACTGGTGGTCACCGTTCATGGTAATGATCCTCGGCATCAACCGGACAGGTTTCAGGGGGGAACGCGACTGGTTCCGAGGAGATCAAAGCGGGATCAGGCGAGCCAAAGTGCCAAACTGTGCGTAATGTCCATCTCTGCCTGAAACAAAGACATTAAACTAAACCATCGCACTCTTTCTGTGACTCAGTGTCATTCCGATTTAGGTACAACCTTATTAACTGGTGCGAATTAGAGTAAAAAAGCAGAAACCTGGCACACACACACACACACACACGCACAGATGTGTGTATCCCAGCTCACCTTCGTGAACGAGCTGCGCCAGATCTCATCTGCTTTTAATGAACGTCAGTTTGACACCTCACAGTACTTTCACTTTAAACCGAAACTGTGATAGAAGCTAATTACACAAAGTCAGGCAGGCAAGGGGTTAAACACAGCTCTGAATTCGTGGAAATTTATTTTTGTTTATTGTATAGCTGTCTCTTATATTTTGTCTGTTTTGCATATATAGAGTTCAAAACACATTTAACATAAAAAAAAAATTCAGCAGCAGTTTAAGCAGCTCTGTGCTGCAACTTTGATGTGATGAGACATAAAAGTGTGATGCTACTGAAAATTAAGACAGACAGGACAAGAAATCATCCAAAAGCAACTCTTTTGAGTTATAGTTTGCACTTTGCACACACTGGTTGTTGTAATAGATGCTTCTTTTATCACTTTAAAGTCATCCAACTGAAAAGTGACGTGCTTTCTAACAAATACGGACATATATATATTTATTGAAGCTTTAACGTTTTTTTTTTCCACAAAGATTCCACTTCCTTTTGGAGTTTTTGCACAGCCTCATGCCAACATTTTGAATTTGCTGTTGTTTTCACGTGCATCGATCACACTACTTCCACTTCTAATCTAAAGTGATCTGAAATCTCTTGTGAACAAACAATAATGTCCCAGTTGTGTTCAAACGTGCAGCATTGCACATTTCATGTTCCATTTAATGGCATTGTGTTCGTTTCTTTAAGATTGCTGGAAAACATATCTTAACTTGCATGATTGGATGTTGGTGACATCACCAAACTGAATATGACACATGGAGCTCTGTTTTTATTGCTGCTCTGCATGGGGTCATACAACCTGATTATTAAAGTCTGATCCTCGCTCTGCAAATAACTCATAAAGGCAGAAAGCAAAGCCTTCCGTCCATCTCTCTAATCTTATCCCACACCCCACCCTCACCAACAAGGTTCTGATTACCTGGGTCAATTTGGGACTTTCCTCTTTCCACTGAAGTGTGGAATGGGCAACGGAAAGTCAAGCTTGGTGTCTAAAGTCCCTAAAACTCCCTGACGCTGCACAAACAGGCCCCGCAGCTGTCGAGGCACTCAAGCATTATGGTCTCATCTGGAAAAAGGTGTAATTAATGATCAAAAATCTACTTTTTTAATAGTTGGCCTGCACTTTAAACAGCTTCCTGCAGAGTGAGACAAAGGCTGTTGATTTAAATGCAGAATAAGTTGAAATAAAATCTTGTGAATCCAATTTAAAATGTAAAGACTCAATCAAAGAGCACACTCTCACTAAAACAGATATAAAATGAGATGAGGCCCTCCTCTGTAGGGATAGTGAAATGCAACACAGCGTTCAAATTTTAACACAAAACTTTCAAAATGAACTTAAAAACAATCCATAATCAAACCTCTGGGAAGTTTGAGCTGCTGTTCTGTGGTTTTAATATTTACTTTGAGATCATCTCTCTGCTCCAAGCTCAACTGTCTGTGTGTGGGTCAGAATATTCAAGAGAATATTTAGCAAATATATGTGAAGTATTGAGTTGAACTATGTTAAAGTGAGACATCCATCCATTATCTTTACCTGCTTTTTTTCTTTATGGGTCGCGGGAGTCAAATACATATCTAAAATAAAGAGAAAAGCATAAACAATATTAGTTGTGTAGTTTTCCAAGTTAGTGTCGCCCCCTTGTGGATGGATGAGTGGAAGGCTGTTTTCAAAATTGCTGCTGTAACAAATATTTTATCTGTTTTTTAATGTTTAAAACATGGACAAAAAAAGTTTCAGTCATTTGCTATGAAATGTTAGCTTGACTCTTTTTTTTTTGTTAATATTACTGATTAATTATTTTAAAGTTTTTGTTGTTTGCTGTTGAAGCGTTCGATTCCAAAATAAAATGCATTTTTTTTTAATCTTTAAAAGTTTATTTATTTTTTATTAAATATTAACTTAGTAACTTGTAAATAGATATTTGTCTGGCTATTTTTTCAGTAAAATTTTAATTCAACCTTTAGTCTCATTGAGCCACGAGGACTTGTATAGACCTGTTCTAAACAAAGAACACAGATGAGGTACAGACAACAATAGACAATCATGTATAGAGCATATAAAATGGAAAAGTAAATAGATGAAACAAAACAAAATGAAACAAAAACAGCTATATTATAAAGCAATGTAAAATACTAAAAACAGGAACATGTCTGCGTTGATTTTTGCCATGAACTTAGCAGTAGTTGAAAATCCCTTAGAGAGGTCAAGGTCGAGAACTTTATTATAGTATCCAAAAAAAAAAAAAAGTTGGGGAGTTTAGGAAATGTATTAGAATAAAGAAAGAAGAAGATGTTACATCGAGGATGAGATTTGGTTACACGGGACTAAACAGCTTAAAATAATCAACAAACATGCTACAGGTTGTTGTGTTCATTGTGGACATATGGAAACAATAGAACATATTTTCTTGACTGCAGTAAATATACAGATTAAAGAAAGATGTTAAATAGAGATTTAAATAACAAATAAAAGTAAGCTAGAGATAAAGGAATTGCTTCAAAGATAATAATTGTATTGTCCTCATTGTATGTTCCCATACAATGGTGAAATTGGTTCTCTGCATTTAACCCATCCACCACCAGGTGGAGCAGTGGGCAGCTATTGAGGGTGCTTGGGGAGTGACTGGGGATGAGGTGTCCTGCTCAGAGACACCACGAGATGTGCAATGAATGGGGATTGAACCCAGGACCTTTGGGTCCTGAGTCGGCTGCCTGCCTCTACACCATCTTGGCACTGTTACCAGCATTTTTAGGTTCTTGGGAAGAGCAGGTAATTTGGAAAAGATATACTGTATTTTTTACTATAAGGCACACTTAAAATCCTTTTTTTTTTTTTTTTTTTTTTTTTTCAAAAATCAACAGTGAGTCTTATAATCCGGTGCGCCTTATGTATTAATTCTGGTTGTGCTTACTGACCTCAAACCGATTTTATGTGGAACAACTGGACAATGTTGAGAGTTATTGTGAATGAGTTGAATAAACTTTGACTTATCTGACTGTTTTGTTTAGTTTTATACATCTTATGTGCCTTATGTATGAAAACAGACCCGTTCATTGATATTGCATCTCATGATCCGGTGCGCCTTATAGTCTGAAAAACACGGTAATAGTAATTTTAGCATTTGGTCCATACTTCAATCCAGAAGGTGGCAGTAATGCACCTCAAGTTGTTTGCCAACCGCCATAACAATACTAGAAGAAGAAGAAGGTCGAGCGCTTCAGATCAATCTTTCTGCTACATTTTGCTTGAAAATGTCAGGATATGTGGGTTTTATTATTATTATTATTATTATTTTGTTTATGGTTTTTAGATTTAGTTTTTGTAACTTGGGATTTGTCCTGTGTTCCTCATCATTTTCACTCCTCCAGTCTGCTCCTTGCTCCACTCAGCTTGCCACTCCCACTCCCACCTGTTCCCAGTCAGTGTCCCAGTCAGGCGTCTCCTCTTACTCGTCAGCCTGTTTCAGTCTCTTCCACTCTTCAGCAGAGCATTGTTGATTTCTGAACCACAGTCCAGTCACACTCCTTGTGATTTCCTGAGTTTTGTAAATTCTTGCTGCTTTAACAGCACTTTGTTTTATCTAAACCAGGTGGAGTCAGCCCCTCTGGACAGATTCTTCTTTGTTGAATCGTTTTGCCTTTTATCTAAAAGACTTCTTCAGACTTTTGAAGTCCGTCTTGGATAAAAGACTAAACGTTTTAACAAAGAATAATCCGTTCAGAGGACCTGACTCAACCTGGTTAGATTTATCTGGATTATTGAGCGTGCATCAGGGGCACTTTGATTTATTTTACAAATTAATGCATTTTTTACATTTTTATTTATTCTTTGAACTCCTTGAGTCAAACTGCATTCCTGGTTCTGAAAACCTTCTGCCACTGTGACCATGGCAGCATCATAAAGTATTCTTTGGTGGCAGAATTGCAAATAACCTGATCAAATATCTGCTATTATAGAACAAATACAATTCATAGCCTAACTGTGAGTATGTGATCACTGATCACTGGGATAGGGTGAGTTCGTCTCAGATTCCAGAGATCAAAAGTCACACATCAGATGTGTAGCATTCACTAAAAGAAAAATAGGAATTTATTATAAACTTCTGCATTCTGGGCAACTTTCATGACAATCTGTTGCCCTAATATTAGTTTTTGAAGCCCCGAAATCAAGATATCCAATTGGGTCATAGGAGAAACAAGCATATCTTTTTCCTCTGAACTTGGCAAATCTTCCTATTGCTCAACTCGTTTTAACTTTTTTTTTCCTTTGTCTTTTTTAGCTGCATCAAAAAAAAAAAAATAGATTTAAACCAATTTGATAACTTTGACTTTATTTTTTACAACATACAGTACAGTCAGAGTTGGAATTGTTCAAATAATTAATAAGCCTAAAGTGTCACATGAAGTCCTGTTAAAAAGTGGTAAATCAGTTTAAAAAATATATATATTTCTCATACGAGGAGGAGTCAGACTTGTAATCTTATAAAATAATATTGGAGTAGTTCTTCGACCTCTCTGAAGGTCTTTCAGATTTGTTCTTTGAACTTGGCTGCCATTTTTATTTCATTCTCTGTCCAGTCTTTGCACCTGACCAGGACAGTGTGCACTTACAAAAATGAGTGACGTGGACAGAGGACAGAAGAAATGTAAGGCAAAGTGAACAGTATGTCAGGGTTTCAACATACTTTGTGTATTCTTATGTTTTTTTTCTGGGTGGTCTTGTGATGAGCCACTGATCTGTGCACAATGTACAGTGGTGCTTGAAAGTTTGTGAACACTTTAAAATGTTCTATATTTCTGCATAATATGATCCAAAACTTGAGATTTTCACACAAGTCCTAAAAGTAGATAAATATAACCCAGTTAAACAAATGAGACAAAAATATTATACTTGGTCATTTATTTATTGAGTAAAATGATCCGATATTCCATATTTGTGAGTTACAAAAGTATGTGAACCTCTGCTTTCAGTTGGTGTGACCTGCCAAAGTCAGAACTTTGACTTGGCCGTTCCAAAACATGAACTTTATTCTTCTTTAACCATTCTTTGGTAGAACGACTTGTGTGCTTCGGATCATTGTCTTGCTGCATGATTCACCTTTGTCTTGAGATTCAGCTCATGGACAGATGTCCTGACATTTTTTCAAAAGAAGTGAGAATGTATGTGTTTGTGACAAGCTGCAAGTTACAAAGTACAAGTACGATTTCAAACTTTTTTTTTTTCTTTTTTGCAAAGTTGTCTGTTGTTTCAACACAACATGTGTCACCCCTTGAGCTTGGAAGTCTTTTAATGCCCAAATGTTTCATTATAGATCAGAGTTGAATTGCTCCTCAAACATACAAAATATGATTTAACAGAAAACGAGTGTGTGTGTGTGTGTGTTGCAGGTCAAGTTTAAAGTAAAACAGAAAAAACTTACACAATACTGTGTGTATCTAATTCCATTGCGATCAATTTGAATTCGAATGACAAACACCAGCCTCACGATGGTGCTAGAGGAAAGCTGGCATTAAACCCGTGTGTGATTCTGCACACTAAAATATTCTAATCAGTGCAACGTTTTAAAACACACTGGCTCACATACTGAACCTGATGACGAAGCACTATATCTTAAAAGGGCCCTGTAAACTCATTTGTCTGCACAGTAAACTGTTTCCTGATGGCCTGCCAGTAAAAACGAAGATGCTGTGACTTTTTCTTTCACTTCACAAGAATCCTGTCCAACAGAGGACGTTTGCAACTCAGGAAAGAAGGTTTGACGGTTGCTGACTGACTTGTTCCCTGGTTTTCATTCTAGTGTTCAGTTCAGAGTCTACACCTCCCTCCCTACCTTCTTCTGCCCTCCCATCTCTCTCTCTCTCGCTCTACTTGTCTGCCGGAGCAGCAGAGCAAAGAAAACAAACCTGTTGTTCTTGCTGCAACCAGGAAATTAATCAAAGGCTGAGCCAGATTGTGAGAGAGCAGACAGGGTGACATGAAGAGAGACGAAGAAGAGGAGGCAGCTCCGTTTCAGGCCTTGACACAGGACATGTTTCCGCTGTGTTGCAAGTAGATGTGCCTCCTCTGTAGACCCTGACAATGTAGGACTGTTGTGCTGCTGACACAAAGGCCGGTAAGCAATGTATGGGTGGCAAAATGTGTGAGAAATTTAAGAGAAGTGGGTGAGATGGTACAAATTTGAATTATTTAGAGAGCTGGGAGTCAATCCTGAACTGTGGAATAGCTTTTTTTTTTTTTTTGTACTTTTATTTGTTCAAGTGCTGGAAGCTTTTTAAACATACAGAGTGGCAGAAGTTGGATTGAGCAGAGGAGCTAGAGGAGGGAAGTGGAGGTTCCTCTAAGCACCCAGCAGCTGATAGCACATGTCGTTCGGTGCATCAGATGTGATTCTGTTTGGTCATTCCATGGGTCGACCTAGGATTCTGTTTGAAGATAACATGCACTTTTTTATTTTAAATCAAGCAGAGGACACACACGGATCATTGTACAGATGACGCATGTCTTTGTGAATACTTGACACAACGTTGTTGTTTGTTGTCATCATCCCCCCACACACACACACACGCACACACACACACACATATCCTGAAACACTGACGTTAGAGACACTTGCTGATTCATTTCACTTTCAAACAAAAAAACAGCAAAGTGATGGCAGGAGCTGGTTCAGGAGCCTCCACCAACTCAAAAATGAACTCCCAGTTCCCAACCAGTGAAGACCTGCGGCTGGTGGAGAAGACTCTAAAGAGAATGAAAAAACTAAACGAACTGTGCACGAATCCCCGCCTGGGTCTGAGGAACAGCCCGCCATACCTGCCAGATCTGGTCCGAGAGACATCAGGTCTCCTCGTGCAGGTCTGGGAGCCCTACCAAGGCTCGGGGTCATCAGGAGGACTGACACCACGAGGCGACGAGGCCGAGTTCCTGAGAGTCCACGTCCGGAACCTGCTGGATAAGACGGACAGAGCCGTGCTGCTTTTCAAGGACGGACGAGAGAAGATATATGAAGAGACGTCCAACCACAGGTAAGAAGGACAATCTTTTGTATTGGACAGCTGCTTCTGAAAGCCACGTGGAGTTTCTTTATTTAGTGAAATTACAGTCTTTTCTAAATCAACTGAACTTTAAAAACTTCTAGAAACCAACTATAAAATGTTTTTTACATCAATTTTCATGGTCTTTGCCATTTTAATTACATTTAATATTTTCAGAAAATTGTACACGAATATATACCAAAAAAATAAAAAAATAAATAAATAAATATATATATATATATATATATATATATATATAT
>NC_056502.1:13115940-13130621 GCF_014905685.2 Nematolebias whitei
TATGTATGTATAATATATAAAGGCTATTTAAACCCTTCCCACACTAAACAATGTTTCTAAAATCTAAATGCTCTAAAAGAGCACAGCATGTCATGCTCCCTGCCTCCTCTGCTCTTTACAACCTGCAAGCGCTCTTGGCCACACCCACTTCTCCGCTCTGCGCTGCAGCCGGAAGTTTATCCTGCATCAGTAAGGGCTGCACAAAGCTGCAGGAGGTGCTGAATAATTTAAAATAATTTATTTTAAATAAAAATCCCATGCTTATCGTGCGGCTCATCTATCAATCAGCCAATTGTGTGTCATGTCCAATCTTATTTTGAAAAACCGAGTGAGCCCGCGATAAACGAACCACGAAAGAGCGAGGGACTACTGTATTTTCTTTTGCAGTGTTTATGAGACTATGGTGAAATGTTTTCCTCTAAATAACTAAATATTTTAAGAGATATTGTTCTTTTCATGCTCTGTTTCAAACAGAGCAGAGTATGACAGCTCATGTCTCTTTAAACCCACTTCCCTGCTCTGATTTGAGGACGAATTAGTCTAAAATGTTCTGTGCAGCAAGGTATTTGCTCGTTTTGTGTTTTAGCCATGCTTTACCAGCCACTAGATGGGCATTAAGTGTGAAGAAATGCATAAAAGCTTTCCTAAGCAGTTCAGGAACTGTGTCTTCTCTGAGGGATATTAACTTCCTTTGTGTGGATTTTAAGCTTTGTAAGATTGCACAGCTCCTGCATGCACAAAACGCTCACTGACAGAAAGAGGAAAAGCCTTAAAAAGCAGAGAATTTGTTCTTTAAATTGTGCAAATGAGGACACAGGAAAGAAGGATTGTTTCTTTTCTCTACCTGGGGTGCCAGATGATGGTGTCAGTTTTCATGAGCTGCTCTCTTCCCTCAAACACGCGCACATCGTGCTCTCCCAGGATGACCTGCATGGCATAGGGACTGAGGAAAAGGGGTGAAACATAAATGGAAGCTGAAAAACGTTACAAATTATATGTTCATTCTTGAAAGTTTAGCGTTTTAGTTAACCAATCAATAACAATTATAGCAATTATTAGGATGTCATGATCTGTAATGCACTGTTATTGATTTCTCTTGGGAATAGAAAGCTTATTAATTCATCCATCCGTTACTATTTTGCTGTTTGTCTTCCATTTCTGTCATGACTTTGGATCTGCATCTTCTTGTGCAGTAGATTAAAAAACAAAAACATATATTAAATGCACAACTTGATCAGTAATAGTCTGCAATGGCTTGTGATAGAAGAACATTTTACAACAAAGACAAAATCTGGGGGATAAAATACAATTGTCTGTATACATACAAGTGTATGGTTAGTTCAGGTTCAGTATCAGGCCTCTCTTGTAAATGAGTCCTCGAGGCTCAATAGGATTTACCTGTCTAAATAAAGGTTGAATGAATAGTTACCATGGGGACCCATTGACGATAGCATTGACATTTCTTTTGATTTTTGTTCTCTTTATACTTTTAGTTTATATATCATGACATGGACATGTTGTCAGCCTAAGTATGTCCTAATTCACTGTTTGGCTTTATAGAAGAAATCTGATCCATCCATCCATTATCTTTTTACCCGCTTCTTCCTTTTGGAGTCGCGGGGGTCACTGGTACCCATATCCAGCAATCACCATGCGAGAGGCGGGGGACACCCTGGACAGCTTGTAAGTCCATCACAGGGACACATAAGAGACAAATGAGACAAACAACCATTCACTCTCTCACTCACAGCTAGGGACAATCTTATATATCTTAATCTTATTATATCTTAACATATTCAAACCTATCTTCTTTAGATAAATAACGTCACTAATTGACTTTTAATGTATGTGAATGTTTTTGTATAGTGTCCTGAGATAACGTCTGTTGTGACTTGGCGCTATAGAATAAACTGAATTGAACTGACAATTTAGAGTTACCAATTAGCCTAACATGCTAACATGCATATTTTTTTGGTCTGTGGGAGGAAACCGGCACAGAGAGAACATGCAAACTCCACCCAGAAAGTTACCTGGCCAGGAAAAAAGGTTTGTAAGCTCAATCATCCAGTTAGATAACAATAAAAACTGTTAAATCATGTCATCTGGACCAGTTTCTTTAAGTGAGAAATGATGGATGGGCTGTGTTTGCATGTGTTAAAAGTCTGCTGCTGAGATTCCAACAGGAGGTCGGCTTGAAACACAGCAGTGAAGGCTACCTATAGGACAGATCTGGTTGGCAGTCTGTAGACTGACGAAGTCTTCCGAGTGGAAGACAAAACGTTTCTCATTTAAAGAAACTGGTCCAGATGACACAATTTACCCTTTTATGTTGTTACCTGGCCACTATTTGATCTGGCAACCTTCTCGCTGAGATGCAGCAGCTCTACCAAATGATCCACCGTGCCGCCAAGAAAGTTGATGTACTGGAATTTTGGACATTTCTTCAGACATGTTCCAGTTGAATTTGTTCTTACAAACTTACTTGTACCAACAGTGGGCCACAGAGAGCACCCACTGCTTGTTGATGAGCACTCCTCCACAGAAGTGGTAGCCATAGTTGAGAGAGGCCATGTAGGGACGAGAGTTAGGCTCACACTCCTGCCCGCCAATGATCCTGCCATCATTCTGAGGAACTGCCACTGTTCATGAAAGAAACAGAGAATTTTGAAATCCAGTCTGCAGCAACATCATTTCATATTAAATGCTCTTGTGTGTGTATTAACAGAGTGAGTGCATTAGTGGCGTCCTCCTGTTTCTTTACCAGCAGCTCCGACAGCCAGTAGAAGACAGAATAGCCTCATGATGGTAGGTGACCAGACGACACTTGGACTCGCCCGTATTTATACCCGATCAGCCTGCTGTGCTCAGCCTTTTTCCTCACCTCCTCTCTTTTTATTGACCCCATCTGCGTTTTCACACTGAGTTCTTGTTTTTCTGCGCTTTTATCACGCTCCAATTTTTTTATTTGTACACCTTGGCCCTGTAACAGCAAGCCTTTTTGTTGGGGGGGGGGGGGGGGGGTGGATATCATCTGGTGCCCTTCTCAAAGTCTTGACACATTGATTGAACACTGTTTGTGATTCTCTCGCTCACTCATTCTTGGAAATCTACAACATAAAACACTGAAAACAGCGATCCAACCTTTAAAAATGTTCAAGTTAAAGCATAACGGTTACAGTATCGACAGTCCAAATATGTTTGAATATGATTTTTTTGGGCGGGGTGAAGAAATTCAGAAAAAGATGCTAAATACATTTTCTGTTGGATAGCTCGGTGAGAAAGAAGCCATCTGTAGTTTCTGAAGACACATGCTGTTTATTTTACATGCATATAGTACATTGTGAAACAAAATAACTGGTCATTTACTGTGCTGTTTGCTGAAAAGACCACAAAGTTGCATATTCATGGCCAAGACAGGGATTAGAGTGGGAGGAGAGGACAGACATTTGAAAGAGGGTGGATGTACGAGTGAAAGGTGTTGAGGAGGAGGGGTGCATGGGATATCACAGAGAAGTAGAAGTATAAATTCAGAAACAGGTCATCTGCATCCAGTCTGACTGTGGGCAGGACTGAGTCAGCCTAATCATGATTGCCCTGATGCTTTCCATGCTCCTGGGAGCTGCAGGTAACAACTATTTGCATGTTTTAAATATAAAAAAGTGTGAATATAAGAATAAAAAAAGGGAAATTCATTTCCTTTGATGCAACAGCTGCAGCCCCTTTGGATGACAAGATTGTTGGAGGATACCAGTGTGAGGCTCACTCTCAGCCCTGGCAGGTGTCCCTTAACATCGGCTACCACTTCTGTGGCGGCTCCCTCATTAATGACCAGTGGATCATCTCTGCTGCTCATTGCTGGCAAAAGTTTGTACCAAATCCTTCGGTGCAATCACACTTTAAAAACAATGTGGTTAGGAGTAATACAAATGTGTATAATTTGCATTTTTTTCAGCCCCTTTTCACAGATTGCCATCTTGGGAGACTACCACATCTGGGAGCATGAAGGCACTGAGCAGTACATGTCAGTGGATGCCATCTACTGGCATGAGAGCTATGATTACAGAACCCTGGACTATGACATCATGCTGATGAAGCTGGCACACCCAGTCACTGTGAACGAGTATGTCAAGCCTGTCCTTCTACCCAAAGCTTGTCCCTCACCTGGGGACATGTGCATGGTATCAGGATGGGGGAATATCTACTCAGATGAGGGTGAGGCATCTCTAAACTTGGCAGTGAAATACATTAAACAAGCTCTTATGTGATGATGATGATGAAACTTGTTACTGGTCACAGCAAGGTGTAGAGGGAGTAAGATTATTTAAAGTGACACCATGAAAAACGATGAGCAATCTTGGTCTTCCAGTAATGTAGAGGGCTTAACATCTGGTTCATGCAGCAAAATAATAATAAGCAACATTTGCATAACATTTTAAATGTTATGGGTTTAGTTACTACATGTAATACTATAAAGTATAATGTAAAAAGTTGCATTTGATGGGGTATTGTTTTTGAAGAAACTGTCTTGGATTTTATAGCCTTTTATTTTTCAGGAATTGTGGTAGTAATTGTTGAAGATGTACATACCACCTGAAGTCTTTTATGACAAAAGTTTCAAGAAGGATCTTGAAAACTAAAGAAGTTTTAGCCTCATTGGTCAAATCTTGAATATCATTTTATGTACAACTGCACACAATATTTCAAGATTTGTCTCAATTAATTTAGTGCATGGAGTGTGTGCTGGCAATGACTTTTAGCTACTACAACACCAATTTTTAGCTCAACATCTAAGTGTTTGATGGGCTTCTTTTTCTTTTATAAGGTCAATTAGTTGTGACAAACATCTTGAAATGGCTCGACTCCAAAGGCTAAAGCCGAGGATGTAAATAAAGACCTCACAAGATCTGTTAGAGCTCACATTATCTTTTCCTTTTTTTAGAAGAACATTTGTTTTTGACATTTTGTTGCTTTAAATCCAATTATATCACAGAATCTGCACAATTGCATGTCCTGTTCTTGACATTTAAAACTTTATGTGAACCTCTTTACAGATCCCCAACATTGTTTTACAAGAAGAAAACAATTACGGTTGCTGTTCAGATGTGTCAGTGATGGGGTCCAATGAGATACTCCGAGATATTCACTTGAGATAAAAATAATTATTCCATTACTCAACCTCAGTTTTTCGTTTCTTGCTTTTATCTAGTGTTCAACCCATTTTACCTTCAGTGTGTGGAGGTCCCCATCTTATCCAACAAGGACTGTGAAACCTCCTACCCTGGGAAGATCACTGAGCGCATGGTGTGTGCTGGATACCTGGAGGGGGGCAAGGACGCTTGCCAGGTATACTTTGGACAATTAGCACAAAACAAAACAAATTGCCTATGACAATTCTAAATAATAAAATTTAATCGGAATGACAAGTTTGCATAAATAAGCACTTTTCTCTTTCTTTCTTTTCTTTTTGTCCTGCTCAGGGTGACTCTGGCGGTCCTCTGGTGTGTAATGGCGAGCTGCAGGGAATCGTCTCTTGGGGTCAAGGCTGTGCTCTGCCTGACTACCCTGGTGTTTACACCAAAGTCTGTTCTCTGATGCCCTGGATCAACGAGATCCTTTCCACATACAGCTAGGTGTTGATCTGCCACCACAGAACTACATGAGAGAGGAGAGAAACAACACTGGAGGAGACAGGGACAGCAGGTGGTTGTGGGTAATTTCACAAACAAAATGAGCAGGGCAGCGGCAAAGGAAAATCACGAGGAGAAACGGTGGGGGAGAAGAAGAAAAAGATGTCATATTTCATCAATAAAATCTTTAATTTTGTCTTGCATCAGTGTGTTTGCTAACGATGGTACTGATCTGGGAAAATCATGCAATTCTTTCTGACTCACTATTGAAATAGCTCAGTGAGTTTTATTGTAGACATGAAACTGTAGGCAGACCGTATTTCTGTGCTTCTGTTCTCATCATTTCACAATATTATAAAGGAACAATTACCATATGAGTGTCCATTTGATGGAAATAAAATGGTGATGTACAAAACAATTATTAAAGGGTTTGTTTGAACCATTATAACATTTGTTTTTTCTATACTGCATTACTTTCATGGTGAATGGTTTTAACCAGGGCTTAATTTGTAAACTGATCGATGATGGAACGCAAATAGTGGGTGGGCTGGCCAGGCAGGGAGTCTGGGGGTCTTCCCCCAGAAAATTTTTAATAAATGAGATGTGATTTCAGCATTTTAATGGGTTGTTAAACATCTACGTTTAACAAAGTTCATGCTCAATCATCCAGGTATCAAATCCAATAAATCTCAGTCGGGTCATCTGGGCAGTTTCTTTTTTATAGAGATGTTTCGCCCTCTATCCAAAGGGCTTCATCAGTCAGAAGAGTTCCAGTAAACTGTTCCCCACTAAGCAGTAAACTCCTTAAGTAGACCAACCAGTTTGCTGGAGCTAAGATGGTTTCTGGGGGCCGTCCTGTCCCTCGTCGACTTCTCCCAGGTAGCCAGCCACAGCCAAAGTGGTTCAAGGCAACCTACATCTGTAAACACTTCATTTCTGTCAAGCATCCTACCCCCTCCCTACCCCTTACTTGATGGTTCAGAGCCTGACTCCTCTCTGCTGAATTCACTATCCTTGTTGTTGTCCAACTCCACCTGTGAAACCTCCAGGCGCCTCCTCCGTCTGTTCATGGCGGCTGCCTGTGGGCTCCTGCCCATGAATGACAGCCTGGTTAGCTCAGCACTCACCCCCACCACTCTTTAAGGGCAGAGATATTTTTAAGGGTAGAAGTGGAAATGCTTACTTTAAGAGGCAGCTTGTATGTGATATTAAGAAGCTTCAGCTTGTAAGTGGCTGTTGTGTTTAAAATTAGTGTTTATGTAATTATTTTTAGTTTATATTTCCAATATTGATTGTCTGTTGTTGTCTGGACCTCATCTGTGTTCTTTGTTTAAATCAGATCTCTCTTGTAAATGAGTCCTCGAGGCTCAATGAGACTAACCTGTATAAATAAAGGTTGAATGAATGAATGAAAAATATAAGTTTTATTCATTCAAGGCAGTTATATTTGTTCATAACTTTATTATAAGTTAGCCTGAGAGTTACAGGATCCAAGCAAACAGTTACCGGAACACAGAGAGTTCCCAGATCCAGTTCGGACAGGATCCGGCTTAAATTAAGCACTGGTTTTAACACTTTCATTCTGCAGCAGAAATTTAAAGTGGCCCTTACCTGTTGACGGACCCATCGACTCAGTATTCAGTGTCAATAATCCTGAATTCCTATAAAAATAAATGTCTAGTGCAAAAGTGACGGTAGTGTAGTTTACATATCCAATGTTTGCATGAAGTGCTGGGAAATTCTTGAGATTGGAGTAGTTTGAAAAGGGCAGAAATCTACTGGTACATGAGAGCAAGTCCACTCTGACTCACCCCTTGTGAAAACTTCTGCCTGATAGTACAAACATTCAGACACATTTACAGAAGAATTATTTTTTAACTCAATAACAATATCACTTTAAAATGGTTCTTCTACTACTCAGAGCATAAGATTGACCAAAAACGACATGCTGTCATATTAAACTGCTTCATTAAAGATCTTTAACTGGATGAATTAGTTGCTGGCAATTGTGCTCTCAAGACATTGAATAAAGATGCAGACCTGAAAATGAACAAGACTGGTTTTACAAGAGAAAATCTGTGGGCTGCTGAAATTTGTTAGTCAAAGTCAAACTCCTCTGGACTCAGAATTTTCTTTAAATTTATAGATATTTTTGTACATCCTTGTGTTTCTCGTGATATCCAGTTTAGAACATGGAGTCCAGTTTTTACAGTCCCTGATGGACAAAATGGGGATGTCCAGACTCTGATACTTGTTCTTACTGTCAACTGGAGAACAAAAACTGATATGGAACAAAAGAAAAAAGCATTAAAAAAAAGAATGTATATGTTTAGAGGATAATAATAAATACTTTAAATATAAAAAAAAAGGCCTAACTTTCTCTGAAGGGAAGCATATCCACAACCTTTGACAAGATATGGGATGATGAACTGCTTGGTTGTCTTACTGATATGGAAGTTGTGCTCTCCCTGATATTACAAAAAAACAAAATACATAAAACTGCCATGGCTTCATAATGCAGGAATGTAGGAGCTAAAAAAAAACCTTTTTATTATAAAACAAAACAAAAATGGTGTCATGACAGCAAACGGCTTGAGGAGGCATGAGGAGGCACAAGAATAATCACAAGAAGGGAGACCAGACTGTGGCTTAAGAATCATAAATGTTCTGCTGGTGAGTGAAAACCAACTGACTGGTGTATAGAACTGGGTTGATGAGGAACTGGAGACACCTGGGCTGAATACAGACTGGGAAAAGGTAAGAGTGGGCATGGCAGGTTGACTGAGAGGAGCAAATGACGAGAAAGAATGAATGACGGCACACAGGAAACACAAAACTGATGCACAAGTAATAAAACTTTAATATAAAACGCAAAAGCTTCTAAACAAAACTATAAAAACCATGGATCCTAACAAGAACAGATTTGCACACCCCAGAACATCATAAATGCAGCAGCCTGAGTACGTGAGCAGCAGTCACAACCCAGTCCCATTAAGCAGGGAATAAAAAAGATACACTCGATGAAGCTGAGAGGCTTTCGTACCTTTTACATTCTCATCAGTAGCAACTAAAAACAGCAGCTAAAATTAGCGACTAAAGTTGATTTATCTCTTAATTTTATGCCATAAGAGTAAAGAATAGCCAAAGTATGATTCAATTGTGTGGCTATAATCATGTTATCACGTCGAGATGCTGAAGTCGGATCAAGTTTATTTCTGGGACAAAAGCCAAGAGGCTGTTTGCAGACAGAGACACAATCAGCTACATTAAAGCTTCACACCCCCAGGCAGCCACAGAGAGCAGAAATATGACCAGAGACCTCATGGTTGTTATGTGATCCTGCTGATAAGAGACCATCACCTGCAGCTGGGATTTATACTCAGAGAGAGCTGCCCCGGCTGCCTGAGCTTCTACATTGGTCAGGAATAAACACAGCTCTTTGTCGGTTTGCTGGGGGCTCTTTGATTGGATTTAAAGATTAAAGTTGCACTGTCAAGATGGCAATGCTGCTTTTATAATGAAAAACATTACTTTTCTTTCAGTCCTCCTCCTAAACAGTAGGTGTTGCCAAAGACCAAACCAGTGGTCAAACTAATAATGGTGTTTTAACTGCGTTAGCGTGATCTAAAACCTTTAACTTTATTATTTTGACATGAAAGTATTAACTTATAAAACTAAAAATAGGCAGTGTAATAAAATAGAAACAGATACTGATCACTCCCTTAGAAATCTTCAACAAACTACACAAAATAATAATAATAATAATAATAATGTCATCACAATGTCAGCACTGTAGTTATTCGAGTTGTTTTAAAAATGGCAGAATTTTTATAGAAACACTCGTTTTCTATAAAAATTCTGCCATTTTTAAAACAACTCGAATCTTGAAAATCAAGCAGCAAGAGTCACTGAAGACAACCAACATGACTCGTAACGTAAAAAAAACTGAGATGTTTGGAGAATTTGGTTATAAAGAGAAAGAAATTGAAACGTGAAACAGAGATCCTTAATCAATTTATTTCACTCCCCCACATCAATAAAATGTTTATAACCCCAAGAATCACTTCTTTTTTTTTTTTTAAATACATCAAAACTAAACCTCAACATGACTTTGAAATCTTAAAAAAGGGGCACTGTGGTGGAGCAGAAGTTAAAACTGCCACACTACATGTATTTTTAATTCCTAATTTGAGCAGGACATACTGATACAAGACATATTCTTAAACGTTTTTTTTTTAATTGGAGCGAGACATTTTTGTCTAAAACGTGAAGTACTTTACCACTTACTAGTTAAAAGTTGTTTTTGTTGCTTTTTTTTCAAGTCAGAATGATGCCATGTCGCCTTTTTATATTTAGATATATTTGATGATAGTATCTCACAGCTGTGTGTTTCTCAGCAGCTGTTACCTAAAACCTAAATTCACTCACGGGTTCTGGTTGCCTTTTGTTAAACTGCCTTTAATCGTGGACTTGGAAGATTTTTAATAAAATTATAATACTTATATAATTAAAACAGTTTGACTCTCTCCATACCATTTTTGCTTTCATGCTTTCTACTTGCATGGGTCATTATAAATAAATAAAAGCACGAACATAACTAAGAACTGAAACTCTTCCTGCTTGTGAGGAAAAGTGCGGAAGAAGTGAAGCCTTGGTGTCAACAAGTCCACAAGAAGGGAACTTGATCAGGTCTAGTTCTGTAAAAGCTCAGGCATATTTCAAGACGGCAGTTCCAGGATTTATCAAGGTCAAAATGTGAAAATGAGCACAGGAAAAAATAAAACGCAAAAAAATTTTTTTTTTGTTTTTTTAATTCAACTTAATGATATTTTAAAATTCAGTCAGCATCAGTTCCATAACTACAAGGCCAAAGTGAGCAGAGCGGGGCTCTCTGGGTGAAAGCTTGGGTTAATATTAATCTGAGCAGCTCTGAGAAATCACACTGAAACAACAAAATATAGAAAAAAAATTTTTTTTGAATAATTTGGTGCTTCAGAACATTTATGAATAAGTAACTAATGAGCTGTGTAGGAGACTTACAAGTTCGTTTAATATGCAGAACTAGAGAAATTGCATTTCCTGCAAAAATACAGTGTGAATGCTTATTGCTGAAGCCCTTGCTGAAAACAGCTGAAATTAGCTTAAAGCATGCTGAAATGTAGCTGAAATGAAATAACAAGCCTAAGTTAGCAGAAAGAAGCAGAAAGAACACATATTTGCTGAATTAGATTTAAATGTGCACACAATAAGGACATTAGCTAAAAAACACTGAATTTATTTTAAAAAATTGCTGGAACATAGCTGAAAAAGCTGAAAGAAGCTTAAACTACCAGAAGGAAATAGGAGTAGCTGAAATTATTATTTTTTAATGTATGGAATTAACTGACAAGGCTAAAATTAGCACAAAACAGCTAAATAGTACCTGAAATAGCAGAAAATGCTTAAACAAGCAGAAAAAGGCTGAAAGAAGCATAACAAGCTGACATTAGCAGAAAAAGTTAATTAGGCTGAAAATAGCAGAAATCACCATGAAAAACTTGAATTTATCTAAAAACAGCTGAAATTAGCTAAAAATTCTCAAAGTGGCTGAAAAGGAAGAATGAGCTTAAATTAACAGAAGAAAGCAAAAAAGACATGTTGAAAGAAGCAGAAATGAGCACCAAAAAGTGGAAATTATCTGAAAAAAAAAATTTAATTAGCAAAAAAAAAAAAAAAAAAAAACTGCTGAAAATAGCTAAAAAGGCAGAAAGAAGCTGAAATTACAAGAAGGAAGTGGAGAACACATTATTGCTGAATAAGACTGAAAAAAGTTTAAATGGGTGCAAAAATTGTGGAATTAGCTGAAAAAGCTTAAATTAGCATAAAAACAGCTATATAGCAGCTGAAATAGTAGAAAAAGCTGAAACTTGCAGAAATAAGCTGAAAGGAGCATAGCAAGCTGAAAAATAGCAGAAATAAGTTGGAAGAAGCACAAAAATGTTGTAGTTAGCAGAAAGAACCTGAAAGGAGCATAAAACAGCTGAAATTAGCTGAAAATAGCTGAAAATTTTTTTTTAATTTGTTGAAGGAAGCTGAAATAAGCTTAACTGGAACAAAATGTGAAAGGAACAGTAAAAGGTTTTAAACAGCTCTAAAGACTTGAAGGATGTAAAATGAACTCAATTCATTTTCTATGAGGGAAAAAAAAAATGGCAGAAAAGTCTAAATATTTCAAAAAGCTAAAGTTGCACCAACACCAAAAGTCAACGCAGGACTGTCCTGAAAGAGCTGAATGTTTTGATATATGATTAGTTGAAATAGCTTGAAAACTTCAGGATGAGAACCGTGCCAAAAACGTATAGAAGAAAGATGGATCACAATAGAGTGAATGATTCATAAACACTCATACAATAAACTCAGAGACCTTCTGTCAGTAAAGAGATCTTTTTCTTTTGTCAAACAGGCTGTTTTACATCCTCTTCAAGTGGCCTGATCACGCTGAACACAACTGGTGTAAGCTGTTATTCCTTAGAGGATTATTTTTTCCCTTGGCGCCCAACAACAAATAGTCTAATATTAATCAAACCAGTGAGCTGGAACAGATGGAGTTTTCACATCATGCCTTCAGACTCAAGGCGGTGTAACCAATCAGTGTCAACAGCATGACCAGAGCTGACGTAAGAGTACATAAAAGTTTATCTGCAGTTTAAAAAAGCCAGCACACAATAAATGATCATGAAATTAAGAATATTTTACTGCATTCAGGTTTCTTTATTTGACTTTTTTTTTTATTATACTGATTTTATCACATGACTTCTAACTCATATGAGAGGAACTGAATGTGAGTTTGGTTTAAAAAATTGTTTTTTTTACTGCAAAACCGGATTCCAAAAAAGTTGGGACACTAAACAAATTGTGAATAAAAACTGAATGCAATGATGTGGAGATGCCAACATCTAATATTTTATTCAGAATAGAACACAAATCACAGACCAAAAGTTTAAACTGAGAGAATGTATCATTTTAAGGGAAAAATCTGTTGTTTCCAAATTTCATGGCATCAACAAATCCCAAAAAAGTTGGGACAAGTCCATTTTTACCACTGTGTGGCATCCCCACTTCTTCTTACAACACTCAACAGACATCTGGGGACAGAGGAGACCAGTTTCTCAAGTTTAGAAATAGGAATGCTCTCCCATTCATGTCTAATACAGGCCTCTAACTGTTCAATTGTCTTGGGCCTTCTTTGTCGCACCTTCCTCTTTATGATGTGCCAAATGTTCTCTGTAGGTGAAAGATCTGGACTGCAGGCTGGCCATTTCAGTACCCGGATCTTTCTCCTACGTAGCCATGATGTTGTGATTGCTGCAGAATGTGGTCTGGCATTATCGTGTTGAAAAATGCAGGGTCTTCCCTGAAAGAGATGACGTCTAGATGGGAGCATATGTTGTTCTAGAACCTGAACATAGTTCTCTGCATTAATGGTGCCTTTCCAGACATGCAAGCTGCCCATGCCACAAGCGCTCATGCAACCCCATACCATCAGTGATGCAGGCTTCTGAACGGAGCGTTGATAACAACTTGGGCTATCCTTGTCCTCTCTGGTCCAGATGGCATGGCGTCCCAGTGTTCCATAAAGAACTTCAAATCGTAACTCATCTGACCACAGAACAGTCTTCCATTTTGCCATACTCCATTTTAAATGACCCCTGGCCCAGTGCAAAAGTCTGAGCTTGTGGAGCTTGCTTAGAAATGGCTTCCTCTTTGCACTGTAGAGTTTCAGCTGGCAACGGCGGATGGCACTGTGGATTGTGTTCACTGACGATGCTTTCTGGAAGTATTCCTGAGCCCATTCTGTTATTTTCTTGACAGTGGCATTCCTGTTTGAGGTGCAGTGACGTTTAAGGGCCCGGAGATCACGAGCATCCAGTAGAGTTTTACGGCCTTGACCCTTACGCACAGCAATTGTTCCAGATTCTCTGAATCTTTTGATGATGTTATGCACGGTTGATGATGAAAACTTAAAAGTCTTTGCTATTTTACGCTGAGTAACACCATTCTGGTATTGCTGCACTATCTTTCTGCGCAACAATGGTGGAATTGGTGATCCTCTTACCATCTTGGCTTCTGAGAGACACTGACACTCTGAGAAGCTCTTTTTATACCCATTCATGTTGTCAATTGACCTAATTACAGTTAATTGGTCTTCCAGCTGTTCATTATATGCACAATTTCCTATTTCCAGCCATATATTGCTACTTGTCCCAACTTTTTTGGGATTTGTTGACACTGTGAAATTTTGAATCAACATATTTTTCATTTAAAATGTTACATTTTTTCAGATTAAACTTTTGATCTGTCATCTATGTTATATTAAGAATAAAATATTGACATTTGCCATCTCCACATCATTGCATTCAGTTTTTATTCACAATTTGTTTAGTGTCCCAACTTTTTTGGAATCCGGTTTGTATTTTTTTGTATTCATTATCACCCTATAAACATTTTTTTTCATACAATTTTAATTCAGAACATCATGAAAAACATTTGGTACCAAATTGTCACTTGACATTTACCGTTCGTCCACAATAAAGTCTAACAAGTTCATAATTTACTTTTTGAATGTCCCCTAGAAAATGCAACAATCGGCTTCTAAGCAGCTGCAATGTGAGATCGGCCATCTGAGCTGCATTTACATCTTGACATAATTTCAAGTTGTACTTTGAAAAAATCATGTCATTTTAATGTTAAAGCTTTTGTTAATTCATGATAAGAATAAAAGAAAAATTAAACAGTTGGTACCACATTTACATGATGTGCAGTAAAACGATTGGTAAGTCCCTGTCATTTTAAAATAACTTCATCAGAAATTTTGGTCAAAGTTGAAAAAAGAAATCAGAATTCAAAAATAAATTTATGGATGTGGCCATCATCAAGCTTTTTTATAGTTAAATTGCTTGAAGGGGATTGAAGAAAAATTAAGGGTGCACGCTATCAATTCTGAAGGCCAGCCTTTGGTACAAAAATATTTGTTTTTCCAACATTCGAGACTGTCTAATCCAGGATTCTGATTGG
>NC_056502.1:13135621-13149413 GCF_014905685.2 Nematolebias whitei
CGGACGGACGGACGGACGGACGGACGGACGGACGGACGGACGGACGGACGGACGGACGGACGGACGGACGGACGGACGGACGGACGGACGGACGGACGGACGGACGGACGGACGGACGGACGGACGGACGGACGGACGGACGGATGGATGGATGATGGATGATGGATGATTGATTGATTGATTGATTGGGTGGTCTGTAGCTCCCATTCATACAAACAATAAGATAAAGACCCAAAACATAAAAAATGAGGTATTAAAAATAATCAGTCAATAAATAAAAACAACACTAAAAGAAGAGATCAAGCAACAACTATGTTAGGGTACATAAACCAACTAACTTATGTTGTTCCTGCCAGGAGTGGCCAAATTATGCAGCTTATGACACAAGGGACAAACAAGTTATTTAGTCTTTCAGCAAAGCACCTCAACGAACAGAATCTAGTGCTCATTGAACTTCGCTGAAGACAGAAGACCGAGTTCAAGGGATAGCCCTGATTGGACATGATCACCCTGATCTTGGAGTGTGTCCTCTGTTCCACCACCTTCTCCACAGAGTCAAGGCCCAGTCCCATCACAGAGCCGATTCAGCCTGAGGATGTCATTCTTCCTAGTGCTGCCCTCCTCCCCCCTCAACACACAACACACACAAAAAATATACACTGGACACAATGGGCTGGTAGAACATATGCAGTAACTTAGAGTAGACCCTAAAAGAGGCCAGCCTTCTGAGAAAGTATATCCTGCTCTGCCCCTTCTTGTACACAGCATCCATATTTGCAGTCCAGTTCAGCTTTCTGTCCAGATGCATCCCCAGATACTTATAGGTTGAGACCACCTCAACCTCCAATCCTTCAATAATGACGGGCTGCAGACGTGGTGGTGCTCTGCGGAAATCCAGTACCACCTCTTGGTTTTAGTGGCATTTAGCAAAAGCTTGTTCTGAATGGACCAATCAACAAAGTCCTCCCCCAGGCCCCTGTACTCTCCCTCCTCACCCTCCCTAATGCATGCCACAGTTGCAGTGTCATCAGAGAACTTCTGCATGTGGCATGTGTCAGAGTTGTATTTAATGCCAGTGGTGTAGAGAGTGATGAGGAGGGGCAAAATCACTGTACCCTGAGGTGCTCCAGTGCTGCTGGTCAATGTTGAGGACTTAAAAGCCCCAACTGGGACAAACTGGGGCCTGTTGGTCAAATATTCCAATATCCAGCGCACAAGGTGGGCGTCCACAGATATCATGTTAAGTTTCTCCTGTAGAAGGCTGAGATCAACTGTATTAAAATCACTGGAGAAGTCAAAAAATAATATCCTCACCATACACCCACCAACATCAAGGTATGTGAGGGCACGATGTAAGAGGTAGAGAAAAGCATCCTCAACACCCACCTTCTCTTTGTAAGCAAATTGAAGGGCGTCTGTCACCGCCAACACTTGAGGACAAACAAGCTGAATGACCAGTCGCTCCAGTGTTTTCATCACGTGTGATGTGAGTGCAACCGGCCTATATTCATTAAGATCCCGGGGTTGGGCCTTCTTTGGAACCAGAACGATGCAGGACGTTTTCCACAGTGAAGGAACTCTCCCCAGCCTCAGACTCAAGTTGAAGATCTGCTGTAAGTTCCACTTTGTTCCACTTGTTCCTCTTTGGCGTAAGCTGTTGGGGGGGAAAAAAATCAGTTTTGTTGTGTGTTTCCTTGACTGATGAAGCCTTCCGAATCGAAGGCGAAACATTTCAGCACAAAATAAGAAACTGTCCAGATGACCTGACTGAAAAATGTTGGATTTTATACCTGGATTATTGAGCATGGACTTTGTTGTTTTCAACCAGTTTGACAAGACTGTCAACAAGGAAGAGGGCTGGCAATGGAGGAGGGGCGTACCAAAGAGACCATCTTATCGCAAGCAGAACTGGTTTGTTCCACTTTGGAGGAAGCTGTTGGGGGAAGAATCAGTTTTGTTGTGTGTTTCCTTGACTGATGAAACCTTCCGGATCGAAGGCGAAACATTGACGAGATCTTCTGTCAGGCATTCCCAGCAAACCCTCATGACACGTTTGGGTCTACCGGGTCTGTCTGGCATCTTCTCAGGCCATCTGATCCAACTCACTACCAGGTGGTGATCTGTTGACAGCTCAGCTCCTCTCTTCACCCAAGTGTCCAAAACAAATGGCTGCAAATCAGATGACACGACTATGAAGTCACTCATCGATCTGTGACCTAGGATATCCTGGTGCCAAATGCACTTATGGACACCCTTATGTTCGAACATGGTGTTTGTGATGGACAAATTACGATTAGAACAGAAGTTCAACAACAGAACACTGCTCAGGTTCAGATCAGAAAGACCGTCCCTCCCAAACATGCCCCTCCAGGTCACACTGTCATTACCCACATAGGCATTGAAGTCCCCCAGCAGAATAAAGAAGTCCCCATCTGGCGTACCATTCAGCATCCCTGCCAAGGACTCCAAGAAGGCCCGATACTCTGAAATGCTGTTTGCACGTAGGCACAAACAACAGTCAGAGCCCATCCACTCACCCAAAGGCAAAGGGAAGCCAGCCTCTTATCTACCCAAGAAAACTCCAACACACAGGCACCAAGTCGGGGCGCTACAAGTAGACCCATACCAGCTCGACGCCTCTCACCATGGACAACTCCATAGTGGAATAATGTCAAGCCCTTCATAAGGAGATTTGTTCCAGAGCCCATGCTGTGTATTGAGGTGAGCCCAACTATATCTAGTTGGTACCTCTCAACCTCACGCACAAGCTCAGGCTCCATCCCCACCAGAACGTTCCATGTCCTAAGAGCCAGCTTTAGTAAGCCAGGGTCAGAGCGCCAAAGTCCCCACTTCGGCCACTGCCCATGGCATCATACACCTGACTTTTATGGCCCTTCCTACAGGTGGTGGGTCCACAGGAAGGCAAACACATGCTGCTCTTTCAGTCTGAACCTGACCGGGTCCCATGGGTAGAGCCTCAGTCACCAGGTGCTCACCGACGAGCCCCTCCCAAGGCCTGGCTCCAAGGTGGGGCCCCAGAAACCCACATCCAGGCAAGAGACACTGAGTTCCTTGTTTTTTTCCTGTCCATAAAAGTCTTCTGAATCACTCTTTGACCGGTCTGTCACCTAGGTCCAATTTTTCATTCATTCAACCTTTATTTAGTCAGGTAAATCCCAATGAGCCTTGATGACTCATTTACAAGTGAGACCTGATTTCAACAAAGAATGATGACAACAATGGACAACAGCGACAACAATAGACAGTTATAAAAAAGCATATAGATTTTAATTTTTTTTAACGAATAGGATGGCTAAAAAAAGAAAAATAACAAAAAACAGCTAGATTCTAAGGCAAATGTAGAAAACTAAAAACAGGAACATGTCTACATTGGCCTGCATTTACCATGGGAGACCCAACCAGGGACAGTTATAATTCCCCCCGACAGCATAGCTCCTAGGATCATTCAGGTGCTCAAACTCCTCCAGCACAATAAGGTGGCAATTCAAGGAGGAGATCTTTGATTTTTAGATCTTTAATTTTTTTATGGTAAAATCAGACCACAGTTGAACAACTTATTCAACACATCCTAAAGCTTCTTGAACTGGCAAAAGTCTCTATGGTGTCCAAATGTAGTGGAAATAATGTATCATGCTGGTTTTGCAATCTTTACCGTACTTGAGCCTAAATGGAAACTGGCGGGTCAAAGAAGTGACTTCAGGTCATAGCAGGACCTCCACAGACTTGTACGCAAGTCACCAGGCATCATCACATATTTTTGTTTTTCTATTTGCATGCACACATCACTGTTAAACAGTGTAAATCTGGACTCATCAGACAAAATCACATTTTTTGTTCTACATTTTTATCTTTATCCTCTTTTGAAAGCTGAAGTCTTTAATTGGGCAGTTCCTCAGTATGAAATGTTATTCATGTATCAGCTGTCCTGATGTTTTGAAGTGGAATTCTGTGGGAAAAGTTTTTGTATTGAACGCTTTTTGAATTCTGTGGGAAGTTACAAATGATGAACATCTCACTTACCGTAGATAGCTCTTAAAAAAATAAAAAAGTTTGAAGAAAACAGGAATCAGACTGACAAGCTAATCTAAGCTATCTGCTCATCTGTCTAGCCCAAAATAAAATTTACATCTCTAAACCGAGGTTATTTAAAAAGCTATCTCATACAGATATATTGTATTATATATTTATAACCATATTGCAGAACTCCAATTTAAAAGACCTGAACTATCTGTTTTGTAACTGTTTAATATTAACACCACAAATTATTTTTGCATAGTGTGTTTGTGTATTCAAATGATCTAGCATTAAATAGATACTGCATAAAGTCATCTCACAACAATAAAGTCATGACCCTATAACTGAAAAGCAATTATCTACATCGAGCACTCATGATTTCTAGCCAATGTAAAACATTACACCTGAATGGAAAATATCAAACACCAGATGTGGGTGGTTCGATGCAGAACCCTCACCAGAAATTCTAACAATACTCTACCCAATCTGACAGAAACAGATGGTGTATTCACACATTGCCTTCACTTTCAAGGCTGTGACACCTCATCATCAGTCGTGTATGCTGCATTAATAGAACAGACAGGAAGTGCACATAAAACCTTACTGACAGGCAAAAACACTTGTACATAAAAGGGAGATAAATCTAAGTGTATTAAAAAAAGTTTAATATTTAATTCAACATTAACTAATTATTACTGTTAGTCCACAATAAAGCCAGACAAGTTCATCATTTACTTTTTGATTGTACAAAGTACTTAACACATAACACTTTAGTAAAATCTGTCTCTTGTCTGTACTCTGAAGCAACAATCAGCATCTAAGCAGCTGCTATGTGAGATTGGCCATCGGAGCTGCATTTGCATCTTGACATAATTTCAGGTGTTGTACTTCAATAAAACAATCATGTAATTTTAAGGTAAAAGGTTTTGTTAATTCATGATAAAGATAAAAGACAAATGAAACAGTAATATATGGCACCACATGCAGATGTTGTGCAGTAAAATGATCGGTAAGTCCATGTCATTTTAAAATAATTTCAGAACACATTTTGTTCAGAGTGGAAAACAATCAGAATTCAAAAATACATTTATGGATGAGGCCATCAACAAGATTTTTATAGTTAAATTGCTTGAAGGGGTTTGAAGAAATATTACGGGTGCACGTTATCAATTCTGAAGGGCAGCCTTTGGTACAAAAATGTTTGTTTTTCCAACATTCGAGACTGTCTAATCCAGGATTCTGATTGGTCAGAGATAACAGTAGGAGGTGACTTTGGCAGAAAAAACAAGAACTACTTTCCTATAAAAACCAGGGCTGCAGGTAAAGTTCTCTCATCAACAGGATCACTCAGCAACCATGAGGTCTCTGGTGTTTGTTCTGCTCATCGGAGCTGCTTGTAAGCAACTCTTTTTATTTGTATTCAGTTAGTCTAATGTCCAAGTTATAAAGCTCTCATTTAACACTTAATGTAATTCCTGTGTGTTTTCAGTTGCTTTGGACGATGACAAGATCGTCGGAGGGTACGAGTGCCAGCCCTACTCTCAGCCCCATCAGGTGTCTCTGAACGCTGGTTACCACTTCTGTGGTGGATCTCTGGTCAACGAGAACTGGATTGTGTCCGCCGCTCACTGCTACAAGTCGTAAGTGTACAAAATGCAATGTTCCTCTATATATCTGCAGGTTTGATTTACTGTGTTGCTCACTTTTAAGTGTTTCATCTGTTTCAGCCGCATTGAAGTGCGTCTTGGAGAGCACAACATCCAGATCAATGAGGGAACCGAGCAGGTCATCAGCTCTTCCCAAGTCATCCGCCATCCTAACTATGACTCCTACACCATTGACAATGACATCATGCTGATCAAGCTGAGCAAGCCCGCCACCCTCAACCAGTATGTGCAGCCTGTGGCTCTCCCCAGTGGCTGTGCTCCTGCTGGAACCATGTGCAAAGTCTCTGGATGGGGCAACACCATGAGCTCCAGTGAGTGCTGAAAGAATATTTTATAATTTACATGTATTTGTTTTGTACATGCATCCATCCTTTCTCTTCTGCTTATCCGGGGTCGGGTCGCGGGGCTAGCAACCCAAGAAAGGAGGCCTTTCCCTCTCCCCAGCCACTTGGGCCAGCTCTTCCGGGGGAATCCCGAGACGTTCCCAGGCCAGCCGAGAAACATAGGCCCTCCAGCGTGTCCTGGGTCTTCCTCTGGGTCTCCTCCCGGTGGGACGTGCCTGGAATACCTCACCAGGGAGGCGTCCAGGAGGCATCCTAACCAGATGCCCGAGCCATTTCAACTGGCTCCTCTCGATGTGGAGAAGCAGTGGCTCTACTTTGAGTCCCTCCCAGATGACCGCGCTTCTCACCCCATCTCTAAGGGAGAACCCAGACACCCTGAGGAGAAAACTCATTTTGGCCAGAACAAAAACCATACTGCTCCTCCTGAATCTGAGGTTCAACTATCCAACGGACCCTCCTCTCCAGAACCCCCAAATAGACCTTACCAGGGAGGCTTAAGAGCATGATCCGCCTGTAGTTGGAACACACTCTATGGTCCCCCTTTTTGAATAGGGGGACCACCACCCCAGTCTGCCAACCCAGGGGAATTGCCCCCGATGTCCACGCAATATTGCAGAGTTGTGTAAGCCAACAAAACCCCACAACATCCAGAGCCTTAAGAAACTCCGGGCAAATCTCATCTGCCTCCGGGGCCCTGCCACAGAGGAACTTTTTAACCACCTCAGTCACCTCAGCACCAGAGATTGGAGAGCCCAACCCAAAATCCCCAGGCTCTGCTTCCTCAGTGGAAGATGTGCCAGTGGGATTGAGGAGGTCTTCAAAGTATTCTGCCCACCAACCCACGACATCCCTTATTGAGGTCAGCAACACACCACCTCTACTATAAATAGTGTTGATGGCATACCGAACTGTACTGAGATGCCAAATGGTGGACCAGAATCGCCTGAAAGCCGTACAGAAATCATTCTCCATGGCCTCTCTGAACTCCTCCCATGCCCAAGTTTTTGCCTCAGGGACCACCTGAGCCAAATGCCACTTGGACTGCCAGTACCCATCAGCTGCTTCCGGGGTCCCACAGGCCAAAAAGGCCTAATAAGCCTCCCTCTTCAACCTGACAGCATTCCTCATTGCTGGTGTCTACCACTGCGTTCGAGAGTTACCGCCGCGACAGGCAACGACAACCCTGCGGCTACAGCTCCAATAAGCCGCCTCAACAATAGAGGCCCTGAACATGGCCCACTCAGACTCAATGTCCCTCACCTCCCCCGAAATGTGTTTGAAGCTCTCCTGGAGGAGGGAGTTAAAGCTCTGTCTCATGGGAGACTCTGCCAGATGTTTCCAGCAGACCCTCACAATACGTTTGGGTCTATCAGGTCTGACCGGCATCCTCCCCCACCATCGAAGCCAACTCACCATCAGGTAGTGGTCAGTGGACAGCTCCACCCCTCTATTCACCCGAGTGTCCAAGACATGCGAACGCAGATCAGATGAGACAACAACAAAAGTCGATCATCAAACTGCGGCCTAGGGTGTCCTGGTGCCAAGAGCACATATGGACACCCTTATGCTTGAACATGGTGTTTGTTATGGACAATCCATGACGAGCACAGAAGTCCAATAACAGAACGATCGGGGGGGGGGGGTCCTCCCAACCACACCTCTCCAGGTCTCACTGTCATTGCCCATGTGAGCGTTGAAGTCCCCCAGTAGAACAAGGGAGTCCCCAGGAGGTGCACTCTACAGTAACCCCTCCAAGGACTCCAAAAAGGGTGGATAATCTGAGCTGCCATTTGGCGCAAAGCACAAACAAAAGTCAGAACCCATCCCCCCACTCATAGGCAGAGAGAGGCTATCCTCTCATTCACTGGGGTGAACCCCAACGTACAGGCACAAAGATGGCGAGAAACAAATATTCCTACTCCTGCTCGGCGCCTCTTACCAGGGGCAACTCCAGAGTGGAAGAGTGTCCAACCCTTCTCAAGGAAACTGGTTCCAGAGTCATGCGTTGAGGTGAGTCCAACTATTTTTAGCAGGAACCTCTCAACCTCACACGCCAGCTCAGGTTCCTTCCCAACCAGAGAGGTGACAATCCACGTCCCAATAGCCAGCTTCTGTAGCTGAGGATCAGACCACCAGGATCCCCGCCCTCGCCTACCACCCATCCCACATGTTTTGTACATACTTATTTCATTCATACTTTTATGATATGTTTCAGCTGCTGACAAGAACAAGCTGCAGTGCCTGGAAATCCCCATCCTGTCTGACAGGGACTGTAACAACTCCTATCCTGGAATGATCACTGACTCCATGTTCTGTGCTGGATACCTGGAGGGAGGCAAGGACTCCTGCCAGGTATGGAACAAGTCAAATCTTTAGAGACTGCAAGCAAATTTAATTTGCAAATACAGAAGATCACAAATTATTTCTCAATTGTAAATATTATTAAAATAATTTGTTTGTCTTTGGTGTCAGGGTGACTCTGGTGGCCCTGTTGTGTGCAACGGTGAGCTGCAGGGTGTTGTGTCCTGGGGCTATGGATGTGCTCAGAAGGACAACCCCGGTGTCTACGCCAAGGTAAAAAATATTCTCAATATTTTAGCAACAAAAACTGTATTTTTTTTTTCATATATGTTGGAGATTATTGAACTAAAACACATTCACACTTTTTTTGTTTTCAGGTCTGCATCTTCAGCGACTGGCTGGCCCGCACCATGGCCTCCTATTAAACCAGATCCTTCTTCAGCCATCCAACACTGCTGCAGTTCTTCTGTCAGTCTATCTGATCTGATAGCTCTTGGTTTGTGCAGAACAATGTGTCAACAGATTTCCACAAATCAATAAAAATCTTAACATCAAACCCCATTTTCTTCTTGTCGTACTTTGCCTGTCCTGTTCCAGGTAGAGATGTACCTCTGTACATGATTGGTGATCTTACATAATAATGATATCCAAATATTCAATTATCGGTCCAGTTATTTTATTTTTTACCATCATTGTTATTTTTGTTTAAATTAGTTCTGAAAGCTTCTGTAAATCTATTCTCATATGTATTAAATTAGTGTATCCTTCTGTCATATAAATAATGAACATCATCATTTGCCAATATTGGTTAAACACCTACCACTTTACCACTGTATAAGTAATAAACGCGCCTGAAACCAGTGCATTACCTTCAGACAGTTAGGATTGCAATTAGTAAAGTTCTCCATCTATGGAATCTAGCAGACAAGTTGAATCATGGCTTTGTTCCAGTCTCCCAAAAAGCAAAGTAATCAAACATATACATGGGAGCTTTTGTCTGTCTGTCAGTCAGTCAGTCAGTCAGTCAGTCAGTCAGTTAGTCAGTCTGTCTGTCTGTCTGTGTACATTTGCAAACCCAAACTAATTGGCCAATAAAATGGATATTAAAATGATGCACTCAATTTTTTAAGCCCCTTTGACCTTCAGTTATGGCATTTAATTTTGCATTGTTTTCATTGACTGAAACAATGTCTGAACATTTGTTTGTGTTCAGAGTTACATCAATTCATTCAACCTTCATTTATACAGGTTAGTCTCATTGAGCCACAAGGACTCATTTACAAGAGAGACCTGCTTTAAACAAAGAACACAGATGAGGTACAGACAACAATATACAAGCATATAAAAAGCTTATAAAATGAAAAAGTAAATAGAAAAATTTAAATAGAAACGAAACAAAAACAGCTACATTGTAAAGTGATGTAAAATACTAAAAACAGGAACATGTCTGCATTGGTTTTTGCCGTGAACTTAGCAGTTGTTTAAAAATCCCTTAGAGAGGTCAAGTTTGAGAGCTTCAGATATGTTTACAAGGTGTTCCAGGATACAGGAGCGGAGTAGGAGAAGGCCCTTTTGCCAAGTTCAGTCCTCACTCAGGGTATAGTGCATGTACTAATGTCCTGAGAGTACATGCTGTAGCTGCACTCAAGGAGTGACATGTGGGAGGAGATATATGAAGACAACAGACCAAGAAGTGATTTAAAAATCAAAATAAACCAGTGAGAGACTGCAACGTTAATGATGACCAATTAACCAGTGAATAACCAGTGAATAACCAGTGAATAACCAGTGGCGTCTTCTGTAGATCGATTCTCATGGTATGCGTCCTGGTGAGGATCCTCATTGATGTTGATGGTTGTTTTGATGTGGGTCATGACCAGTTTTTCGAAGAATTTAGCGACTATTGGGGTGAGGGCTACTGGCCGATAGTCATTCAGACCAGTCACTGTAGAGCTCTTTGGGACTGGGATGATGGTTGTGGTCTTCAGGCAGGTGGGAACTGTTGCCAGGGTAAGTGAGGAGTTAAAGATGTTGGGCAGCACCTCGCAGAGCTGATAGGCACAGTCTTTCAGCACCTTCCCGGGGATATTGTCTGGGCCGGTTGCTCTGTGAGGATTAATCCTCCTGAAAGTACTCCATACTGTCCTGAGTGAGAATGAGAATGTAGCTATAGACTAAAAGTGACTCCTACCGCACTGGAAAGAGTTATGGGGATTCAACTGATCTCCTGGTTCAAAACTAGATTTAGCTCTCCATCAAGTCTGGTCAGCTCAGCAAGAGCCTGGCCTGTGTGAAACAGACCTAATAATCAATAACCCTGGGTTTTATCAATATCAAAAACCATCATAAATATAAGCAACATGTACATGTTTTATCATAATTACTATAGTAATATAAGTTCATAATATAAATACAATCAAGCTCATTATTTGAGTACTCTTAAATATTCCTAATATTAGCGGTCTTAATATTGCATCTTAGCACACAATATAGCAATAGCATTTGACCATTTCAATGTACCTTCAATTTAAATGCTTCAGTTTTAACACTAAGAGATAGTTACTTATTGCAAGAGGCTTATTTTTCATTATCCAGATCAATACAAATGCAGGTGCTCAGAAATTGTAAAAAAAAATACCATCTGTAACATTTAGTATAGAAAAGTATTAATGCTTGATAATTATTTTTTCTATAAGCACATTCAAATAAATGCAGCAATAGCACCGATTTATCACAGAGCCCAATACAATAACCTGGAGGCTAGCGCTGCATGACCAGATCCAGAAACAAACAAACAAACTCATCCATTTCCACTTTTAGAATATACAGTCAGCTGAAGGTTTTTTCACAAATAGAGACATCTAAAATTTGAGAGGCATATCTGTCAGAAATGGTAACATAGGCATTAGATAAGGAGTTTTCAGTGACTTAAAGCCTACAGTACCTGCAACAGCTAGCCTAGCCTCTCTCTCTCACATAGCCTGGTTGTGAGTATCCACAATCTGTTCCGAACCAGAAGCATGATCCGTACCATACAATAAGCTCTGGGCGCAGGAGAGTTGCGCCCAGAATGGTCCTATATCTTGTAATGAAGAGGAGCTAACTGTGCAAGTACAACTTTTTTACGAGAGTCAACGGGTCAAAGATTTTTGTGCCCCAGGGCGGAAATACATCATCAGTCAGAAACAATGTTTTTGAAATAAACAACTTTACTCATCGTTAGCTATAAAATACTTATCTTACACAACAACAAAAAAATAATACATACATATATTTTGAAATATTTTATTTTTTATTTCATTTTTATTTAAAAAAAATGTATGTCTTATTAAAGGTAATGTGATGAGTGATGAGTGGTGAGGCGGCACCCTAGGGCCCTTTATTGGTCATCCAATACAGGAACCAACCAATGGTGTGAGCTGAAAAAACAAATTCTAAGAACTTATGACAAAAGATGTCATGATCCACAGTGTCAAAAGCTAACAAAGAAACAAACTAACTTGAGACTAAATGGAAGCTGGCGTGTCAAAAAAGCGGCATCAGGTCATAGCAGGACCTCCACAGACTTGTACATGAGTCACCAGGCATCATCGCATCTTTTTGTTTTTCTTTTTGTATGCACACGTCACTGTGAAACAGTGTAAATCTGGACTCATCAGACAAAATCACATTTTTTGTTCTACATTTTAGTCTTTATCCTCTTTTGAAAACTGAAGTTTTTAATTTGACAGTTCCCAATTATTAAATGTTATTCATGTAGCAGCTGTCCTGCTGTTTTAAAGTGGAATTCTGTGGGAAGATACAAATGATGAACATCTTACTTAGATAGCTATTTAAAAATGTTTGGAAAAAATAAGAATCAAACTGACAAGCTAACGGTTAATCTAAGCTATCTGCTCATCTGGATAGTCCAAAATAAAACGTACATCTCCAAAACTGAGGTTATTTAAAAAGCTATCTCATAGAGATGTTAAGTGTCAGGATTTGTTGGACAGGAACGAACCCAGTAGTGCAGACAGGACTCAACTCGGCAGATTATAAAAATAAATATTTTAATAGTGAATAAAGAACAAAATAACAGCTGACGTGGCAGCAAGACTTACATGAAAAAACTGTAGGCTCAGAAGGAAACTCAGGAAGGACTCAGGGAGCTCAGGGGAGACGCAGGAGAACGCAGGAGAACACAGAGACCCAACGAATACGACCCGACGAGGAACAACACAGAACAGGAGGCTTATATACAAGGACAAGACAAGACGTGATTACAACAGCTGTGACGAGACAAAGGTGACACCAATTAAACTGACGAGGAAACACTAGGGAAACACAGACACAAACAGAAACAGCAAATGGTACCATCCTTACATTAAGTTATTGATTGTTTATAACCATACCACAGAACTCCACTTTAAAAGACGTGAACTATCCCGTTTTGTAACTGTTTAATCTTAACACCTCAAATTATTTTTGCATAGTGTGTTTGTGTATTCAAATGATCTAGCATTAAATAGATACTGCATAAAGTCATCTCACAACAATAAAGTCATGACCCTATAACTGAAATGCAATTATCTACATTGAGCACTCTCATGATTTCCAGCCAATGTAAAACATTACGGAAAGTATCAAACACCAGATGTGGGTGGTTCGATGCAGAACTCTCACCAGAAATTCTAACAATACTCTACCCAATCTGACAGAAACAGATGGTGTATTCACACATTGCCTTCACTTTCAAGGCTGTGACACCTCATCATCAGTTGTGTATGCTGCATTAATAGAACAGACAGGAAGTGCACATAAAACCTTACTGATAGACAAAAACACTCAAATATAAAAGGGAGATAAATCTAAGTGTATTTAAAAATGTTTAATATTTGATTCAACATTAACTAATTATTACTGTTAGTTCACACTAAAGCCAGACAAGTTCATGATTTACTTTTTGATTGTACAAAATAATGTACTAAATAACTCTTTAGTAAAATCTGTCTCTTGTCTCTTCCCTGAAGCAACAATCAGCTTTTAAGCAGCTGCTAAGTGAGATCGGCCGTCTGAGCTGCATTTACATCTTGACACAATTTCAGGAGTTGTACTTCAATATGTCATTTAAGGTACAAGTTTTTCAAATTCATGACAAAGATAAAAGAAAAATGAAACAGTTATATATGGCACCACATTCAGATGTTGTGCAGTAAAATGATCAGTAAGTCCTTGTCATTTTAAAAGAAGCTCATCAGACATTTTGGTCAAAGTGGAAAAAAATCAGAATTCAAAAATGCATGTATGGATGAGGCCATCAACAATTTTTTTATAGTTAAATTGCTTGAAGGGGTTTTGAAGAAATATTACAGGTGCACGTTATCAATTCTGAAGGGCAGCCTTTGGTACAAAAATGTTTGTTTTTCCAACATTCGAGACTGTCTAATCCAGGATTCTGATTGG
>NC_056502.1:13149813-13174449 GCF_014905685.2 Nematolebias whitei
TTTGTTTTTCCAACATTCGAGACTGTCTAATCCAGGATTCTGATTGGTCAGAGATAACAGTAGGAGGTGACTTTGGCAGAAAAAAATAAGAACTACTTTCCTATAAAAATCAAGGCTGCAGGTAAAGTTCTCTCATCAACAGGATCACTCAGCAACCATGAGGTCTCTGGTGTTTGTTCTGCTCATCGGAGCTGCTTGTAAGCAACTCTTTTTATTTGTATTGAATTAGTCCAAGTTATAAAGCTCTCATTTAACACTAAATGTTTTTCCTGTGTGTTTTCAGTTGCTTTGGACGACGACAAGATCGTCGGAGGGTACGAGTGCCAGCCCTACTCTCAACCCCATCAGGTGTCTCTGAACGCTGGTTACCACTTCTGTGGTGGATCTCTGGTCAACGAGAACTGGATTGTGTCCGCCGCTCACTGCTACAAGTCGTAAGTGTACAAAACGCAACGTTCCTCTATATGTCTGCAGGTTTGATTTACTGCGTTGCTCACTTTTATGTGTTTCATCTGTTTCAGCCGCATTGAAGTGCGTCTCGGAGAGCACAACATCCAGATCAATGAGGGAACCGAGCAGGTCATCAGCTCCTCCCAAGTCATCCGCCATCCTAACTACGACTCCTACACCATTGACAATGACATCATGTTGATCAAGCTGAGCAAGCCCGCCACTCTCAACCAGTACGTGCAGCCTGTGGCTCTGCCCAGTGGCTGTGCTCCTGCTGGCACCATGTGCAAAGTCTCTGGATGGGGCAACACCATGAGCTCCAGTGAGTGCTGAAAGAATACTTTATCATTTACATGTATTTGTTTTGTACATACTTATTTCATTCATACTTTTATGACATGTTACAGCTGCTGACAAGAACAAGCTGCAGTGCCTGGAAATCCCCATCCTGTCTGACAGGGACTGTAACAACTCCTATCCTGGAATGATCACTGACTCCATGTTCTGTGCTGGATACCTGGAGGGAGGCAAGGACTCCTGCCAGGTATGGAACAAATCAAATCTTTAGAGACTGCAAGCAAATTTAATTTGCAAATGCAGAAGATCACAAATTATTTCTCAATTGTAAATATTATTAAAATAATTTGTTTGTCTTTGGTGTCAGGGTGACTCTGGTGGCCCTGTTGTGTGCAACGGTGAGCTGCAGGGTGTTGTGTCCTGGGGCTATGGATGTGCTCAGAAGGACAACCCCGGTGTCTACGCCAAGGTAAAAAATATTCTCAATATTTTAGCAACAAAAACAGTATTTTATATCATATATATTGGAGACTATCGTACTAAAACACATTCTTTCTTTGTTTTCAGGTCTGCATCTTCAGCGACTGGCTGGCCCGCACCATGGCCTCTTATTAAACCAGATCCTTCTTCAGCCATCCAACACTGCTGCAGTTCTTCTGTCAGTCTATCTGATCTGATAGCTCTTGGTTTGTGCAGAACAATGTGACACCAGATTTCCACAAATCAATAAAAATCTTAACATCAAACCCCATTTTCTTCTGTGTTGACTAATAATAAAATATTGTTTGCAAAGAGGAAGTCTTTGTGGATTTTACTTCTAAATCAGGAATATTTTGTCCCTGTTGGATGATGCACTGCTCCTTTGCAATGTTTTAAAATCAAAACATATTATGTTTATATTAATATTAAACTAAATTGTTAATTTGGGACATTTAACACTAAAAACCTTTTGACACTGTGGCATAAGATGCGATAAGATCCCCATCAATCTCACTCTAATCACAAATGTGAGGCTGCCTCAGAGGAGGGAGAGGGCGGACTCCAGAAATCATCTTATCGTCATCAAACTGGTTGGCTCACTATGTGAGTGTTGCTTGTGAAACTGAGTTTGTTGCGGCTCCTCGGACTGATGAAGTCCTTTGGATGAAAGACGAAACATTTCAACAACAAAAAATGAAACTGTCCAGAGGACCTGACTGAACTTTGTTGGATTTTTTTACCTGGAGTATTGAGCATGAACTTTGATGGATGGATGGATCTTAAAAACTGCTCCCTGAAAAATCAATAATTACATTGCTTGTTTTTTGTTTTGTTTTGTGTGTTTGTGTGTAGATGGTGGTTGAGGGGGGGGGGGGGGGGGGTGGTGGGGAAGGGGGGGGGGACACCCCGAAAAGGTCTCCAGTTCATCACAGGGACACATAAAGACAGACGAGACAAACAACCATTCACTCTCTCACTCACACCTAGAGATAATTTAGAGTTACCAATCAGACTAACATGCATGTTTTTGGTTGGTGGGAGGGAACCAGAGTACCCGGAGAAAATCCATGCATGCACGGAGAGAACACGCAAACTCACCCAGAAAGGCCTCCGACTAGGATTTGACTGGGGCAACCAGCTCACTGAGAGGCAGCAGCTCTACCAACTGCGCCACCGTGCTGCCCCTCTATTAGAACCTTTGATGACAAAAAGTTTGCCACTGGTTTCCTACAGTCAGTACCAGTTATCATTAGTTATCATATTAGTCACGTTTTGTTGACTGAGTGTGTCCTGGCTGATTGTATCACATTTTATGTTCAATGTATAAATGACCTTGACCTAAAAGAAGCCCAAGTTAGATGACTAGTAAAGGCCTATGCTTTGGTTAGCTATATTCAGCAACTGAGTTGTGAAACCGACCATCTGCTGAGCAGCGATTATGTCAGTGATGATGAACAGGATATGCTGAACGTCTTGTTACACATCAGGTGTTATTTGATTTGTAATGTATTGCAGCAAAGATGTGAAGGGAAATGCATTCACAGGCAAAAAAGAAAACCAGGATCTGTTTTTTATAATTACAATTAATTAGCTTATAAATCATTTGAATTCCTGAAGGCAACCCTTCAGTATGTAACTATTTATTTTTCCAACATTCTACACTGTTTAATTTAGGATTCTGACAGGTCAAAGATAATGGAAGATGGTGACAGCAGAAAAGCTAATAAATACCTTCGTATAAAAACCAGAGCTGCAGGTAAAGTCCTCTCAGCAACAGGATGACTCAGCAGACATGAGGTGTGTGAGGTGCACAAAATCTCTGTTTTTTGACTGTTTCTAGCTGCTTTGTTTCTTGGAAAGCACAACATCCAGATCACTGAGGGATCTGAGCAGGTCATCATTCATCCAACCTTTATTTAGACAGGTAAATCCCATTGAGCCTGGAGGACTCATTTACAAGAGAGACCTGATTTCAACAAAGAAAGATGACAACAATGGACAACAGCAACAACAATAAACAGTTATAAAAAGTCATACTCGAGGTTTTTTTTTTTAAACAAATAAGATGGCTAAAATAAAGAGGTCACAAAAAAACAGCTACATTCTAAGGCGAATGTAGAAAACTAAAAACAGGAACATGTCTGCATTGGTCCCTGCCAGGAGTCCAACAGATTCTTAAAGCCACTTAGAGAGGTCATGGTCAAGAGCTTCAGATCTTTTTGTAAGATATTCCAGGAAACAGGAGCGGAGTAGGAGAAGGTCCTTTTGCCTAGTTCAGTCCTCATTGAGGGAACACTGCAGGTAATAATGTCCTGAGAGCGCACGTTGTAGCTGCACTCACGCAGAGACATGTAGGAGGAGATGTATGAAGGCAGCAGACCAAGAAGTGATTTAAAGATGAAAATGTACCAGTGGGAGAGTCTGTGTGAAGTTAATGATGTCCAGTTAACCAGTGAATACTGGGTGCAGTGGTGGGTACGATAATCACAGCCAGTTATGAATCTTAGTGCACCGTAATAGACGAAATCCAACATCTGCAGGGTTCTTGTAGGAGCGTTCATGTAAATAATGTCACCATAATCAATGGAGGGAAGGAAAGTTACAGATACAAGGCGTTTCCTAGCATTCAGGGTTAGACAGGATCTGTTTCTGAAAAAGAAACCCAGTTTAACTTTCAGTTGCTTTACCAAGTTTTCCACTCGAAGCTTAAAAGAGAGATGTGAGTCGACCAAGATACCCACATATTTATAGGAATCAACAAACTCAATGGGGACACCATTTGAGGATAAAATCGGAGGAAGAACTGCTGGGACCAATTTCCTATTTGAAAAAAAGCATCCCTTTGTGCAAAAAAGTGCAAAAGTGCAGCACAATAATCCTTAGCATCCAGTGCTTGAACGATGTCATTAAGAACCTTCAGTGAAGCAGTCGTTGTGCTGTGTTGCTTCCTGAAACCAGATTGATGTGGAGGTAAGATGTTAAATGAGTCCAGGTAATTTTTGATTTGAGAGTTCATCAGTTTTTCTAGAACCTTGGCTAAAATGCAAAGAGATTGGCCGATAGTTGTTCAGTGAGGTGGGGTCACCTCATCACCTCATCAGCTCCTCTCAAGTGATCCGCCACAATAACTACGACTCCTACACCATTGACAATGAGATCATGCTGATCATGCTGAGCACCCTCAACCAGTCCGTGCAGCCTGTGGCTCTGCCCAGTGGCTGTGCTCCTGCTGGAACCACGTGCAAAGTCTCTGGATGGGGCAACACCATGAGCTCCAGTGAGTGCTGAAAGAATACTTTATCATTTACATGTATTTGTTTTATATATAATTATTTCATTCATACTTTACAGTTTACTTAATCACGCACGCTGATACTTTAATTATAGAAATTTATAGTGCCATAACTACTTTTTATTATAAGCCTGTTGAAAGGCATCCTCCCTATGTCTGCCAGTATGTCTGTAAACTTTCTCTTTTTCCACCTATAACTTCCGATTCACTCAAGATAGTTTAACCAAACTTCATGTGCATATGCATCCTCATTACACATAATATCACAAGTACTTTTCATCAGCCCAGCTTGAAGTTCAAGGTCACAAATCAAGGTCAAACATTATACAAGGTATTCTGGGCTTTTGCTGCATATGTTCCCCGTGTCTGCGCATTGTCCTGTATGACGTTCTGGTTCTGTCTTCCTCCGTGTCATTCCAGCGATTATGTAAATTTGCTGCATGTCAGCTGTTGTTATTTCATTTATTAAAATATATATATTCTTCATTTAATCCTGAGTTCTTCAAGTCCGGCCTGCACTTGAGTTCTACCAATCAACAGAATCTTAACATGTGAATTTGTATGATTACAAAAATAAGTATGATGGAGTGTCTTTCTTTTTTTTCTTTTTTTTTTTTTTTTGTATAAAATAAAAAATGAAGGGGGAAAAAAGAAAAATCAAGCAATAAAAGCCGAATATGAGTCCAAAAGCATATTGACTCTAAAGGCTCTGAGCTGAGTGTAATAAAGAGCTTCAGGGTTTTGTTTCCTGAGGTTCTGCTGTGCAGAAAAAAAAAAAAAAAATGCTGATGGATTGTTTGCTTTGTTTTGTTTTTATGGCCCAGACTTATTCTCACAGCTCATGTTGAAATAAAAATACATCAGCATGAATATTTTGTTGCATTCCCTCCTATTTTAAACTTGACTTGTCTCTTACAGAAAGGGAGACCTACTTAAGATTGTCTAACCCTTTTCTGCTACAGCAGTTTCATCCTTTTGTTCAGGTAAAACTGGCAGTTTTGTTAGACATAATGATGATAATATAATAATAAAGACGAAAAAATATTTAATAAACATAAATTGGCTACCTAAATAATTAAATGGGCTAATAATATATAAAGCAAACCATAAAAGAATAAGCAAATACCCTCAACAGTGCACTAAAAAATAAGAACTTATATGAATAAATGTATTTATTGCTATTTCAATTATTATTATTATTATTATTATTATTATTATTATTATTATTATTATTATATTTATTATTAGTAGTAGTAGTATTCATTGATTTATTTTTACGATTGGGTTTCGCGATTTTTTTTGCTTCTGGCGTTAGCGGAACTATTGTTTGCTAGTTTCATGACCAGGTCGGACATATTTGATAAGGACACTGTCAATGTCAAATAGGAAAGTTGACGCTAGCATAACAGTTCTATAATTACGTCGCCTGCTGTATTTTCCTTGTAAAAAAAGGTCGTTTAAACAGATCCTTCGGTTAAGTGTTCGTTAGTTTTCGGCTGCCCGGTTGTTTTTCTCGGACTGTACCCGCTGAAGTGACCGGACAAGATGCGCCTCACGCTGCAGCTGCTGATCTCTCACGGCCGGATGGCCCGCAGGATGGGTCTGGGCCCAGAGTCCCGGCTCAACATGCTGCGGAACATTCTGACCGGACTCGTCCGACACGAGAGGATAGAAACCACGACGGGCCGAGCCGACGAAGTCCAGTTCTACGCCGAAAAGGTAAACTTGAGGTCTCCTGTAGCGCCTCTTGAATTCTGACAATTAGTCTCTCATGTTTTACGCTTTGTTTAAACTATATGTCAACCCTGTCTGTTAGTAAAATATCTCATAAGCCACTAATTGAATTTTGATGAATCTCCCAGAAAGTCTAAATTATGAAATTTAGTTAGCCCAATTCAAGATGGCCACTTCAATGCAAAAATGGCCCTAACACAGTCAATTTAACAAGATTAATATATATATATATATATATGTATGTGTGTATATATATATATATATATATATATATATATATATATATATAGTGTGTATATTATTGTTGTAGCTTAGTATCATCCTTATTGTTGTAGCTTAGTATCATCCTACTCTGAGCTCTTCACTTGACGCATGTTTGCTTAAAACTTGGAAGTGTTAAAAGTCAGCACAGTTGGTCTGTTAGCAAAATATCTCATGAATCACTGGACAGATTTTAGGGAAACTTTCAGTAAGTAATCATTGTCTATACATCTGAAGCTCTTCAACATATGGAGTCACCCAAATTTAAGATAAGACGCCTTGGCTAATTTCCCCCACTTGATCCATTTCATCCATCCACCAACAAAACCACACATGAGGCTGCTGTTTCATACATTTAACATGCCAGACACAATTTAAGGTGCCAAATGCACAGGAATTCACAGAAGAGAGTTCGGTACAAATTCTGAGCTCTGGAGTTTTAACGTGGCCCACTTGTGCTCAGCTGTTCTGAGACTACAGGGAGACCCCCCCCCAGTCAGAGGAAACACGCCTCCATCACTTCAAGGTTCTGGTCAAGCGATCAGAACTTGGTTCTCCTCCTTGTGAAACCTGCTGCGATTCTCCTCACTGTGAAGTTCCTTCTTAATCTGCCTGAAGACGACCCACGAGCTGCGTCTGTGGGTGGAAATTAGCATTATGAGCCCCACCGTGTTCTGAAAGACTCTCCACTACTACCACTTCAATTTAACCTAAAACTGATTGAAGTGTGGCCATGTTTGTCTTGCTAATGTCAGTTAGCTGTGGCAGCCATCTCGAGTTTTGATTGAGTCCAGAAGTTTATCAGTTGTAGGTGAACAGCTACAACTGGCTTTGAGTTTCACTGGAATTTGACCAGTTGTTCATTATATTTTGCTAACAGACAAAACAGGGTTGACTGTAACAGTTGATGCTAAAAACTTAAGCAAATTTCTTGTGCAGTGAGTTGCACTTGGAGTATGTATTATGGATGAATCTCAGCTTTGCTCCTGTAAAATTGCCGTAGTTACAGCCATTTTCGTGTATTCTAAGGTCAGTTGTCTGTGGCAGCCATCTTGAACTGTACAGGTCAAGTTTCAGTAAAGTCTGTTGAGTGGTTTTTGAGATGTTTTGCTAACAGACAGACTTGACTCGAAGGGCAGAATTTTAAACCTCGATCTTATGTAGGATCACTCTCAGCTACTACCACCAAATCTTAGGTTAATGTTTGTAAAACTAATTTTAGAAAAAAAATGTATTTTCTAAGTTGGCTGTGGCAGCCATCTTGATTTGAATGACTCCAAACATGAATCAATTGTAGATGCACATCCAATTATTACTTTCTACAAGTTTCATTAAAATTATTTATGACTGATGGGAGATTTACTCACAAATACACACTGATGGGACACATCGGAGGCAATGAGGGGTTCAGTGTCTTGCCCAGGGACACTTCAGCATGTGACAACTGGTGGAATCGAACCCCCAACTCTCCCACTGAAGGACGACTGCTCTAACCACTCAGCCACTGCCGCCCCATTATTGTCCATTTTTGTCCTTCAGCAATAATAATGATTGATAATCAAAGAGCAACAACCAGGTTCAAATTGATCTGAGTTTAGTGAGAACTCGGAAGCTACAAGTTAGGAACCGAGGCGCCTCCTGACTTTTACTTTCATAAAAATAATTTCAAAGCTACTTTTGCTTGGCCTGTTTAGCATTAGTGTATGTAGATCGGTGACATAGAGAGTATTATTTAAAGAAAAACTGTATAAATGAATCATGGAAAAAATGTGAGTGCACGTCTTTGTTTGACTACTGGTAACAAAGAATCTGTTCCTCATGTGTGATTCCTCATCTTTAATTAGATGTTCTCTCCGTTTTGTTGCATTTATTTATTTTTGATGAGTCGGTCTTATAAATATTTACACCGCACAGACTCCCAGTGTTGGTCATTAGACTAAATCCTCATCTGAATGTTCTAGTGTTGCTTGATGTGTGAAAACTACTGTACTGTGTCCCCCCCCCCCCCCCTTCAAAAAAAGTCTGTACTCGCTGAATATTTTTACATAGAACTAGTTAACTGTGCAGCTCGCTCTGATTTTAAAGTGCTTCTGACAGTAGATGCGTTTTTCCTCTTTTCCAGTTGATCGACTACGCCAAGAAGGGAGACACTGATGAGAAGGCGATGAAAATGGCCAGTTTTTGGCTCACGGTACGTGTCTGCAGCTCCTCTCAGCTCTCTGAAGTTACGAGCCGAGCGAATGCAAAACAGCTGATTTGATGTTTACTCGCTTCTTCCTCCCTCCAGGAAAAGGACCTCGTACCAAAGCTTTTTAAAGTCCTCGCGCCTCGCTTTCAAAACCACTCGAATAACTACACGCGGATGGTGCGCATTCCTAACAGAGAGAACCTGGACAGAGCCAAGATGGCCGTGCTGGAGTATAAAGGCAACCCCTTCCCACCACTTTTTCCTGCCAAAAAGGAGAACGAACTGACTCTCATTAACCAGCTGCTCCGAGGCTACAGAGATGAGAAGGCTAACGAGTTAGCTGCAAACCCTAAATGATATCATCATCGTGCTGGATTTATTAATGTTGAATGGTGAAAAAACATTTCTTCAGAGTGAGATTGATGGTAAAACCGGCAGCAGCGGAGGCTTGCGCTCACATTTTCCATAATGTAACTAGAAAATATCTTATTGTGACTTGCTGGGTTGTTTCTAATAAAAACGTCTGACCTTTTTTTACATTTACTATTATAAATAAACAGTAATCCAATAACTTATGACCAGTAGTAGCTCCCATGCCTTCCAAAATATGTTTGTGTTTGAGTTAAGAAAATAAGACGGGAAATGTGTCTGAGCCAAGTCTTGTGATTTTTGTCTGTTTCAAAAGATCGATGTGCAACTAAGGGATTTTTTAATAATAAAAGCTTTTTTGAGACTGAAGGAAAAAAACATTTAGCAGTTTTTTGAGTTACGAAAATTGCATTTTTAGCTCGTTAGTTGGTTTTAATTCCTGGTCCACGACACGTTAAGCTTACAAGCATCATGGCGAGGTGAAAAACAACTGATAAAGAACCTATCAGGAAGTTTGACACTTCTTGTTTTTAACAAACGTACAGAACAGCATTTTGCAAGTTTGGTCCTGATGCAAAAAGTTGGTTTATTGCCCATAAACACTTGAATTTGGACATGGTCTGGTGGTGATGCTTTCTTGACTAAACTCAGTTTGAAATTCATTCAAATGTTGTTTTGTTTGACAGAAACTTGAATAGGAACAATTTGAAAACGGAGCTCATTTGACAGAAATCTGGTTTAATTGTCGCTTTTTAGTCGTGTCATGCAGCCACAAGGACAGACTTCGGGTCAGTTCGTACTTCCAAACACAAGGTTGGCAAATTTAGTGGAAGATGAAAAGTCCTCGAGCACAAGAGGACTGAAATGATAAAAACGGTAGAGAAGTGCTACTCAAAGCACTAATACCGCCTCCAGTCTAGAAACTAAATATCTAAATCTGCCCTCTGACTTGGAACGCCGACAGAAGGTAATGGAATAAAAAGTTGCACGATAAATTATAAAATAATTCTTGTGCTTAAACATTCTTGTCACTACACCCTATTTTTTAACATGCTCATTTTAAATTTGGAGTGTAAAGAACAAGTCAGTGTGGGAGCACAGGTGCAGACCATAATAACACTCCCAACAGCTCGTCAGCATTATTAATTATACCTGTTCCTTCTAAACTACGGCCCGTACATAAAACGCTCTATTATCTTGAAGTACAATAGGTTTTTCTATAGACGTGCGTTATAATATGTATATTTCCTTGCACATTGATTACTTTCCTTAAAATAACCATGAAACTTGTATAAAAACATAAAAGAGATATTTTACACCACCCTGGGAGGGACTTGCGACCTGTCCAGGGTGTACCGCGCCTCTTGCACAGTGATGGCTGGACATGGGCACCATGACCCCCGCGACCCAAAAACGAAGAAGCGGATAAAACATAATGGATGGATATTTTACACCCTATAGCAAAAATATATAATTTACCTGCAAGTACATAATTTATGCGTACTTTATATGGTTGGAAGGAACTGAACTGAAATACTGGCAATGACTAGACCAGTAAGGCCTGCCAGGACCTGAAAGAGCAGGCTGGAGAGACGATCCCCAGAGTGTTGTACTTTAGCAGACCATTAATAATAAAAACAAACTAAATAAATGATTTAAAAGTATTAGATTTACCACTTCTGGACTTGTGCCTTTGCCCCAACTGGAAAATGACCTCAATCAACACAGGATCCATTCCAGACTGTTTAAAGAGGTATCTCCCCTAATTAATATCTCCATTTTGTATGTGTTTAATTTGCTGCAATAAATTATGTACCACAGCACTTCAAGGTTGCTGTAGATATACCTTAATTAAGACGCCTTGATTCAGATTCTGGCCAATTATAGATTTATATCTAGTCTAACATTCATCTTCAAAAATGCTTGAAAAAATAATTGCAAATCAGTGGTGTGAACAAATCTGATGAGTTTCAGTCAGGATTGAGATCATAGCACAGAAACAGCACTGGTGAAATGTCAGGTCATCTGGATGTTTGTTTTTATTTTATTTTATTTTTACTGAGACGTTTCGCCCTTCATCCAAAGGACCTGACCGAACGTTTGTACCTGGCTTACTGAGCATGAACTTTGGTGTTTTGAACCATTTTGGCAAGGCTGCCTCAGAGGAGTTGACGAGGGCGAGCCACAGAAACCTTATTACCAGCAGGTTATTTTTCCACTATGGAAGTGCGGTGGTTGTGGGACTCCAGTTTATTTGTGGCTCCTCGGACTGAAGAAGTCCTTTGGATGAAGGACGAAACGTCTCAGCAAAAATAAAGAAACTGTTCAGATGACTGACATTGTTGGACTAGTACCTGGATTATTGAGCATGAACTTTGGAGCACTGATGAAAGTTACCAATGATATTCTCATGGTCTCTGACAATGGACAGGTGTCTACGCTGGTCCTGTTAGACCTCAGTGCTGCATTTGATACGTTGATCATAATATTCTATAAAAGAGACTTGAATATGATATTGGCATTACAGGAACGGCTCTAAATTGGTTTAAATCATATTTATATGATGGATTCCAGTTTGTAAATGTAAATTGTGAATATTCTTCATACACTAAAGTTAGTCATGGAGTTCCTCAGGGTTCAGTACCTGGACAAATACTCTTTACTTTATATATAAAGTAAAGTATATGCTTACATTAGGTAACGTATTAAACAGCATGGGATAAACTTTCATTGCTTATGCTGACTGTTATATTTGTCTATGAAACTCTATGAATCCAATCAGTTACTTAGATTACAAGCAAATCTTAGACATAAAAACCTAGATGACCCTTAATTTTCTGCTTTTAAACTCAGACAAGGCAGAGACTGTGGTTTTTAGACCTGAGCATCTTAGGAATAAACTTTGTAGCCGTTCACTTTTTCTAGTTTGCATTAATTTGGCCTCCAGTTCTAATGTAAAAAAATGTTAATAACCTGAGGGAGTTTTTCCTTTCCACTGTTGTCTTTGTGCTTGCTCAGAATGGGAGACTGTAACAAAGCGAAGATTCAACACAATCTGCTGCGTCCTTAGATAGAGAACTTTTACTAATTGGCTTTTATAATGTAAGTGTATGTTTTTGTACAGTGACCTGAGGCAGCTTCTGTTGTGACTTGGTGTTATGTGAATAAACTGAATTGAAAATTGAATTAGGATGTAAATAACCAGACAACACCTTAAATAAAACCATATTTTATTATTCATTTTGGCAAAAAGAGTATATGTACAGCGTATTTAGATTTATTTGACACCATTAAAATGCATTTGAATGGTGCTTTAGTGATGTGCTCGTAACCAAATCGCTCTGAGTCTCCTTAAAGCTGTGCTCTTTTCTGTCATGCATACATAATCTAATTTCATTGAGTTCCCTCCTCTAGTCATTGTGTCTTTCCTGTAATTAAACATCAGTTCACACAAGGCTGAAGCAGTGATTCTTTATCAATAAAGCCTGTCGAGTCATGGCAACAGCTGAAATGTCAGACATGCCAAACACAAATCGGACATGTAATCAAAAATAACGATTAGTACTCTTAAACTCAAGTATCGTTCTCCACAGACTAATTCACACCTCTGACTACACCGTTACACATTACGCACCACAGTCTCAACATGACGGCAAGACTTCCACGGACAAATCTGTGGGTTATTCTTCTAAGTCAAGAGAAAACCATGTGTGTTCAGTAAATTTTAACAATTTGAACAAAGCATTAATCGTTTCCCTCTAAAGTCTGGAAAATTGGCGACATCTTCAGTTTGTATTTACATCTGAGTCTCAAAGGCTGACATCACAAATAAACAGACCAGGAACATTAAAGTGCTCCATGCAGGACAGACAAAATGTACAGTTGTGTTGCTCTTTTCACAGTTCATTTACAAGACTTTAAAGTTTTTATCTCATAGCTCAGTACAAAATTGGGGATATTTGTTAAGGTTTTTGCCAAATTACAGTGAGGTGTAAAAAGCAAACAAAACAATCAGGTTTCAGGTACAGGACAGATGTGAGGATGAAGATACTTGTACTGTACCCGTGAAGCAGCCTTCTGCTCATGGATCATTAATGTGCTGTCGATGGAGGCAAAAGTATTAAATAAAAAAACCTACATAGTACTAGAGTAACTTCAGAATCACCGGTCCTTGTGCTGTATTGCATCAGTACATTCACCAACGTCCACACCAACAGATGTGACAAGTTTCAACAGGCATATTCTGCACTTTAGTGAAAATTTAGCTAAAAACAATAGTTTATAAACCTGCTTTATATGGGTTTCAAACAGCAGCGAGACAGCTTTAATTGGAATAATTAACAGAAATAAAAAAATATACCGAATCCTACTGTATGTATTTACAAATCTGAAGTTATAATACACACAATAAGCAAAAATGTGTTGGTCACATGGAGTACTGGTACATACAGCAGTGCTTTTGGACAGAAAATACGATACAAACATGCATGTTTTACAGGTACTGTACTAGAAGGTGCCCACGATAAAAGTGACAGTTTTACAGTTAACACATCAGCTTATCAATCCGGAATAACCAGCTGCACTGAAGGCATACAAGTATAGAAATGAACCCAACAAACTCCATACACCATAAATATATCTAAACTTTATCAAAATGTGTCAAACATTTAAAAAATGTCCATAGATGAATTTTATACATATTGGCATGAGATTTTTCTGTGCTCGCAGCATCAACTAGAATGTAATGAGAAATAAAATAAAAAATAAAAAAATTATTCTTTTCGAAATAAACCTATATAGAATTGATGCTCAGTTTTAGCTATTTACAAGGTTTTGCAGGCACACTGTCAAAACCTCATGAATTTTTGAATGAAAAGATTTCAAGAATTTTGTTCATTTCCACATTGTGCACAGCCATCGTTCTATTGCTCTGACTACATCCACTTTGTCATCTCTCTCCCTGTGTACCTTCAACTGGTCAACATCAAATATTTATTGCTTTATTCTTTTGAAAGCTCAGCATTTGTGTCTCACCTATATCCCCTCATCTCTTCATTTTAAGCATTTCCATTCACATGTAAAATGGACCATTTAGGGATATATTTCCAGTGACATCTCTTTTCTGTCCCTCTAATTTGTCTTTTTTGAGTTACCTTTTTGATACCTTGATTTGTACCGACTGCATTTTCACGGTTTACCCAAATTCTCGCCGCTGTCTTTATGTCTTCACCTTTCTGCCATCGTTTTTTCTTTCCATCCATCTCACGCCTTCGTTCCAAAGCCCGCTCCGCCGCCGCTCTGCATGCTGAAATACTCCGTGAAGGAAGGGAGCCGAGGTGGCATTGAGGGTGAGCGTGATGCTGGGCGTGGGGGTATCGGAGGCAGAGGTGGGGGCAATGTCAAGGTCAAATCTGCTGCGGTGGTGATAATCTTCTGCTCACTGTTCCTTGGCACATCTTGCCCTTTGCGAGCCACTGTCTCCTCCACCGTCTTCACTGGGTCCTTAAAAAAAAGTTTAACCTATTTCACCACTTTCTTTTTACAGTAATGCACAGGATTCATAAAAATAAATATGCATGCTCACAAAAAGAAGTTATGAGCCGAAAACAATCAGATTTTTTAAAATTCACGCGATCTTTATAAATGACACTTGAACCAGAAATGTGGACATGAGTTAAACCGATGATCTGCCCTGTAGTCACTGATTGTGGTCAATAAAAAGCACCTCCAGTGCTAATGCAGACAAATGGATGAGTTGGTATTTACCATTATTCATGGCAATGGATGAGATAAAACCTTTTCTGGCACAGAAAGTGAGCCATTTACTGCCCAAAGAGACACTTTTCCAATTCTCCCAGTTATGTAGCCCTCTAGAAGCTACAGATCATCCATCATGCGGCATTACATGTGTTTGTGTTCAAATCAATCAGACCGATTACGCTTCATTGCCTTTTAGACACGTTGCTTTAAAGATGCTGCCCTTGTAAAACAGTTTTTTGTCTTATTTTCACTTTTGTGCAAAACATCTGGTTTTCTCCTTCATGCTAAATTACTTCAGAACAGCTAATAGCTGAAAAGGCAACACCTACAGAATCAAAAGGTGCCCAAGCAAAACAGTTAAACACAGCAGACATCTTAATTTGGTTGAGTCAGAGTTCCTATTTAAACGTTACTTAATTTCACTCGGGTGTTTTAATACCAGGGCTGTTACATTTTGTAGTGCATCGTTCAAGCGTCACCCCCTGAAGGAGACTCAAGTTTCTGCCGAGCAACAATCATTAAAAACACGCTCTCTTACAAACTCCACTGCTACGTGAATATTCCTAATCTGAGGTGTGTCTGTCAGAGAAGATAAAGAGTTCATTTCAAGCTAGGTTTGACACAGTGACATGCACTTATAACAGCATCAGAAAATAAGTACACCTATTTCAAATAACATAAGTGCAATAAAATGATGGGAATTTAATACTTGTGGCTTAGCATACAATTTGCTTCTGGACCTTTCTTTGCACACATTACATGTAGACTTACTGACTGGATGGAGAAGAGTTCAGTGAAGTTGGGTTGAGAGTCTCCAAGGAAGGAGCTGTTTCCATAAGCATGATGGGGAAACCTTTCTCCTCCTTCACCTCCTTTTGGACTGGACAAGAGAATCCCAATCTGAGATGTTCGAACATGATACGGGAAATTCTTGTTGGCTGCTGATGGTCTTGTAATGACCTAAGACACAAATTAAGTAGTTAAAAAAACATTATATGCATGATCAAAATCAAATAAAATAAAGTCCTGGTAAAAAGAGGCAAGGCGTGCTGTGAGTTCAACCATGAAGCAATATTTGAATGAACAGAATGGCCTAAAGAGCAACGTGCTGAAGGTTAAAAAGTGATGGATAATGATGCGTGGAGACGTTCAAAATGATGCATTGAGGATTCATAAATCATGAATAATGTACAATTGACTGTGATAACAAGTCTTGAATAATGCGAACGTCACAGCTGTGTGCGGCATGTTTGAACACTTGCGTGTGGTACCAACAAGGAAGACGATGTGAGCGTAAAGGTGGATGCCGAGCTGAATGCCATTGACGATCTTCTCTCGAGCCCAACGAGGAATCGCAAAGTTGGCGATCAGAGCCATGACGGGCACTGCAAAAAACCTGAGGAAGAAAAGAGCAGATTCAGGATAACAATGACACAAAAGCACAAAGAATGAACTGATGAGAATATTGTTTGATGAATATGGTGAGAGACGGAGAGCAGGAAGAGTAGAAGATGTAAAGCACAGAGATAATGATGGAAGGAAAATGCAGCGATATTTGAAATGTACCCTTCAATTCAAGCCTCCACTATTGAACATTAGGAATAAAGGGCTGGAAACTAAGAAATGTGTTCAAGAGGGTTTTCTATTGTTGAACAGAGAAAAAACACATAGTGCATATAAATATATAAAAATAGGTATTTTCCTCTGGGTATCACTCAAGTAAATATATCTAACTGAAGTAGAGAACATGGATTGGGTACATGGTGGTTACAGAGCAAAATAAATTATTTAAACAAGTAAGAAAATGTGCATTTCGTTTACTCCTGCAGTTCAGGTGTTACTGCTGCAGCGATGACCGAGTGGGGCCAAGCTGCTGAGGTCTCACCATAATGTGTATGTGGTAAAGAAAGGGACGTAGAAGGGCTGCTTCTCAGGGTAGTGTTTCAGGGAGATCAGCACGGCATAGCAAAACCACACGTAGGCGACCAGCTGCAGGGCCATCAGGCCGTAGCCAGCAGGGCTCTCGTAGACGTAAAGCACTTCACCTGGGTCAAAAAACTGGCACAGAAACATGAGGTGTATTAAAACAAAAAAAAAGTTTTACGCAGAGGAGAGAGAAAAAACATTAAAAAGGTTTTTGGCTTGACATCTAGTTGTAGCCTGTGTCTTATTTCCAAAGACAGATTGCTCATGGTTCAGCTGATTCACTGCGGAGACCGAGCCAAAAAGCCCAGCTTGTTTCATTCTCTTTGTCTTTGACATTGACACTTCTCCACATCTAGGTCACCGGCATGTGTGCTCACAACTTTGTGGGTGTGTGTTGGGCATGCACAGACACGGGGATTGCATTTCGTAATGCTGTGACCAAATAGCACGGGCCGTACCGCGTTACTCTCACTACATAATGCAAAGTGTTGAAAGCTCAGCGGGGAGCTTCTTGGAACACAACCCAGCCAAGCAGAGCCCGATAGAGTCCAAACTGCAGCCCGAGTACCAGGAACACTTTGAAAGTCTCTATTTCAGTTCCACTTGTAACCTAGTTCTGATTATTTTAGGAGTTCCCCTGAGTTTCAACCTCTGTAACAGCAGCTCTAAGAGGACAAGAGGCTGATAAATCATACCACATCAGAACCACAGACTGTGAGAGATGGTTGCGTGCTTCAATGGTAAAAATAGCACAGACAGTTCCACAACACTCTTCTCTTCTAGGATCATTACCAGCCTGTATTCAAAGGCTGTAATCCGCTGTTTTCCAAAAGCAGCGGCTTTACATCTGACTGTGCAGAAGCCTCTGCACTCTTCAGAGATCTACTGTATGTGCTTCTTAAGACTCCAGAGAGCATTATTAATTCAGGAGCTCGTGTGCTCAACAACATAGGTGGTGAAGCGAGTTTCCATCCCACATACAGAACATTACAAAAAAAAAACAGTCTAGTTAATGAGTGAAGGTCTCCAGTAGGCTGATTAGTGCCATCCAGCTTTCCAGTCAGACTTACAGTAGAAACCACTGATCTAAAGTTGAACATGCATCTATTCTGTTTTATTTGTGATTGGGAATATATACAGGTTTTTTTTTTCATAATCCCAATCTTTGAACCCCAAGGAATATATATACATTTTTACATTGAAGTTGATACATTTTTATAATTAGCAGTAAGTCAATGTAATGAGTTGCTTGACAGAAAAAGCCATTACTGCCTACGCACAACCATGGAGCTCATTCTTTCATGAATAGTTATGAGATTATTTTAAAAGCCAAAGAGAGCTTTAACATGAGTGGAGCTACTCTGCTGAGAGCAGTTAAATCAGAAAACTTGCTTCAAGAGAACTGGGGCCTGAGTAAAGGAACAAAAAAAACACTATAAAAATTGGAGCAAATCCTATTCCTACCCGTTTTATAAAAATTTCTACATGACTAGGACTTATTTACATGCCAGGACTCACACTTTCAAAGTATGTGGCACTGGTCTTTCTGAGTGCCCTATGGATATCTGATTAATCTTTGCATGAATGCCCCTGCCAGCTGCTTGCAGATGTTGGAACCTGTCTACCATGGCGCAGCAAGATTCATAACTGGTTGTAACTACCGTACCCATCACTGCACTCTATACTCATTGGTCAGTTGGTCATCATTATCTACACGTAGGCTCTCACACTGGTTTATTTTCATCTACAAATCCCTCCTTGGTCTGCTACCTTCTTATATCTCCTCCCACATGTCACGTCATCAGTGCAGTTACAGCGTGCATTTTCAGGCCGTCATTACCTGCAGTGTGGACTGAACTTAGCAAAAAGGCCTTTTCCTACTCAGCTCCTGCAACAGGAACTGAAGTTGTCCACCTTGATTTCTTTAAGGGGTTTTAAACATTTGATAATGTCAATAGAAACATCAAAGCAAATATCTTCATGTGGTATGAACTTGTTTTATGGCACCCTGATTTTTTGTTTTATAACTCTACTTTTATTTTAACTGCATTTTTACTGCAGTTTACTGTTATTGTTGTCTGCACTTTATATGTTCTGTCTGGAACAGGTCCTGTAGATGAGTCCTCGTGGCTCAATGAGACTAGCCTGTATAAATAAAGGTTGAATGAAAAAATATCAATCAATAGTGACAAGCACTTACCAAAAATGTAATATACATTTTCTAAATCATTAATATTCAAAATTATTTTGATGAGTGAAGTTAAGCTTCAGAGTTTCCAGTCATGTGGCACAGTGGGCACAAAAATTAACCTAAATAAAAGGTCAACAAACTCACAATACCACATTATGCTAATTTCCAATATGTTTAACATCTTCTATGGACACACACTAATGATTAATTAAGTACAGTTTAGTCTTTAGAGCTTTATTTGTTAATCAACACTTGTCTGGATCTAAAAGCTTTCAGGCTGACAGTGATTCATGAACAGCACTTTCCTGACTGAAAAGTGATTATTCCAAGTGATTCTGCTGGACATCTCATAACTGGCCAGAAACAGACAGCCAGACTTTACTCAGTCCGAGATAAATATTTTCCATCACAGGAAATGAGGTCAAGTTGGAGCGATAAAAACCACACAACAAATTTACAGTTCTGTTGATGAAACTCGGGTTTCAAGACTTGGCGACGATTTAGAAAAGTCAAAATTTAGAACAAAAATAAACGAGAACTTTTTACGATAATGATTTAGAAAGACAGAAAATAAAAAGAATGTTGACAAAGAAATGAACCGAAGCAGAAAATGGCACATTCGAGTGTAGAAATGTTTTTATCTGTAATTTCCTGCCCCTCTTCAAAACTCACAGACAAGTAGTTTTAACTTTGTAGGACTACTTAAAATAGGGAGGTTTTAAATACTTCAAATCGCCCTCACTCAACCTTGCTCTAAAATAACTTGTTTTAGTTGCTCCCTGTTAATTATCCTCATTATCATTTTCATTTGTATTATTTTTTAGCACCACCGTGTCTGTAGCGGAGCAGTATAAAAGCTCCATCTGTTTTATTGAAGGAAGAGCGTTCTTGTCCTTGTGGGTTCAGTTTTATTGCCTATAAACAAACTGATTTCACTTCATTCACAGGAGGTCATGTTGTGGTTTTCTGCATCAGAAGATTCTGCCAGAAAGACCGAGATTTAAATAAAACATAAGCCCTGCCTTATTGCAGCTATCCTTCAGTAGATTTGTTCTCCCTGGCCTTTCTCTGTGGACTTCTATTTGTTTTGGCATTATCACAAACTGAAAGCAGCATTCCAGATAATTCCATTTCAGCCTGAAGTCCTGTGTGGTTTTTGTGGTTTACACGCTGCTCACAAAGTTACTTCCCAGCTTCACATGCTGAAAGCATTGCAGGTTAAATTAGACTGCATTTAATTCAACTTTAATTAACTTGTTTACTTTTCTCTGCAAATTGCCCCGAGATGACCTCTGTTGTAATTTGGCTCTACATAAATAAAATTAATTTAACTGAACTGAGCCGGAACGCTGTTAGGAGTTGTTGAGGCAGGAGTTTCCTTTGGAGCTTCCTTTTAAAATATGGAATTGAGATTTTTTTTTTAAATTTTTTAGATCATACCATTTTTATTCTCTCAGACAGATCTCTTGTTTTTGCCATATGGAAAACAAAATTAGAAACATTAAGTCTTGTGCTTTTTTAAATCTGCATGTATTTATTACAATATTCTAAATTTTAAGCTCACAATTAAAGGATGATAATTTACAGACCAACTCTATCAAACAGCATCATTAGGAACAATTATTTCATTTCATTAGTTACATTTCATAAAAGAACAGTATCAAGTTATTATAATTCAGTGGTTCAGCTGCAGTGTTGACTATATTCAGTACCTCTGCTTCGTAGATGAAGAGGATGACGTAGGTAATTGTGTAGATCGTCATGTAGATGCTTAATTTAACAGACCCGCTGTGGCTGATCCTCGCCCTGACACACAGGGACAAAGCAGAAAGGTCAGAGGTTGAACACGTGTTGACGGAAGATAAGAAACAAACACACACCTATAAACTCAAATGCACAGAAAGAGATAAAGATGTACACAAACACAAAATTATTCATTCAAGCTCAAGCAGATAGCTACTAAACATAACAGAGCAGCAGAATCATGAACAAAGCAATGAAGGAAATTCATGCATTTTGTTTGCAACAGTTATCAAATGTTAGAATTCCAGCATTACATCCACAACTTACCCCTACATGAACTTATTCAAATAATACATATAATTTAATAGTTTTTTTTCTAGCTGTAATCTAAATCAGGTAAAACACATTTAGCTTGCTGTTCATGTAGTTTTCAGTTTACATCTAAACCTAGATGCAATCCTAAAGTTAAAACATATTAAAATCTTGTTCAGGTTTAAGCTTAGTCTGTTTTTTAGAGATTCAACTGGAAAGTGAGTTAAAATCTTCAACCTCAGCTGTGACAATAACTCAACACAACCAAAACTCAAAACTGCAGAATACATTTCAAGGTTTTATTGTTTGGGAAAGTGTAATAGTTTAACTGTGCGTCTTTTTTTCTAACATAAAACTGAATCTGAAAATAATGTGAAGGGAACATGGCATGTTTTCTCCAGTTTACAAAATGAAACTAGATTTTGAGAACTGGCACGGCGAGTGACAGCTGAGCCTGGAGAGCAATTTTTTATTTATTTTTTCCCCAGTCAGGTGTAGGATTGATAACTGCTGATGTTCCAGTGAAAAAGAAAAACAGGCTCTCATAAATAATCCATTGTGCAGTCTAGCTGCCAGTCCCAAACAAATGACCAGTAAGCCTTGCCAGAGAAACAACAAACCCAAATAATTCCACTCTCAAAACCCCACAAAACAAGCAAAGGGCACAAAACAGCCACATTGATATGTTGCATCCTTATTTTACTTCACACTATAGATTCAGCACAGATGTTTTGATTGACACATGGTATTGTCACATCATGTGACACCAAAACACCCACAGATTGTGACAGGCATGTATGAAAAGACAGAATATGAGCAAGGGAACAGATGCATAAAACAAACGCATGCATGGAAATAAAATAAAGCACCTGGTGACAGTGAAACCTTTGCCCAACAAAATGAGCATCAGGAGGAACACCAAGAAACTGACTGAGAACAGTAATTTCCCTGGAGACAGACAGAGAGGTTGAGAGAGAGGCAGGGAAAAAAGAAACAGAAGACAGAAGGGGTAATTAGGTTGTGGTTTCCGAATCTGAAAAATCAGAGGGGAACAATAAAATCAGGTCAGCATACACATATTGTACAGCCCCTCTCCACCCAAACACACACTCACATTCACACAGAGTCACGCAAGTCATGCATGATCCTGCCTCCGCCCATCAAACCAGCCATTTCATTTCTTCAGGCTCACATACATCTATCATCGTTCACTAATCCAATCTGCCCGAGCAGAGCGTGATTTTCCAATGCAGAGCCGGTGTCAGTCATTCAGCCAGTGACCGGTTCGGGAGGAACTCACCGAGAATTTTCAGGCTGAAATTGCCAACTCCATCTCTGGCATACAGACCCCAGTAGACACAATGGAACAACAGGCTGAACACTGCCAAGAGGAGAAAGAGAAAAATGAGTGGGAGAGAAGAAATGGGGAAAGACAGGAGAAAGTAGGAAGGAAGGCAAGGATTGGGAAGATAGGTGAGCAGGCATCGGGGGGGACGGGGGGGGGGGGGGGGGGGGACCAGATGAAACATGGGAATAAAACAAAGAGACAGAAAGATGATAATGAAAGAGAATTAAGAAAAGAGAGAAATGGGGACAAAAGAAGTGAGAAACGAAAGTAGAGCTCACAAAAGGAGGCTTGAGAGAGACGGGAGGAGAAGGTGAGAAGGGAATTTAGAAAAGGCAGAAGAATCGAGAAGGGATTTGGAGCGGGGACAAGCAAGCGAGGAAAGAAAAATGTGATAAGGAGTTGAAATAAAGCAGGGAGAACAGGATGAGAAGAGTGATGGGAGATTGGGTGGGGGGGGTTCATCAGTAAGAACACGCTTCACTGAACACTAAGTGCAGCACGTCTGTTAGCAATAGTTCCATCTCAAAGTCTAACAAACTTGATAATATCTCTTCTCTTGAAGTGTAGATTTAGGTAGAAGATGCTGCAGCAGAGTAGGAGGCTCTTTGTCATCGTGAGTGTGTGTGTGTGTGTGTGTGTTTCAATGAAACACGCGTGTCTCTGTTCAGGACAGAAACTCTTACCCTCCACACCTGCTGCCGTCATAAACATTTTGTAGGTTGTGTGAAGAAGCTGTCGCCCCTTTAGGTTGTCTAGATGGAGAAAAAAGAAGACAAGAATTAGGTGACAGAGGTGTGTTTGTTTGTGCACGGCACGCACATGCGTGCTAGAGAGAGCAGAGATAAAAAGGATGAAAATATACTAACAGATGGTGAAGGAGAGCAAATGCGGTACAGAACACCAGAACAAGGGAAGGGGCCAGATGAACAGGGAGAGTAGTCATTAGTATGCATCCATCTTGTGCTGGCCATCTCCAGATGAGGCCTAATACGTCTCCTCTGTTACGACTACCTAATCCGAGAGGAAATATTCCTAATGCATATTTAAGCAGGCTATTTTCCTACCAAACAATTCAGCAAACAGTGGTGGCCAGTGAGATAGTGCACCGAGGAAATGCAAGGTTGCATCTTCAATTTGCAAGCACAGATTTTACTGAACAGGTGCTGGTTTGTAAATGATGTCACCACTCAAAAACACCTCAAATAAATAAAGAATACATACATAAATTTATTAATTTATGTGTCGTAACTTTTCAAACCTACTGAAAATACAGTCTCACGTCCTTTTTCTTGTTTTTTTTTTTTTTAATTGCTGACTATTCTTTTGAAAATAATTGAAATTAAAAACATTAGCTTCAATTTCAATAAATTTCCCTTAAATCAGAGAAAATGAATGGTGAAAAAATACCACAATTTATTTGCAGTAATAAGGTAAGTATTTTAAGAGGTTTTTTTTATTATTTCCTTGAAGGCCACAAAAAGTATTACTAAGCAATCGACTGGTTTGCATTTATAAAACATCTTTCAGATGTTCCCTCTTCAGTGGTCTCCACAGCAAATCATCCTCCTCCACCTCACTTTGTCCTCTGCATCCTCTGTCCTCACTCCAACTACCTCCATGTCCTCTCTAACTGCATCCATATATCTCCTCTGTCTTTTTCCTGGCAGCTGCATTTCTAACATCCTTCTACCAATATACCCACTGTCCCTCCTCTGGACATGTCCAAACCATCTCAGTCTGACCTCTCTAACTTTTTCCTCCCAGTCCCTTTATCTCCCCTCTAGTATATGAAACGCAAGGTTCACAAATGGACTAAAATGATGGAAATTTGATCATCTCTCTTATCACAACTAGCACAAATTGAAAAAAGTCAAAGAATTATAGCAGAAAATTATAATTCTTTGGGGGAAAACATTTAAAGCATGTTAAATAGGGAAAAAAGTACAACATTTGTATCAAGACAACAATGATGCCACCCATGAGTCAGTGAGAGGCTGCAATTTCTTGCCGTTTAGTAGTGACAATACATCCTTTTTAAAATCACAAGTATAACCAGCTGGAAAAATGTCGAGAAAAAACATGCAAAACCCTTTAAATTAGGGATGCACAATATTGGATTTGTGGACGATATCCGATTTGCCAATATGTTCAAACTTATTTGGTCGATAACTGATACCAATACTGATATTTTTCCCCTAGACCTACTTACAGAGACTACATACCTTTCTCTGCTGTGGAATTAAAATACTACATTATTCTGCATGGTCTTTGTCAATTTGGCCTGC
>NC_056502.1:13174849-13194774 GCF_014905685.2 Nematolebias whitei
AGCCCTACTTTGACCATTTTCCTCCTGCTTTTATGTCACGTGGGCTCAACCGTGACAAACTCTTAGCACAAGAATGAACTACAGCAGTCTTCACATAAAAATAAAAACATGAGAACTTACTCCTATCCCATCAAGAAAGCATGTAGATTTTAGCATTGGGGTTTAAAAAGTCCATTAAATGACTGCTGTGAGCTTTGAACATCTGAATAGATGGTCTTGAAGGGAAGGAGAGTGACTACCGGTAAGTAGAAAATGTGGTACTTACAGGCAAAGTAACAGGACAGGAGGAACACCAAGAAGAAGATAACCAGGAACGTGATGTCTGTCTCCAAGATTCCTGTGAACAAAAGTTACGAGTAGAAGAAGAGGTATATTATGATGAGAATTAAAAAATATGATAATGAAGACAAATTGATTAGTTTAGGAACAGAGAGATGTAGTTACAGTACAAGCAGAGTGTGAGTGATCGAGAGGGCCATTGAAGACGTTAGAATAATTCATTTAGAAGATACATGAGCATCTTCTTTTCATCTCGCTTTCCCCGTTCATCCATCATCATTAATTCATTCAGCCGTTTGTTCATTATTGCAATTTGTTCAGTGCAGTGGGCTTTATTGGCCGTGCTAAGTGGTGTTGGCTTGTGCCATTGGCGATTCGTTCTATAATCCCTCTCATTCGGTCTAATGGCTCTTACCAAACTCATCTGCAGAGAAATGCTGTGTCCAGAAAGACTGGCCATTGGTCAGTTTCATCTCGTACTCCAGTTGCAAACCATCGCCCTGCAAAAACAAAGAAGAAACGCAAAGCGGGGGCAATGCCTTTGATTAAAAATATATTCTCTTGCATCATTATACAAGCTTTGTGATCTGTACAGAAGATGATTAATGCTTCTAGCTGTAGTGGACAATTCTGCAAGTTGAACTGGCAGCAAAAGGTAATGACTTATAGATTTATATTTAAACTCTCTCAGGACAGTTCACTTTTCACTAGAAGACTGAAAATTGATATTTATTGGGCTTATTAGAAGAGAAAAAATATGATCTGGAGTTAAAAGCCACCACACACAGTTTACAGTTAAATTCTAGGGACCTGAGTTAACGTGAATCAGACAGCTGAAATATCTAAATTAAAAGGTCTGCGTTGGTAAAAAAAAAATAATAATAAAAAAACAAGAAGTGTTTTACCAATGAAGTCAACTGTTTTTATGCACTCATTAGCCACAATGGTAAAACTTCTGACAGGACAGAATACCAGTCAACAGGGCATGGCATAGTGCATAATTACACAGATCAATCACAAATGATAAAACCATATGTTGAACAAGAGTACCGTACTTTTCACTGTATAAGTTGCACATTTTTGCATAAATTAGCATGCCCTGCAATATTTACACCTAAATGACTTATTTATGTTTTTTCCCATATTTATAACCTCATTTTTGGCTGGGATCTGACGATTTCATTCATTCTGACATGGAAAATATTGAACACTACCATTTTTCAGCTGCTAGAGGGCGCTCGAGTAATATGGCAAGCCAAGTGTCTTATTAATAGGTAAAAATGGCTATTAATGAGACACTTGGCTTGCCATAGCAGCCACCTTCGTCTTGCTTGGAACTCCTGGAGTAAACCTTAAATCAGCTGCATTTCGTCGCGTCACCCAGGTGAAATGCAGCTGATTTGACCATTAAAGTGCATTTATTAAGGAAAAGTTCAACTAAGACACACCTTTACTATAATGTCGAGCAAACAAATAATTATTTTTAGGTGATTATCTTGTTAAATTTTGAAGAAATGCGCAGCAAATCCTCCCTCTGCGTGCTCCCGCAGCCGCTAATCGGCTTTTGAAATGCAGCTGATTTGACCGTCAAAGTGCATTTATTAAGGAAAAGAAGGACTGAGACACACCTTTGCTATAATTTCGAGCAAACATTTAATTGTTTTTAAGTGTTAATCTTGTTAAATTCTTGTTAAAGTCCTCCCGTGCATGCTCCCGCGGCCATCATTTGGCAGCCAATCGATTTTTGGCACAACACCGGCCCACAATTCCAGGTTGTCAGTGGAGACGCATAACAAACATGACGCGTCACTGGTGACATATAATAGATGCATCATATACAGAGAAGTGATGCGTTTATGTCTTTTCCCACTTTATTAGACATATTTGGACAGATGCGACTTACACGGCGGTGTGATGTGTACGGCAGCAAGTACAGTAGGTTCAATTTGTGCTGCCAATTTAGCTCTGACAGTTAAGGCATTGACCTCTGTGTATGCTGTAGTCTCACAAAGAGGACAGCAATGAAGGACATAGACTGGACGTTCCCCAAGGATGTTTGCCTGGACTGGAGTCAAGAGTTTGGAGCTTCTTTGTCATATTTTTGGGTTCTGGCATTGCTGTGATTGTTACTTTGAAATGCAACAACCACACATGACCTAAACTCACACAACCGTCCAAGGTTACAACGCTCACTAGAGTTGTGCATCTCTGGTCTGTGGCCAATCTGTCCCACTGCCAACGATTCAATTCACCGAAGACACATGAGCAGCAAAGCTCAGTCCAGCGCAATGAAATTCATTTTTCAATCACAATGTATTCATTGTGAGTTCTGATCCAACACAATGTGGATAAAAATAAAGCAAAGGGTTATTGATCATTTTTATTATGTTAACAATTTTTTGTTAATCTTGTAATGACTTTTGTTTTACAGTTCCAGTGCACTTTCATTACACCTGGCTCACAATTGCCAAAAACCTGAGTGGGCTGAATCAAACAGCTAAAATACTTGAAGCAGTGTTTTAAATTGAGGCACCAGAAGATACTTTCTATTTTTTTAATCTGTGTCATCATCCTTAATTTAGCTGATTAATTTTGTCCCTTATTCCCCGAATCACATGCTGCAGAAATGTTTTCACTCGTGTCCATTCCCCAAACAAAACTGCCATGAAGAATTCATTTGTAGCTTCTGGCTCCAGTGGATGTTCATCTTTGTTGTTGTCATTTATTTTGATGAGATGGGTATAATAACTAAAACCCCAGGATGTCACATTTTAAACAGCAAAACAAAGATTTCTTTTAACTGTTCCTGGTATGTGAAAGCAAAAACCATCCACATGTTTTTGGGGAGGACCAGGCTGCTGATTTATCTGTTGAGTGTAATTGTGTTATGTAGCCAGAAAGTCTCCCGGCTGATCTGGAGCACTTCGGTATCTCCCAAATGAAAGGAAGAAGTTAGTGGATGGGGAAAAAGTTCATTGAGCTTCTAATACAAGTATGACCCACATTAGAAAGAGTGGATCAGATTGAATTTTCTTCTTCTTAATGTTGTTAGAAAGTTATTCATGTTTTTAAATTTTTCATAATGTAAAATCCATTATTTGTTAGTCTGTCAGTCTAAGACATTCTACAATGCTAAATTAGGAAGGAATAAAAGATTTGATAAATATGCAAGAACAAGCAAATAAGAAAATAATTCACTCCTCAAAGTAAACTGCCTCTGGAATAATGTTATATTTGGCAGTAGCACAAACAAATGCATCAAACTAAAGTGAACTTGGGAGGTGAGGGGGAAGAAGAGGGATGGGGAGCAGTGAACAAGAGAAAGGGCACAGAGATGGGTTGACAATCAGAGCAAAGGGAGCTCATTTCACACACACAAGTTCAAAGCTGATGGAGTTTGTGCTTGTTGCAGTGGAGCAAGGGAACAGAGAAAGGGAAGGGGTAAAAAAAGACTTTGATTTCATTTGGCAGACTGAGACTCCATTTTACTCCCTCTATCAAAAAGGGCGAGAAGCATGGAGCGTGCACTGCCACAAAATCAATACAGACATAAAGAGCAAGGAGACAGAGATAAAGAGAGTGATAGATGTGAGGAAAGTTTAAAATAAAGCTGGAGCGAAAGGACAAATGAAGAAAAAGGAGAAAATGCAAAAGGTGGAAAGTGAGACGGATGCACAAGAGATGGAATGATGAAGAAGAGCAGCAGGAATTCTCTCTGCAGGACAGAAAAAGTCACAGAATGAGTTTGAAGCTGATGGTTGGTTTCAGGCATAAAAGCCACCTGACTGACTGCACTGATATCAAACACTGAGGGGGTTCTTGCATAGAAATCTGCATTTTTACACTTTGTGTGCACTTGGAATGCTGATAACTGCATCTTAAAAAGACTTCTGAGAATATTGAGATTTTGTTCTGTGCAAATTGCTTCTCTAAAAAATGAGGTTAGAAGTTGCACAGATAATCACACTGAGCCCCTGGAACAAAAGCATGGCTGAGCTTTTTATTCCTATATGTGGATGATAAACATGACATTCCAAAGGAAAACAGTGTTACAAAACAAATTACTGTGCAACGTAACGTACTGCTGAATATATAAATTTGAGAGTACACAAAAAACATGAAATATTTTGAATTTTAACTTAGCAAAAATATTACCCAAAATCAACTTAATATATTCCCTGTCTTGCCCTTTAAATGTCCAAATGGTTGGTATGGTTCATGTTAATTCTACTAATGGGTGAACAAACTTTCCATTTAGCGGATTAGTATTTTCACTTACTTTGAAAACCTTTAGTGGAATTAGCTTCAGCTACATTTTAATCTGGTAAAATTAAGTCTGCTATTTTTTAAAGACAGTTCTCTGCACTAAAAGCATACAGGAGATGATGATGATTTACACGGAGCGATGCTATGCTATGCAAGGCTAAGCAAAGCTAAGCGCAACCCTGTGACATCATCACCCTTAAAGTTCTTGTCCCCCTCATATCAACCATAAACAGTCTCTGGACTCGTGGTGTCAGTTTACAGCCGATAACAGAGAGTTTAACATGAATGCCAAACCAAACCAGAACCGGACAATAACATGAAAAGCCCATTTTCACACTCAGAAACTTCGTAAACAGTCAGAAACGTTGCACACATAAGTTGGAATTATGCCGCTGCGATGAGCCCAGATTCTGACCAGTCCACGTTTTTATGCAGATTAAACAGCATTCAGTTCAACACTCGTCTTCTGGTCACCATTAAACACAATGCAGAATAAACTATAAGAAGAATAAAAACAAACTGACGGGTTGATATTATTTGGAGCGAGCTGAATGAATGTCCGGCCAAGTTTAGCACGGTTACACAGCACGGTTTTCTCTTTGCTGGATTTGAATATCCTCGTCTGTCCTGCCCCAACCTCTTCACCTCCAGTTTTTCCTCAATAGACATTAAGGAAAAAGGGTTATTGATTAAATAATCCACATCGTTTATGCTAATATTGCTCGCCATTGCGCCTACTCAGTCTACACCAAACCACGCCTACATACACTCATGCTCGAGGTACGTTATTGTATGTCCATTCTCACTGGATGAATCCTGTGACCGCAAGCTGACCCTGGACTGACCAAAATTAGCCCCAATGAGCCGCAAACCAAGTGGGGCGTGGCAAGACGTCTGTCAATCTTTCTGAACCATGACGGAACAGTAACAGAATGGGGCTGTCAGAATTTAGCCCTTTGGAACGACCCTGGGATTTTTCCCAGGGGGTGTGACACCAGTTTTGTTGTAAATTTAACAAAATGTGACATTATTTCTAAAATGTATTTATTTTTAAGTTGTTATTTTTAAGTTTTTATTTTTATTTTTTAACATCTTTATTGTAAATGCCAGGAGGGAGGGCGTGGCCCTCTTAGCCCACAGATACCAGCCATGACTGATTCCAACCCAGCAAGCTTTGAAATGCTCACACTGTCTGTGGGACAGATAGCTCCCTGGACTACGATGTTTGCAGATGACACTGTGATCTGTAGTGAGAACAGGGATCAGGTGGAAGAGAACTTGGAGAGGTGGAGGTATGCACTTGCAAGAAGAGGAATGAAAGTCAGCCGTAGTAAGAGAGTACATTTGTGTGAATGAGAGGGAGGCTGATGGAACAATGAGGCTACAAGGAGCAGAGGTCACAAAGGTGCAGGACTTCAAGTACTTGGAACAATGAGGCTACAAGGAGCAGAGGTCACAAAGGTGCAGGACTTCAAGTACTTGGGTTGGACTGTCCAGGAAAATGAGGAGTGTGATAAAGGGGTGAAAAAGTCCAGGCAGGATGGAGAGGATGGAGAAAAGTTTCAGGAGTGATTTGCAACAAAAGGGTCAGCAAAGATCAAAGGAAAATTTTACAGGACAGTAGTGATACCAGCTATGTTGTAATCTGGAGAGAGTGGTATTGACAAAAAGACAGGAGAAAGAACTGGAAGTGGCAGAAATGAAGATGGTGAGGTTCTCCTTAGAAGTGACAAGAATGGATAAGATTAGGAATGAGATCATCAGTGGTACAGCACAGGTTAAACAACTGGGAGATAAAGTTGAGAGGTCAGACTGAGATGGTTTGGTCATGTCCAGAGGAGGGACAGTGGGTATATTGGTAGAAGGATGTTAGAAGCTGCCAGGAAAAAGACAAAGATAAGCTATATGGATGCAGTTAGAGAGGACATGGAGGTAGTTGGAGTGAGGACAGAGGATGCAGAGGACAGAGTGAGATGGAAGAGGATGACTCACTGTGGAGACCACTGAAGAGGGAAAAGCCGAAAGAAGAAGAAGACACTGTTTCTGGGACGTGACACTCTCATACATTTCACACACCTTTCATTTAATACAAATACATTTATTGCAGAGAGATTTCTGAGGATGAAGCACAGCAACTTTGTAGTTAGTTAGTAAAAGTAATTAACCACAAGAGGATTGCCAAAGTGAGTTAATTCATTATAGTAAATAACACGAAGGAGACGTCCGACACACAATGAATGCATCACTCTGCTTCAGCGCAGCAGCGTTTTGCCCCCCCTCTTTGGTTCAGATGGACTGGAATAATTTCTGAAAGCTCACTTCTGAACAGGACATGGACACTTTATAGGTGATTTATGAACTGTTTTGAGTTGTGTTCACTTACAACGTTGTCACATTACAGACAGCAAAGCTATTTATTTATTCTAATGCTAATGAATTATCGGTTAGCAAAGCTACCTTTTTGGTTAGCTGTGCTCACCCCACTGTATCCAACTATTACCTCCTTCCTTTCTTTCTTATAAATAAATAAATAGTTGAACTATTTGCCTTTTTGATTAGTTCTTTTGTTCCCCAACAAACAAATTCAGTCTGCTAAATCACCATGAAAAATATAAGCCTCCAAAATGGCTGAATTCTATGGTTCAAGCATAGATTAAAGCTATGGTTATCATCCAAGTTGGCTTTTTATTTAGTACAGGTGTGGAAATTTAGACCTTAAATGTTAAATATATCTGACCCCCAATTTTATTTTCTTAAATAGAAACCAAGCTTATTTTTCTTAAAAATAACCCAAAGTAAACCAAATCTAATGTGATACCCGAAATAATATTAGAATTTCTATAACAGTTCAAAGCTTCTCCGAGCACAAATAAAACTTTTCCCTAATCTTCATATAATTCTGAGAAGTAAAACACATTTTTAACATGTCATAAATAATTCTACCAAGGCGTTCATCTAGATTTAAGTACCTGACTGCAGGAAACTGCTCCCTGATCACCAGGGAAGTATTAGAGAGGACAGTTGATAAAGCCCGGCTCACTGCTGGGCCTTTAATTCACGCTCAGGGCTTTAAAGGCAAATGAAAGGATTTAAAAACAAGCTCTGATAAACAGCTGCGCAAAGGACAGTGCTTTGTTACCAACAAAATTGTCCTGAAGAGACTCAATTTTCCATTTATGTAAATTCAGAGACTAATCCCAGTACAAGAAAAGTAGCATTGCACAAAGGCTATTAAAATGTGTTATGGAACTGTAATAGTTGATGCTTTAATTAATATTGCCACCATTTTGTCATTATAGTGAGTTTCATGTTTATGTGGCGTTACATTTGGATTATTTTTAGTACTAATTAGCATTTTTATATTATTACTTCAGATTCTAGGAACTTAAAAATAAAACATTCAGATAGTTTAACATTACCTTTCACTATAATTTGGATTATGAAACATTTAAACCAATATTATAGTCACATTTTATAGTTGCAAGAATCCAATGTCATTGTTATTCTGTATTTACTCTAAGCAACAAAATCATCTTGTCTGTTCATTTCCTGTATGGGTGCATAAATCACCCATAAGGCCTGTAATGGTGTCAATTCCTCCTGTTATTTCTTATTTATTACCCTTCAGAACAGCTTTTCAAGTCTACCTGGCACCCCATCTGGCACAGAGGAAGAACTTGCTCTTGTGTGATGATTGCAAGTCTCATTCTAGTCCCCCCAGCTTGTGCAAATTAACAACTGCTTTATTTTCAGTTTTTTTCTGGCTGCCCAATAGGGTGATCTTGTGTTATTAACGAGAATTCTGCTCAGAATAATGAGGCTGAATTTGATTACGGCTTCTTAAAAGGTTTTCATTTTCTTTCAGTTTGAAAGACCACAAGACTAAACACTGACAAGTTGTTGGGTTCAATGACAAGTAATGAAGCTGAGTTAATCTGTATAATGCCCATTTCTAAATAGGGGTGTCTAATTAGTTCTGCCAGCAAGTGATAACACCACCTCATCAAAATGCTGACAAAAGAAAATGGGTCTATTTTCGTTTTTAAGAATGCAAAATTATGTGTAGGGTTTTTTTTGTTTCACAAACAGAAAAAAAAACACATTTGTAAAATTGGTTAATTTATTAATTATTATTATTTTATTAACTTTTATTTAACCATGGGAGAACTGAGCCTGAAGGCAGCCTCACATGCATGTTTTTGGTCTGTGGGAGGAAAGCGGAGTAGCCGGAGAAAACCCACGCAAGTACAAGAAGGACCTGCAAACTCCACACAGAAAGGCCCCATGTCCAACTGGGGATTGAACCCAGGACCTTCTTGCTGTGAGGCAACACTGCCAACCACTGATCCGTTGTGCTGCCGAGTTACCGTATTTTTCGGCCTGTAAGTCACAGATTTTTGCATAATTTACATGCCCTGCGACTTATAAACCGAAGCGACATATGGATTTTCCCCCATATTTATTCACCAATTTTTGGCTGAGATATGACCGTTTTCATTCATTCTGACATTGAAAATATTGAACACTACCATTTTCAGCCGCTAGATGGCACTCAAGTGGTATGACATGCCGTTGTGTCATGTAATAGGTAAAAGTGGCTATTAATGACACAATCGGCTTGCCAAAGTCTGCCACATTCGTCCAGCTCCGGGATCATCCCTGGAGCAACCGTCGAATCAGCTTCGTTTCGCTGCACCACCCCAACGAAATGCAGCTAATTTGACCATTGAAGTGCATTTATTAAGTAAAAGTTCAACTGAGACACAGCTTTGCTATAATGTCGCGCAAACAAATAACTGTTTTAGGTGCTTATCTTTTACTATTTCCTTCCTGATTTCCTCCCTCTGCGCACTCCTGGAGCACTGAGGCAGCAAATACTTTTGAAATGGAGCTGATTTGACCGTCAAAGTGAATTTATTAAGTAAAAGTTAAACTGAGACACACATTTACTATAAAGTCGAGCAAACAAATAATTGTTTTTAGGTGGTTATCTTGTTAAATTTCGAAAAAAGACACAGCGACTTGTCCCTCTGCGTGCTACTTCCGCATATCGGCTTTTGAAATGCAGCTGATTTGACTGCCAAAGTGCATTTATGAAGGAAAAGGTGGACTGATATGCACCTTTGCTATAATTTCGAGCAAACAAATAATTGTTTTTACTGTTGATCTTGTTAAATTCTTGTTAAAGTCCTCCTGTGCACGTTCCCACAGCCGCCATTTGGCAGCCAATCGATTTTTGGCACAACACCGACCCACATTTCCAGGTTGTCAGAGGTGACGCATTATAGATGCGACTTATACAGCGAAGCAATGAATTTATGTTTTTTTCCACATTATTAGACATATTTAGACTGATGTGACTTATAAGGTGGTGTGACGTGTACTGCGGAAAATATATTCTGACAATTTACTTGTTTCAAGAACCACCGTCCTGCCACAGGTTCACTGCTCCTTAATTGGTACTACTGCATCATAGGTATTTTATTAAACGAAAGTAGAATTTATTAACAAAAATACATTCAATTTTCTAAAAACTAAATAAATGAAAGCAATCGGGTAAGAAGACATGGGTTAAAAAAAAACACAATTAGGAAAAGGTTGACAGAGAGAAACAGCAGAAGCAGAGGTAAATAGACATGACATGGTGTGGAGCGTGTCACAGCATGGTGAAAGCGTTGAAAGAGAGCATGACACTGCCAGAGATTGTGTGCGACAGCAGGAGGAAAGATGAAGAAGCAAAAAGGAAGAGAGAGGGCGAAGAGTGAGATATAAGGGATGGAAATTGGCTGCAGGACGCAGCACGCATATGTCCACAAGAGAAGAGAGGAGTTTTTATACACAAATCCAGCAGCATTAGGCAGCTTGTCTTTCAGCGGACGTTGGCGTGACACTAAACCACACTCTGCAGGAAGCATCCATTCTAATCATATCCTCTCTCAGCCAGCATGCTCAAAAAACAATCCTCCACCCCACAAAAAATATATTCAAGGGCACAAGTTCTCACACACAATTACACCCAGAATCCCGAACGTTGCTGGTGTAACAAGATGTCATAACCAGGAACAACGTGACGCAGACTACATTCAGTAGAAAATGTATTTATTTTCACTGTCATAACATCATTAAAACGCTGCAGAACAACAACACACACAAACCTACTGCAAGGATTTGTCCTCGTCTCATGCCCCGGGCGAAGAAGCATGCATCATCTCTGAGCTATCATTAGCGACCTCATGATTTCTAGATCAAGTTCTCCAGTCCAGAAACTCTTCAGCAAACACATAGTAACCACCACTTTACTCCTCATCTCCCAGAACAAAACCGTGTTCAATTAACAAAAAAAAAACAAAAAAACTGTCCATATAACAGCCTAACCAACAGGCTACAGCAAACCCCCCACCCCCACCCCCAAAAATGCATGCACAGCACAGTTTAGGCTTTGCTGCAGAAAGAAATGTATTCAGTCGTTAGACCAGAAAGGAATTCAAAATCAGACAAAGAATCTGTTGTAATGTATGATCAGCTGAAATATTTATAAGACGTAGAATTGTGTATTCTGAGTTTTCCTGCACTGGGATCAGTTTTTTGAGGTGTGGAACAGGAGAGAGGCTGATACATGCATCCATTCATCTGTGACAGGAATTCAGATGACCACAGGAAGTCACAGAGTTACCTTCCCTCGCAGTATTCAGGCCTATTAAAGATTATGCCCACATTTTAAATTTAGCATGGTGCATTTGGCTCAGATGGGAATGAATACACCCGGGCAAAAATTATGTTCCGAGTTGATTTAAAATTCATAGGAAGGCAGCATAAAATCTGCCTTAAAATAACCAGCCTTTCAGTAAGCCTCACTCGGGTGATGCTGAGCTTTTCCACAAAAAAAAAACCCATAAGAATTCTGATTCTGCTACCTGTGCTCACAATCTGTTCAAGCTTTCTATTCAAAAAAGAAGAGAGTCTTGTACATAATGTTAAAATAACAAAATCAGCTTCTTTCCTGATATTTTATGAATGCAACACAGGTAATCTATTGCTGATGCATAGACAAGACGCCATTTTTCTAAACAGAATCAACATAAATTTAAAGGGCATATTACATGAGCCTGCACTCCTTGTACGTGACCTTGTAAACAGCCTGGCAGTAAAACCATTCTTTTTAAACAGAAAGCCAATATAATGTCAGAAAGGGTCGGAGGTCAGCGCTTACCCCACACTTGCTGAGAGCAATGTACCACCATCTCTCCCTCACCGAGCGGAAACTGCGACCACCCACGCAGCTCAGAACCTCCTCGTTGCCATCATCCTCCACCTAGAAAATCCAAAGGAAGGAGAAATGTATACACAAAGGATGTTGTTATTCCAAACAGGCAGCACATTTTTACCTCAGAGACACTGACTTGTCACACTAGACTATGAGCCTGAGACATCAAGACGCATGCATATTTCACACCCCAATATAGTCTGAAATGTCACAAACAAGATCCACTAACCACCCCAACAACAGAATCATGCTGGCAGTCACACGTCTTAATGCAATAAACAAGCTGGCTCACTTGTTGGAAACGAGAATTAAACCAAAGGAAAACAGGGAGGAGAGATCTTTTGGGATCAACAGTGAAAACATGTAAATTAGAATGTTATGAAAACACATTATGGGCCATTAGTTCTCACATTCCCTCCCATCTTCATCCAAGTCTTTCGTTCCGTTTTACATATTTCTGTGCTGATTTGCATTCCAAAACATTGTGCGTTAGGGAAGGCGAAAACATGTTCAAATGTCTGGTGATAAAACGAAAATGATGTGGATCGCTGCAACTGATAAATACGCTGCATGTCAGAGCAGAGCAGGGTCAAAGTTCAACCAAATTTACAAAACAGCATCCAGACACTGTAAACAGATTTTTTTCTCCCCATATTAGTTATAAAACACTGTTCAGTTCAGCCGTGTGAATAAAGGGAACGTGTTTGTGTTCTCACCACACATCCCGACCAGGTGTAGCGCGTGGTGAGATTGATGACCTGGTTATTTTCAGGCCTCAGCACTGCTTCCTTCTGGTAACAGTTCTGCCAATGACGCACACAAAAAAAGAACTCAAAACATCTTTAAAGCGTTAAAAAATGCACTCAAAATAAATACAGACAGATTTGCAGTGCAGGCAGTGGCTGCTGTGGAACAATGTTTTTTAAAACCTTTATTTGATACTTCTTTAATAAAAAGCAGGTTCGCTGCAGTTTAATACATAATCAATCTTACACAAAGCAGTCAATGCAATGATAAACAAATGCTGACTCAAATTCAGCCGTTTTTGCCTCGTTGTTCTTATTGGATTGCTGTAATTTATCAGATTAAAATAACATCAGCATTACATATTGATATCTTACCTCCTATTTCTTCTATATAAAAAACACCATACATAAACATGAGTAAAGATTTGCAAAAACTTGTCCTGAACTGGTATTATTGCTAAACTGGGGGGTTTAGATTAGGAAAACAAACGCATAAAATAAAAGGAGTATTTCTTGAAAACGTCACTGAAAATGTTTTGGGGTTCGTCTCTGATCACTCCAGCAGCTGGAGTAAAAACGCACTCCTCTGTCCTTTCCTTTTTGATGGGTTTGTTCACGGGTGAGTTGTTAATATTACTGTAAAATGTCAAGCGGAGAAAGAAGACCAGAATGTCTGAATCTGGAAATCTGAGACCAGAATCTCACAGCGAGCTGAGAAATGATGTGACGCTTGTAAGCGCACTGCAAACATCTCTACACGTCGTCACATCCAGGTGTCAGAAGTTGTCAGGCAGAGGATCACGCCTCTAACCAAATGACTTGAGAACATGAGCCATGAAATGAAAGAGATCGGAGTTGATGAGTAAGATGTTTAATCATCTGAGCAGGATTTTTATAAGCACCTGAAAACCCTGCTCTAATATCACACATATCAATTACCCTGTTAACATGTAGAATATAAATAGCTTCAATCAGATATTATTAATTAGCTGTGAAATCAATTCAATGTTGATGATAAATGTAGGTTATGCATCTCATCGTATCAGCTACAAGCCAATACTAAGAATCCATGCATGCTGGTTGGACAGCTGTGTCTGAAAGCAAAGAGTTTAACCTTAGATCTCAATCCATGCACACAAACAGATGGTAAATGAAAACTGCATAAAACAGGATGAGCAGAGAATTTTTTGCCTCTTTGTTGGCATGCCCTTTTAAAAAACAACAACAGAACTCAACTAATGACTCTCAACTTCAAAATATCCTGTCATTTCAAGTGAGGAGAGCAGAAATTATAGCATTCCCATACATAGTTTTGTACTGAAGTGAATAAAACAGCAACTGACATTTATTATTTTTTTATATAAATAAATAGGGTGTGCACCTGAATGACAACCTCAGCTGGGGAAACAACACAAAGTCTAATCAAGAAAGCTCATCAGAGACTCGACTCCCTCAGGCGGCTGAGGCGAGCTGATCTGGGAAGCTCAGTCCTCACCTCCTTCTACAGGTGTGCAGTGGAGAGCATCCTGTGCTCCAGCATCAACGTGTGGCATGGAGGCTGCACAGCTGCAGAAAGAAAAGCTTTGCAGAGAGTGGTGAAGGCTGCACAGAAGTCTGTTGGAGTCAGCCTCCCAACCATCACAGACATTTACACCTCTAGATGCAGGAAGAGGGCCACCTGCACCATGAAGGACTACACTCATCCAGTACACACACTTTTTCACCGCTCCCATCAGGCAGATGTTGAAAAGCATTAAGTGTAGAACCACTAGACTGAGGAACAGCTTGTACCCTGAAACTGTTAAGACTCATGAATCTCTAACCAGATAAATCACTGCAATGACACTTTATTTCTGCTGCTGATTTATTACCCATAAGCTGCTATATTCATACCCATCTGCTCACAAAAGACTCATGTTCAGGCTGCTGTTTAATACACCGCATTATATTACATTATTATGGTTTATCGTATATCTTAGATCCTTGTACAAACTGAGTGTTCTTCCAAGACGAGCTGGGCTCACCCTGAAGGACTGTGTGGAGATCAGTCAGCAGAGGGACTCAAAAAGGAGAGTCGCAGCTCTTCTGCACAGAAGCAAGTTCAAGTGGTTTGGGCATTTGGTCAGAATGCCTTCCGGACACCTTACAGGGGAGGTGTTTTGAGCACATCCCACCAGGAGGAGGCCTTAGGGCAAGCCTCGGACATGCTGGCGACATTATCTCATGGCTGATTTGGAAGCACTTCCGAGCCCCAGAAGAGCTGGAGGAGGTGGTTGTGATCAGAGAGGTCTGCTCAGTTTTTCCTCAATAACAACATCCCAGATAAATACCGGTATACGATTTCCTTTGGTAAAAACTTGTTTAAAATCTAAAGTTGCAAACAAATCTTCTTTCAAGCTCCCATTGGACGTTAAGCACAAGCAGCTGAGGCTGATTCCTACTGCCTCAACCTGCATGTATCATCAATAATATATGATAGAACGGTGAAAAACTTTAAAATTGTTAACTAGAAACTGGAAACCTTGGTTTTATCTGAGCAGGATAAGAAGTTTACAACCCTCTGGCTAAATTTAAATTGTGAAAGTTTAATAAATCTTTGCCGTGACGTGTGAATAAGCAGTGACTTTCTCTTATTCTGGGTTGTCAAATAGATGATGCAGAAGAGTGTCAGAATCCCACCTTTTCAGACTTCTTGTACACAGCTGGCCACTGAGAGCTGTCATCAAAGTAGAGCAATATGTTCTGACAGCAGCGAGACTGCACAGGAGAGAGACAGGGACACAAAGAGAGGCTGCATTGATAAGAGGAGTCAGTCGGACAAGTTGAGTTTCATGGGACTAAATTGGTTCCACAGTCTGCTCCAACACATAAAACAAGGCATGGGGCGAAGAGGAAAAGCAGATTAACAAGACAGACATGGTGAGAAGTAAAAAAATAAAATAAAAACTAAGCTGGATGACATTTTTACACAAAGAACAGTCAGAAATAAGGGAGGAGTATGGGAGCAGAGGTGTCAGTGAATTTAAGAATGAACGAGAGAAAGCCAATTATAAAAATTAAAATATTATATAAAAAACATCTGTTGTGAATTTCACATCAGTGACATGTTATAGTAAAAGTTGCATGAGAAACACGGTATTACAATGTTGTACCACCTCTTCCTTTTTTTAATTATTATTACTATTAACCTTTATTTAACCAGGCTTAACACGCATGTTTTAGGATTGTGGGAAGAAATTGGAGTACTCCGAGGAAACACACGCAAACAAGAGGAGAACATACAAACCACACAGAAAGATCCCAGGTCCAAACTGGGGATTGAACCCAGGACCTTCTTACTGTGAGGTAAAAGTGCTAACCACTAATCCATCGTATGTGTTTTTAAATACTAAGTGGGACTTTGAGAACCAAGAGGATAAATTTTCAAGATTTAATAAAACTATTTTTTACATTTCATGTCCGTAGCAGTTGGTGGCATCATTGAGTTTGAAAAATATTCAGTGTGGTGAGTTCTGAGCTACAGGAACGCAGAAATCGGGTCATGCTGTTGAAATATGAATGCGATAAATGTAAATTCTACCATCAATTGCAAGAGTTGTTTTATATACTGTTATTACTGTTTTCATCCTGGATTTGTTGTTTAAACTTTTAGTTTCTGCCCCCCAACTGTATCATTAATGTCATTGCTCCCATTTTTCCTTTAATTTTCTACTCCTAATAAACTGAAAAGAACATCATTTTAATTTTTTTTAACTACAGTATTCCATTGAAATTAATTATATTTCTGCTATTTAGAATTTGACTATTTCAAATTCGTGAATAAGAGAATTCAGTTTTTTTTTTTTTTCAGGTTTTACACAAGTTTCTGAGGATGTTTTTTTTTTTAAAGAAAAACAATAAAACTTGCAATACAAAAAGAAAACCGTTTATCAATCAGCCTACCTTTGGGTAGCGGAATCGAAAATCCAGCCGCCCAAACTCGGTGAGAAAGCAGAAGCGCGTGAGGAAAACCCAGTCCTGCAGAAACACAAAAAAGAAATGAACACGAGTGGACAAAAATAAATCTATAGTCTCAGCTGAGTTTTTTTTTACTTGTACTTAGCTTCAATAGTGCTGCTACAAGTCAGAGCCAACATGTTGTAATAGGAAGTTCTAGTTCTAGCAAAAGATCTAACAAGAAAAGAAGTTTCAGAAAAGAAAGACATAAAAAGTATGCAAAGACATTTTGGGGGCAATAAAGCAATGAAGGCTAAAAATGAAGGCTTATAACAGCAGGGGGGCAATGTTGAAAAAGACGCAGAGATAACAGAAGTCGGTAGAAGAGCAAAATAAATGAAAGTAGGGAAGTAGTGGCAGGAGGTTAAACTTGTAGAGAGGGTAAACAAAGAAGCCATTAAGATGCTGCTGAGCATATTAATAAGAAAGAAGCAAAAAAAAAAAAAAAACCTGCTCATTCTTAATATTATTCAGCCACCAGCTTGGCAGCATGAGACCAGATATAGTGCTGATGGTGTACTTCGAGGTTACATAAGGCACTGCAGCAGCGTTGGCATGGCTTTTCAGTCACTGGCTGTCTCAGTTCTGTACAGACACATCCTGTGGATACGGATCATATGTGCTGAACACAGCACTAACACTACATCACCAACATGCTGTTTACACTCCTCTCTCAGGATGACTGCCCACAAAGAAGGCCAACAAAAGCAGAAAAAAAAAATAATAATTAGGATCCAAAACAAAATGACATTGCAGCTTCGAGAAATACTAATTGCACACAACAAATATATCATGTGACAAAATAGTAGCACTTTCCTTAGTTTCATTACGATTTAAAATATCTTAGACGAGGGAATTTTAATAAGACTAAATAATTTTGTTTTTATTATTATTATTGCTAATTGAGTCACTGTGTCAAGCTTCCTTCCATGGACTCGATGTATGTACAGCACTGTTGAAAAGAGCAGCTGGAATCATCAAGGACTCACTCCATCCATGTCACTCTCTTATCAGACACAAGACATGTTCATACAACCTGAGACACAGTAGAGCAGATAGCATCATCACCCTGTAAGGGTTTTTAAGTCTTTTCCCTGTCACACTCAGACTGATGGCAAAACAAAAACTACTGATCAGGTGCAATAATAACACTAACTTCACTGGTCATGTGACATGGTGTACTTTCTGTACAGTGTAAAAAGAATCACTTAGTTCTTATTTTAATTATTTAGTGTTGTTTCAGTGTTTGTTGACTATGACTGAGAGATTAAAAGTTCATGCGCAATAATCCATGTAGAAAATCCAACAAAGTTCAGTCAGATCATCTGGACAGTTTCTTTTTACGTTGAGACGTTTCGTCCTTCATCCAAAGGACTTTATCACTCCGAGGAGCCACAAACAGTCCCACAAGCAGCACACTCGCACAGTGGACCAATCAGTTTGCTGGTGACAAGAATTAGGATTATTGAGCATGAACTTTGATGTTTTGAACCACTTTGGCTGTGGTTGCCTCAGAGGAGTCGACAGGGTCTCAGCGGACACTGGAGCCATCTTATCACCATAAAACTGGTTGGTCCATTATGGGAATGCGCTGCTTGTGGGACTCCGTTTGTTTGTGGCTCCTCGGATTGATGAAGTCCTTTGGATGAAGGACGAAACGTCTCAACATAAAAAATTAACCGTCCACATGACCTGACTGATTTTTGTTGGGCTGAGAGAGCTCTGCACAAGAATTCCAACGTGCCTGGATTGTTGGTCTGTGCACAAATGGCAAAGAATTTTGAACTTTGTGAGATTGAGATTATATTTTTAATGCTAATACAATTTACCATTTTGATACATTTATCAGAAAAAGCTTCATAAATGTTTTACAAACTCTTCTTTTATATACTGAAGGATCTCAAAGGTGCACATTTTCTGCTTCCATTTGTCTTGTTTCATTTTTAGAAACATTTATTTCACACAAGTGAGGCTGAGCAAAAACTTTTTACTAGCCAGTAACAGTATGTTGTGCTCAGTTTAATCATTTCCTCTCATAGCAGAGTGGACTTCTACAAAAAGAAAAAAAAAACATATATTACATGAAGGTACTGCACAGTTTGTAGCACCGTCATACAAGAGTGTTATTGTGTTTTCCAACATAACCACTTTCTTTACCATTTCTTACAGTCACTGTCTCACTTCTTCCTAACATTTTGCCTTTATGATGCATTCAACAGCAAATTCAAATTTAGAAATGTTTTAATCGTTGACAAGAGAAAAGGTCATAAAAAGTTTTGATTTCGTAGCATGCAGCCATACAGCCCATATCAGTCTGTAAATGAGGTGCAGTTTTTAAAAAAAGCAGCTTTTGGTCTATCTCAATCGTGAGGTCTGTGTGTAGTTCAGACATCGATCTTACAAAGTACAAAAAAAGTCATTTTAAAGTCTGAATAGAGGCACTACAGTTGCATTTCACAGTGACATGAATGAATAATATCCACACATCAAAAGCATCATTACTTGTCGTTAAAAGGGAAGAAGGGCAGACTTTGGAAAGCTGCAAACAGTAACAAGTAAAAAGAATACAGTGGAGATGTAATAAAACTGGAAAGTGGCACAAAAGTGGGCAGAGGGAAGGGAATGATAAGATTTCTCCATTACAGCTGTAGTCCCTAAACATTATTCCACCCACTCAAAAACAGTTTAAATGAATAAGTGCATGTGTCTATATAAATATTAAAACTTTTTTCCCCTCGTGGAGTGCAAAGGATAAGTATAATACAAGCTGAGGAAAGAACCTGCTCTGTAGTTGGATTATATGACGGTGGATGCATCTTGATGCTTTGCCACATGGCAGCGGGGCGAACAGACTGTGGTTGGGGTGCATACTTTGATTTAGTATTCATTGAGCTTTGAGCAGATACCTAACCTCCGTCATCTAACTGATTATATGCAAATCTGTGCAGTCTGATCCCACTGAACGGCAGCAGCATCCGGCCACCTTTATGACTTTTTTTTACTGTTCGTTAAATCAGCAAAGAGAAGCACAGAAATAAAATTATATTAAAAAAGGCAGTATGTAGTATGAATTTATAACTATAAAGAATATTTGTATAAACCCTGTCCTTCCAATAGAAGGGTAGAATATGGACAAAAAACCTGCACCAAGGTCACTTTATGATCTTTTTTTTCTTTTGGAGGGGGGTTAGTCTATAGATGACCTAATCTATTAACCTAAAGTGCATTTTTTAAACTAGAATACTGAGGAAAAAAAACATATTTTATCAGCTTTCAACACTAAATCTCTGACTTCTGATGAGCTGAGTCTATTCATCTTCAAAGCACTGAAGTTTATATATATATATATATATATATATATATATATATATATA
>NC_056502.1:13195174-13245835 GCF_014905685.2 Nematolebias whitei
AAATAAATAAATAAATAAATAAATAAATAAATAAATAAATAAATAAACAAGCCACAAAGAAAAACTTTGAAAGACCATTGGAAAAGTCTGGAGAACTTTTGGTCAAGACAACTTAAAAAAATGTTTGAAGCATGAAGTCACTGGTGGTTTATTACGTTTGAACCGTGATCAATTGATGTGAGCATGCATCAGGATATCAATTGATGTGATTTTTCATCCATCCATCCATTTTCTTTACCCGCTTATTCCATTTTGGGTCACGGGGGTCGCTGGTGCCCATGTCCAGCAATCACTGTGCGAGGGGCGGGGTACACCCTGGACGGGTCGCAAGTCCATCACAGGGACACACAGAGATAAACGAGACAAACAACCATTTACTCTCTCACTCACACCTAGGGACAATTTAGAGCTACTAATCAGCCTAACATGTTTTTGGTCTGTGGGAGGAAACCGGAGCACCCGGAGAAAACCCACGCATGCACGGAGAGAACATGCAAACTCCACCCAGAAAGGCCCCTGGGCCGGTGTTTGAACCAAGGACCTGCTCGCTGAGAGGCAGCAGCTCTACCAGTTGCGCCACCGTGCTGCCCTAATCTTAGTCCGAATGTTCTAATTTTGAGTTAATGTGAACTCAATCTATTATCCAACTATTTAAACAACGTGTGTGGTTTGGTTTTAGAAATTTGGTCAAAATCTTTTGAAGATTAAATTTTATCCACATTAGACATGAATTGTGTTCATGCTGGACCAGAAGGGATTTCTGTGATGTTCTGGGAACACTAGAATTACAAAAATAAACTAATTCTCTGTGCTTGCATTGGCAGCCAACAGTGAAACTCTTGGTGTGCTTAGATCACAACTGAGACAATTCAGAACTGGAGTCAACACGAGCAGCTCCATATGGCGGATTTAAGACAGCTGCGCATTTGAAATTCAAGAGGGTCGATCTGTTCACCAGTGAAGGGTAGTGTTCATCCTCTTCTGATAGACAAAGGTGTACTGAACAAGAACGGCTCGTTCAGCGACTCCTTCTCACACATGAAAAAAGAAACAAGGCACTAGCTTCTCTTGCCTTGGGGGTATCTAGAAGCAAAGTTGGACTACAACTTGCCATTTTTGATTCAAAGTTAATAACTTTTAAGATACAATTATTATTTTTTTCACACTTTTATTCAACAATGAGACTTTTTTTCAGTTTTGGGGGAAAATCAGGATTGTTTTAAGGGAAATGTTGCCACTTCAGAGTTAAATTATCCAGTTATTGCTTTAAACACGTCAGTGGAAAGATACGATCAAATGTGTTTGTGTCAGTGTTCATATAACAAACAGGAGGTCCACTGATTTCTCATAACAGTCATTCCTATAAGCTCAGAATGGAATCACTCCATGTGATTTTATCTTAAGATCAGGAGGTCACACTAAACTAAAGTATGGTACATAATCAGATACTGTTTTATATGTAAAGTTGATTTCTATTGTAAAAAATGTCAACGTTAAATCAATGGCACTCTTAAGAGCATCAAACAAGGTCATATCTCATTTTCAAAGATCAGACCTCTTCTGTATTAAAACAGTTGGGTGTTATGAACATTTGATCCCCAACCTACCAATAAAACTCCTCATGCACCATTATACTTTAATTACTTCTGCCCAGCGTTCTCCTTACATAAACAAGGACGGTAATTTCTGTGCTGAGAAATAAAGTGCAACCAGAGCAGTGTAGCCTGGCCAGCGTCGCTGCCTCCATATATCACCGCAAACAAAACCGCAGCCATATTTCAGATCCTGCCAGCCAGCCTCAGCTGCTGGAGCCTCTGGGTTATAATTCATGAGAAAAGCTCGGGACCCATGCCCACCTCTGATCATCGTCTAGAGTGATGCTTGAGGCTGTAGCCATGACAACCAGGGCAGCGGTCGGAAGAGCTGACCCAGAGATGAATCCCTGGAGAGAGCAGAAAGGGGTTGTCAAGGTTGAGGTTGGTGGGAAAAGAGGGGAGGGGGCGTCACTTAACTCACATCAGGCTTGTACAATGAAAGACCCCTTTGTTGAAGAAACACAGAATTACCTGCAAACAGCTGACTCTTTCACAACAACATGTAATGGCTGATCTGAAAAATACGTGTCCACACACCCACTGTACCAAAGCCAACACCCTCTGCCACCCCTGTTAACGCCATAGCAACAGCATACCTTTGTTTACAGCTGCCATAGAAACATCAAAGAACAAGCTTTCACTCATTTTTTTTGTCCTCGTGCATTCGTATTTCAGACCTTCTACACAAAAGCCCAGCAGTAGTACATAGTTCTAAACAATGATGATCAACGTAGACAATTAGGTTGAATTATTTCCAATATGAACCAATTCTTTGAGCCACTCTCACACACAAAAGAGAGAAACTGCAGATACTTGAGAAGTGAATACGCTATAGCGATCTACTCGATCAAAAAGGCTCAACCATAAACCAAATGCTCCGAATTATCAGTAATTACAACTCTTTTACAAAAGTCTGCTCGTATCTCCGTTTGATTTGAATCAATAACAACAAAAAAAGTTGAGCTGAACGCATTGACTATTGTTTAACGACTCGTGGTTTCAGTTGTTGATAAAAGTGTTAAACACCAGAATGAGAGAGAAAAATCCCAGAATGGTCAAAGTTGGTTCTGGTCAAGACCAGAACAAAGCCTTTGGAAGATTTCATCCCCCGAGTGTTGGCAACAATATGCTGCCAGAAAGGCTACTACTGTTCTGAAAAGGCTTTAAACAAGTCATTGGAACCTGGCTGCAGGAATTTTATCCCCTTCCACTGCAGGAGCTTTACAGAGGTCAGCCGCTGATGTCAGGTGATAAAGCCTCGCTGGCGATTCGACATTCCACATCCTCCCAGAAAGTGTTTGATGGGGTTGAGGTCAGGTTCTGTGCAGACCAGTTAAGTATTTCTACAACAAATTCAAAGAGTCGTTTCATTTTAGACTTGGCTTTGTGTACTAGGCATTGAAGTGTTGGACCTGAAAAGGGCAATGTTGGCCCAGATTGGCTGTGAGGCAATAAATAGTCAGCGTATTGTGCAACCGTTTACCTCAAAGAGGTTGGAGCTAAAATTACAAACTAATTATTAAAACAACTAAACACTTTTTCAAATGTGACGATTTGCATGTTTAAAAGTTTTACACTGCTGCTTCTGGAAAAACATGCATCTTGAAAATGACCTTTGAGCGTTAGGAAATTTTTTTGCACAACTGTTAAAACAAAACCGATGATGAAAATATGTGGAGTGGAGAAAGCAGAAGGCATTAATCCATATCTGTAGCCCTGATCAAAGCCATGAAATAACACCTTCAATTCAGTTTATATATTTTCTGACAACAAAAATCATAAAAATAACTTTTAGACTTATCTTTAAAGGTAAAGAAGGCGAGTATAGATGTTTAATTATGATTAAGATTTTCTAACTGAGCAGTCTTTTTAATTAAAAAAAACTAGTCAGTTACTGTATAACAATTAGTTTATGATTGTAAAGTAAAAAAAAATCTATATTAAATTTTATAATCGATATACAGTATTTTAAAATCCTTGACTAGTTTCTCAAACAAATACATCACCCACTTATTTTACCTTGCTATAACAAACAAGGTAAACATAACACGTGTCATATTTCCATACTATTTTTCATATTTTGACATTTGGTTTGCTCTTTTCAAATGTCATCTTGCATTCATCAACAATGGTCTACAGCAGCTGAGTTGAAAATTGTAAACTATAAACTGTTGAAGCACTTAATGTCTAATAATCAACTGTTCACATTTTCATTAATAACCTCGTTACTCTGGAGTTCCAATACTGAATACCTTAATGCTGCTGAGAAAGGAGGATTCAAAAACTTCAAAGTTCCTGTAGGGCAAAAGTAATCAAATATGCCTAATGTTCAAGTTCAAGTAGGTTTATTGTCATTTCACCACACGTGGTACGTGAGGTGGAAAGAAATGATGTACACAATCAGTTACATCCAACAATTGCAAAAGTATAAAGTGTAAAAAGAAACGGCATATAAAGATCTAAGATATACACTAAACGAATGCTAAACGGTCCACGAAAAGATCTAAGATATACGCTAAACACTAATAATGCAAAATAATACCGTGTAATAACGTCCACAGCCGCCATAAAACAGGCAATCAGGCAGTTGCCTATGAGGGTGATGGTTTGTCTGTCTGCTAGCAAAATATCTCACAAACCACTGGATGGATTTTCATGAATCTTTTGGAAATAAATCATTGGATGCAAATCTACAACTGATTGACCTTTGAGGTTAACCCCATTCAAGATGGCTACCACAGCTAATTAACCATAGAAACACCAAATTGGCTACAATTCTGTCAGTTTTAAATATATGGAGCTAATATTTGTTGAGGCAGCAGCTAAACGTTATTCCTTGTATATCTTCAAAGTGCTATTAGACTGTAAGTTTGTTGTTAGAAGTTTTGACTTTGAAATAAGTGAATAATATTCATGCCTTCAAAGAATGTTACATTTTTTTGTACCTTTAATTTGCTCAGTGCAAGATAGTTTTACAAAATTTTATTAACAAAAATAAGTGGGATTTCTTTAAAATAATGTCAGAATTTGAATGTAAAAATGTTTTTTTTAATCAACAGAAAATATATTTTATGCTAAAACTCCTTTGGATTTTTGTGGCCCAAAATCAATTTAATAAGAATTTAGCAGCATCTTTTTTTTTTTAAATCACATCTAATCCTTAAAGTTTAATTGTGACAATTTCTGATTTAGTGCAGTTTGTTATTTTTATTAGAGCCTGACCGACATATTGATAGGGCCAATACTTTAGGCCGATAGAGACGTTTTGGGGGCCTATCGGTATCTGAGATAATTATCCCATTATACGTCGATATAAACACTTCTAATTTCACCCCTAAAATGCTGGAAACCAGCCGTAATTGTGCAATGTAACCAGCAGAGGGTGCATGAAGATTACTTTCAAGTCACGGCTGTTCATTTTAAGTTTCACTTTCACAGTCAGCACAGATGAAGCTGGGAGCAATACTGTGTATCCTATTTTGCTGATCAAAAAGCATGATAAGTTTGTTTTAACTGATTTGTAAAATAAAAAAATAAAAAAAATCATCATTAATAAATTCTCTTCAATCCTCCAATCCACTTGTCATTTCATAAGTGTCTCTCAAGTTAGCAAGCTAACGTTTAGATAACCTAGCATAGGCTATTGCTTTGTAAAACTTTAGCCAGAACAATAAATCTAACGTAGAGGTAAAATATATCGGTGTTGTGACGTGATCTTTGTCGTCCTCAATGAAATGCACGGTTTGTCTGAAATATTTACTTCTTTGCAAAGAAAAAAAATGCTGCTGCCATCGATACCAATTGCTTCTTCATATGTGACTGACTAAATAATGAACAGGGAAAGGTGTTTATTTGTTAAATTTATATTTTTGTAACATGATAACTTTATAGTGAATAGTGGACAATTGAAAATGTGAACTCACGTTAAGATTACAGTTTTTATGAACAGTACATCACTTGTAAACCTACCGTGGGCCTGGGTATAGTGTGGATCTGATTTGCTTAGCTTCATGGTTGCTAACAGCTATGCTAAATAAACAAGCCCCGCTCCACTCACTGTTAGAGGGGGTGTACCTTCTTGGGGGTAGACAAAGCTAAAAAAAAAAAATCAGCCATTATATCAGTTATCGGCATTGGCCATCCCTTCCCAATATTATAGCCAAAATTTCCATATCGGTTGGGCTCTAGTTTGTATCGTCTTTTATTTTAACTCTTTTTTTTTTGTTGCCTGTGATTGGCAGTTTTTGCATCTTTGAGATGATGCAGATGAACAGCTCCATCAGTTGTATAATGAATGAAGCTAGTATTTAATCATACGTTGCAGACTCAATGAGATTTTGCACAATGGAAGAATGAGTGGCTTGTTTATTTTAAAAGCAGACAACTGAATCTGACAAGCTTGTGTGGAGTTTGATAGCTGTCAGAACAGTTTGCCACAACAGTCTAGCAATTTATCCTCATCAACAACTAAAAAAAAAGGGGGGGGGGGGGGACATGGCAGTAGTTAGCCTAGAACAGTTCAGTGTTTATGAGTGTGCATCATTGAGGAGCAGAAACAGTAGATGAGGCGTCTACCTTAATCCCCTTTTAGTCCTCCTATTTCCCCAAGGCCACTGCATTGTGATGCAGAGTCACTCAGCCACCTTATAAATTGTGTGTGGCTGCACATGTATGTGTCTGTTTGTGTGTGTGTACACCCCATTAATCAAGTGCGATGCCTCGATGCAGTATCTAGTCAATTCAGCGTCTCACAGTGTTTGTGTTTCGTTTTAATTTTCAGTTCAGTTCTCAGAGTTTCTGTCCTTTCATCTCGATGGCTTTCTGCGTTCCACCCTCCCCCTCGCCTCTTTTTCCCCAAGATCCATGTTTGCTTGCTAAGGCTCATTAACAATTAATTACCAGTCAGCTAGTCAAGTCACCCCTGGACCGCTGGGCTTCTCAATGATTCATTAGTTGGGGTTACACAAAGCTACAATGCATAAACACACTCACACAGACACACTGAAGTTTTGTCCCCGCTTTCTGATGGGGCTTGGTGTAAACAGACTTTTGTAGACATAAAAACACATTTACACACACTCAAAAGCACATTAACCAGAGAGCATGTACACACGTCCTCACATGCATGCACCCATCTGTACACAATCAGCACCTGTATCTCACCACAATGCCCTCATTAAAAAGAGATGAAGGAAAACTGATTGGGTGAGTTGAGCTCTCCCAACAGTTCCCAAAATGCACTTCAAAGTCAAACTGAAAGACGTTTCACTCGCTTTTCCAGTTTTGAGATGTAAATGTAAAGCGTTCAGAATGACCATGTTTAAAAGTGTGACATTATTTAAATTAAGGCATCAAACCCAGGCCATTTTTTTTCTTCACCATAATCCTATTAACACAAGAAATCGAGTACTATATCAAGACTCACATCCATCACAGTTCCCCCCCTCCCCAAGGTTGGGAGGTGTTGGCGTTGACAAAAGGCCCACTGAGCTGATGAATATAGTGCCAATTTTTTTAATTAAACCAAACTTTCAAGGACATTTGTTCATTTTTTTTAAGTTTCAAAGGACAAAATCTTTTAGCTACTTCCTGTCTAGTCCACAAATGTTCATTAACTTTGCAGACAAAATAAATGTTTTACTTTTTTTAAAGCCTTCTTTCTTTTTCCATTTTCTACACGTTCTAATTTCCCATCTTGTGCCCACGAGTGCAGAAGAATAAAACTGATATTAAGTTTTCACTTCCAAAAATAAAAAAAATATAAATAAAAACTGTGCAAGTTTTCAAGAATGAGCTAATTTTTGACTTGAAGTTATACATTTACAAGTAGCTAGAAAAAAAAATGCAACAACTAAGTAAGTTAAAGACAGAAATATGTTTATTTTAGTTAAAGTTTATAATTCTGTTTATCAAACATAAACACTTTGCTGTTGTCTGGTTTATCAAATCTGCTTGTTGCTGAGATTTACATTAAAATCGGCCCTTCTTGAACTAAAATTTAAATATTTTATCTGGCCAATATGAAAATTCCCCTCGATTACTTACACAATGTGCACCTTTGTCATCATTGCATGCCATTTTAGTCAGACATATTCGAGTTTCACACAAAACACGTCTTATTTGCTTTACACAGCAACACACCAGGCTGTAAACACGTACACTTCAATGACACAACAGACCGTGTGGATTTAGTGCCTTGCTCGGTGGTCCTTTGCAGCTGGGTATTGGAGAAGGGCAAAGTTAATTCATATCCCTAATTTCCCCAGCAGGTTTTAAACCAGTGTCCTTCCTCTGCCCTTAAATGTGCTGCCCCTCAAAGGGACATTTTATCAGCGTGTCCATATGCCATAAGACACTTAGGCTAATTGTACACATCAACCAGTCCACAGAAAGAAGTTGACCAACCTTCTGCATCAGTAGCTTTGAATAACGGTGTTTGTCTTACCGTACTTCTACACCAGGGTAATAATTTGCAGCACTTTACTTCCTCCCTGTGATATATTTCATTTGTCAATTTACAGCTCAGCACAAACTCTGCCTTCACCTGTGCAGAAACAGTTTCAGTAAATAGGGCTGACGACAGGTTCACACTGTGAGAGTGTGCATAACTCTGGACAAAGGAGGAACTATGAAGTTATTGAATGACCTTGGAGAAGCAATACACAACTATGTCCAGTGAGGCATTAAACTTCATGCCTTTACCATGTTGTCCACCCAGGAATTTAAAAGGACATTCACTAACGTTCGTTTCCTGAAGACCGATCCAAATTCTCTTTTGACTCTATCCATCTGTTTTGCACATTGTAATGTAGGATGAGATTACTATTTCTGGTGTTGCCTTAAACAGCCTTATGAACTTCATTTGGACAGCTTGATGACCCTTGAACTCCCAAAGCAATAGGACACTCCTGCATCGCAGTACATGAAACTAGTGTAGAGTCAGTTTTAACTTGAGCTAATCTATTTATTGACTGCATTATTAGCTGCAGAAAGAAAAGTTTTGCAGAGAGTGGGGAAGGCTGCACAAAAGTCTGTTGGAGTCAGTCTCCCCACCACCACAGACATCTACACCTCCAGATGCAGGAAAAGGGCCACCTGCATCATGAATGACCTCACTCACCCAGCACACACAATTTTTGCCCCGCTCCCCTCAGGCAGGAGGTTGAGGAACGTTAAGTGTAGAACCACTAGACTGAGGAACAGCTTCTACCCTGAGGCTGTTAGACTCATAAATATCTAACCAGGATTATCACTGTGGAAAAACAAAAATCATATGTTGTTGATGATGATCTGTTTCATGCTGTTGTGTTCATTCGTACTCATCTGCTCACACAGACTGTTTGTGCTGCTGTTCGGCATATTGTTTTTATACTATTAGTTAATGATTTTCTTAGTTCTTATCTTAGATCTTATTACTGTTTTTCTTTTACATTTTATACTTTTGTTGGATGTAACTGGGACCCTGTGTACACAATTTTGTTCCACCACATGCACCACATGTGGTGCGAATGACAAATAAAGAACCTTGAATCCTTACTGAGGAGTTTGGTGTTTCAATACGTTGTCTCTTCCTCTCCCACAGTGAATCAGACTCTGAAGCCCAAACAGCCTAAATTGCAGGGGAGAATATTTCACAGCAGCTCAACTACTACCTGCTCATGTTACTGTGTGACAGAAAACGTGTATAGGGCATTGCAAAAACTAGTTCTAGAAAAAGGGTTAACACTGAAGTGCACACTATTTGATTTACTGTCAAAAGGCACATTGCTGGTTGCTCTGGATCATTTTATAAATATAAATAAAAGTCAAGCCTCATATGTTAGGAGTGATCGGTACTTTAAGAGAATACTGGGAAGGACATATTGTGTTGGTTATGCCACCCCCACAGCAGGTGTCCTACAAACAAACAAAAAGTAGAAAAACTGACTAGATTATATGTGGCTGTGGGTTTGTTGTGTCATTCTCCAATTTGCTCTTTCAGGTGGGCTTTTATGGAATAATTTAGCTTAAAAGTTAAGAGGCCCAGCACAAATTATTCTGTACCATTATACAATTTAAATGGTAAATGGTCTGTACTTATATAGCGCCTTTCTATCTTATGGAGATACTCAAAGCGCTTTACATTACAGTGTGTCCTCATTTACCCATTCATCCATCACTCTACTAGATCTCTACAAAGCTAAATGAACAAATCATTCTAAAGAGAATATCAGTACTTTATCACATTCATACACCGATGGGACACATATCGGAAGCAACAAGAGGTTCAGTGTTTTGCCAAAGGATACTTCGGCATGTGACTGCTGGTGGATTCGAACCCCCAACTCTTGCATTGGAGGACGACTGCTCTAACCACTCAGTCACAGCCGCCCTAATTTAAACAATGTTACTGGATATTTATTAACACTGTTTATTTTAAAAGACCCACCAATGTAATTGTCAGAAGATATTAACTTATCACATACAGTGGTGCATGAAAGTTGGTGAACGCTTTAGAATTTTCTATATTCCAGTATAAATATGACTTAAAACAGAAGTCACAAGTCCTCAACAAAGATAAAGAGAACCCAGTTAAACAAATGAGATTAAAATATTATACTTGGTCATTTATTTATTGAGGAAAATGATCCAATATTACATATATGCGTGTGATAAAAGTATGTGAATATTTGCTTTCAGTACCTGGCGTGTCTCCTTATGGTTGGCTTATGAAACTCATCAAGGGCATCATCACCTTCTCCATAACCTGCTGGTTTCATTCTACCAGCCTCCAGAACAGAAAATGCCTGCAGAAGACGGTCACTGTCTGTTCTAAAATTATGGGATTATCCCTCAGGACCCTGTCTGTTGTCTATGAACACTTAACATGCAGGTTAGCAAACCGGATCATACAGGACCCTTCACACGCCCTCTTCTCATCATTCGAGTGGCTTCCATCGGGTCGCCGGCTTTGTTGCCCTACCTGCAGAACACAGAGGAGAAGAGCTACCTTTGTGCCCAGGGCTGTCCAGCTCTTAAACAAATAGTCCTGCTTCTTAATATCCATACATATACGTACAGATACACATCCCCCCTCTCAATACATACTGTATGCATTCACACCCTGTATGCCCACCCCTCATACACATACACACATACATTGCCCCATTCCACAGGACTTTAGTTGCAAACAGGACTTACCTCATTGCTCATTTGCACCTTGCTAATGCATATAGCACTTTCTTTCTATTTATGTATTTTATCTTGTATTTATTTTTATGTATCCTCTACATGTCTCCTTTAATTGCCCTCCTGGGGATAAATAAAGTTTTTTTTTAATTGAACTGACATTAACTTTAGTCAATGCGAGAGAGGCCTGCGGTTGCTTAGAAGTTACCCTGGGGTCCTTTGTGACCTCGCCGACTGTTCCATGCCTTGTTCTTGGAGTGATGGTCGACCACTCCTGGGGAGGGAAACAATTGACTTAAATTTCCTCCATTTGTACACAATCTGTCTGTCTGTGGATTGGTGGAGTTCAAACTCTTTAGAGATGGTTTTGTAATCTTTTCCAGCCTGATGAGCATCAACAACTCTTTCTGAGGTCCTCAGAAATCTCCTTTGTTCCTGCCATAATACACATCCACAAACATGTTGTGAAGAGCAGATGTTGATACATCTTGTTCTTTAAATCAAACAGGGTGCCCACTCACACCTGATCATCATCCCATTGATTGAAAACACCTTCAAATTAACTGCTAATCCTAGAGGTTCACATACTTTTGCCATTCACATATATGTAATATTGGATCATTTTCCTCAATAAATAAATGAACAAGTATAATATTTTTTGTCTCATTTGTTTAACTGGGTTCTCTTTATCTACTTTTAGGACTTGTGAGAAAATCTGATGATGCTTTAAATCATATTTATGAAGAAATATAGTAAATTCTTAAGTGTTCACAAACATTCAAGCACCACTTTGGTCCAAGCATATAAATATGATGCCTTAAGTGCGATAAAACATTTAAAACTAATTTTAACATGTGTGTCATAAAAAATGACTATCCATAAAAGCAGCTTTTACTGTATTTTACCTTTCTTTAATTCTCAAAAATGTGGCTTCACAATTCTTTTTTTGTGTTCAGGATCTATACTAGTTTCTTTCATCATTAGAAGATTTTACTTTGGGAATCCTGAAGTTACAACTTGCATATAGAAATAATGAATAAACAAAACAAGTTGTTGCTCATTTTCATGCTCAAAACTCCTTCAATCAGCAGCTGCCTCTACTTCAAATGACAATGGAGAAAATCCACCATCTCTCAGCCCACAATCTGTTCGATGTGGACATCAATACTAGAGCTGAAGTCGACCTTTTCCATGAAATTTACAAACCGAGTCAATAAAACAAAACGTAAATGTGGTATTGTTATGCAAAACTTCATCAGCAGCCTGAAAGCCTGGAATACCTAAACAGAATTGTTAATGTATAATCTTTATTGCAGAGTGCTGAAAGAATGGATGGTTGTCCTTTTAGACAGGAGCTTTTCCTTTCTCTCTCTCTTTCTTTCTCTCTCACACACATACACACACACGTGCACACAGAAGTTGCCAAGTTCTACCTTTTGCTGCATCGCCACAGAGCTGCTCCACTGAAGCAGGTGCAGATTCTACCAGCGGTCAAGGGCATCTCACCAGCCGTGATGCATGGATGAATGCTGTAGATCACTTCATCTGTTTAGAACCCCCCATCATCATCCTTGGCATTCAAACTGGTCACATCTCACAGTTTGATTCATTTTAATATTTGTAAAAGTCAGGAAAAGTGAGGACAACTTGTCAGCCACAATTCAAAAATAGCCAAAACAGCCAAAAATACATGTTGGCTAAGAAATTCAGAAAGGAGAGTAGGATTGGTGCAAAAAGTCAACTATTTTTGATTTTGTACAATTCTCTAAAGATTAATGCGAGCTTTTGTCCTGTTGTTGGTCAGATTAGTCCATAATACCAACAGGAAACTTGAAAAATGTAGAGTACTGATTCTGGATCAGCAACAATTATTTGACCATTCACTCTAAAGCACAGAAGAGTAAACGGTCCTTCTTTGTATAGAACCTATTGAAGGATCTGCCAAGTGCTTTATAATGTTATTCCCACACATCCAGTGTTCAAACTTATATCGAAGTCAAAGTTTCTTTATTCGTCATGCGCACCACATGTGGTACATATGGTGGAATGAAATTGTGCACACAGGGTCCCAGTTACATCCAACAAAAGTATAAAATGTAAAAGAAAATCAACATGAAACGGATCAGCAACAACATGATGTGATTCTTCACAGTGGTTATTCTGGTTAGAGATTCATGAGTCTAACAGACTCAGGGTAGAAGCTGTTCCTCAGTCTAGTGGTTCTACACTTAATGCTCCTTAACCTCCTGCAGTACATATACACACACACACATACAGTATATTACACGCACAGCATTTTTATTTTCCCCACTCATTCACCAGTACGCACATGAAGGTTAGCGGAGGATTCAGTGTTTGGCCCAAGGACACTTCAGGAGGCTGTAGGGGGATCCAACCTCTGGAGGGCAACCTTCTAAAGCTCAGCATTATGGAGATCACAGTCAGTTGCTGTTGTTGTTGTTGTTGTTAGTTGTTTGTTCATTTTGTTTTGCTCCCTTCTTCAGGGGTCGCCACAGCGATGGAAGATTTGGCGATTGTATTTACGCTGGATGACCTTCCTGACGCAACCACAGACCACTGAGCTACCACAGCCCTCTAGGCACCCGGGGGAGCAGATGGTGGGGGTTCAAGGCTTTGCTCAAGGGCCCAGACTGGGGCAAACGAGGGTGGAGGCAGGTGTGGATGTTTCACCTTACATTTTGATGTCGGTTCGGGGAGTTGAACTGGCGACCTTCCGATCACACGTCCACGTTCTCTAGCCTCTGCGCCACCACTCCCCCCCCCCCCCCCCCCAACAATTGTGTTTCGTTATGTACTCGTTTTTAGTTTGAATTCCTACGTTTTCACAATTAAAAGATCAAGGATAATACAAATTGCTATCTGACCTATTTTAAATGTTCAGTAACGGTCAATCAGGTCATCTGGACAGTTTCTTTTTTGTGGGAAGACGTTTCGCCCTATATCCAGAGGGCTTCATCAGTCTGAGGATGAGCTTTGAACTTTGATGTTTTGAACCACGCTGCCTGCCTGGGAGGAGTCCACGACTTATCACCAGCAAACTGGATGGTCCACTTAAGGAATTTACTGCTTGTTTACTGGAACTCCTCAGACTGATGAAGCCCTCTGGATAGAGGGCGAAACGTCTCTCTCTCTCTCTCTCATTATATATATATATATATATATATATATATATATATATATAATAAATAAAAGAAACTGTCCAGATGACCGGACTGAGACTTAATGGATTTGATACCTGGATGATTGAGCATGAAGTTTGACATTTTAAATGTTAATGCTGTGATCTTGAATCTTCAGGAAGTGTTGATTTCACAACGGCTAAAAGGAAAAACAAACACAAAATGTTCTGCTTTAATGAGCAGCGCTTTAAATGAAGATGAACACTCTTCACGTCGAACTTGAACCACTCTGCTCTCATGCGGATCCAGTCGACATCAGACCCTGGAGTGGGTCTGGTTTCTGTGGCTCCAGAGGCAGCTGTCAGAAACATGACGCACACCTGTGACGGCTCCAATAATCAATTAACAAGAAGAGCCAGAGGATCGATGAACGCGCATGCGGCCGAAGGATTAGGTCAATATTAACGGAAGCTTGATGGCAGCCGTGGACTTGTGGGATTTGTTTACTGGGACAACGGTGTCCCAAATATCACGGGTGGAAAAATAAATAAATAAACCACGACATTCGACCGAAGCGGTGTTTGGCGGTATGGTGGCGATGAACAGAGACGTTAGGAACAGAAACACGAAGAACTTGATGTGGAGCAGCCTGCTCGGTTCTCTCCGTGTCACGGCGAGGAAGCAGAAGAACCGGGGCTCACCTCTTTGGTGTCCACGATGCCTTTCACGTATTTCCCGAGGACCGAGTCCACGCAGAGGACGCTGGACAGCACGGCCAGCCACAGGAGTCTCTCCCCGACCCTCACCTCCATCTTCCTCTCTCCCCCGCAGCGGCTCGTCTGATCTCCGGGCTCCCCGAAGCTCGTTCTGCCGCCGCTCGGGAGCGCGCACGGTGGAGCGGCGCAGGAGGCGAGGCGCGTCCACGCGGGTCTCTTCCAGCTGCTGAAGATTGATGGTGGGTGGTGGTGTAGTGGCTCCAAAGGTGGATTTATTGGGAAATAATCACTACACAGTTATCTAATGCAGCTCTGTGGGATAATCAGGGTTTACTAAGAGTTTCTATAACTTTACTGATTTGAAAGATGTTTCCAGGTGGACCTATTTTAAAGCAGGGCCACCATCAACAGGGGGCTTTAAAAATTAGTGGACCCCTCCACTGTCCAGGCATTTTTCTCCTCTCGAGTCATAGTGCTTCGTATGTATTTATAATTTCCCCTTAAGGATTAAAACCTTGAACATTCTTTTGAGTAATTAGGAATTACAGATCAGATATAAATGTTTTGTTTAAAATAACCCCCAAATAAATACAAGACTATTCTCATTTGGATGCATCTCAAGAGCTTAAATGTGTAAGATATTTGCAAGTATAAATGTAGGACAAACTTCAGTAAGTTGACAGTACTTTTCTCAAATCATAATGATTTTGACAAAAGACGCAGGAACATCTTCAAAAAATTTTATTGACGCCTGAAAAAACAAAGTAAATAGTTTGGGAGAATGATGTACAAGATAATGATTGTGCTTGTGTGTGTCCTTTATTCCCAGTTTGGGACATTTATACCGTTTTTTTTTATCACAAACATACACAGCAGGCATTTTGGTGGCTTTAAATGTGAGACCGCTTGTTTGTGCTGAAGGTTTTGTTCAGATTAAAGCTTTGACTTTTAGGGAAAAGGACAAAGAGCCAAATGTAAAAGCATTCTATGGTTGTACATATGTATGAAAAAATATAGAACATATTAAAACTGGACTGTTCAAAGTAATGTAAGGGATTAATCATTCTGCAAATCACAAAACACTAAATATCCAAAAATTTATAATGTTCATCTCATCCCGTGTACTTTACAGTGCCTTGCGAAAGTATTCGTCCCCCTTGAACTTTTCAACCTTTTGCCACATTTCAGGCTTGAAACATAAAGACATAAAATTTTAATTTTTTGTGAAGAATCAACAATAAGTGGGACACAATCATGAAGTGGAATGAAATTTATTGGATGTGTCAAACTTTAACAAATAAAAAAACTGAAAAGTGGGGCGTGCAATATTATTCAGCCCCTTTACTTTCAGTGCAGCAAACTCACTCCAGAAGTTCAGTGAGGATCCATGAATGATCCAATGTTGTCCCAAATGACTGATGATGATAAATATAATCCACCTGTGTGTAATCAAGTCTCCGTATAAATGCACCTGCTCTGTGATAGTCTCAGGGTTCTGTTCAAAGCGCAGAGAGCATCATGAAGACCAAGGAACACACCAGGCAGGTCCGAGATACTGTTGTGGAGAAGTTTAAAGCCGGATTTGGATACAGAAAGATTTCCCAAGCTTTAAACATCCCAAGGAGCACTGTGCAAGCAATCATATTGAAATGGAAGGAGTATCAGACCACTGGAAATCTACCAAGACCCGACCGTCCCTCTAAACTTTCATCTCGAACAAGAAGAAGACTGATCAGAGATGCAGCCAAGAGGCCCATGATCACTCTGGATGAACTGCAGAGATCTACAGCTGAGGTGGGAGAGTCTGTCCATAGGACAACAATCAGTCGTACACTGCACCAATCTGGCCTTTATGGAAGAGTGGCAAGAAGAAAGACGTTTCTCAAAGATATCCATAAAGAAGTGTTGTTTAAAGTTTGCCACAAGCACCTGGGAGACACCAAACATGTGGAAGAAGGTGCTCTGGTCACATGAAACCAAAATCGAACCGTTTGGCCATAATGCAAAATGATATGTTTGGCATAAAAGCAACACAGCTCATCACCCTGAACACACCATCCAGACTGTCAAACATGGTGGTGGCAGCATCATGGTTTGGGCCTGCTTTTCGTCAGCAGGGACAGGGAAGATGGTCAGAATTGATGAGAAGATGGATGGGGTCAAATACAGGACCATTCTGGAAGAAAACCTGTTCAAGTTTGCAAGAGACCTGACACTGGGACGGAGATTTATATTCCAAGAAGACAATGATCCAAAACATAAAGACAAATCTACAATGGAATGGTTCACAAATAAACGTATGCAGGTGTTGGAATGGCCAAGTCAAAGTCCAGACCTGAATCCAATCGAGAATCTGTGGAAAGAGCTGAAGACTGCTGTTCACAAACGCTCTCCATCCAACCTCACTGAGCTCGAGCTGTTTTGCAAGAAAGAATGGGCAAGAATTTCAGTGTCTCCACATGCAAAACTGATAGAGACAAACCCCAAGAGACTTGCAGCTGGAACTGCAGCAAAAGGCGGCACTACAAAGTATTAATGCAAGGGGGCCGAATAATATTGCACGCCCCACTTTTCAGTTTATTTGTTAAAAAAGTTTGACACATCCAATAAATTTCATTCCACTTCACGATTGTGTCCCACTTGTTGTTGATTCTTCACAAAAAATTTAAATTTTATATCTGTTTGAAACCTGAAATGTGGCAAAAGGTTGAAAAGTTCAAGGGGGCCAAATACTTTCACAAGGCACTGTATCTCTTTGTTGTTTGATCGGTGACCGGAAAGGGTTGATTTCAAAGATTAAACGGGACTGCAGCATTCATAGGAGAATATATTTATTTAGAACAAATCAGCAAGAGAAGAGACTACACACTGCATTACATACAGCATATGGAATCTGCAAAAAAATGCAGTAGGAAAAAAAAACCCAAAACGATTAAAAACTAAAATATTCAAGAATTATAACGTGTGTGTATTTACATTCAGTTGCACTTGTGGTGTTTACAGCAAAATAGTTTTACAAAGATTAAAAAACAATTCTTATACATGGCTTTTTTTTCCTCTTCTCTTTTTTACGAGTGAGCATACTGGATTGATGAAAGGCGATTTGCATATGAAATGCAGGTTATCCACAGACTAGCACCTGTATCTCAGTGGTAACGGTTAACAACAACAAACCAGGACAGAGCATCTGCTGCAAGATGATGGCTGCCTTCAGAGGCTCTGCTTCAAATGAAAACCATAAAACAAAAAAAACAACTCAAAAGGAAGCACTTCTGAGAAGCGCTCGAGGTAAGTTATATATATATATATATATATATATATATATATATATATATATATATACACACTGACTTTAATAAACTAAATGTTTATGGGCTGGTACAGTATATTATCTGGGAAGCCCTGGTGAGTGACGCATGATTCACATCAAGAAGCTGCTGGTGCAAAACCACCTATGCAACTATTCTTTAAATGTTTCACTGTTATAACAGCATTGCACTTTAGAACCGTAATAGAAATCTCTAGTGAAAAACTCGTGTTGGAAACAAATAGAATACATCCAGAATCGTTTTTAACCCACCGAAATTATGACTTTAAAATTGTCCTCCAAACACTGAATCATTTAACTCAGCTTAAAGCCATTATTATTTTTATTATTATTAAACAGTAAGCAACTGAATCATCTAAGCGGCTGAATAATTCACAACTTCGTCAAGAATTAAAGCTTTAAAATGTCTAACCGTGGGGATGTTTTACAAACACCTGAGCAGTTCCACCTGTTGGGAGTGTGTCCATCAGTTTCAATCATGGAGGAATGTGAAAGCCAATACACAAAAGGTGTCAAAGGTTGACATTTTTCTACATTTGTGCAAATTAAAAATCAACCTTAGAATCCATCGTTTGTTATGAAAAGTCCAAACTCTTCATATTTCAAGCGAAACCTGCGATCCCTTAGAGGCTTAACATGAAAGTACTAGCCCTCAACAAAAATAATTAATGTTTTGAACAGTCTCTTGATGGTGAAGAGTCGTAATTGTTTTATGCGAACACATGACACAAAGAGGGTGCTTCTGTCCCCCCCCCCCTCCAAACACATACTTAAACTGCTCCACAGCTTGAGCCATAAACCACAAAAGACGATGACAAAAGCTTAAGCTTAAAATAAACTTGCACAGATCAACAAACCAAATGCAGCAAAAATGCTAAGTGAGCAAAATCAGCTGGTATTCAAGCTAATTCTTACTCCAGTCTAAAATCTTAGTGAGAGCGCGTATAAATTCTTTCCATCAATCTGACTAAAAATATTACAGTAAGTACTTGGAGCTGACAGAACTATGATAATCCTGTAGCATGATTGCTGCTGAAAAATCCTGCACTTCCACAGGGGAAGGATTTCACACTCGGAGCGTCAGCTAAATCCTATTCATCAAACAGCAGTCCTCTCTGCAGACCTGGCAACCTCTGGTCTATTACCAGGCAGGAGACGGCATTGTTGGCCACGCTACTGTACGGAGTGACACCTGATGTAAGGACTCACCTCCTGTAGGACATTTGTGTTGACTTTAAAGAACTTCGATGCGAACAAGTCCAGAAATGTGTTTTAAAGTCATCAAAAACAAACAAAAACCTCAATTTTAGTAGCATAAAGTGCAAATATCTGAACCACAGGACGCTTCAAACACGATTCAGCGACATTTACAGTTTTCTTCAGCAATTGGTTTCGACAGCAGGGCTCTTCCAAGATTTGCCTAAAAGCCTCTGACTTGTTGCAGAAAGAAAACAAGCTGTCAGATGAGAAATCTCCAGGCTGGAGTAAAGTGGTACTTGGACACGGCGGGAAAAAAAAAAAAAAAAAGTCGTGACAACTTGCAAAGAAGTCAACATTGTCAAGTTTAAAATGTGTAATGATAGCCGAGAGCTGGGCTTTTAACTGGTGCACTCCAACTCCATTTCCACAGGAAGAGAATACCAAGCAACCATTTCAAATCCTGAAATGACATTTTGCTTATTTGAAAGCGATGACGTGCAACAATGGACCCAACATTTTCCTGCTCGTTTTCAAATGAATACATCGTAGTTTCATTTTAACGATCAATACAACGCAGTCTACTAAAACAGTACTACCAAAGGCAGCAGGGGACGTTGTGTCCATTTAGAATACTCACCTTTCCAACAGAGAAATTACTACGAACAGGATATGAACCTGAACTGACTGGTCAGCAGAAGCCCAAAGAAGCAGAGGTAAATATAATATATATATAAAACTTTGGTATTATATTAAACTAATTTACAGTTAAGTCAGTCAGTTAGGGATAACAAGAACTGACATAAACAAAACAATCCTGTATGGAATTTTACTGCAAGAAAAATAAAACACTGCAACAGCATCTCAAGAAAGAAGATCAATTCTTTCAGTTTAGAGTTTTTCAGTTTGTTGTGTTTAGCTTTCTAATTGTATTTAGAAGAGAGTCAACACAGTTAGGATCCACAAAGCGAGCTGTATTGACTGCCAAACTGGCATAATGGAAAAGACAACGCAAGTTATTAAGTGTGATTTAGAGAGGATCCCTAAAGGAAAGTGGCCGTGTTGATGCGGATGCCTCCACACAGAGGCATACAGTGCGGCCACCACGATCTGATTACAGCCTGCCTCAGACTCTATGAATCAGCCATTCATGCCTGGGCTCAAGAATGTTCTGTGCTGCTTTGTGTCTGAGCCTCAGCTACCCAACAGAAACTCTGTTAAGTGACTGAGCTCTGTGTGGGTGAGTGCCTTTAATCTTAAAAGCATCTAAATTATCATCTCGTTCTGAAACACGGCTTCTTTTTGTGGGTGTGTTCATTTTGTCTGTCAGATTAGCGTTGGTGCATAAAGATGCACAGATAAGCGAGAGGAATTGTGAACTCAAAGAGGATCCATTTCAGAGCTCCACTTCCTCTTTTTTTGTCTTTCAAACACAGAGCAATCTTCTAGGCTGCCCCCTCCCACCCCCAGAGTACTGTCTTCAACTCTCAGTTAGGCATGGCACTGCCTACTTCAGTCTGACATTCATTAACTTTCTCTTTTTCACTCCTTGGCTGAGCTGGTCCTTCTTTTAAATTTAATCTAGCTGTATTTAAGCACCGATGCCACCAGCGTCAGTGTTATTCTGAGCTGCCACAGCAACAGAGTCCTCCCCATCAGCAGTTTTAGCCCCTCTCCCCACAACTGGCTCTGCGTCCTCATAGGAGCCAACAAAAGGGGAACAAGTTTCCCCAGAAGGAGCCGATACGCCCCCATCGGTCCGTTCCAGTTTGCGGTGTTTGCGCGGCTCTGGGGGGGTGTCCTTCTGGGTGAAGACGGTGCGAATTCGCTCCACGCAGACGTTGGCGGCCTCCTTCGTCTCCCTGGAGAGCTGCGATAGACTGAGGAAGCCGTGGGGGAGGTCGTCCACTACGCACAGAGTGACAGGCTGGTCTACGCTCCTCAAACGCTTGGCAAACATCACCGAGTCGTCCAGCATGGGGTCTAATGCACAAGCCTGAGACGGGTAGAGGAGGAGAGGTGAAGAAGGAGATATTGAATGGTGAAAAGCAAATTTAAACTTCCACCAGACATGTCAAGAATCTTAATTAAGGGACGAAGAAAAGGAACCCAAGCTTCTCGGTCTCTTTTGTCACGGCTTTCTTTTCAGTTTTGCCGACTCACTAAAGCCACTTGGAAATCAGCACCAGTTTTCTGATAGACATAAAACCCTTAAAAGAAAAACAATGTTTCAACCTCACCTACCACTCAAATTTTTGAAAATCCCTCAAGACTCTTTCTGAGTCAGCTTCGTTTTCTTTCTCCAACTCCTATGATTTGCTACGTGGGGAGAGTGCATGAAACAACCAAAGTAATTCTCCAGCTTCTGACCATTTCTGCAAGTTTTTTCTTCTAAGCCAACAAGAGGTTTACACAGAATTTAAAATATGTGTTGAGATAATTTTTGTCACTATCTTTGCAATGCTTTACGTTTCCAACAGCTTTATCATGGTAAAAAATGTACCGTATTTTTCGGTCGATAAGTTGTGTTTTTTGCATAATTTGCATGCCCTGCAACTTATACACCAAACTGACTTGGGTTTTTCCCTCACATTTATTCACCAGTTTTTGGCCGAGATATGACCGTTTTCATTCATTGTGACACTGAAAATATTGAACACTACCATTTTTAGCCACTAGATGGTACTTGAGTAGTATGGCATGCTGTTGTGTCATGTAATAGATAAACATGGCTATTAATGACACAATTGGCTTGCCATAAATGCCACCTTCGTCCACTGTCAAATCAGCTTCGTTTCGCTGCGCCGCCCTGGCGAAATGAAGCCGATTTGACCATTGAAGTGCATTTATTAAGTAAAAGTTCAACCGAGACGCACCTCGAGCAAACAAATAATTGTTTTTAAGTGTTAATCTTGTTAAATTCTTGTTAAAAAGTCCTCCAGTGCATGCTCCCACAGCTGCCACTTGGCAGCCAATCGATTTTTGGCACAACACTAGCCCACATTTCCAGGTTGTCAGCGGTGATGCATAATAGATGCAACTTATACAACAAAGCGACGTATTTATGCTTTTTCCACTTTATTGGACATTTTTGGACTGATACTACTTATAAGGAAGGCGGTGCGACATGTATGGTGGAAAATACAGTAAATGTAAACTAATCACCACTTCAAATTATTTGACGTCAGAGGTTCAATGAACTATTTTAATATTCTAAAGGAAGTTAGATTTATAAAAATAAATATGAGTTAATACATCAAACTTATAGCTTACCACTATGTGCACAGGAGGCAGCCCTTTGAGCATTGTGTCAGGAGCCAGCAGAGGTGAGCAGAAAGGATCCTTGACCACTGGAGAGCTCTGCATCCTCATCTCAGCCAGCTGCTCAGATCGCAGAGGCTCAAAGCCCAGGGGAAACTCCCTGGGGTGCTCCAGCTCTGATCCATCCTCTCTAGCAGGGGGTGGAATGGCCACAGAAGACAAGTCGTAGGACGTGGAGGTATCATTTTCCCCAGAGAGGAAGAAACTCACATTTTCTGTCTATAAAAGAGGGACAAAACACGTTTTGGTTATACAGAACTGAGAGGTGAAAAGAGAAGGTAAAAGCTTTAATATTTTAATAGCAAACTTGTTTATATATGCATAGACAGCACTAAAACTGAAAATCTAAAATCATTGGCAGTGTCAGAGTCTTAGCCCAGCAATCCCAATTTCGAGAAGGAAAAGCATATTAAATGTCTTACGTCACTACTTGCTATTTGTTTCCAAAAGCCTGGCGCTAATCCAATCTGTCTGTGATAAAAAAAAAAAGCTAAAATAATCTGTGGCTAAAAAGTTTTGGATTTTCTGTAAGCATTTTACAGTTTAATCTCTTTGGGAGAGATGGTGAAATAACTTCAGATGAGTTCATCAAAGTCCAAAAAGTGCAGCTTTTTACAGGGTTGAGTCAAAATATTTCCACGCTGCAAAACTGTTCAAACCTGAAAATTCGATAACTGTTTGGAAGACTCTGTTGATGCAAGCTGTGTGAAACCAGAGAAACTGATCAGAGGCTGGTGGAAAATGTCTCTCCACATGTTCCTCTATCAGGGAAAACTCCCACACCAACCGCTCTTGGAAGTTTCATGGAGTTAACATTGTCCAGATATGAGAGCAAGCTAATATGAATGTAAACAAGTCAGATCGTGACATACTGCTTCCTCCAAGATCAGCGGTGGGCTTTGGGGGATGGCGTTGTTGTGGGCTCCCAAGTCCTGGCATGTCTTGCTCTTCACAGATAATTTCCTGCTGGGAGACTCCGACGGCTCGTTTGGCACAGGAGGGTCAGCGTGAGGGGAAGTGATAGATGCAGCTGAAACACTTTGCCTCACTAGGAACCAAAAGGGAGGAGAAAATAAATTAAACGCACAAAGTATTCAACATGCTGCAATTCAAAGGAGGCCGTCTACAATTCACCTGGGATAAATGGAAGTTGGAGGTCGTTTCACAAATAAAGTAACACTAAGTGACTCGCAATCAATTTCACTTACTCTACTGCTTAGGCTTCTCATATGTCCACTGGTTGACAGCCAACAGTTAAAAGCCCAAAATGCAAATTGGGATACATCAAGAAGAAGAGAAGTAGGTGGAAGAAATTCACAAAGAGCTGTCACCATCAACGTCCCACCCTGAGCTGTCAAAACGCCACCGTGTCGTCACGGCTCGTCTCCTTACGAAGCACTGCAGATCTACCATCTTTTTAATTAAGAACCACTGCAGCACCACGATGGCCTTTTAATGATATACACCCACCTCAGGTGCTCTGATTAGGTTGGGCTTGAAGCTCTGAGAGTGTCACTGAACTTGGATGACACCAATAAAATTAGAATACCTTTTCAGGTCTACTGTGACTACAATTAACAACTACTGTCGAGGCTTTGCTGCTCCAACAAGGACAGCTCATGTGAGCTGCGGGCTACCGGAGTATTATGCAACAGAGTGTGTTAAAGCAATAATTGGTTAGTTGAAAGCTGCAAAACGAGGATCCACATCGGTGACCTCCTTCATATGGGCTGTAAAACTTTGGCAGATTGATGATGATGATGGGTATATAACGCAGAAACAAATGTAGTAAAACACTGAAACGTGTGGTAAAGCACACGCAAACAGAATTTTCTCATAGCAGACTGGCTCAGAAACACACAATTTAAACTTAATATCAATCCACAAGTCACCAATGAACTCAACCATTGGCACTAGGTTTCACTTCAAACTTATTCTCACTAAAAATGTATTTCTACCTAAAACAGATGAACACACAAGCATTTCTCAGATGCTTTTTTTGGGAAACTTTAAATGTAATAGCTGCCAACAATCATACTTTCAAACCACCCATACCTTTTACCTTCCTACCGTATTAAATATATATTCACACAATCACACACACCAGTTGTTGGTGTATCAGAAGCTCCTGGTGGTGCCTCTGCAGCTGTGCTGGAGGACGCTGAAGCTCTGTTGGGATCCAGCAGAGATTGGATCCAGTTGGAGGCTCCCTGCCGGAAATCTCGCAGCAGCAGTGCTGTATCTCTCTTCACCAGGCTCAGCGTGCTCACTTTTTCTACCTGCTTTTCAGTCTGCGGCTCATTACCTGCCGAGAGGGACGTGAAGAAAAAATAGATAATAAAAAGAGGGGAAAAAAGGTTGTCTTCGATGGGCTTTGAGGAGTAACAACAAAGGAGATGGCAAAGCAATGAACAGAAACAGTCCAATAATGAAATTAAAAAATTCTAGCAGTATGGTGCTGCCACTAAAATACTTCTAATACAAATAATACATAGATAATGGACAAAATTTCTGACAGTGTTCAGGATCAGTTGCCACATTTTGCAGTGTTCAATGGACATCTACATATGTGCATACGATACGTCAACAAACTATTATACAGCGATGCTACATTCTATAGCAATGGCCCAGACAAGGAATGACCTTATATAACCTTTGACCTTGATTTGTGGTCATGACCTTGGAGCTGGAGTGATGAAAATATTACGCAATACACCATATACAGATGGTACAAATTTGTATTAAGTTTCATTAAATTAACTCGAGTGAATAAGAAGTTTTGGTTTGGACAAGCAAAGACCTCGCTTTTAATTTGACCTTGATTTGTGATCGTGACCTTGGAGCTGGAGTGAAGAAAGTATGCATGTGTGTATGAAATTTTGTTAAATTATCTTGAGCACTTGCACAGGACAAGAGAAAGTTTATGTACATGTATATGGAAGGCAGAATATACCATAATACATCCACCTCTCGGTGGGCATAATAAAAAAAAAAAATTTATATATATATATATATATATATACAATTTTTTTTTTTTTTTTCCTCCAGCTTTTCCCAACTCCTAATGACAGTATAAGAATGTTGTTAATTTCAACTGAGTTCTGAGTTGTTGTTTAAAAATAGCTACAGATACAATAGCTAACATGCTGTCTAACAGATGAATACATTTTTTAGCAAACCACTTGTTTTGATAAGATTCATTAACAAAAATGGTGTACAATATAATGGCGGTTTGTTGTATTTTATAAAGACAAGATACTTCTGTGAGCTATAAAACACTGTGAAAGAGATTGTGGATTGGAACAATTAAGATACAAGAGCAGATGATAGGTTTTATGGTTTTATAATTAATGCTGCTTTTGTAAAACAGAAACAAGTATCTCATTTAGATAAAAAAAAAAAAGAAATGACTTGGATAACTTAATTAGGCAGTGAAAAATCTTTTTTAATTTGTTGGAAAAATAAATAAAAAAAACCCGAAAATCCTTATTCTATTGTGAAAAGACTAAATTGCAATTTAATAACTGTTTTTACTACAAAGACATTTGGCATCACTGTTAGTTTTCATCCTGAACATTATGTTTAGATAATGCAAGACCTGCATGGTTAAAAGACCAGGGAAAAAAAATAAAATAAAATAAAATAAATTAAGAATCAACTCTCAACAAGAAACTTGGAACAACACATCTTCAACCAATCCACACAGTCTTACCTGCATAGGCACTGAGACACCTGGAAAGCACGCTGAGAGGCAGCAGGGGATCCATAAGCGTAAGCAGACGGGAGGGCGATGCGTAGGCCGTCAGTAAGGTAGCTGGATAGGCTGCCACAATGCCATCTGGCATCCGCACACCAAAGGCAGCAGCACGCATTGATGTTGTCACAGATAAGTTTCCCCCTGCGCTGTCACCAGCCAAACACACTTTCTCTCCAGTCCACCCTGAAGACAACATTAAATAATAAGAAGTGAGGGTAAACAAACAAAACACAACATTGAAGGTTCAGTTTTATTCTCCAAACTCACGAGATGCAGGTAAAGCTTGGATTTTTTCTTGACGCCTGATGATGTGTAACAACTATTAACAGATGTCTTACTGATTTCCTTTTAGTTTAGATATAAACTTTTATACTGCTAACACACTGCACTATAATCATAATCTATGTGACGAAGTGCTTGGTTTTCAGGTGCATGCCAAATTGACACGTCTTCCATTTTTTTTGTCTGAATAGATTTTACTCATTATTCTATTTTACTGAATAGAACAGCAAGAAAAATAAAAGTAAGCAAGTGATCAGTTAGTTCGCAGCACATCCAAACAATTATCAGGCAACGCTGAGGATTTGGAGAAGCACTTTAACGTGAAACAGTTGGGACACCTCGTAACTTTGTCTATAATTTTTGAACTTTACATTGTTGTTTGTTTATTCATAAAATAGAACCATTTAGTCATAAATTACCCTCTGCAGCCTTTACGACAACCATTTGTTCCTCGTTACTCATGTTTTATAACAAGGTAATATTAAAATCATGTTGGTTTTTCAGAGTTAGACTTTTAGAAGTTCAGAGGCATCGCAATTATTGCAAATATTAGCTTTGTGCATTTCATCGTTTTAGCCCGATCTGACACCATCAGTCCGTCTTTCCAACTTCATGACTTTGTCTAGTTGTCGAGGCACCTTAAAACCTACTGACAGAAGTAGGATGCAGCAGAACACCACTGTAAAATCTACACAAAAACATTTTTCTGTGTGGGATGTTTGTTTATTTGGACAAAATTTAGAAAAATAAAAGTCGTTTTTGTTTTGTTTTAGCTTGTGAAGAATTTCAAACCTAGTGAAACACAAACGAAAAAAGATGTCAGAAACATTTTCTAATTTTCAAAGTTATATGCTTTTATCATTTCCATATGGTTCACATCTGAGGGAGAGTTGCAGCAAACGGCATTCAGTTCTATTCAGTTATTAATATGTAATAAAATTAAACTAACATATTAAAACTACAATTTATACAGCACAGACTAAATAATAACAGCAATTTTATCCAATTTAATATGCTTCATTATTAATTTTGCATAAAATGAGCAGATTTGAGGAAAAAAAAGTGCTATTCAAACTCTAACGAATTATATACAAATATACTGAAAAAACTGCATTGTAAAATGTGTGCGATGCACGTACCTAGCAAGTGATGATTTCTTAGAGCCCAGCAGTAGGCGTAGAAACACTCCTCCAGTGCTCTAGGGAAGGGGGCTTCAGGGGCCAACGAGTAGTCCACTGATAGGATAGGGACTCCAAGGTCCTGGGACCAACTCTTCAGATATGGCTGCATTAAAACACAGAGGGACAATCTCATAAATGATAAATATATATCATTAGTTGTTGATTTTCTTTTGCTTGCTCCTTCTGCAAGGTTTGCCAAGGCAAGCAAACTCGGATGACAGATTAGATCATTATTTTTACGCTGGAAGCCCTTACGGACACCACCTGGGCTCAAACCCACAGCATCAGGATAGTGAGACCATAGAACTGACCACTGTTCTACTGCAGCCATGAAAAAATACATTAGTAAATGTTTTAAAGGCAGATGGGGGTGAACATTCAGACAAGGTTAAAATGAACATTATGCATCCCTCTGATGTCATCTGTCTGTTTTTTGACTTACTGACAAGACAAAAGAATGAGAACTGCCCTCATTGTCACCTCAATTTCCTCTCTTTTTGATACTGTAATAAAAGCTGCCTCATGTTCTACTCTGCAGTCAAATTGACAGCGCAAAATTGACAATATAGTGTGGTCTCACAAGAACAGTCTATAAAAATACTACTAGAATACAAAGTGATTTTTTTTTTCCTTTTTATTCTTGTTATACAAACATTAAGTACCTACAGCTGCAGTGACCTTAAAATATGAGAAAAACATTGAAAGCTTTGGTATTTTTTCTAAAAGTATTGCCCCTTTCTTTCTCTGTTCTGCTCTTTAATGGGGTTTTTTACTTGCTGTGTCAGTGCTTGTGGTCAAAGTGACAATGCCAGGGAAAGAAAGGTGCATGCTTGTTACCAACAAGCAATTCAGCAAAAGCAGAAAAGAAAACAGGAACTAACTTTGATGTCTTTAAGCCCTACTCGTCACAGTAAACCTTGGATCAAGGCAACAGCAAAGTGTGTAAACACGGCTTTGGTTAGAGTGTGAATCAGTAAAGGTATTCCCGAGGTGTGGATGAGTGTGTAATGCTGAGTGAGAACAACACCTCTTGCTTGGCAGTCTACAAAGAGTGTCAACATGGAGCTGAGTCAAAGGGCAGGACTGTCAGTCAAGACAGCTAATCATGTGCCTGAAAAAAGAAGCTAACCACTCAGAAATGGTCCAGTGGGCAGAGAGGTGATGTGTGTTTTAGCTGAGGTGGGATAGAGGCAGTTTAATTTTACATGACTCTAAATTTACACTTCTTCGAATCCCAAAGAGGGAATTAATGAGAGATTCCACTCACATTCAGACGGGCAAAGCTGTTAATCTGCAGTTCTTTAAATCTACTATCCAACACTTGAGGCTCAGCCCAAGCTGCTAAACTCATAGATGTTATTACATCCATTTTTGATCACAGCTTTGCTGTGAAATGAGAGCACTATAGCTTCCTGCAGCTGAGATCAAACTCTAGTTTGCTAAGGAGAAAAAGAGACGGGATCATGGGAAGGATACAAGAAATAACATTTCTAACAGAGAAACCTGGGACTTTTTTATTCTCTGTTACAGGTCCTCTTATTAGGAATTCACACAGAAGAAGGCTGCAGAAAAAACATGCGAGGCAGCAAGTGAGTGGTGCCAAACTGTGAAAAATAAACACTAAAAAAATGATGTGGACTGCTGGCAAGACTGTGAGGCAACCTAAAATAAAGGAGAGGCAAAAATGATGATATACCGTTAGTGTTTGGGGTAGTTTATCTCCACGAGGCTGTACAATTCTCTTAATTCAACTTGACAGCCTCCCTCACCCCATGATTGCTCCCTCTCATCCTCACGTGACCATGCAGCTGCAGATCAAGGATGGCCATGTCCTCAGCAATTTCACAGAGCCTTGTCTTGAAAGAGCGGCAAGTCGCCAAAACTTGCAAACAGCCACAAATGCCCAGGAACAGGGACAAGGAGCAGTAAAAAATATTAAATCTCTCTTATTACAATCAACCAAGTTTGCTCATCCTCCTTAAAGTTCATACACTGTCACATTAGCTCGTCATAGTCATGTATAAAGTAAATCTAAAAAGAGCAACTAGGATGAAGTAAATGACAGGATGCAGCAATATAGCTGAGAGTCAAGGGCCAGCTTATCATGCACCTTGCCAATAAAAAAAGCATGGAGAGTGGTCATAGTGTCTATTAACTTTTCAAGGGATAATTACATAAATAATTAACTTAACAGCTTATTACGTGTCACACTACAGAGGAGAAAAGACAAATGGGTAACCTATGGGCCCCTCTGCTGTCAGCTTGTGTCTGTCTCTTTAATTATCTGGGACTCAGTTACAATTAGACGGAGTAAACATTGAAGGAATGCAAAGGTGAATAAAGCTGGATGACTGCGTAGGTAAAACCGACTCAAATCTAAACAGCAGCAAAGCCAGGTGTGGAATAATATTCTTATGCAAAGCTGCCACATGGCATTCATCATTTTACCGTCTGTGTCATTATAATTATTACAATTACATCCATATTATCACTTCATAATGCACAATAAAGCATTAGATAATACAAATATTTTTCCAGTTTAGTCTTTTTTAATGGGTGATTAAAGCGCTGAATAATTGTTTTTGCTTTTCTAACAGTAGCAAGAGAACACGTCTGGGAAAGAGCCTAGAAATACAACCTAGAGAGAAAAATCATTTCACCTCATGGGACTTGGAGGTCTGAGCCACAAAGCCTCCACCGTGGAAGTGGATCAGGAGGCAGGGAGAAGAAGGAAGGCGTTTGGTCTTCAGTCCCAGCGATAGAGAAATGGCACCCCCCTCAGAGCGGCAGAGAGATAGCAGAGTTTCACTGTCCTGGGGGGTGAAGAGAGAGACAAGCAACATTTATCGTTAAGAAATAAAATTTTCATGGTCATTGATCAGGTTTGCCTCACACAAAATAAAAACTGTATTAATACTGTACGCACTGCAAACACAACCTCATTTAAATAAAACTTTTGTTGCTAGTGTGAGAAACAGGGCTTCACTACAAGGATAATTACTGTACTTTCCACCATATAAGTCGCATCAGTCCAAATATGTCTAATAAAGTAGAAAAAAGCATAAATAAGTTGCTTTGCCTTATAAGTCACACCTATTATGCGTCACTGCTGATGCGTCACGTTTGTTACACGTCACCACTGACAACCTGGAAACGTGGGCCGATGTTGCGCCAAAAATCAATTGGCTGCCAAATGGCGGCCGCAGCAGCATGCACGGGAGGACTTTAACAAGAATTTAATAAGATTAACACTTAAAAACAATTATTTGTTTGCTCAACATTATAGCAAAGGTGTGTCTCAGTTTAACTTTTCATTAATAAATGCACTTTAATGGGTCGAATAAGCTGCATTTCGCCTGGGTGTCGTGGCAAAATGAAGCTCCAGGAGTTCTGGAGCGAGACGAAGGTGGCTTTGTTATGGCAAGCCAAGTGTCTCATTAATAGGTAAAAGTGGCTGTTAATGAGACACTTGGCTTGCCATATTACTTGAGGGCCCTCTAGCAGCTGAAAATGGTAGCTTTCAATGTTTTCCATGGCAGAATGAATGAAACTGTCAGATCTCAGCTGAAAATTGTCTTATAAGTATTGGGAAAAAATGTAAATTAGTCGCTTTGGACTACAAGTCGCAGGACTTGCTAATTTATGCTAAAAGATGCGACTTATAGTCTGAAAAATATGGTATATAGTTGCTCTGCAGCAGATCCCTGCCGCACTTTAATTCACAGAACAAAAATTGAGGATTTTTGCTGGTGAATGGAGGGAGGGGGTCCCCTGAATGATGAAACCAGAGTTGAGAAGAAAAAAAAAATAGTCCAACAAAATAAAATAGTCACGCCTATAAGCAGAAAACTTCTAAGATTAAAAGTTAATATTCAGCTACACTAGTTTGTTAAAAGACAGACATATTATTTAAATCATAAAAAAATAAAGATACAAAAAATGTCTGACTAAGTGGTATAACAACAACCTAAGAAAAGAAACTAAAATTAAGCAACTATACGAACAGCTTAAAAAGACACTTTCATAAAAAGCTGGTAATTAAAGTTTAGCATAAAGTTGGTTTGTGAAGTTTTTCTTTTTTTACCTGCCCTTCACGCAAATCATAGGAGATGAGTCTCATCTGAACAGGAGCAGGGCCGGTGTGGGCTGATGGTGGAGCTATGGTCACAGACGCTCTGTGGTTGGATGCCTGTGGAAGGTCAAAGGGCACGGCGGGGACTGAAAGAGCTCGGTTCACCTTGACCTGAGTGGATGTCATACTAGCGAGACTCTGCAAGAAAAGAGAACCTGGGTGAATAACCCATGAACCGAAGTGGACAAACTGAATTCCTCTCTCAACACTTATGGCCTATGGGTCAAAATGCATAAAAATAAGAGACTTTTACTTGTCAAAAATACTATAAACACAATACAGATTTAAAATAAGAAGGGTAGAACAATAATCTTTATATATCCATGCCCACAGATAACAATGAAACCTTAAATACCATGGCACTTCTTTATCTTCATATTTGTGTTTACTCACTGACAGGACTTCGGTCTCTGTGATGTTCCAGAAGCTCTTCCAGAAATGGACGTCCAGGTTTTGGGTGATGCGTTCAAATTCTGCCCCTCTCAACTCGGGGTCGATGGCATACTTCCCAGAGGTGAAGAAAGAGCTGGCTGCCACACCTGGGAAAGGGAATAGGGTGGATTTTAATGAAGAAGGTGTATAATATGGAGGTTGCACAAGGGTCAGAAGAATGGAAAAAAATGTATATTGAAAAAAGCAAAGTGCAGATTAGAGATAAAAGGAAACATGCAATGGTTTGTTTGAAGGGTGAAATCTTGATGAAAGTTAACAGTCAAAAACAAAAGCTGGAAAAAAGGCAGCTACAAAATCAAAAAGTATGGATGGTTTAAAAAGGGAATTAAGAAAAAGTAAGTGGATATCAAAAAGGAAAGCAAAACACTAAAAGAAAGCAAGAAACTGACACAGCAAACAAAAATGTATAAGTTCAAAAAGTCTGTTACCCTGAGGGGAGTCAGCTGGTTTCAGTATTTATATTTACTTGCTACAAGAATAATACTTAATATATTGTGCTACTGTTAATTAAGACGAGACGCACTAGATTGTACAACGGATCTTTTCTGCTTTAAAAGTGCTGTTAACTGCTCATTCTATGACAAAGCTGGAATTAAGAAAGTAAATTTTTTGATTACCTAAATCTATGACATCTTTAATTTTCAAATTAAAATAGAGCTACATCGAAAACAACTTACAATGCAAACCAGGAGGTTTGGTAAATTTCTGTAATTAAAATGCCTTTCCACAATGAAGAAGCAGAGGTTCTGACACACTCACCATAAGGTGCAATACCTCCTGTGTCCACTGTGGCGCAGCACAGAGCACAAGACAGAATCAGAGTGGGAGAAATGTTGTTGTTTTTCTTCGTAAAATATTTGTGTGCATCACAACTGTGTAAACTGTGTACATGATAGTGCATCTCTTTCTTTCTACCAACTCTAGAGTTAACTGTGTGTGCATGTTCAAAACATTCTGAAATATGCAAGAAACAGCGGCCAGCCCTGGAGATGGCAAAGGATGAAAGAGCATCTACTATTCAAAACACACAACATCAAAAAGGTACATAGTGAGGGGCCAAAGAGGATTGTAGAAAAGATGTGAGGATGAAGGAGTGTGGTCCATGAATGAGAATGATGTGACTGGATGATGAGAAGGTGCCACTGAAGATGAGATGATGCTGACCTATTCCTGACTGATGGCGCTTGTAGTTTTCTCCAAAGGCCACAAGGCCGATAGCAATCGTCTGAAGAGATGGTCGAATAGCTGGAGTGAACTGGAGGGAGCAGAAACGAATTCTAAAGCTTAATCTGTGGTTTTTACAAGAACAAGAAATGCACTTACAAGTATGATGATGCAATTGTTCAAATGGAAATAGATGGGTCTTGTTCTGAATAGTTTTATACATTTCAGCCCATTCACTTCTCTTTTGGCCTCTGTGTGCTGATAGCTCAGCATCTTTCATTAACGTTAATTGAAATGAACAAAAATAACTAAAACTAAACTGAAATAACTATTAAAAACTAAAGCCTAACCCTCCCATCTACATTACCATTGAGAAAAAAAAAACAGTATTTTAAAACAACATATTTAAGAGTAAATCCTTTGTTCTCACGGTTCTTTACAGAACTTCAACCTTTTTTGTTGACAATTAAGTTTTCACACCCCAAAGAAACCGAATGTCACCCTCTCATTCGTCAACATTTCCCATTTTTATTCTATTGCAGTAAACCTCATCTCACCTGAAAGCCCAGACAACGGCCATAGAAGCATCCTTTATGCATTGATGCATATTCACGGACAAAAGTCTCACTGAGTCCACTTTCATCCTGGAAAAACAGGTTGCCATGGCTGTTGTCATGTAGCATGCGCTGGGCCAGATAAAGCAGGGCACGCAGCTGGCACAGAGCGTTGCAGTACGCTTCCATTTCGCCCGCGTTATGGGCTACTCTGAAGAAGATGCTGCGACGGTTAGCTGTGATGTAGCGCCCCTTGTGGATGATATGGAGAAGGCAGCAACGTACGACCTAGAAAAAAATACAGTACGTCAAAACTTTGAGGATTATTTGAAAAAAAAAATTATCACCGCTATTTGAAAACAGGCAACCATCTTTAAAATGCTCATTTCAAATATCTCATTTTACTAAAAAGAATACTTTATGAAACTGAATTAAATAAACATACATTAATTACTCAATTATTTTACCAGGAAATACAAGGACAACTTGCACAAAATGTTTATTCCTGGTATGGTTAAAAAGAAACTGATGCATCCATTCAAAGTTGGAATAAAGCAACTCGTAATTCTGTGCCCTCAACAAACAGACATGACCAATGGGTGTGCTCAAGTTTTAATTAAGATTAGTGTAATAAGCTTGCAAGAATATTATGATGCGTGACAGCAAGTTAAAATGAGAACATTACAAAGAAAGTAAACTTGCTGCTTCACCAGGGTGTTCCAAAACTGTGCGAGTTGTACTGCAGGGCCTAAAAAGATTATAAATGTGGAAAAGAAGGAGCTTGAAAAAAAGAGCAGTATTCATTTGCTGGCAGACACATCGGTGATCTGCACCAACTGAAGGTCATGATGTTTCATCGATAACTGTCCAAGATTAAAAAAAAACAGCTGATACAGTAGTGGTGAAGAATGCTGCGGAGGGAGGATTTATCTTACCCAATTTGCAACATAAAATCAATCTTTGCAACAAACACACTGCCCTTGAAACAAAGCAATACCAAGTCAAAGAGTGCTGGAGAGTAGTTTCTCACCAGGAGATAGAATATTGTTCAGAGTGCAATGTGTTGTTTTAAGGCTGTTTGCTCTCAGAGTTGCAGCAAGGCCGAAAAGAGAAACACTAACGATTTGACTCAAACAGACAAAAGGACTTTTCACAGCTTACCTTGACCAGTGAGCGGTAGCCATTAGCAGGGATGTGTGGGTCAAAGTCAAAATGATGGTAAACAGCAGCAAAGCCTGAAATAACCGGCTCCAGACTGCGAGCGTGCTCCTGGATCAGTTTCATGGCCTCTACCAGCCGTCGGGCTGCATCACCATGCGACCCCTTGGCTCCACCCGAGAAGAAAGCAGCATTTTCTTCACACACGCTGTACAAGGCTGCAAACACCCCCTGTGTGTCCATCACTGTGAGATGTAAATCAAAATATGAAAGGCAGAGAATGAGTAAAGAGAGCATTACAGTATTTGACTATATTGTTATTATGAGTACACAATGATACAAAAAAACAATGTTCAACTAAATGCCCAAGTATTCTTAGGTCATCATATTAACATCTTCATAAAATTCAAAAGTAGAGCCTCATTGGCTTTGGTCATTAAAAAATCTTGGGCCATTAGCAGATGAACATTTAGGAAACAACTGTGCCCCATAGGAGATCAGTGGATATATCCAACAAAATGTTGTTAGGCCTGTTAACTAAGCCCCTCTAGTCTGTTGAACAGGAGCTCACAGACTGAAGTGTGTTAAGCAAGCCTTGAAATTAAAAGATGTAAACCCAAGCTAAGTAGCCAAAATCCCCCTGAAGATCCAGGCCGGCATGCGTGGAACAGGAGAAGACAGAGGCCCTCTGCCAGCGTGATGCTGCTGGGAACAAACAGATTATTGAGAAACTGAGGAAAAACATAAAAATACCCTCACATAACAGTCCCAGAGGGAGGTATGCAGCTGACAACACACAGCTGGTATGTTTATCAGGCATGCTCATATCTCTATTCAAATCTAGGATAAAGATCCAGCACTTTGGCCCTGTTGGATTATGCTTTTCTGTTAAGTCACCTGATATTTCAGTGTCCAAACATCTCTGGGAACCGACTGATGCTTGGTGTCAAGTGTGACTGGCATGCTGAGAGATAAAAGGTAAGAGAAGATAGAACAACAAACCCAAAAACTAAAAACAAGAGATCTAAAAGTACCTGTATGTCTCAAAGAAAGTGAGAACTTCTTAAAATAAATAAATAAGTAAACAAATAAAGACTGGATAATTTCATGAACTGGATGATGTTGAGCAATAACCTTAAGTGACTCATGCACATGTAGTTTCAATTCAAAACGGAACGGTAAATTTCCCTAGACAGATGTTGAAAGAGACATCCTGGCCTGCATTGCCTGAAAATTTTAGAAACTGAAACAATACTTTCCGAGACAACCGTTGTCTTGAGGGTCAAAGAAATAACTGAACCATTTCAGCACAATTATTATCCTTTGCTATGCCATTCAGGATGAGTAATAGAAGAGACCGTTTCAGTTTGCTGGGAGAAATCATTTCCCACCTGACATCTGTAGACATTTATCAGCCAGACAAGTTCCTATAAGCAAGACACACTGCATGAAAAATGTCTAACTACTACTCATTTGTCCTTTCTACTGGCTAGCACCTGCCTCTTACAACTCTTTCCCCCCACAACACAGAATATTTTGCACATCCCACACAATAGTATGGTTTGAGAGAACACATTTTACTGTAAATACAAACCGGATTCCAAAAAAGTTGGGACAAAAAACAAATTGTGAATAAAAACTGAATGCAATGATGTGGAGATGGCAAATGTCAATATTTTATTCGTAATATAACATAGATGACAGATCAAAAGTTTAATCTGAGTAAATGTAACATTTTAAAGGAAAAATATGTTGATTCAAAATTTCACAGTGTCAACAAATCCCAAAAAAGTTGGGACAAGTAGCAATAAGTGGCTGGAAAAAAGAATTTGAGCATATAACGAACAGCTGGAAGGCCAATTAACACTAATTAGGTCAATTGACAACATGAATGGGTATAAAAGAGCTTCTCAGAGTGTCAGTGTCTCTCAGAAGCCAAGATGATAAGAAGATCACCAATTCCACCATTGTTGCGCAGAAAGATAGTGCAGCAATACCAGAATGGTGTTACCAGCGTAAAATAGCAAAGACTTTTAAGTTATCATCATCAACCGTGCATAACATCATCAAAAGATTCAGAGAATCTGGAACCTTTGCTGTGCGTAAGGATCAAGGCCGTAAAACTCTACTGGATGCTCGTGATCTCCGGGCCCTTAAACGTCACTGCACCTCAAACAGGAATGCCACTGTTAAGGAAATAACAGAATGGGCTCAGGAATACTTCCAGAAAGCATTGTCAGTGAACACAATCCACCGTGCCATCCGCCGTTGCCAGCTGAAACTCTACAGTGCAAAGAGGAAGCCATTTCTAAGCAAGCTCCACAAGCTCAGACGTTTGCACTGGGCCAGGGGTCATTTAAAATGGTGTGGCAAAATGGAAGACTGTTCTGTGGTCAGATGAGTCACGATTTCAAGTTCTTTATGGAACACTGGGACGTCATGTCATCTGGACCAGAGAGGACAAGGATAGCCCAAGTTGTTATCAACGCTCCATTCAGAAGCCTGCATCACTGATGGTATGGGGTTGCATAAGCGCTTGTGGCATGGGCAGCTTGCATGTCTGGAAAGGCACCATTAATGCAGAGAATTATATTCAGGTTCTAGAACAACATATGCTCCCATCTAGACGTCATCTCTTTCAGGGAAGACCCTGCATTTTTCAACACGATAATGCCAGACCACATTCTGCAGCAATCACAGGAGAAGGATCTATGAAATTATCTTAAACAAAATACAGGTTCGGGGAAAATGGTCGGAGCAATGAATAAAAAAAAACTCACAGGCTGTTTCTGCTAGAATAATAATGTGTAATTTTTATTACACCGTCACAGATACAGCAAAGCACAAGTACATTCAGTACAAATCAGATATGGGGTATGTTTACATGGACATAAGTAACCGGATCAAATGTCCGGTCGGAATAAAAGTGTGTCATGTAAACACACCGTTTGGGTTATTTTTTGTGTATTCAGCGCGATCCGATATAATTTGTGATCAGAACGAAACGGGTGGTTTACGCAGATCCGTAACCCGATCGGTGCGCATGTAAACGCTTGATCTGTTCATTTTTATCTGATCGTGAAAAACTGACCTGACTGCGCATGTGCGACTTTGCCATTTCCGCCTGGCTAACGCTAATAATATTAGCATGTCAGGGAAGCAAAACTGGTCGGTGAGCGACACAACATTTCTACTAGAAACTTTGAAAGAGCTCAAAATGATCTGTATTACCTGTAGCTCAGTCAGGGAGTGCAGTAACGTCTCCATCATCATTAAAACCTATCGCAGGTCCATTTTGGGTGCTCAGGTTTGTTTACGTTCACCCCGGAAGTAGAACTTCTTCGGTGTTTTTTTTTAAAGGAGAATTTACCACTCTGCGCATGTCAGTACTGCTGTTCAGAACAAAGCCCGCTGCATGTAAACGCTCGTCATGAACAGATTGTGCCCATGTAAACAACACAATTGAATTATTCAAACAGAACACATTTCAATCCAGTCAAAGAATTCTGTGCATGTAAACATAGCTATTGATGTAAAAAGCCCCTCACCGTGACACCAGACCGGGAAGCCGTTTCAGTCCGAGTAAAAAGGTAGCATCAATTCAGGCTGGGCATCGGATCAGGATCCACAGCAGACTTCAACTCTTGTTCTGAGCGTTACACTTTTATACTCCCCCTCTGGCTGGGTGATGTTCGAGCAGAGCAAAACATGTTTACCCGTTATCAAGGCAGTTGTACAGCAGAGCGATGGCTCATAAAAACATGTCTTTCAAACCCAAGGCCGTTGCGTACGAGCCCGATGGATGAAAGTCAGAGTTTCTTTATTGTCATTCGCACCTCATGTGGTACATGTGGTGGAGCGAAATTATGTACACGGGGTCCCAGTTACATCCAACAATAAAATGTCTAAGAAAAACAGTAATAACATCTAAGATATGAACTAAGAAAAACATCAACTAAATATACACTAAGCACTCATAACATAAAACATTGAACATCAGCACAAACATGAACATGAGTATGTGAGCAGATGTGCACGCATGAACACATCAACATTGAAACAGATCAGCAGCAACATGAAACAGATCAGCAGCAACATGATATGGTTTTTCACAGTGATTATTCTAGTTAGATATTCATGAGTCTAACAGCCTCAGGGTAGAAGCTGTTCCTCAGTCTAGTGGTTCTACACTTAATGCTCCTTAACCTCCTTCCTGAGGGGAGTGGGGCAAAAAGTGTGTGTGCTGGGTGGGTGGGGTCCTTCATGATGCAGGTGGCCCTCTTCCTGCATCTAGAGGTGTAGATGTCTGTGATGGTGGGGAGACTGATTCCAACAGATTTCTGTGCAGCCTTCACCACTCTCTGCAAAGCTTTTCTTTCTGCAGCTGTGCAGCTGTACAGCCAGAAAGACATGTTTACAGAAAACTCCGGGTCGTCGTAACCGCCAGACGGGCCAAGTCTTTCAGTAAGAACCTCCCGGAGGCTCATCGTTACATTCCTATGAAGCACATCACCTCCTACAGCACAAGGCCTGGTTTGCACAGATAAGCTGCATATAAAATGAGTATAAAATAAGTATAAATTGACATAAAATCATCAAAATAATCATTCTTATATCAGAGAAGGATCTGGGTACTGAAATGTCCAGCCTGCAGTCCAGATCTTTCACCTATAGAGAACATTTGGCGCATCATAAAGAGGAAGGTGCGACAAAGAAGGCCCAAGACGATTGAACAGTTAGAGGCCTGTATTAGACATGAATGGGAGAGCATTCCTATTTCTAAATTTGAGAAACTGGTCTCCTCTGTCCCCAGACGTCTGAGTGTTGTAAGAAGAAGGGGGGATGCCACACAGTGGTAAAAATGGACTTGTCCCAACTTTTTTGGGATTTGTTGATGCCATGAAATTTGGAAACAACAGATTTTTCCCTTAAAATTTCACATTCTCTCAGTTTAAACTTTTGATCTGTGATTTGTGTTCTATTCTGAATAAAATATTAGATGTTGGCACCTCCACATCATTGCATTCGGTTTTTATTCACAATTTGTTTAGTGTCCCAACTTTTTTGGAATCCGGTTTGTACGTAAAGTTGAATGAAATTATCATACCATGCCAATCATTTAATTTAATTACATAATTCAAGTTTATAAAGTACCAACTAGATCAAAGATTTGATCTGTAGTGCAAATGAGAAAAATATTTCTCTCTAGATCTCAGTTTAATGAATATGGTTCTGTAAGTGGACTAGATTCTCCACAAAAACAGACCCATGGGAGACCTCTGCAGGAGTCAAGAATACAGAACCTGGTTCAGGACAAAGATAAAAAGATGCATCATGTTTTTTTTTTTTGTTTGTTTGTTTTTTTTCCTTTCAAGGATTTATTCACTGGAAATTTAAATCCACAGTGAGTCCATGAAAAAGAACAGAGAACTAAATTATCAGGCGTACATTAGATCAGTCTAGATAATATCTTCGCATCTATTTACAATAAAGAAAATATTCTGATTTAACGTCTCATGATTTTACAAGAAACTCTGTATTGAACAGGTCTCACCTGTACATTAGTCCTTGAGGCTAAATGTGATTTATTTGTATAAATAAAGCTTGAATGAACTGAGGATTTTTTTAGTTGGCTATTCCACTTATTAAAACTAAACAAACCCATCAAACTAATGAAACTAATGGGAAATAAAATATTTTTTTATTCATTCTTTGATGTTCGTCATTGAAAGTTACAGAGTAAGGATGCCATTAAAAACGCCATATACTGTAGCTCCAAGAGGACAGAAACAAAAAGGAACAAATTCAGCTAATGTTAAACAACTCAGAGTACTATACCTGAATAAAATGTAATATTTACATTGTGACAATTGGCAACATTATGTCAAGAGAATACATGTAAAACTAGTAGTGGGATCCACAAATGCGTTGCTCTATTTATAAAAGTCTGTAATCCTGTGATGTACACGGTTTTTAATTTGTATTTAAAAAAAAACAACAACACACAAATGCAAACTTGAGAATTGTTTATATAAATCCTGGATGCTGTAACTTTGTAAACTCTGTTCTTAGTTGTAGTACTTGTATGTACACAAGTTTGTAAATGATTTGACTTATTCAAGAATTTACACATTTCTAGCTATGCACAACTATTGTACACCTTTTCACCTGTTTTTATAGCATCCTTACCCCATAGGAAGTAATCTTCAATAGTTTTGTCCAGACATTTTGAATTCATCTGATTGTAAATGGCAGCAAATAAAGTTATCCTACACAATGTGTCTGTATTTAAGAAACAAGTGGACTTTGCAATATGGAAATAAAGTGACAAAACCTTTTTACATAGTTCGAAAGATAGCAATGACACAACTTGAATGAACTACATTCAGGCTGCTATCTACTCATTATGCAAACATGTCATATAAGTTTATCACAAGGTAAATGACAAAATCCTATATCACTTAAAACAATAAGCATGCATGATTCTAGGACTTCTGTTTGCCTTCAGGATAACAGCCAGAAGATTATGTGTAGATATTAATGTTCAAACTCTGACAACGGGCAAAGCTTTATAAACACACAACACATCAGCAAACCCAGTAAAACACCAGCATTTTCTCAGCAGTGCTGCTTTTGTGGACACAGTGACTGGTCCAGTCAATGAGTCACCCAAATGATGCACTGTTGAAATGAAACAAGTTTGGGCACAGAGCCAAAATATAAATTACAAAGTTTAATTAAAGCAGGGGTGCACATCTCTGATCTGAGTGAGGTCTGATGCTGACATTGTAAGCTGGGGATGAACTTTTCAAACTCAGATTAGCATAAGCAGCTCAGAAACTTGCTTAATAACAATGAAGTTGGCAGGTATTACACCCACGTCTGAACTCCAGTGAGCACATCACATGCAAATATTATGCAAATGAGCACAGTTAAGTGAACCAGTATCACCTCGTTTTGAAGGAATAGGAAAACTTCAAAACGTACCATAGCTGAATACAGTCTTTACACTTTTAGACTTAAAATTAATGCTTCAAAACAAAATAAGGTGCATTGCACTCAAGTCATTACTCTTTAGCTACAATGAAGAAAAACATTTACCAGTACTCACCTTCTGACCTCATCACCATAGCCTCATAAGCAAATGTTCATCTCCATCTAACTGAACAACAGGTTTTAACATTGCCCTTCTATGTTTTACTAACCCAAGTGTCTCCTGTAAACCCAGTGCTGAAACTATTAGGTTGTAGCTGGTCTCTCCACATTAAAACTGCATGAGAGCGGACATTAATAAGTCATGTTCAACAGCAACATTACAGATAATGACTCCTCTGGGGATAAAGGACAGTGTGAATTGATTGTTGGCACACAACTAACTGTAGCTGACAGAGTACAGTTAATGGGTTTGAATGAACACAAACTGAACAGCTAAAAGGATAAAAAAAAAAAAAATTAAAGATATATTTTTTACCGGCATCCGAGTTCAATGTTCTGTCCATGTCAGTTTCCCCTCTTCCATGAGTGCGATGAAAGCGTGGAGAAAAAGGAAATTAAAGTGAAAAGAAAGTTGTTTATTTTTGTTGCCTGTTGCTTCTTTATCACACTGCCTTTTCAGCTTTTAGTCTCCTCTATGTAAGCTTGTCAAAACCAAATCTACTTGAAAGCAATGTGATATCCTTCTCTACTAATCTGTTAGTCCCTCCCATGCCTTATTTAAAAACAGAGTAGAAACAACCCCAACCACTTTCTCCTATTGGCTATTCAGCTTGCAACCTTTGACTCATATGGCAAAAACCAGCCAGCACTGTCAAAGATACAGCCACCAAAAGATAAAATTTTAAATGTTAACGTTTAAAAAAAAAATCTATTGTATTTTTTTAAAGGTCAGTCTTAAGCAAACACACCAATGAAATCAATCCATTTGGTGTTTCTTTACACAAACGTGATTACCGTAATATTGGTACTATAGCACAAATCATGCTTTTTAAGTTTTTAGTCTCTCTGGCCAAATGTCAAAAACTAAAAATAATAAACAGCAACATTTAAGCCTGTCATGATAACAAATTTTGCTGGGCCATTAATTGTCTTTGAAATTATTGCGATAAACGATAATATTGTTTGAAATTTGACAATAATTAGTATTTATTGTCACATTTTAGAAGAAATACTTAATTTGTTTTGCATGTAGTACCTTTTTTGACCACCGGATGGTAGTGTAAGACTGAACTGAAGGATGGATAGTGAGGGAGCGAGCAGCATATCTTAAGAAAAATGGGAGGGAGGCCCATTGATGTGACGTGGGCTGTCTCCGGTTCTCAAAATGGCGGACGCTCAGTGTGGTTTGAGCTCTTTAGCATAGCATTTTTCACGCAAAGCTTTTAATAAAAATATTTTAAAAAATCAGTAAACAAGTTCCCAGCTTCTTTTTGTAGAGGAAAAACAACTTTTTACACAAAGGCACGAGTTTCAACGTGAATTTTGGAGCTTCGATAAGACGGAGGTCCCCCCCCGCCTTGAGGTCGGCCTGTTAGCTTAGCTCGTAGCTTAGCTTCTCAGCTTAGCTGCTTTTAACGATCCAAAAACACGATTTTGGACGGTTAAAAGAGATTTTAAAGAGAAAGAAAAGGGTCAGTGAAGAGCACCAGAGTTGAGCTTTTGTCATCCTGTGTCTTCAGTAGAAAGAGAGAGACACGAAGAAACGATAAAGCCAATAAATTAAAATGAGGTAGATAATTTTAATTTATCATGCGATTGATTTATTGTTTATTGTGACAGGCCTAGGCAACAACAAAAACAAACAAAAAGAATTTAAATAAATACCATGAAAATTTCGATGAAATACTGCTTCATTATCAAAACATAATTAATAATTTCTTCATTAGCATTTGTCATATTTTTGAGTAACTACTTACATCCATCCATCTTTGTAATAGATGATATTGTCTGTGTTGTTTTGGTGGAGCCTCTCTCAGACGTTCAGTTTTGAAGATTATATTACTAGCCTTTGACCAAACACCCCCGCCCCAATTTTAGCAGCAAGTTTCAACTCTTGAGAAATACTGACACACACAGTGCATGCTCAGCACGTGAATCTTTACAAAAACAGTTGGTGAAAGTACCATTAGAAGATCTTTTTTCTTGGAAAAAACAAACTGAGTTGACTTCTGTTGGCTGATAAAACAGATGACCGTCCTATCACTCCATGAAGAAATGAAGAACTTTTCATCCACAGACAAGGAGGTACACAAACAACATTATGTCATCAATGAAAAATCTGTTGTTCCCACTATTACAATTGTCCCAAAAGAATATTGTTTCACAATTCATCCCCTTTATGATGAATGAGCGGCTGTGGCTGAGTGGTTAGAGCAGTCGTCCTCTAATGCAAGAGCTGGGGGTTCAAATCCACCAGCAGTCACATGCTGAAGTGTCCCTGGGCAAGACACTGAACTCCTCATTGCCTCCGATGTGTGTCCCATCGATGTATGAATGTGATAAAGCACTGATTAGTCTCTTTAGAATGATTTGTTCAATTAGCTTTGTAGAGATCTAATATAGTGCTGTATGAATGGGTAAATGAGGCACAGATTGTATTGTAAAGTGCTTTGAGTATCTGGTAGAAAGGTGCTATACAAGTACAGCCTATTTACCATAATTTTACTTCACAAAAATGCCAAATACAAAAAAATAATAATAAAATTAAATTAAAAAAATTAAAAACATTGCTATAACAAAAATGATAGCTCCATTTTATTCAGCACCTATTTTTCCTGTAATGTGCATGTTGTGAAATGAAATTCTTTCAATGATCTCATCAATTAGATATTTGTTTTTGCCTAAAACAAATGTCTCAGACAAGGTCCGATACCTACACCAGAAACTTTCCTAATTCCTTCTGATTTTTAAATGCTCTATGACAAAGTTCTGGTAAATACTGTGCAGTAGATGCTATTTGTACATAGCTTATAAATCCAACACTAACACACATTATACACTATACAAGTATTATTTTATTCTCAAGTGCTTAGACTTTAGACCATATTTGATCCCTTCAGCCTTAAAGTAAAACTTTAACATGATGGCACAAAGAGCTTTTTGTATGAGGAAAAACAAAGAAATAAACTACTTTTTACATTCATGGATGTCTCTGCAGTGTCTTAGACAGAGGAGCTTCACTCACATTCACAAGGTAAAATGCAACAACAGGAAACCAGTAACAATGAGCCTGCACACCCCCCACCCCCACAAGAAAGTAAGGTCTCTCAGTTCAGTGCTTTAATGCATTGACGCAAAAAAAAAAAAAAAAAACTAGCTCTGATAATCAGATAAGTTAAAAAGTATGTGTTGCATAACATGAAAGATTATGTCAAAAAATTATCTCATCTTATTATCCCAAAACTTCAAAAGCACAATAGTAACAAAGTAGTTAAAACATTTCATCAGAGCATAGAAAGACAAATGAGCAGAAAGAAGATTTGAGTTTTTATTTTAAACCGTGATGTCTTAGACGTGGTTAGATATTTTTTTAGCCAAACATGTTAATGCAAGTGTCCTGATGCTGCTCAATAATCCAGGGAGATAAATCTAACAAGGTTGAGTCAGGTCCTCTGGACAGATACTTCTTTGTTGAAACATTTCATCATTTATCCATAAGACTTCAACCACTATCCATAAGACCAGTCTTATAAGAAGCATCTTCTCAAACGCAAACCCACCCTCACAAACCAGTACGTTCGGTTTGATAGGAGTCATCAGGACTCTGTACAACAGAGTGGACAGCGTCCCCACCAACATAGGAGCCAGGGAGAATGAGAAATCTCACACATGACAGGTCCTGGAGCAATGTGGATGTCCTAACTGGGATTTCCTGAAAGTAGAGAAGAAACTCAAAACAGGACTCCAGCCAACCATCAGGTGAAAAGGAGGAACCCAGATCAGTGGTCATTCCAGATGTTGGAGGAGTTTCAGTGAAACTGAGATGTTTATTTTCTAATGAACATGATGTCCCAGTGGCTTTCAAACCCCAAAATACATTATGGCAACCCCCCCAACACAAACAGAGTGTGTATGCTGTTCAGTGTCAGGAGGGTCTGTGATCAGTTATATATCGGGAAACAAAGCAGCCACTGGTCAAAAGGATGGCTTAGCACCGAACAGCAACATCATCAGGCCAGGACTCTGCTCCAGGCCAGCAGTCACTCGTTCAGGTATGAAGATGTGCACATCCTTGATGCAGAGGAATGCTGGTTTGAGGGAGGGGTAAAGGAATCTATCTTTGTGAGAGAACTGTCCATCGTTAAACAGGGGTGGATGCCTCTGTGCTCAACTGTCCCCCTCTTACAATGCCGTTATTGCTAGTATCACTCAGTGAATAGAAAGTGGCCATCTGGGTACTAACAATCTATTGTTAGGTCCTCCGTTTGCATGTGAACAACTAGTTTTGGCTGTCACCAGCAAACTGGTTGATCCACTATGAGGATGTGCTATTTTTCAAACCGTTTGTCGCAGCTCTTCAGACTGAAGAAGTATTTTTCAACACAGAAGAATCCGTCCAGAGGACCCGACTCAACCTTGTTAGATGTTAATGTAAGAGTTGGGACAAATGACCAATTTTTCTTACAGAAGATCCAGTGCCTGCTGGCAGCTTGCCACCAGAGGTTGGTCATTTGTCACTCTGTCTCCTGTGACGTCACCACATATGTTTAAAAATATTTACGCACAGACAGTATGGGAAACCCTGATCACATCTCACACTCGTTGCTTAATCACATCTATCTATTTCCCTCTCCTCTTTAGTTATGGCTGTAGTACCTGGTCAGGTGGGTGCTGTCAAGGTCAGCGGTTGAGACTAGAGGCAGAAGACGTGAAAATGTTTGTAAAAAGTACATGCGCGGCACTTATGACGACACTAGTTCAAGTTCTTAGCTATTATGATCTCAGCTGGATGCCGGGGGTTAGAGACGTAGCCTGGGAGGTTTTTTTTCTACCAACATTTTTTTTTTTCATAGCTTACACAAATATTATGCTAAAACAATATGTTTCATGTGATATAATAACGACTACACCTAAAACAGCCGCTATAAAACCAGCCGTGGTATGAGCTAACCAAGCTGCTAACACAAGCTTGTAACAAGCTAGCAGAAGGAGGTAACGACGTCTGCATGATGCAGTTTTTAAATGGGACAAGCGCGAGGGAGCTATGTCAACACCGAACAGAAAAACTCACCAACAGGACCCTCTTTCAATTTAGATGAGCGTTTTCCATTCACACCTCTCTCCAATTTGCTGCTGCCTCCACCCTTCTTGCTTGACGCCATATTCGCCCACTCTTTACGCACCGCCTGACTTTCCTACATACCTACCTGACAGTAGTGAGACCCCGCCCATATCAAAGTTATTAGCCAATGAATATCCGCCTCTCGGTCCAGTAGCCAATCGCGACGCTCACAGGAAACAAACAATCCTCACTCTCTCATCTCATTCACTGTGCTGCAAGTTAAAGAGCTGTGGACAGACAGCCTACATTTTATTTGCTTATATTTATTCAAAACGTGTAAAAATTACAGTAAAAGCCAAAAAAAAGCTTAATGTTTAAATGAACATTAAAACAGATGAGACAATTAATCTCAGATACACAAATCTCTCTTAGAAGATGCTGTCATCTCGTCATCTAAGCTCTTAGCCAGTGTTTTTAGACAATATATTTGAAAATGTCAACATTTATTGCTCAAGAAAATATGTACACACACACATGTAAAATAACATAATGTAAACACGTGCACACACACACACACAAAATCAATGAAAAGGCTGAAAGTACCAAACTTGGATGGCAGTTTTTAAATTCTTGCAACATTTCTGGAGTTTTTTTTCATCTGCTCTTAATCTTAAATGTGGTTAAGCATTATGAATATTAGATACTACAATTGTGTATGTATGCTATGAACAAAACTTTCAACAAAAAATTGCAGTGGGTCACAATAATCTTAATTCCACACACTTTATCTTTAAAAAGATTCAGCTCATTGCTTCTTTTTTTTTCTTCTTTATCTCTTTCCTTTTCTTCATGGCTTCTCCAGCTGAATTTCTTCCCTTTCTTCCATACCACTGACCACATCCTGGTACTGACCCAGACCCTGGGAGCGCTCAATCTGATCATACGTTGTACAACAGTCATCCAGATTTAGGCCCTGATGTAAGAGACGAGGAAGAAAATTAAGCGAACAGAATAATTCATCCATGCAGCATACGTTCGAAACTTCTAGATGGATCTCAGATCTTTGTTTCTGCTCTCAGTATTTCATTTATTGTTGATGCCATGACTTGAAACAAAAGAGTGTGATTTGTAAATGTTCACCTGATATATGTTCTCCTCCTCGGTCTTCATTTTCTTCATCTCTAGCTCTTTTAGGCCCTGAGACTGCGAGGGACAAAACAAAACTTGTGAACGGTTGCTACCATCTCACTAAGGGGAAAGAGTTTAAATAATTATTGGGATGACTGAAGTAGGAAGACTTTAAGGACTGTCTCACAAATTGCAATAATTTCTGGTATGTTAGCAATAATGATAAGGCAACATTTAGAAATGTTTTCTTTCAAGTGGGCCTTATAAGTCAGAGATTTGACATGGTGTAGAAACATTCTGACCTTGAACAGAAGAGCAGCAGAAGGTACTATCACACACAGTAGCAGAAGGATTCCTTCAACTGTCAGGATTGTGTTTTTGGTACTCTCGCTGAGGTTTACCATCTTCTCCATGATTTCTGGTCACAAAAACAGTGTTCGGCAATTACAAAAAAGAACAAAACAAATAAAATAAAAAAATAGGGCACGTGTGACTTTTAAATATTCTCGTTTGTTGGCACTTTAAAGAGAAGTTCAAGCGAGACTTCCAAATAGATTTAGTGCAAGACTTTATGTAACTGTTCCACTCAGAATAAAGAACTCACTGATGTACAATCAGTACCATTGTTTGGTCAAAGTAACGTGATTTAGTAAACTATGCAGCATATAATATTTTCATACAATAACCCGAATACAATTTCAACTGGTCTTGGTGTTATTTTAAGTAAACAGGTGAGGAACAGTGTGTAACAAGAATACTGTAGTCTAATCATTTAAAGATTAGCTGTTCTGCAAAATGCACATTTGCTGCCACTCACGCAACTCTTGGATAGACTAAGGTTAACAGGATTTATGGCTTATGAGGTGTAAGCAGCGCTTGGAGCTTGCTTGACTCCATACACACTCATGCAAACTGGCATTCCTGATCAGCTTGCACTACCCCACCCTTCCACCCCCACTCCACACATACTCACTGTAAACCTGCAGGTAGGTGCCGTGTGTGAAGACAGCACTGGGTTTCAGCAAACACTGGTACAGCCCAGTGTCATTCAGATGGACTTCCTTGAAGGTCAGAGTGCAACAGTGTTTACTACCAGTATCAATATATTTCACCACATGGTGTGGTTCCGATATGGTCACATGCTGAGGAGATGAAAATGTGGAATTCAGTTTGACCCAGGTGAAATTCTGAGGTCCACCTTCGTAGCAGCATTCCAGGCTAGCTGTGTCAGAGAGCAGGACCCTTAGGGAGGGCCGGTCAGGGTCTAAACTCAACCCAGCTAAAGCAAAACCACCTGTGAAAGAAAGCAACAAAAACCTTTCTTCAGTTAACTTTTTTAATTTATCTGTCAGAATATTTCATTGCTGCAGCATTGTATTTTTTGTTTTATGTTGCAGCCTGATGATACAGTTGTTTAAATTATTGTTTCCTTTCAATAATCTACATGCATGGACATTGAGCATGGACTTTGTTGTAATCTACATACAGTTGTTGCAAGGGACAGTTCTGAGGAAAATTACAAAACACTTCTGCTGCGTTGAAAATTCCCCAGAGCACAGTTGTCCTGCCAAACTGAACAATCAAAGGAGAAGAACCTGGTTACTCTAACTGGGCTTCAGAGATCCTACATGAAGAGGGTACCAACTTCCAGAAGGGCAATATCTGTAACATTTCAAACTGTGAGGAACAAGGTCCACTGGCCTGGTGGAGTCAAGATCAAACAGTTTGCCTTCACTTCTAACGGTTTTGACTGGAGAAAACCAGGCAGTGTTCATCATCTTCCCAACATAATCTTCATATAATCACAAAAAAACAACAACAAAAAAACTGTTCCACAGAGCTCTGGTCCTCGGACTGGGTTCAAAGGTTAACTTCCAAAATGACAATGACTCAAAAACACAAGAGTGACTATAAGGGACAATTGTAAATATCTCAGAGGCCCAGCCAAAGCCCAAACTTAAATACCATGATTGAAAAGAGTACATTACCTGTGCACACTCAGCTTAATGGAAATTAGGCCTATTTATTAAAAAGAATGGTTAAAAAAATAAAATAAAAACTCATATTTCAGGTGTGCAGAGCTCACTGCACCAGTTCTACATGTATATATATATATATACATATATATATACATCAATATATATAACGATATATATATATATATATATAT
>NC_056502.1:13250835-13251985 GCF_014905685.2 Nematolebias whitei
TGTTGTTTCCAAATTTCATGGCATCAACAAATCCCAAAAAAGTTGGGACAAGTCCATTTTTACCACTGTGTGGCATCCCCCCTTCTTCTTACAACACTCAGACGTCTGGGGACAGAGGAGACCAGTTTCTCAAATTTAGAAATAGGAATGCTCTCCCATTCATGTCTAATACAGGCCTCTAACTGTTCAATCGTCTTGGGCCTTCTTTGTCGCACCTTCCTCTTTATGATGCGCCAAATGTTCTCTATAGGTGAAAGATCTGGACTGCAGGCTGGACATTTCAGTACCCAGATCCTTCTCTGATATAAGAATGATTATTTTGATGATTTTATGTCAATTTATACTTATTTTATACTCATTTTATATGCAGCTTATCTGTGCAAACCAGGCCTTGTGCTGTAGGAGGTGATGTGCTTCATAGGAATGTAACGATGAGCCTCCGGGAGGTTCTTACTGAAAGACTTGGCCCGTCTGGCGGTTACGACGACCCGGAGTTTTCTGTAAACATGTCTTTCTGGCTGTACAGCTGCACAGCTGCAGAAAGAAAAGCTTTGCAGAGAGTGGTGAAGGCTGCACAGAAATCTGTTGGAATCAGTCTCCCCACCATCACAGACATCTACACCTCCAGATGCAGGAAGAGGGCCACCTGCATCATGAAGGACCCCACCCACCCAGCACACACACTTTTTGCCCCACTCCCCTCAGGAAGGAGGTTAAGGAGCATTAAGTGTAGAACCACTAGACTGAGGAACAGCTTCTACCCTGAGGCTGTTAGACTCATGAATCTCTAACTAGAATAATCACTGTGAAAAACCATATCATGTTGCTGCTGATCTGTTTCATGTTGCTGCTGATCTGTTTCAATGTTGATGTGTTCATGCGTGCACATCTGCTCACAGACTCATGTTCATGTTTGTGCTGATGTTCAATGTTTTATGTTATGAGTGCTTAGTGTATATTTAGTTGATGTTTTTCTTAGTTCATATCTTAGATGTTATTACTGTTTTTCTTATACATTTTATTGTGGGATGTAACTGGGACCCTGTGTACATAATTTCGCTCCACCACATGTACCACATGAGATGCGAATGACAATAAAGAAACTTTGACTCTGACTCTGATGTATAAATAAATATATATATATATATAT
>NC_056502.1:13252085-13277109 GCF_014905685.2 Nematolebias whitei
TATATAAAATCATGCAAAAGTGTTTGATTAGATCAAAAACCTACATAAATCTTTTTACGTAAGGCCATTTTTTTCTCCTCAGGCTGGGTTCTGACATGAAGGAGATGTTTGGAACTTGGAACAAGACTTAATTTGTGAAACTTCAGTGCAGTGTTCTCACCCAGTGGCCAGCAGGTGGCAAAATGACGTCTTACTAGAAGTTACCCTCTTCTAGAGAGAACTCAGAAAGGGTCTCCTGCAGTTTGTGATGCTCCTCTTCAACAGCCTGCAATGCAGAAAAATCAATATCAGCCTGGGAATTGAGAACAAACTCACTTACAGACAGACGCAATTCAACCTCCTCCTCTTAACATTCACCCTTTGTCTCCCTCGCTGCTTCCCTGACACATCCCATTGCAAGTGCCGGACATAATAGCCGTTTTTAGACAAGTCCAATTTCACGAGGCAATTTTCAGCAAAGCAGTAACAGCAGTGGTTAAATGGTTTTCTATTCTCTGGTTTCTTTTCGGTGCCATTTGGCCCTATTTTGTCCACTGCTCACTCCTTACTTAAGTTATCATGACTGAAATGGACAGATATGCGTCTCTTTCCACTCGGCTCCAATCTTTTCTTGTCTCCCATCTTTATCTGCCTCTGTCATACAAACTGCTCTCCCCTCAATATTCTCATGCACCCTCCTCTCCGTTCACCTGTAGTTTCTTTAGTTGTTCCTCCAGGCTGTGCAGCCTCTGGCGCACTTCGTCCATCCTCTCCTGGGACAGCACCAGGGGTGCACTGATGTTCCTATCTTCATTGTCTTTTGACTCTGCACCTTCTCTTTCACACATGTTGGTATTCACCTCCAAATAACCCATGTCTGTGGCCTCACCTTCTCCTGTGCAACAAAAACAATTAAGATGTGGGAACCAAAACATTACAGAAAATAGAGGTGATCATTATCTGAGCTTCAGAAGTTCCTGTTTACCGTCAGTCCACAAATCATTTTGCCTGCATGCATGAAATCCAGTCTACCTGTTGACTGAGAGCCTTCCGTTGATTGCTCCTCTTCAACTTCTTCAACTGGCTGCGAGTCTTCTGACAGACTGATGCTGCCGATTAACAACCTTTTCAGTGACATCACTAAAAAAAAATGTTTTTGGAGAGTTATTTAAGTCAAATCTAGAAGAGAAGACCAAAAAATAAGAATAAATTCCACTCAAGTCATAAAAAAAGTGAAGTAATCACCTTCATGCAGAGCGTTGTTGGCCACCTTCTCCTGATTGCTATTGGAGTGGCTTAACACACCAAGGCCTTTCTCTGTCAGGAAATTCATCAGCCTGTGCCTGTGATCGGACTTGTCATCTGCCAAGCTGTCCCTGTCGTGATCTGCAGAGGGAGACAGGGCTCAGCTTCATCTCATGTCTTTAGAAATGTGCCGTAAAGTCTTATCAGTAAAGCTTATTTAGTGTTGTGCACTCACCACTGCCGCTTTTTAAACTTCCATTCTCAGTTGGGATCAAGGGGGCGGTCAGGCTGACGGAGGGGAAACAAGAAGAGAAACGTCAATTTTATGAGATGGTGAACTTTGGCAGGTAAAGGCTAGACCGTTGCTTTAGACAAAATAAATAAAAACACGTACGTGGTAGGACTTAAAGGAGCTCCTCCACCCCCGGGAGGCACAGTCAACATGCTGGATGGTCCGCTCTTCTTCAGCTCTTCTAAAGTTGACTTCAACACCTCAGTCCAGCTGGAAATATACACAGAAATGAAGTTACAGTTCATTGACTTACAGCTTTTGCCCAACAGTTTTGGACACTCACGCCTTCTTCTCCCCGAGAGACGAAGCTACTAGCTCATAGATCTGAGCACCACTTTCCCAGGTGAATATCAGGTAGAAAGCCTTTCGATCTGAGTGAGTGGAAGAGGAAATTAGTTTGATCAGACAATAACAGTGACCTAAATTTGCCTGTTAATCTACTGCACAGCCCTGTGTCGCTAACCTGTTGCCACATCGCGGAGAAAAACGGAGTCCAGCTTTATAATGGGGCTCAGCATCTGTTTGCCCTCCTGCACAGCAATGTTACTTTTGCTTTGACATTTGAGGGCCACTTTGTCATCCTGTTTCTGTAGGAGCACCAGCAGGTCCCCCAGCAGCACACCCTGCACCTCTGAGAGAAAAATGAAAGTATTATCAGGTTCACACATAGGTTACTTCACATACCATGTTCTTTAGTCAGCTGTTGAGCTCCATAAACACTGCATGCTTTATAAAGTCAAAATTATTATCTTAAGAGACTTTACTTAGTCCTGAAACATTTATATTGCACTACAAACATCACTGACAAAAGAGGGGAAGTCAAACTCAGACAGATGCAGGACAGCTGGGTAAAAAAAAAAGGAAATGAAAAAGAAACAACACCAATTTATCCTAAAATAAAAGCTTATTTAAGTGTTTCCCCCCACGTCAGTCGAGTGAACTGACCAAGCCAGACAATTTCACCACAAATATCTTTTAAGATATTAATCAACGACTCTGAAATGTTATAAATATTTTGAACTTTTTGTACTAAAAATGCACACAAGTGTACATAGATTTACCAATAGTCTTCTCCTTGGTGACTCTCCAGATTAGTGGACCTTCATTAAGCATCTTCCTCTGAGTCAAGTCAATATTCTAAAATAGAAGAAAGTGATGAGAGAATCATGCAATAAAAAAACCAAGACCAACTAATAATGTGGAGCACTTGGCTGTAATAAAAACACCTTATATTCAGTATAAAGGTCATTCATGGGTTTGAGTCCTGATGTGTCCAGTTTCTTCTGGTATTCCTTTAGAGACTGGGAGCAGAGGAAAACAAACAGGGCAGTCAGACGGTCATTTGATGAGCTCAGCATTGAAGCAGCAGGAGTCTAAGAGCAGGGAGCTTCAAAAGACTCCACCTGATGCTCAGTAAGTGCATCACAGTTCGTTGAGAGCTGGAGTTGGTGTTTCTTACCAACATGTTGCCCACATTTTTGACCTCTTCATTGACATGGTTGAGGATCTTTTTGCAGCACTCTGCACTCTCCTGGATTCTCTCCTTCTCTTTGGGGTCCTCTGTGAAAAGGCAACAAACACAAAGCTAAAAATAAAACAACACTCAGTGGATATATATTTATCCACTGTTTAAATACATTGTGAAGATGGATTGTCTCACATCCCAATTGTTAGATAATGATAAAAAAAAACATTGTTTAAAATATTCGTCTTTGCATTTTTGTGCAGCTTTTAGCGAAAAAGAAAAACAATCAAGAGCAACATTTGTTACAACATTACAACATTACAACATTTGTAACTAAAACTGAGTTATTGGTTTCTATTATTAACTTAAAATATGTGATTTTCTAAATTAGTGTGCAGCATTTTTACACAATTGAGATGAGTTATGCTATGAAGGGTCATTAGTAGGTCTACTATGAAATTCGATTTGATTTTAATTACTTTAGAAATAAAAAGTAATGAAGACATTTATTTTTCAATCAGTTATATCAAAATTACAGAGAATCTTACCTGTTTTTCCATCATTATTCCACATTATTTCTACAGAACTTCTACAAGAAATTAAAAACTAAATAGTTTAATTATTAACAAATATTGTTTTGACATTTATTTGTAAAATATTTAAAATACTAATATGCTGATAACAGCTCTCCAATTAAGTGATTGTAGCAAATAATTAGCAACACCTATCCTCTTGACATTTTCCTTTTTAATCTTATATTTAAAGAAGATTAAATAAAATAAATCAAGATTAAAGAGTAAAACTTTGTTGCTGAATAAATCCAAAATTCTTTTCTTGTTGTTCTTTAAATGGTTCAGAGGTTTTAATAAGGTTCAAACAAACAAATTGTGCATTACACATAATTTTTTATTTTTTTTTAAAGCCCTTTGGGTAAGAAGTTATTTATGGAATTGAGCTTTAACGTTACCATGTGAGGCAGCTATGCTACAATTTTTATTGTTACTATATTCACAGAACAGTGTATGCACAAGTACGATTAATTTTAAACTCCCAATTTCCATTTACGTACAAATTTTACATTTTGAAAAAATAATACTGCACAGAATATTATTGCAAAAAATGTTTCCCATTCTGAGCACCTAAATTCTAATTGCTTTAGTTATAAATAATAACACCCAATAAATCACCAGTAGTATTAATTATTTCAGCAAAGACTGACACAAACAGCAAAAAGACTATTGTAATAAACACACATACCTGTGTTCTTGGCGATATTCTCCAGCAGCAGCGGATACTTTGTGAGCCTCTGCATCTCTGTGGGAATAATGTCCTTGAGCTGCAGTCTGCGGCACTGAGGTTTACTTTCTGCCTCCTGAGATTGACACACAAACAGGGTCAGAACGATGCCACTCCCGTGCTTTCTTGCGTCAGTGAATACATCCATTTGTTAAATCTTTTTAATTTATTCTGGAGTCTGCTTCTGGGTCTGTGTTAATACCTGTATGAAAGCGTTAAAGCGTGGTTCCTTCTTCTGCCTGCTCTTGATTTGCTCCAGAGCCCACGTCTGGTGACTGCTGAACCGGGCTGTCAGTTTCCGAAACCATTCTCCTTCTGCTCCGTCAAACTTAAACACAAATATGTACAGTTACAATTGTGTGGTGCTGGGTAAAAGCAAAACATAGTCATACAAACCAGTAAACTCTATAAATGTTACATTACACAGTCAGCACTCGTAGCTGTTTTAGCACAAATTGTGCCCTAGGGGAGCTTGCACTTTGGTGCACACCTTCATCACCTTTACACCCCCCAGACACAAACCTCTCTCTCCAACCCAACTGCTCACCCTTGAGGTGAACACTTTAACTGCTAACACCGCTGCCGCTCCATTAATTAAAAAAAAGAAAGAAAAGAAACTCATTTTTAGATATAACAGTGACATAAACAACATTTTTAGATCTTTAGAATAAAACTTGTGACTACCAAAAGTGATTTTAAATATCTAAAACACAAGGTTCTATAAATAAGAATTATCATTCCGTCAACAATGCTCATTCTAGACAAGAAATATGGACTTGTGGATCTCTGCTGATAGAAACTCAACACAGATGAAGAAAAATGAAATAATTTATCTTAGATTTAATGATGTTAAATCAGGTCAAATGCTGATATGAAGAATATAATTCTGAATATTTAAAGTGTTTATTTTGACCAGGTAGAATTGAATTGTAAATATCTGGAACACCTATCCAACTTTTTAAAAGGTAACTAAATGTTAATAAAGATTTTAGATGCTTTTATTTTTTTTACTGTTGGTAGCCTACAATTAAAACTGTAGATATTTTTGATTTATATTATTAATAATAAGATAGTGGACATTTTACATTTAAATTCTAATGCTAAAAGAATATTAGTTTTTTAAGGAGAAAACTATTATTTATATTTAAATCTAAAGGAAGAGTGGGATTTGATTATAGTTTACAACGGCTTGCCATACAAGGGTCAGCTCCTGTTTGAACAGAAAAAGTGTACAAGTCAGGTTTTTTTGGCATAGATTTGCCAGTCCGGTGATTAATGATTACAATGATTGGAATAGAATTATCTCTTCTCTCACAAACAAACAAAAATATGTTTTCATTTTATTTATTTGGTTTACTTTTCATAATTACAGGAAAAGTTCTGCCTTTCTGACCGCATGACCCTGCCTGAGATTAACCTATCCTCTGACCCCCTCCCTCAGTGACACCTCCACAGCAACAAAGGTGCAGCACAATAAAGACAGCACCCACTTTCCCAATTAACTCAGCTCCACAAATTGAAAGGACACACAATAAAAGAAAACAGTTCAGGGTGCAAATGTCAGAGCGCTCATACCGCCCCTCATAAAATGTTGCTCCTGGGCAGTGAACCATACATTGTTTGTATCAAAATCTGTTATTGGTTAGTACATTATCACTTGGGTACATCCTTTAAAGAAAAAAGTTGAAGAAAAAAATCAACTTACTCTGTTGAGCAATGTGGGGCTGATGTGTTTAACTATATAGTTGTCATCTATACGCAACTTCTTCAGGTTTTCATAAAACTTACCTGAAATTTAGAAGAAAAGTTCAAGTGTGTCAGATGCAATTATATAGCATATATATATATATATATATATATATATATATATATATATATATATATATATATATAAATAACACTACAGACCACAAATGCAAATTCACATTATTATTAAAAGTTATATTTTATTTAATCTGCACTTGTGGCCCATTTAGCTATCAGTTTTTATTGCAAATGGTTCATATGTCACATGAATCTTTACTGAATAAGTAACATTCAGGTGTAAAACAGGATGAATAGAAAAACACAGTTAAAATGCAGCACTCACAGTGCTCTTCAAGCATCTCATCAAGGCCGGGAAAAATGGCATCAAGCTCCAAAGAGGCCATGAACGCCTCCCTTTCCAACGGCTTGACGAACACCATCTGAAGAACGCTCAGCATTCGCACATGAGCGTGTTCTGTTGTAAACAGTTCTAAGAAGAAAAATGAAAGTTGCAGAACATTCAAACAAATCTATATAGAAATCAACGTTTCTTTCCATTTCTGTTATCTTGCTCATCCTCACCATTTATAACTTCCTGTCTCTTGATCTCCTTTTTGCTGAGGTTCTTTAAAGCATCAGGAGGGGCCAGCTCCCTCCAGTTGGGTGGATCCTGCTCAAACTCCAGGAGACGTGGGTCTATCTCCTCTAGCTGTGGGGAGGGACTGGTGGGCGACTGGCTGGAGCTGTCACGAGCTAAAGCTAGCCCCTCAGAACTAATGTAGATGAGAAGAATTAGGTTATAATGATTACCTTTTTTAACCATGTAGAAAATAGGCAGTGCTAAAAAAGCAACACAACTTATTGCTGAATTATTGGAGATTTTTATAAAAATAAAAAAAAGCTGGTCTATAAAAATGTAAACAAGTAACACCATTTTAGTAAAAGCTAAACAAAAAAAATCTAGCAAATAGGCCACTTTTTATTACTAGTGTTGATGCTATTTTTATATTTATATATTTACATTTTATATTTCATGCCAAAAATAGTAAGTTACCAAGCACCATACCTACTGGATCATTTACAGTCATACACAGGCAATGAGCTACTCTAGAACAAACTTCAACATTTCAACATAAAACATTTGGGGAAAAATCCCAAGAATATAAAAATCGTCTAATTTAGGAAAGCCAGTCATCAAAAAAATAAAAATAAAAAATTGCGAGGCTATGCAGAAAAAAAATAGTCCTTTAAATAATCTAACAGCTGCACATTTTCATTCCAGATGAAAAACATCTATCGGGTTTAAATTACATTGACCATGCTTAGCTTACATCAACAACCAGTAAGCAGATGTCCCCCATAGCTGAGAGACTTGAATAGTGAAAGTTTGTAGTTTCTAACTGGGTTCTCTTTACCTACTTTTTTAAGTGAGTCAAGAATATTATACTTAGTCATTTATTTATTGAGGAAAAGGATCCAATATTACATATTTGTGAGTGGTAAAAGTACATGAACATTTGCTTTCAGTGTCTGGTGCGTCTGACCTCCTACACATCTCCATCCCCTCTCGCTCTCTCAGATCCTCCTCTTCACTACACCTCCATGTACCCTCTGCCCGCCTCTCCACCATGGGGAGCAGGGCCTTCACATGCTCTGCCCCTCATCTCTGGAACTCTCTACCCCCTGACTTAAGAAAAACCACCTCTCTTTCTATATTCAAGACTGCTCTGAAAACACATCTTAGACTCGCTTATCCTTAACTTTTCTGTATGTATTTTATATTCTTTATGCATTTTATATTCTTTATGTATTTTATATTCTTTATGTAATTTATTCCTGTTGATCTTTGTTCTTACTGTAAAGTGTCCTTGGGTGTCATGAAAGGCGCTTTTTAAATAAAATGATGTTTTAAGTCATATTTATGAAGAAATATAGAAAATTCTAAAATGTTCACAAACTTTCAACAACCACTGTATGGCGGTGGCCATCTTGTATTTTGATGCAGCAACCCGATATTTGATAGTGACCTTTCTTACGCTTAGATGTAACCAAAATGGAAGTCGACACGTAGCTTACTCTTCAAGATGTCCAGCTCACAAGGTTAATATATATTTATGTTTGCATTTATGGTTATGGTTATGCATTTAATGTTGCATTTTAAAAATAAATTTAAAAAACATTTTAAAAAATTGCATTTACGGTGGCAGCCATCTTGGATTTTGCCGTGGCAACCCATTTTTTTTAAAGGAACTGTTCTTTCACCTAAATGTAGCCTCACACCAAAATGGAAGTCGATACCTCACAATTTGTTAAAGTTATCACGCTCAAAATATCCATGGACAGACAGAAAGAGGGTATTTCCAATTCCCCCTCTTCGTTCCGTGACAGGGGACAAAGAACTTTGCTAAAGGGGAGATGTTTTCGTACAATGTGACACTGTTACATGAGGAGAAGGTGCAGATGTTACATGCACACATTGGATGTTGAGTGCAAACTAGATAAACAAAATTAGTTCTTGACTGAAGATGACCTGTTAGTCTACTTGGACTTCTGTAATATCTGATGTGCAACTGACTGTGGGAAGTTTTAAGGTTAGGCTAAATTTAAACTTTTAATTATGGGCTGACATGGCATTTATCAGCGTATACTGTCCTAACTCAACAAAAACAAATACAAGTTCAGTTTATTCTGTTTCAGTACCTTAGGATGTGTCAACAATAAGTTAAAATTTTTTATTTTTTGCTTAGTTTTTTTTTTTAATAAAACAAGCAAACAAAAAAAAAAAGACAAACATATACCTTTAAAAATAATTTGGACTGTCCAAGTAAATTACAAATATAACTAAAAATGAATTAAAACAACTATAATGAATATTTTGTTTCATCTACAAGTACATGGCATTCTGTCTGTCCCTGCTGTGCACTTCTCCAGCCAGAGAGCCATTAGAAGGCGGTTTGCCCAGCTTACGGGTGGAGGTGCTGGGGGGAGAGTGGGGCAGGCGTTGTACAAGGAGGCGGCTGCAGGTCAACGTCACTTCGGGAGCGGGACTGTTTGGCCCGAGAAGAGCCGCGACGCCGTGACGAATGGCGGTCCACGCGGGCGCTCTCACTGCGTGCCACTTTCCTACTGAAGGGAGGGGAGGTGGATGGGGGGAGCAGGAAAAGGAGAAAGAAAGAATGGACAGAAAGTAATGGAAGAAGAGGTGGTGGTGGTGGGGGGGGGAGTACCAGACAGAACAAACATAAAGAAGAAAAAGAGAGAAAGGAGAACAGATAGAAGATTCCGAAAGGCAATGAAAACACAAAAATATTGAAATAATAGAGAGAAAAAAACAAAAACATGCAAATATTGAGGATGAGATCTGAGATTATCATGAAGGTGAATATGATGAATTAGTTATGCCAGTTACAGAATACAGATAAAAGAAACTGAATGAAAAGTAAATATGTATGACGTATAACATGCATACAATATAATGGTTAAACAAACAAAGTATGTTTATACACAGAAGCATTTGAATGCCACTCAACATGAGTCTGTTAAGCAGCCATGCATTGTGTCTACAAATCTCACTACGCTGCAGTAACGATCAGTTAGGCAACAATACGTCTTTTGTCTCAACCATTCTTCACTTCCCTACAATTTGCAAACACATCAGCTATTATGAAACCAACTGGTCTCAACAGTAAGGCTAATCCCTTCACAAGCAGTTTTAAAAATACTTAGCCAGTTTGTGTTGGATCATAACAGGAACACAAGGCTCACTGTGAGGTGTGTATGCATGTGAGTGCTCTGCTGTGTTTGCATCATATGTGAACAGAATAAGGCCTGAAGCAAGTCCGTGACTCTGTCAGGGCGCTGACACCCACCTTGTCTTCCGTCTGCAAAAACAGGGGACACCACAGTTGTTACACACTCCCCTTTACACAACTGTCGTCAGCCACAGTGACAACCATAACATGCATGTGCACCACCCCAAAGTGAGACCCTAAATGTGCTATTATTAGACCACTGTCCGAGCTGCATGCCACATATGGCGCTAAAGCTTCTGCTATAACATGTAACCACACAAACTGGGGAAGACAAGCAAGACGAAGGACGGACCCTGACCACGGCGGGCATAGACACCTTAAAAAGCACATAGATTGAGCAGCTAATAATCTGAACTAGATGTGATGCTCACTGTTGGCTGCTAAAATGATCAATACAGCATGAAGATTTCTTGCCTTTTTAAGAACTATACAAAATGTTCACAGTTTGGCTAAACATCCAAACCTGTTAATTTACTAAAAAGATGCAGATTTGGAACATTAACAAATGAATCAGCATAAAGGAAAATGTGTTTAGTGTACGGCTATAATTTACCAGAGTGCAATGAAAATAAGGTAACTGATCAAAATGTTGCAAACAAAAAAATGCAATGAAGCTCTGATGTAAAAATGAGACGAATCAGGACAAAAACAGGAAGGACAGAATGACAGCAGGGAAAGTGAACATGATTATGATGACGAGGAAAAACAAGGAAATAAGGGAAAGGGAAGGCAGAGGGGCTGAGTCCATGTTCACCTGGTGAGGGTCTTCCTTAAAATGCTGCAGGCTCTGTTAGCTAGCGAGCGACGGGAGGCAGAACAAAAGCTAGCACACAGCAGGGACAGACTGCTGGGGGAGTTTTACCACGCTCCCTCAACTTGCACAGTTCAGGCACATTTTGCTTGCCCCCACTTTCCCGTGGTCACGCATTATAATCTGATCCTTAATCTTTAGTGATCCATAATGCCAAGGTTTGCACTCCACCAGAGGATGCTCTTTTCATCAACATCCCCGGTGTTCTCACCTGTCGGTCTCCAAAGACTCCACTGAGGGGGGTTCATTTGGTGAGGTGGGCTCCACAATGGTAAGCTCTGCTCCCGGCCTAGGAGACACAACAACGCTGTCCGGCACAGTCTGAGGCTCTGGGCGATTGCTTGATGGGCCTGTAAGAGAAGGAAAATATTTTTCCATATGCAAATTATAACTTATAACCTTAGTTATTTTTTAATAAACAAAAGACAAGAAAATCACGTAAGCCCAAATAAAACAAACAAACAAAAAATTTCAAAGATTGTGTTCAAGTACATAAATACTACACTCGGGGGCCGAGATGGTGTAGAGGCAGGGCAGCCGGCTTGGGACCCGAAAGTCCCAGGCTCGATCCCCAGTCACTGCATATCACGTGGTGTCTCTGGGCAGCACACCTCATCCCCAAAATGCCCCCCGGGGTGCTTTCAATAGCTGCCACTGCACCACCTGGTGGTGGATGGATTAAATGCAGAGACTAATTTTGCCATTGTATGGAAACATACAGTGCTGACATTGTGATATTATTATTATTATTATTAAAGATTGAGCACAGCGGATAATAGCTAATCTGAAAATAATTATACAAAATACGGCATATGTGATAAAATATGACGTCTGGAATATTTTTCTGATATAGAGAAAACTATGAGTTTGCAAACATAAAGATAGGTTTTGTCTGATTATCAAAGAAGACTTGAAAAAAACAAGTTTGCACAAGAGGTCAACTATACCAAGAACTACTTCACCATTGTGACCTCTAAGCGTTTTGTTTTTTAATTATTGCACATATTTGGATATATCTCCATCATATTCTTTGCCATATATTGTTCCATTTCCACTTCAGGTTAAATAAATGATAAATTGACAGACATGGCAGACGCTGGGTTCTTGGGTTGTCACAACCTTTTAATCAACGTCATTCACAATTCATCTTCTTTGTAAATATAATATTTAATTTCTGATTCCACAGAAATTTCCCACAAATCTCACCAAAACAGTTTGATTTATGATTTTTTTTAAGAACAACCGAATAGACTTTAAAATAAAGTAAACAACTACAGATGTAATTGATGCCATAGAAACCCTAATAAACATTTGTACTTAATTGTTTCTAGCATTTTAAATTTATTATTTATCAGTGTGATTGTGCAGTTTTACCCTCGGGCTGAAGGGGCTCCGAGTTGGAGGCAGTACCGTTTTTACTGCCTGACCCGTCAGGATTCTCTGCGTCAGATACTGGGCTCGGACCTACGCTGCCACCAGACACTTTGACGGGGGTAAGGACTGTATTTTCACTCACGGAGCCTCTGCTTGAAGTATTGCCTGAAGAAGAGAAATGAGACATTTTTAAACACAACACATCTATTAAAAAAATGTAACTGCAGATTTAAAAGAAACAATGACCCCAAAACAACATCAGTCAGAACCCATTGTGAGATAGAAGAAGGGTTTAGGTAAGTATGGTGGAAACAGGAGCCTCTGCAGTAGATGAGAGGGTAAGTTCAGTACAAGGTAATTACTTGGACACTACAGTTAATTATCCACCCATCCATCCATCCTCCCACAACAAAGTCAGCTGAACGATGCCCCACAAACATCTTCTCCCAGTTTGATTTAGAACATGCACACATGCATTTGGTTTGATTAGTAGGGAGGTAATCATTCTACAGATGGTCTCCGAACAAAGAGTACCTATAGGCTCCGTTTTTGGTCCGGGTTCAGCTGCAAAAGGAAAGAAGGGCAGGACATGTTTTCATAAACATTTATATGTAAGAACTACTACAAAATTCAACTTTTAAAATGTGTCGTTAATTTACAAAATATCAAAGATTTGTATATTTACAAGTTGTAGATGATTTAAAATTATAAGAAATGATAAACATTAATATATAATGATTATAAATTATGTTTATAATGAGAAAAAGTATTTTATTCATACAGTTTGGTAGTTTCTTTCCTTTATGAAACGGGCCGGTTTTGTTCCTAGAGCCATCCTTTATAACCTGGAATGACAACACAAAAGCAGTAAATTTAAAATCTGATTTAAGGTTTGCAAAAAAAAAATGCTTATTTTAATTTATTGAACAGGACAGAGATGCTGTCCTTCTGCACTGATGATGTTTACCTTTATAGGTAATCCAAAGAAACCCCGTCTGGACTTTTTACTATCGACAGACTTGGATTTAATTCCAAGGTGCTTCATGTAGACAGCAACTGCAGTAAAGATGGCTTGGCTAGGAGAAAATGTAATATGCAGGTGTTACGGTAAAATTTAATTCAGGTTTATAATCACATATTTACAAAAAAATTTGATTTTTTTTTCTTAAACTTGTTTAAAAGCTCAGTCAAGCTTGAGAAACAAAGTATCTAGCTAATTCCTATTTTACATTAAAAGCTGCATAGAAAGCATTATAATGTGCAAAAAGGTTTACTTGCAGAATGTCAAAAGAAAAAAAATCTTAAAGCAAATATAAAAGGAGTATGAGGATAAAAAGATAAACTCATGCAGAAGAAAAGGAGGAGGAGGAGCAGTATTATCCAGAGGAGGAAGAGGAGGAGCTAAAAATAGTGAGAGGAAACGAAAATAACAGACAAATGAGGAGTTTAAAAGATAATGGGTTATAAAAGGAAGAGACACCAGGGATGATAATGCAGCAGAAGACCTTCACATTACAAACTCCCACAGTTTTACTGATCGTTCTATCTGCATTACAATAACAACGTAAAAGAATAAACTCTGATAAAAGTGCCCAAAAACATGCATATCTGGATCTAATAATTTCTGTTGTGAAATTTATAGCAGAAAATTATTAAATCTTAACCTGATAAAGCATCTTAAATTACTTTAAATAATTCATACTAAATAACACAAAACAAAGAAACAAAACAAAACACATACCTTTGTTCATTTTACCAGAAATAGCAATGTTGTATGTGCATTTGACTTATCAGTATAGAAAAGTCAGGCTAAATATGCGGAGATCAAGTCCACCACATGAAGAAACTTAAAAAAATAACACTGTGAGAACATTTGGAGCTAGTGTAACTCACCATTTCTCCTCGTCCAAGACAACTTGAAATCTAAAACAAAAAGGGACAAATACAGTTACCAGTGATGTTTCTACAAAAGAAGAACATGAACCGTTAACTCACGGCGCAGACAAAACCTCTTTCTTTGAAGAAGCATTTTTCTTTCACTCATTTGATTACAGTCTTTGTTTTGGGTGGGTCCCTAGGTGTGCCTGAGAGAGTAAAAGGTTGTTTGTCTCTATGTGGCCCTGGGGTGGACTGGAAACCTGTCCAGGGTGTACCCCACCTCTCACACGGTGACCACTGGATAAGGGCGTCAATGACCCCCGCGACCGAAAAAGGAAGAAGCGAGTAAAAGAATGGATGGATGGATGGAATCTAAAGTGACTAAGCTTTTCTTGATCCAGCTAGAAGCAGATTACTGTGCGTGTTGAAGCTTTTTATCATATTCTAAAATTTTCAAATAGAATATCTGTTCATTGTTAGCAGTATCAATAAGAAAATAGAAATACTTTATTTAAAAAGAAAATTATATACATATTTTTAAGTGAATTACTGCATCTCTTGCCATGTGTTGGCTGTTCCCATACTCCTGCAGTTCAAGCTACCCACTGGGAGGCAGCAATGCTCCCCCTAGCCTAGCCACAGCTGATTAGCTTAGCTGTCACCTGCTACACATAGCTTTACAGACGAATCTCCCTGGAACATGAAGATGGTTAGGGATTCCACAAAACCCGAGAAGAGCCCACAGGCAGACACCTGCCCACGTGGCAATACATTTTTAGATTGGGACACCCACCCAAAGTGTGGTTCTCCCACGGTGTGCTTTGTCACAGTCTGGCCCGTCAGTTGACATTGTCCAGTAGCAACCCAGTGATGCTTCAACAAGTACCAAGCAGGACCTTAACCGCCAGGTTCACAGGTTACTGAACTAGAAGCTGGAACTAAGTTGGGGCAACATACTCAAGGCTGTTGATCCATTGCCATCTGAAATGATGGAGCAGAGTCTCTGTAGCTGCATCTCCCCAGACACGCACATTTGCCTTCACAACCTCAGCCCTGCCTCCCCAGTGCCAAGCCATTGATCAGGCAGCGGCCCACTTGCCCCCCCCACTTTCAGTCACAAAATTACAGAAGCAGTGTCACACAAGCACATTTATCTTCTGTCAAAAATAAATAAATGCTCACAAATTGTCGCATCCAGGCTACAAGTCGAGGGCGCCGTTAAAAATGTTGAAAAATATGAACATACACCCACTTGGGGGTTCGGTCCTTTGGGAGAGAGACCTCTCCCAGAAATAAAGTCCTGCACAAACTGAAGTCCATTTGCATGCACAATGGAAGTAGATGCGCATCTCGATCAAGTGCCAGTAGAGCAGTGGTGCCCAATACGTCAATCCTGATCTACCGGTCGATCGCAAAGGTAATATGAGTAGATCGAATGGAATAAAAAAATAAGACGTCAGTCTATCATCCATCCTCACGATGAAATTTGTCACTTGATTGACATACAGGGCTGCCAATCTGAGACCTGACCTTCTCTGACACATGGATCACCACCACGCATGTGCATAAAACCGCGCAAAAAACTAGCAAGCTACAGAGTTGCCCAGTTAGCCTCCAATTTAGCATTTTTAGTCAATCTGACCAACATGTAGAATTACCTTAATGTAGAGCTGCAAGGAAAAGAGAAAACCGTGATCGATATGATCAGCTCAGTGCAACATCTCTTCTTAAAGCTGCAGTGCCACGATTTGGCAAACTTCCAAGAACCTCACGTCAGAGCTGGAGACGCAAGGGAAGGCAGGTGTGCAACTTGACGGTGCACGCTGCACAGAGCAGAATGAGAACTGTCTGTCAGAGTTAGACAAACGCTTTCAAGACTTTGTTTTACTGGAGCCCATCAACATTCATGTGCTACCCTTCATAAGTTTTAACGATGATAAGACTGAAATCATTTGTCTTTAGCCCTAGCTCAACTGCCGCCTCTGATCCTGTCAACCTGAACCCTCTTCAGCCATATCTTAAACAGTCTGATAAAAATCTCGGAATGTGATGGTTTTAGACTTTGATTTCAAGTTTGACAAACAAATCAACTCTGTTCTGCAGAAAAGCTTCTTCCAATTAAGACAGGTAGCTAAGCTCAGGCCAGTTTTGTCCAGACCTGACCTTGAGAAACTAGTCCATGCCTTTGTCATGAACTGATTGGACTACCACAATGCACTCTATGCTGGGGTCAGCCAGGCCTCCATCTCACGTCTCCAGCTCATCCAGAATACTGCTGCTGGGCTTGTAACCAGAACTTGTAGGTTTGAACATATTACAGCAGTTCTGTCCTCCTTCACTGGCTCCCTGTGCTTACTAGAATAGGCTTTAAAATTCTTCTGTTGACCTTCAAGTGCCTAAATGGCCTTGCACCCCTTTACCTCTCAGAGCTACTGGAACCATACGTTCCCTCTCGGGTCCTGAGATCATCCGATCAGCTGCTTTTGGCTGTTCCTAAAACAAGATTGAAGCTCAGAGGAGATTGGACATTTTCAGTCATGGATCCCAAACTCTGAAATAACCTGACCCCCAACATTAAGCAGGCCACCTCCCTTCCTGAGTTCAAATCTCGGATAAAAACACATCTTTTCTCGCAGGCATTTCACACAGTGCGAGTTGATTTAGTGTTTTTTGATCAACGTTCCTATGTTTTAAATGCTTTTTAATAATAATAATAATAATAATAATAATAATAAACTTTATTTCTATTACACCTTCCAACAATGCCTTGCATTGACCAAGGTGCTTTACAAGATAAAACAAGATTAAAAACAGGACACAATAAATCAGTGCAAATTAAAAACACAGCGAGAATAAAAGAAGGTAAAAGAGATAAAATAAACAAATAAATACTAAATACTAAAATACTAATAGTTAAACATTAAAAGCCCTTTTAAATAAGTATGTTTTCAGTTTGGCTTTGAACAGAACTAGATCAGAAATGGCACGCAGCTCATAGGGAAGAGTATTCCAGGCTGTTGGGCCTGCAACAGAAAAGGACCGGTCCCCCCATTGTTTGCACCTTGAGTGTGGCACCACCAGCAGATTTTGACCAGCAGACCGTAAAGCTCTGTTGGGCTGGTGGACTTTCAAAAGTTCTGAAACATAAGGTGGTGCAAGGCCATTCAAAGCTTTAAAAACAAACAGTAGCAGCTTGAACTGTGTCCTAAACTGAACCGGGAGCCAGTGCAAAGAAGAAAAGACAGGAGTGATATGTTCATATTTACGTGTTAGTCAAAAAATGAGCAGCTCTTCAGTATTATCATTAGTGTGTGGCGTTTATTTTTTCCATTAATTTTACTCCCACTGATGTTATTGTTAAGCATTTTGATAACAGTTTCTGTTTTAAATGTGCTCAATAAATAAAGTTGACTCGACTTGACTACCCTTTTCAGGAAGATGCTGAGGTTGCTTCACTTGTATCAAAGATTGAAACAGTATTTCAACTAAACTTTTCAGGAGCGGAGGATGAGATTTTGACACTACAAACTGATATTCAGCTTAAGTCCAGGACTCATGGACAGTTCTGGAATTTACTCAAAGAGGAAAAGTGCCCCAACATGAGGAAATGTGTTATCTCCTTGACTGCATTATTCGACTCCACGTATTTATGCGAGTCAGCCTTTTCCCACATGAAGATTATTAAATCCGAATACTGTTCCACCATGACTGATGATCATTTGGAAGTTTGCTTGAGGCTGGCTATCAGCAGCTACTGTCTGGACTATGCATCCCTGGTTGATTCCATTCAGTGCCAAGTCATCAGAGTAAGGTAATGACAAAAAATGTACAGAGTTGTATTGCACAATATAGGTTCATGCAGTTATGCAATCTATATCAACACATAACTAAGAAACTAAGTGCTATGTGTTGTCATAATTGTATGTTTCCATACAATAATAAAATTTGTTCTCTGCATTTAACCTATCGCAGCTGGGATATACCAGGTGGAGCAGTGGGAAGCTCTGTAGGCGCCTCGGGAGCAATTAGGGATTACACGTCTTGCTCAGAGACATCACGAAATGTGGGAACGGCTGGTGATCGAACCTGGGACTTTCGGGTCTCGAGTCGGCTGCCCTGCCTCTACCCCATCTCGGCCCCTATATTGTACAAATAAAGAATACTTAATATTTTTTTATAAATAAGTATATGCTTTGTATTTTTATAGTAGGTAGATCACTTTGACTTGATCATTTTAAAAGTAGCTCGCATGCTGAAAAAGTGTGGACACCCCTGTACAAGAGGGAAGTCTCGTGTTTGACAGACTGACCGGCCAGCCGTCTGACAGTGAAAGAAGAAATGTGGGCAGAATACACAAACTTCAAGTGGGTTTTAACAAAAAACTATAAAAAAGGAGATACAGGCAGCAATGTATATATAAGATATAGTCTACAATGGGGGGAGTGGTGGCGCAGAGGTTAGAGAGGTGGGCCTGTGATCCGAAGATTGCCGGTTCACGTCCCAGCCCCAACAACATCAAAATTGTGGGTGGGGTAGGTGAAGCACCCACATTTGCCCCATCCTCATTTGCCCCATTTTGGACCCATGAGCAAGGCCCTTAACCCCCATCTGCTCCCTAAAACAGGTCTCTCTTGAAAATGAGTTCTCGTGGCTCAATGAGACTACCTGTATAAATAAATGGTAAATGAAAAAAAAAAAAAGTGCAGTTTCAAAGGAGTGATTCAGTCACAAGCAGAGGGAGAAGCTGCTCTTTCCTACAAAAGGAGATTTCCTCGCTGTTAGAAAAAAAAAAAGTTTAAATCCTCATGAATGCAGCCACGCGGGATTTTATTCACGTTATTTCCTCAGGCCAACAAAAGGAAGCCGTGGAATGTGGGCGATCTTAGACCTGCAGGCTCTAAGCAAGCATCTGAGAAAAATGCAGATTCAAGATGCTGTCTCGTGCTTCCCTGCTGTGCTTCCTGCGTCACGGCGATTGGTTTACATCAGTAGACCTCAAGGACGCTTATTTTCATGATTTTCACATGTGGTCCAGATCCTCTGTTAAAAAAAAGTCTGCAAACAGGATCAGGAGCCAGAAATGCTCCAGTGCAGCGGAAACATCTATTTAACCATGTTTTTGTCTGATGCAACAAGCAGGCAAGACTGTGGAAATCTGACCCTCATGTTTTGAGATTAACATAAAGAAAGGGGAGGAGTTTCCAAAGGATTTCCCTTCATTCAGTCTAACGGTCCAATCACCTTCTTTACATCAGCACAGAGACCAATGAGCAGCACGAGGAAATGAGGTCACTATGCTGTGGTCAAAGAAAGGAGAGGCAAGTGTGATTGTGTGTATGAGATTTTTAAAGGCAATGGAGATAAAGGGGGATAAATCTAAAAGTTGATTGCCAGCAGGAATAAACAGGATGAGGCTGAATCATTTGTGCAGTGGAGACAAACATCCAACTCTGTGACAGCATCTTAGAGAATCTTAAATTAATTATAACGTCTTTGCTAAAGACTTGTACAGACTTATGTCCTCCATCATTGTTGATGTATTCACATGATGATAGCAGAGAGCACACGGTGCATCTCATTCCTTTTCCACTTCTTTATTGCTTTGCAGACCAAATTAAGTTAGACAGTCTTCTGCCCTCTCCTTGGCCTCCTTTCCCTTTCTGTCAGTCTTGTTTCTTGGAGAGGATAATGCGCTGGAGTGAGACGTGGGGTCAAAGATAGATTAACTTTCCTCTAGATCTACTGCTGCCTTTTCTTTTGCAGTGTTTAAAACCAAAACTATCCGGCACTGATGACCCTCTGGCACTTTTGTTTCCCATCTCTCCTAGTGTTTTACCTCCCACTATACAAAACCCGAATGCTGGCAAAATGCCAGTGGGGAGTCTTCCTGCCAACGTGGCACTGCTGCTTCCATCTTTATTTCCTTCTTGTGGAGCTTTGTGCATCCTAGTTGTCTCTTTAGCTCATTAGCACATTAGACTTAGTCTTACACATTTCCTACTTTATCTCCTGCCTGTGTTTTATGTCAAATTTGATAGAACAGAAACTATAAAAACTTGTTTTACCACCGTGTAGATGAACAAGTAAGAGAGAGATTTATGTATTTTCACTTCTAGTCTTTAACAGTTTCGCACTTGGGGAATATTTAGTCGCCACAGCAACTGCAGGATGAGCCCCGACTGTATGTCTTTGCAGATAATTATAAAGATTTGAAGAATGAGAAGGCTTTATGCTCTCAGTAACTCTTGATAAGAAGAGAAAGTCACTCACTGTGTTTCAAACATCCTCTCCAGTAGGTACTCAGCCATAGATTTTTCTTTCATCTCCATCGGGACTCGGTCGGTGGGATAGTGGCTCTCGACATCAATCAGTTCATTCTCATTGAGGGTCATACCCATCATCCTCTTCTGCCTGAGTAACACAAAGCAGGGTGTTGTGTGAAAAGTGTCTCAAAGATAATAACAAAAGCATGGCATTTAAACAATATGCAAGTCTGGCTATGATGGAACCCGTAAAGTAATAATTTTGATTTAATGGAGTGCTATTCTGTACTTTCTATGTCATCTGTTGTTAAAAAATGCTGTTTCGACCAGACTGACAAGCTTTCAAGTCCAGGCAGAGTCCAGACCAAGTAAATTGCTGCCATCCTAAATGACTTGAACAGTTGCTTTTAAAATAAAACTATTTCACCTTTATTTTCCTCGGCACTCTGTCATTCTCTGTATTTTTCTGGGGTCCACAGAAAAAGCACTGTGGGGTGTTTGAAAATATTTTAATCAATAGTGGTCTTATTTTAGGATCTTGTCCCATTCATTTTTGACTAAATATGCTTGAAATGAAAATGAAAATTGAAAATAACTACTCTACTGATTTTACCTATGCGATACAGATAAAGCCTTTTTTGAAACTCTTCTAACATTTTCTTTATGTCTGTAATGTTTACAGAATGCATCTTCAGGTTAATATACACGTATATGACAAATGTATTGTACTTAGAGCTGCAAGTGTTACACACTGCACAAAAAAAAGTTTTAAAAATGTGTTTACTGACCAAAGTCTTCATGAAAGCTATAAGTATTAATCATACTTAACCAGTCTACAGTGCAGCAGGAAAACTGGCCTCATATTGTTGTTAAAGAGGACTATCACAGCCAAAATAAGAAAATTTAAATGTTTTTCTTATTAAGTCTTATTTATCCAAGTACAAATCAAAAATGTGGTGTAAAAAAGTAATTTTGTTATATTAAGGGTGACAAGATCTGGGCACATTAGTGACAATGATCTGACTGCTACAACCAAAGTGTGAAAGTCCCAAAAACAGTTTGTAAGCCCAGCGTCAGTCAGAGCCAAAGAAGTTGTTCAGCAGGGAAAAGCGGTTTAAATCTGTTGTTTGTTTTAACTCATATGTGACTTATATAGCCATGTTTTCATGCAAGTCTGAACGTGACAAACCTGACTTCTTCAAATGTGACAAGTCTTTTTCATATGTGGCTCTAAACTAGATACATACCAATGTTTTTCAAAGAGACCACAGTCTGAACAGTCATATTCTACGTCATCCATTTACATGAAGTAGATCGAGCCAAGTAATAATAATGATTATAACCTTGTGCAGTTTTAATCTTGGAACTCTGTATGTTGTTATCTACAGCACAGAAGTCTATTTGCTTCATCTTTTTAATTGCTTTAATTAGCCATTACCTGGATGAGTGAGAATCAACAGCAACGTAATACCAACGTTGGTGTCAGATTGTATGAATACAGATGTTATGAGATACATCTTTGAGTTTGTTTCTCCCTTCTGCATGTCACTCCTGATCCAAACACAATACCACGCTGTGCTGGAGGAGTCGTAAAGAGCCAAGATCAAATATAAACACTGGACCAAACGGTTATGTCAGAATAATAATTCCATTGGTTCCGATTGCACAATGACTTCGGAGTCAATACGCACATGTAGCATCTATCTTTATTTCTTTAAACACAGCGTGTTACTGTCTTCTTCTGCGCATGTGGACAGCATCATAGAAAATTCACACTGGAGTCTGATGGCAGTTACACTTAAGGTATGATGTGAATGATCCCGCAAAACATATTATATATCAGATTTGAGCAATAACTCAGTGTGAACGTAGCCGAAGCCTCTCAGATGATGGATCAATAATTCTCAAAAACAAAACACAAACAACTAAAAATTTGGAATTGGAGAATCTTACCTAAAGTCTTCCAGCTGTTTAATTATCTCAGAAATCTGCTGATCCTGAACCTCGTGAGCCAAACGTTTTTGGTTATCATCTGAGAGCAAATCTGGGCGGGTCCGGTCTTTAAAAAAAAAGAGAGAAAAATGTTAGTGAGCATCACTTCCCAATAATAATAATAATAATGAAAAAAAAAACCTAATTATTCTGGTTTTAAGTTTGTATTTACTGTAATAAAAAAGTCCAAACATAAAATACTGGAAGATACCTTACCCAGCTCATTGGATAAATTAGGCGTCACAGTCACTCTGAGAATCTGTAACAAATCAAGAGACAAGTAGGTTCAGAAAATATTTTTGACAAGTATTATTTTCTTACCTTCAAAACATTATGTAAATATTATAAAGTTTAATCAAATATAGCTCTTTGTCTTTACTTTCTGGACACTACTATCTTTGCAAAGTAAAGAAAAACGTGGTGCAGGGACTATCCATCTCCACAAGGGGTCATTTTAACACTAGAAATAAAAACTGACTAAACAAGAACCAGATTTCTGTTTTGAAAAAGGCAAAAGGAGATTATAATTAATTTAATTTGATTTATTTAATATAAAAAAGGCAAAAGGAGATTATAATTTCATCAATGCCAGGAAAATAGCCACACAGGTTAACTTTAAGTCAGTGAGATCACAAGGAAACATTTATTTATTTATTTAAAATTATATTTTAACCGTTTTCTTTAGAAAGCGCATGTTAAATTAGAATAACATAATTATATTACATTACTTCTGATCTCCTGTTTTTAATTGTTTTTTCTCCCAAAACAAAAATTAAACAAACAAACAAAAACTTGGGCGGGGTGGTACTTTGTTCTTTTAATGAGGCAGAATGATTCCTCCTGTGGGTTTTTTCCCCACAGTCCTGAACGGAAGTTGTTCGTTTTAAAGACAGACTGAAAGAGAAAGAGTGCAGGACGAAACTGGATTAGCTGATGGACGTGAGCGCCGAATGAAGAGAGTCTGATGGGGAGGTGTAAGAGGAGAGTGACAAAGGCCAGGTGTGCAGGGAGGAGTGATGCAGCAAAACATGCAGAGACGGAGTGGAGCAGCTCAGATTGAAAACAGAGCAAACTGAAAAAAACACACAGAAAGTTCATACAAACAACCCGAGTTCACACTGTGTCCTTCTCTCTTATCAGAACTGTTTAAGGATTACACCTGAGCAGTTTGCAGTACACAGCAGTTTGTTTTAAACAAATGCATTACTTTTAAAAAGGACAGTGTTTCCTCTCATATTAAATTGACAGTAAACACACATGACTTTAATCTGTTTAGTGTTCTGTTTTCATGAAAACTATTATTTTGGATGACAGACTGAATTCTAATCAGATGGAATACATAACCTTGGTGATGCTCTGTAGTGTAGTATCATACTAAAATATTCATATTCTCAAAGTTTTGTTTAAACCAAAGTCTGGTTGTTAGCTTGCATTTTAATACATTTTTTTACAGTGCTTTCTATAAATGTAATTGTCCCTAAATATCTATATATGTCATGTAACAGAGTATCAACAAAACCACCTCCAAGCTTTGTAGTTGAGACAATAAAAACCACATGTGGTATTTCTGTCCATGTTCAAATCAGAATTATTAGACTCCAGTTAAAGCAAACAAGTTTTTCTTTATTTGACTTGACTAAAATATGCAGTAACATTGAAGATTGTAGTTTTATTTTTAATTTTTATAGGAAGCCATTCGTCAAGTTAGACATTATGCAATGTCGTGTACACTCTCAGCTGTTAGACAAACTGTGATTTTCACTGGAACCCTTCACCCTTCTAATTCCAGTCTGGACCAGTTGCCAGACTACTTTTCAGAGCTTCATGCTCTGTTTGTTATCACTGCAGCTCAGATTAGATTTTTTCATGTCATGCCTCCCAATTACCTTGTACATTTTTCCCCCCTTTCATTTTCTTTGAACATAATTTTCCATAGCCCTTATCGAACATTACCTGTTAAACTGGGCCTGGTACCATTATGTCTGCAACGGAAGTAGTTACAAAGCCACGTAAGTGTGCTTATGTAAATTAAGGAGGGTGGTATGTGCCGCACATACTGTGTTAACTCAGATAATTTCATGATACGAGTCAATATCACATATCAGTCAAAACACAATAAAAACAAAACAAGCTTACAAATGCAATATGCCTTTTGTACATATTATGAATTATTGTCTGATTGTTATGCTAAACAGGTGTTTTACTGTTCAAAAACATTAGCTTTGGTATTTTATTTATTTTGTCTTGTAATAGTCTTTGCTGCTTTGTCAGTAATTCATTCTCATTACCATCGCATTTCTTTTATAAAAAAATACAGTGATTTTTTTTTACTTACAGCGCCCTTGTCCAGGAAGGTGTTGTGGAACTCCACATACTGTTTTTTGGTCTCTTTTGCACTGAGTTTCTTGATGAGGTCAACGTGAAGATAACACAGCTGAAAATGGAGACAAAAAAACATGAGTTCCATGTTATTTATGAGTTATTTTTTATTCTTACTCACTGTTATCATAGTATCTGCAGGGAAACTGCTTTACCTGACAGGAACTAAGACAAAAAATCGCCAGTGACTAAATCTGGCACAACCGTCCTTCCCTCTCTCGAGTGTCCCGTTTAAAGAATTTATCGTACTTTTCGCCCTATAAGTCGCCGTTTGTTTTTTCATAATTTGCATGCCCTGCGACTTATACGCCAAAGCGACATATTTATGGAATTTTTCTAGGGATGCACGACATTATCGGCATGTATTGGTATCAGCCGATATTAGCGATAAAGTGAAATATCGGCCATTCCATCAAAATAACTCTCCGATATAAAAGACGCTGTTTATATATATATATATATATATATATATATATATATATATATATATAT
>NC_056502.1:13277119-13288152 GCF_014905685.2 Nematolebias whitei
TATATATATATATATATATATATATATATATATATATATATATATATGTGTGTTATCTATTTATATAGTGTTGCATCATTTTCAGCCCCCTTTTTGGTATCTGCATTTGGTAGCAGGCCAAACTGACAAAGACCATAAAGAATAATGTAGAATTTTAATTTCACGGCAGAGAAATCTATGTAGTCTCTGTAAGTAGGTCTAGGGAAAAAAATATATATATACATCGGTATTGGTATTGGTTATTGGCCAAATAAGTTTTAACATATCGGCATATTGGCCAAATATATATAGATTTTTTTTTCATTTACGCTTTATTTATACAGGTAGTCTCATTGAGTCACGAGAACTCATTTTCAAGAGAGACCTGTTTAGGGAGCAGATGGGGTTAAGGGCCCTGCCCATGGGCCCAGAGTGGGGTGAATGAGGGTGGGGGCAGGTGTGGGTGCTTCACCTATCCCACCCACATTTTTGATGTTGTCGGTACCGGGGCTTGAACTGGCAATCTTCCGATCACAGGCCCACCTTCGCTAACCTCTGCACCACCACTCCCCACAATATATCATGCATCCCTAATTTTTTTCTATATTTATAATCCAATTTTTGGCTGAGATATGACCATTTTCATTCACGCTGACTGAAAATATTGAAAAGTACCATTTTCAGCCACTAGATGGCAGTCGAGTAGTAAGGCATGCCGTTGTATCATGTAATAGTTAAAAGTGGCTATTAATGACACAATCAGCATGCCATAACCTACCACCATCATCTGCCTGGAGCAACTGTCAAATGAGCTTCATTTCGCTGCGCCGCCCCGGCAAAATAAAGCTGATTTGACAATTGAAGTGCATTTATTAAGTAAAAGTTCAACTGAGACACACCTTTACTATAAAGTAGAGCAAACAAATAATTGTTCTTAGGTGGTTATCTTGTTAAACTTTGAAGAAATGCACAGTGAGTCGCCCTCTGCGTGTTCATGTTTCCGGGTATTGGCTTTTGAAAATGCAGCTGATTTGACCGTCAAAGTGCATTTATTAAGAAAAAGTTAGACTGACACACTTTTACTATAATTTCGAGCAAACAAACAATTGTTTTTAAGTGCTAATGTTGTTGAATTCTTGTTAAAGTCCTCCTGTGCATGCTCCTGCAGCCGCCATTTGCCAGCCAATCGATTTTTGGCTCAACACTGGCCCACATTTCCAGGTTGTCAGCGGTGACGCGTAACAAACGCGACGCAGCAGCGGTGATGAATGATAGATGCGATGTACACGGCGAAGCGAAGTATTTATGGATTATTCCACTTTATTAGACATATTTGGACTGATGCGACTTATAGGGCGGTGCAAAGAGTACGGTGGAAAAATACGGTAAATGCACTTAAGTCTGAAATCACTTCTACAGGCAGTTTAACACTTTAGCTACAGTATCACACAACACAAATAACATTTCAATTAGGTTCAATCAGAATATCATCAAAAGGGATTTTGATGGGTACACATACAATAAAACAAAAGCAGGCAACTACAAAGGCTATAACACATACTCATGTAAAACAAAACATTGTACAATTCTGGCATTTAGCAAAATGCAACAGTACTGGTGTGATAAATATTGGGGTAAGAGAGGAGGAAAGGCAGGGAAACGTGCAACAGTACCTGGAAAAGTCAGTGCCTGCATGCAGAGGAAAGGGGAAAGGACAGGTATGCTTTATTTGGGAACTGTCAGGGACACAAACACTGATCAACCACACGCAGTCACGATTAAAAATTTCATGACCTCTTAACATGGTTCAGCGCAACTTTTTTTTAACATGGATGCAAAATTTTACACTCTAACAGTAAGTCCTTACATTTAACACATTTAAATTAATAATTTCATTTGACAGAAACTTAGTGCTTCACAGTGGTTGCTGCAAAAGCTCGACTCTTTATTTCTAATGTCATTTTATCACTATATACAAGAACATAAAGCCATTTAATCTCATCTTTATGTCTTTGTAAGTTGAATGTTATAACTTGATTCTGGAGCCCTGCAATGGAAATTACACCATTTTGAATGTTACAATCTCCACATTGTGTACTACCCAATATTTTATTATAAATCTATAAACAGTCAAACCCAACAATGAGAACTTACGACTTGAAGCCACTGCAATAATGTTCTCTAAAACATTAATTCAGTCAAACAGGGTTTCAGAAACAACAAGCCTGTTGAACTAACCCTTTCCATCTGCAGGTTTTTATTCCTCTGGCATTAGAAAGAGAACAATCCATGAAACTTATCAGCAGCTCACTGCTCAGATGTGTAGGCAACTCAGATCTACTCACCTGTTTCAGAATCATCCAAGTTTTTAAATATATGATTGAATTATTAATTTAAAATAGCCATTTTGCAGCACAGTTTACAGGGTTTGAACAGAGTCAATGAAGTATGCTAAAGGTTTAATGCAAATAAAGTATGTAAATAAATACAAACGTGAACCTACCACCAAACTATGCATAAGCAAAGATATAAATTATTACTGGAGAAAAAGACAGACTTTTCTTAAAAGTTTTAAATATTATAACTACAAGTATCTTGTAATAATCTTACAAGATGATTTAGGCAATCTAATAAAAAACTTTATTCTGAAAAAAGCAAGTTTGTATGAAAAAAAGTTTTATAAACACATTTGTCCCTGTTTATTTACAATTCCTTAACAGACCAACAACAAACCTACATACAAATAATATGATACACTTTTATTGTTTACAATATCTAAATATTAGCCATACAACACAGCTCCTTCATAAATTTCTCAGCTTAAAGAAAAAAAAAGGAGGAGTGATGAAACTCAACACTGCATGTTAAAATGGTAATTCTCACCAGGGGAGCAGGATCAAACTGAAGAATGACATGTTGCATGAAGACCAGCAGGTGAGTCGGATGAGTCTTCAGCTGCTCGATGCTGTTGAAGTACGGAAACTGACTTTCAGTCCCCTGTGACTGATAAAGGAGGAAGAAAAAAAAAATGAGAAAGAAAAGAAACTTAAAGATGGCAACCAGCATATGATGTCAACTCTTACAATCTTTTTCTTCACTCACGTCATTTATTTCATTCTCAAAATCCTCATCTTCAGCCCCGATGATGCTCATGGCTGGGTCAGAGAACTGAGCTCCAAACAGAACCTGCTAAAAAAAGACAAAGAACGAGGGGTGGGGAGAAGACAATCTGTTACTTCATTGTGCTTTACTTTGAACTGGCAGCCATCTTTGGAACCTACAGAGTTCCCGCAGAGCAGAGGCGGACAATACGGCAGACTATAGCGCAGATTAAAGACATTGTCCCACATTCTAACCCAAACCTGATGTGCCTTATTTGTTGTAAACCAAATATACCTGTATTTCAAACTGCTCCTAGTTTATATTGTGTAGACGGAGAAATGTAAATGTAATGGCTTCCTCTTGCCTAAAACACACAAACATTGCACAGCCTTTGAATTGAATCCTCTGAAGGCCACAGAGCCAGAGCTGCCGCCAGGGAAACACCCAAATAAGCAGAAAAACGCACATCAAAAGCTACACTGTACTGAGAACACTGGACAGAGGAGGTAAAGTGAAAGCGGACTGAGCAAGTCCATTAATACTTGCAGAAAGTGGTTTTGAAATAAGATTATGTTTTCTGTGAGTCACATTAATTTGAATTTGTATGAATGCCTGGACTTCACAGTTCTCATGCAGGGAAGGGTTGGACATGTGATCAAATCCTCCAGTAGCTTCTCACTGGGACTTTCATGAGCTGAGAACTAAAGGTGCAGCACTGATTTTTTTTTTCCCGTATACTTTTTATTCCACCCTTAATATTTTAGCTTTATTGCCATTTGTTTTAGCCTTTATATTCTCAAACATGTCCTAATTTTTTTTTTTTTATGAAAAATGCTCTTATAGGGAACATTCCCAAAATCTACATTTAAAAATCAAACATTTGTGAGTAAAATTTGAATAGAAAATCAGAAATTAGTTACCTTTTTAGATAAATATCTCGTTTGTTTTATTTATTTTTGTCATGAAATATACATGTACGAGTGCTACTTAATATTAACATGATCAAAACAAGAAGTTTGTGTAAAAAAAAAAAAAAAAAAAGTAGCCAAAATCAAAGATCAACAGTTATTTGCGCATGTAGCCTGGGGCTAATGATTAGGAAATTAATTCCTTTAAATTACTCTCTTTGGGTTATTTTTAATGCCATTGTCCAATAAATAGCTATTATTCCGTCAAATTCAAAGAATATGAATTTGTACCTGGACATATAAATAAAAAAAAGCATTTTAAATTTTCTAAACACACCTCAAATATGTTTAGAATACAAGACATTAAGCCAGTCAACTCAAATTGTTCAAAACAGCAAACATTTTGGCTAGTTTCACATAGCAGAATTCAAGAAATTAAAAGTAAGTTAAGACATATATGTTCATATTTATCACAAATAATTGTGATTCCACAAACAAACCCTGACGTGCCGACATAAGACGAGGCCAAAATCAACACCGAGTGGCCTTCAGACTCTGAGCTCAAACTACATTAAAACAGATACAACCCAAAAAAAAGCTGCATGAGCTCAGAAATACTTCTAAAACTCCGTCTCTGTGGACAGAAGACTTGCATCAGTAGCTGCAGATTTATACTCCAATATGAAACATGAAGAAAATCCTGAAATGATGATATTTTCTCAGGAGCCTAGTAAACTAACTTTGAGCCTGATGAAGAAAAACTGGAACTTGTTTTTTTTTGTTTTTTAAGTCATGGATCCTGAGTCCCTTGGGCTCCCAATGACTGGGATCATCTGACTTGTTATGAGAGTGCAAAAAACAGCATCCATCATAAAACCAGATGTTTTGTTGCCCATGTAGGAGGACACTATTAAAACTCAGACATATACAAGTCCTAGAACAACACTCTCTGTCTCCTAGACACTGTCATTTTCAGTAAGAATGATCCACATCCTGCAAAATATTACAACACTGCTCTGTAGTCAAGTGACATCTGTAAAGAATATGGCAAAAAACTGGGGGAAAACAAAGAAGCACAGAAAAATAAAACTCAGTATTAGTCCATGTTAATCATTGTTAACGTTTTACTCTTTTAAAACTTGTCTTCTGAATAATTTTCAAAAAGATTTCTTAAGTTGTTCAAGTAGCAAAATGTTATTTACTTTAAAAAAAAAGTTGACTAAATGCACAGTACCTCTAATACGTAAAGTTACAGAATAAGTGTTGTCACTTTTCTAAATAGTTTTATTTTGTTGGAAAGGTTTTCAAAAAGTTCAACAAATTCTGTGAAGTCAGATCAAGTATTTTTTGTATTGGTATTTCATATCGTATTTTTCACTGTATAAGTGACACTTTTTTTTCTGTAAGTCCTGCGACTTATACACCAAAGCAACTAATATATGTTTTATCCCCATGTTTATAACCCAATTTTTGGCTGAGATCTGAAGATTTCATTCATTCTGACATGGAAAATATTGAACACTACCATTTTGAGCCGCTAAAGGGCCCTCGAGCAGTATGGCAAGCTAAGTGTTACATTAATAGGTAAAAGTGGCTATTAATGAGACACTTGGCTTGCCACACCAAGCCACCTTCGTCTCGCTCCAGAACTCCAGGAGCAAACTTCAAATTAGCTGCATTCCTCCGCGCCGCCCAGGTGAAATGCAGCTGATTTGACCATTAAAGTGCATTTATTAAGGAAAAGTTCAACTGAATACCTTTGCTATAATGTTGGGCAAACAAATAATTGTTTTTAAGTGTTAATCTTGTTAAATTCTTGTTAAAGTCCTACCGTGCATGCTCCACTTTTTTTTAGACATTTTGGGACTGATGCGACTTATACGGCGGTGCGACGTGTCCGACGGCAAGTATACTTTTGTAGAAGCTTGAACAAGTGTGGGTTATGGAGGTGATTTAACAAGGAACTGAAAGATCTGTGATTGGAGTTAAGAAGGAACTAAAGTTTAAATGTTTAAATAAAGATTTGATTTGTGGTTTTAATCATTACAGTGGCGGTTGGGGAGTCAGAGAAGGTGATAGTGTCTGATAAATGTTTTCAGGTCGAGGTCAGATCCTGTACACGGACAGAAGGAAACGGAGCTGGCGGGACGGCAGATAGAGTGGGGAACTGAAAGATGGACACAGAGAGAATGTGTTTATTCATGGTCTTATCCAGTGGGTTGAGAAAGGCCAGCGTTGGAGCAACATGCGTAGGAGGGGTTAGCTAAACACAGGGACACAGGCCTGAGAGAGCCATGTCTGCACATCTGTGCAAACGTACACAAACAGAACACACAAGTAGGCACAGCTAACTTTTTTTACACACATGCACACACACGCACAGACACCAAGAATATGTATGTAAATAATGAAGTTGCCTCAACAACACAGTTATAAAAAAATATTTTGTAGACAAATAAGAAAATGTGACCTGCAGCCGCTGATTCTACAAAAATAAACGGAGCTATTTCCAAGTGGAAAGATAAAATAATCCCTTTTGTACTCAAGATACAATAAATCTAGTCTTAGCAACAGGAACATAATTTATTTATTTCTATGAATGAAAATTAAATAATTATTTTTCTAGTTTGCAAATGTTTGAGAGGCAAACTAAAATTTACTTTGAGTAAAATGAATTTTTCTGTGCAAGGACATATTTGCTGAAATTTCCCATGTTCAACAAATGCCACCCTAAATACTTTTACTTTGGTAAGAATGTTTACTTGTACAAATTATGAAACCTGTAAGAAGAGCTCAGATTACGCCAAAATTCATGCTCAATAATCTAGGTAAAAATCCAACAATGTGCAGTCAGGTCATCCAGACAGTTTCTTTTTTTTTGGTAAATGGTAAATGGACTGTACTTGTATAGCACCTTTCTATCTTATTTCAAGATACTCAAAGCACTTTACACTATAATCTGTGCCTCATTTACCCATTCATACAGCACTCTACTAGATCTCTACAAAGCTAATTGAACAAATCATTCTAAAGAGACTAATCAATACTTTTAGATTACTCTAAAAAAGTTAAGTCAGGTCCTCTGGACATTCAATTTTTATTTTTTTTTGTTTTGTTTTTTGAATGTCCAGAGGACCTGACTTAACTTTTTTGGATTTTTCTACCTGGATTATTGAGCATGCATCAGGATACTTTTTGATTACATTCATACACCAATGGGACACACATCGGAGGCAATGAGGGGTTCAGTGTCTTGCCCAGGGACACTTCAACATGTGACTGCTGGTGGATTCGAACCCCCAACTCTCACATTGGAGGACGACTGCTCTAACCACGCAGCCACAGCCGCCTCCGAGTCATGCCAAAGTGGTTCAAAACACCAAAGTGCATGCTCAATATTCTAGGTAAAAATCCAACAATGTTCAGTCAGGTCATCTGGATGGTTTCTTTTTTTGCTGAAACATTTCGTCCTAAATCCAAAGGACTTCTTCAAGTTGATGTGACACCAATTGAATCCCACAAACAGCTCACTGTCATAGAGGGGGGAAAAAAAGTTCAGATTCAAAAGCTCAGATTGTTTTTTATTTATTTAATTTTTGTGCAATGCTGAATTTACACATTAAATCCTCTCTAACTTTACAGTGTTTGACCTTTAAAACCTTTAAAGTGAAAAAAGGATTAAATCGCAAGCACAGGTTGATGTCATTTAAAGTCTTCTTATAAAATAAGAAGTGTAAATACAAAGTTCAAGACAAATCATTTTATATTGCTTTGAAAAAGACCCACGTTTTGATTATTAAATTGTTTATTGACTCAGTGAATCGACTGAGAAACTGTTGCTCAGCGTGGAAACACCGACACGGACAGTGAACGCTTTCTATGTAAATCCACCTTCACTGTTGAGTTTCAAAGGCAACACAAAAAGCAGCTTGTGCTTTGACAACCTTGAAGAAAGCTGACTGCTGCTTCCATGTAGCATGTTTCAGCATTTTAGCCAGCTCATTACAGGAGATGCTGAAGCCGATCCTTTGTTTTTGTTATGTCTCGGTCGACTTCGGAGCAACTGCAACGCTTTTTCTGTATTCTGAGAGGCTAATTAGAGCAGGAAGGGGGAAGTTTGTGGTGGTTACTCAAGAAAAGTAAAGAAGGTCAGTCATCCTTTACGTTCAACACTGAAGAGAAGTGAAAACCGAACTAGGAAAAAAAAAAACGGTGGTTCATTCTAACATATGGCACAATTCATGCAACAGATGGGGACAGTATGAGTTTCAACACTAAACAGACCCTTTTCACCTCAGAATTACATGATAGCTGGCATAAGCTCCAGTTATCATGTAATGGTAGCTGTGAGGGCCGTTCCTGGCTCATACAGCCACAGTTGTGGGAGCAAACAAGCAAACAGTGTTTGAACAGAGTGTCCCAGGACTGCCGAGATCAATCCTGGAGCTCCTGAGAGTCAGCAGCTGCCCGCTGCCCCTCCCTCACATCAAATTCCACTACGAACTAAGTGTCAGGTGGCATCAGTCTAATGATAGCTGTCAAGCGTATGCGCCTTTGTGTGTGCAAGACTGCGCACGTATAAGGGAGGGGGCCACCACTGACCGTAGGGAGTCCTTGGTGTACAAGTGTGTACGTTTGTTCAGTGACAACTGGTCTTTACGAGAGCATTCCTCCCCACCGCTGACCAGAATGAGTTATACTGTACAAACGCGAACCAAAAGGGTGCCCGTCACCTAAATTAGACAATTTAATGACTGGGTAAAACTGGGCAATAATGACTCAGACACAGTTACATCAGCTCTTATACAAACACATTGTGTAAGAGTTTGAAAAATCCACTCTTTAAGTGGAGTCTTTTGATCGGACGGAGAGGAGGAGCCAAACTGTGACCTTCCCCCTCAGCTGTGGGCGTGTTCTGCTACTCCCAGCTGTCAATCAAGCTCCTGGAATCACATGCCAGCCAGTGTCAGGAGGTAGGGAAAAAAATTTATGGGTGCTGGAGCAGGATCAGAGCAAATGGAGTTTGTGCATTATTTCGCACATAACGAGTGGCTGCCGGTAATATTTTTTCAGCTGAAACGCAACTTCAACGATGTCTAATGATCCAGTTCACAAGTGCACACCAACTGAAAATGTCAAACCACTGTAAACACGGGGCTGCAACAAGACGCCCAACATAGACTTAGCGCAACTCTATAGATGAAGCTGAATACGCAGAGAGCAAACGTGTAGTACAGCGAGGTGTTTTCTGCATTTTGCTTCAGAGACTTGATTAACCAAACTGTGCGTCTGTGCACGCCGGTGAAGGTCACACACCCCAGTGGAGGGACAATAAATAAAAACTGAACTGGGATAGTTTAAACAACAAGAAACGTCTTGTTTCAATTTAAAACCATTCAACCAGTTGCCTTCCTGTTGTGTATATTCACACACTGCTATGGTTAAACGTGTGAACAAGCACACCACGTATAGCAACCAGAAACAATTCTGTAGATGTGCACCAGGTCGTTTTTAAACGTTCACACTTTTCCTAAAAATAAACATACGCCTGCTAACTTTAGCTTTTGACTGCGTCAAATGTTTAACGTGCATTTTTTTTTCTTGCTCCAGATGACAACTACTGCAGAGTCAAGTATGCACATTAGATAACACAGTATTAACAAAAGCACAACGGCTGGGCGGGAGCTACAGCTGAAGCTGCACGGGTGGACGATGCACTTTATTTGTGGAAACAAATGTTTTCTCAATGTAATGTCTCAAATGGATGTTTTGAAACCATCTCTTGGGAGAGAGAAGGGTGACATAGTTTCCCTTTTTGTAGGACAACTTGCAGCTCACTTCAATTTCTGCTGTGTTGGACTACAGTTCTTCCACCCAATTAAAAAAGAAACAAACAAAAAAAATTAGACTAATCAGTTCAGGAATAAAATGATGCATGTTAGTCTGCAGAATAATGTTCTTCCTGATGTCATAACAGTCTTTTCACATTTTAAGTAGTAATGTGTTGCAAAATGGATGATTCTATCAATCATATACTTCTATAAAAAATATATTCCTCCAAAAGCACAATCTGGGTTTCTTATTTACAAGGATTAAAGCAGAAAAAAAAAAAAAAAATGATGGAAATGTTTTTTACACCTAGAGTATGTTTTTAAATATGATCAATTTTAGATCATCAAACAGACACAACACCTTATTATTAAAAGAACATTGTGTAGAAGCGAATTTTGCTGATTTTTATGATAATCTAAAAACACTTGAAAATGATTTGCAGAGAGAATTTTGTGAGTTTTGGGGGAAAAAATAAAGTTGATGCACATCTCTGCTACAATCTTGAACATATTTGTCTTGTAGCCTTAATATTTATTTAGAAAAACTAAAGCAGCAGAAACAGCTTCTCTCACCAAGAGAAACTCAACAGACTGATCGATCTCTTGGCGGTGCAAGTCTCTCTCTCAGACCTGGAGTTTGGTCTCCTGCGCACAGGTTGCACGTCTTTACAATGACGACACATTTATTAGAAAGTTATATTTTAGATACAAAAGTCCCACAGAGGTCGGGGTGTGTTAAAGAGGAAGGGATGGGGGTGATGGTGTATCAGTTCTGGTGTCACACCAGCTGCATTGAATTGGTCACATGTGGACACATGTTTAATAATAATTGTAATAATAATAATAATTGGGAATGGCCTAGTAAGGCAGGCAACTATTATTATCCACCTGACAAAGGTTTCTTAACTTTATATCTTACTCTTTCGTCTACTTTTATGCAGCCAGAACCACAATATACCCCCACAAATGTTATATCAAAACGACCGGCTCAGCACCGTGATGTGTGCTATTGCTTTTATTGGTGTTTCAAGTTACCATGGCAATGTAATTTGCAAACAAAGTTGCCATTTTTATTAGTCATCTTTCAATACTGGTTGCAAATCAAATATCCAAGATAGCCTCATGAGTTACAAAGGAAAAACACTGTAAATCTGCCAATTTTAGAGATATTAAGCTGAAATTTGGTGTGGTAGTAGCTGAGGGCAATACCCAA
>NC_056502.1:13288552-13288844 GCF_014905685.2 Nematolebias whitei
AAGAGAAAGTTGAGAGACGCAAGACCCAACACTCTGGATGAGCTTAAGGCCGCTATCGAAGCATCCTGGGCCTCCATAACACCTCAGCAGTGCCACAGGCTGATTGCCTCCATGCCACGCCGCATTGAAGCAGTCATTCATGCAAAAGGATTCCCGACCAAGTATTGAGTGCATAACTGAACATGATTATTTGAAGGTTGGCGTTTTTTGTATTAAAAACACTTGTCTTTCATTGGTGGGATGAAATATGCTAATTTTTTGGGACAGGCATTTTGGGTTTTCATGAGCTGTA
>NC_056502.1:13288944-13302703 GCF_014905685.2 Nematolebias whitei
ATATGCTAATTTTTTGGGACAGGCATTTTGGGTTTTCATGAGCTGTATGCCATAATCATCAGTATTAAAACAATTAAAGACCTGAAATATTTCAGTTGGTGTGCAATGAATCTGAAATATATGAAAGTTTCATTTTTATCATTACATTATGGAAAATAATGACCTTTATCACAATATGCTAATTTTTTGAGAAGGACCTGTATATATATATAAATATATATATATATATATATATATATATATATATATATATATATATAAATTCAACATAGCCACCAAAGCTAAATTTAAATGGCTTTAACTCAGCTATTTACGCACATAGAGCTGAAATGTGGTGTGGTTATAGCTGAGAACCTTCATCACATATTGAATCCAAATCTAAAATCCATGGTGGTTGCCATAGCTTAAAAGAATAAAAAGACTTTAACTCATTGATAAGTTGTTAGTTTAAGCTGATATTTGGTGTGATAGTAGCTGAGAGTGAACCCAAACACAAAGTACTGTCTAATCAAATATTTTAAATGGCTGCCATGTGGCAGTCCCCGTCGACGTTTCTCCAGGAATTTTCTAATTACTTACATGTCATCATCTTCACGAAAGAGGGCACAGTTCTGTTAGGGTAGCAGGGAGTCCTCCTTGGCTTGCTGCAGGTGAACTTTCACCTGCAGTTTCTCTCAGCTTCTCACACCCGGGCTCACTGAGAACCAGACAGTATGACCCGCCCAGCTCTGCTCTCATTGGGTCAAACTGTGGCTCTGGTTCTCTCTATTGGTTGAAACTGTTTTACATTTGTCTCTCCTGTTATGTTTTCTTATTAGTTAAATTGCTATAAAGCTACTTTGATTGAGATCTAACTAAGTTAAGTCAGATCCTCTGGACAGATTTAAAAAAAAAATTCTACCTGGATTATTGAACAGGATATTTTAATTTAGATGTTTTTATTTTATTTTAATGTCCAATGGAACATTTATTTGAAACTGTGACTGAAAAGTGGCAATTAAGCCTAAGTGTCAGTCTGCATTTCATATTGAACAAAGCATTTCAAATTTTCAGCAATATAGAGCAGCAAACTGTATCTTGTTGTGAACTTGCTGCAGCTCATCAGCCTCGTTCATCAGACCAAAGAGCCTCATTAACAGTGACCGGGGATTCCTAGTAGAAGTCTGCTCCTCCGGCCCTCCACCCCGAGGTGCCTGAACATAGACAAGAAAAAAGAAAAGACGAGGCTCTGGCGAATAAAGAGGCATACAGACAGGAAGTGGGTGTAATTTCCTCAGGAAGCTATCAGAGCCATTTCCTGTATGACCTATCAGATGAAAAGAGAGCAAGAAAAAAACACGACAGAAAGGAGGGGATGAGAAAAAGTTTTAAAAAAAGAAAGCCCACAAAGTGCTTCCGTAAAAAATAAAAAAATAAAAACACATGACAGACTAAACTGAATCAAAGAAGCCTGCTGTGCAGCTCGTCTCAAAGTTCACATGAGAAGCAGAAAGGAAACTGCTCAAAGCCTGAACGAAACCTAAAGACAAGCCAACGAAGAGAAGAGTTTATTAAAGTGTGAGAAAGAGAGGACGGCCTGAAGAATGTTTAGCAAACTTTTTGCATAAGTCTTCCACATCCACATGTTTGATTGAGTGATCATAATATTAAATCCATGGAAATTAACCTAACTTGAACAAAAACACAAACATGTTTGAATGTTTTTTTAATATATTTCTGAGCTTTCTCATCTAAAACTTAAAGAAAATTCAAACAAGAGGCAAAAATATTTGCTCATTAATCAAATGCTGACAAAACTTGTGAAGGTAGTTTAAAGGCAACATTAAATAAAACCTGGTGGTTTTTCTTCATTTGATGATGATCAGGTGTGATCTTTTATTGAAAGAACACTAATCTGTCAAATGCTGAGCTTTAACAAAAAGTATTTATTATGAGATTTCCTGATAATGAGTTTTCTGGAATGTGTTGTTTATTTGTATTTATTTGACATAAAAGCATCTGCCTGTAGACGTATTTAAAGTAATGTCTGAACTTTTACTAACTGAAACTATATGAAAGTAATCTAAAATGCATGCATTCTGCTCCAAAAATCATTTAAAAAACATTTTTTTGGGTTCGATTTATGTGTTAATGTCTGTGTTCTTCTATTGAAAACTCAATGTTTTATGAAGAGATTTTTAAAGGAGGACATTTTCAAACATCACTATAAAGTACACAAAACGTTGGTTACGTACTGTAACCACAGATTCTATGAGTATAGGTGTAGCCCTTTAAGAAGTGTCGCTGGTGGGTTTATCCTGTCATGCAAAGCATTGCACTGAAAAAATTTAGTCCACGCCCACCTGTTGTGTGGACCCCACCCGGTCTGCATAAATCACGTTAAGAGCGGGTAATCGGCTCCCAAATAGCTTTTTCTTCAGCCACTTATGAGCCAGTGAGGCCCGACGCTTAAAGGGCTACGCCTATACTCATAGAATCTGAGGTTACAGTACGTAACCAACGTTCTATATCGTATAGGCTTCGCCCTTTAAGAGCTGTCGCTGGTGGGTTAAGGGCGAAGCATGATGTAGTCTCCACCTCACTGGGTCCATTCGAACACCGTATGAAGCATCCGCTTGCCCAAAAAACATCTCGTCACTCAGCTCTCCGTGTGCGTAAATACGCGTTGCGTTATTACGTGCACCATGCACAGACGCGTACTGCGTAGTTTACGCGTTCCGAGTGCCTGAATACCCCAGAAAGGTTTTCAACGGGAAAGAGGAGAAGCTGAAAAAGGCCGTGAACAGAATTTTTTCAGTGCGATGCTTTGCATGACGGGATAAACCCACCAGCGACAGCTCTTAAAGGGCGAAGCCTATACGAAATAGAACTCTATATTTTCTAAATGTATCAAAATGAATGAGGCACAGTAAAGGAGCTATGAAGGACAGGAACAAATAAGAACCCTGAAACAGAAAATAAATAAAAAAATGGCAGAAACACTGGGAACACTAAAAGAACTGTCAGCAAAATGTATTTTGTGTACACACAAAACACGTTGGGACTCATAGCGATACATCCAGAACTCTGAAATTTCTGCAGAGCTTACAAAAAACTCATTTACTTCAAAAATTCAGCAAGGCATAACGAAGCACACACCCAAGATCTGTTCAACCTTGACCAAACAGCTCTAGCTGCAGCTGACAGAGCTGACAGTGAACTAGTACCTCAGTGTAAACAGGCCTGAAGGCATCGCTGACTTCAGAGCCAGTGCGATGAGTCTATATGAATTTACAGTTAACATGCAGTCTGCAACCAAGAAAGGGGTGCATGTGTACAAAAGTCAAAATAAATAAGCCACAGATTAAGTGTGTGCTGGACGTAGTAGTGAAGTTTAAATAGGACATCAGTAAGAAGTGAAGCCCTCAAGATTGGGTTTACATTTTATAAACATCCATAAAGCCATCATTATCTTTACCTGCTTCTTCCTTTTTGGGTTGCGGGGGTCACTGGTAGTGGCAATTTAAACCTTTTTGCATCCGAATTTTATAGTAAAATTTGGTGATTTTCCAATACAGGGTCTTAGCAATCTGCCAGTGCATATTCTCAACTCTATAATTGCAGTTTTGTACAGGACACAGATTAGCCTGTGCATTATAAACACATTAAAATTGTGCAAACATTTAAGTGAAAATGCTGGAGATGAACAGCTAACTAATCCATCCGAGTCTGTCCACTTACATCTACCCCACTGGTATTGTATATTGTTACAAAAGTATTTTCACACAACTGAAAGATTACTGCAATAACCTCCACACAGCTGTAATGCACATGACTAATGTTCAAAACAAAGATCAGAAGATAACTGTCACCGTGATGGTAAAAAAAAAAGGACATTGATTGAAACCAAAACCTAAGGACATCTAAAAAAAGAAGAGTGTTTTGTCAACATTATTATTTAGTTAGGGAGACATGAACGCTATCTGTTGAGCCAATCTTTCTGAAAAGTAAAAAAAAGAAAGGTGTGGGTGTTTCCCAAACACTGTGAGTCATACTACAGACAATATGAGGATGCATTATGAGAAACACGCTAGGGATTTGTTGTTTTACCTTAATTCATTATAAAAAATAAAAAAACAAATTCAATCCCATTAAGATTCCTATCAAACAAACCTTTGAACTTCACGAAAGCACAGCAATATCTGTAGTTTTTTTTATTATTATTATTATTCTACTAGGCCTCCAGACGACAACCAACTTAATTTATTTGACAAACACAGACTTGATCGAATATAAGACTTAATTTCTCAGCGATACAACATTTAGAGAGAAGACTTAATGTGAATGAATGTCTTCATGTTAGCTGAAAGTGATAAAAAAAAATAAAAAAAAAAGGCAATAGACCAGCGGTTTGAGTCTTTACACAGGGCCAAGTTATCCCAGAAATCTTGTCACGGCTCTGACAGTAAGCAAACACAGCAGAGAGGGTGCTCTATGAGATACTAAAGATAGTGTTGCACAGCTTAGTTCAGGGGAAGTCACATCATGTGTTGGTCAAAGAGGGAGGGGTACTAATTCTTTACTGCGGGTGTGAAGAATATGTCAGTATGCTCATTCAGGCCTATTTTCTCACAGTTTGCACACACTATTCGTTCATTTTTTATATATAGAACATCTCAATAAATAATACTTCCTTTTTTTCCCTTCAAACCTTCATCTCCTCCACATCCAGTTTAAAATAAACCTGCTCCTTAAACCTTCACTCTAAGACGGCGCATTCATGGACAGCGGACAAGAGCTGATTATGTAATTTAACAACCATTACATGTTGGCTAAAATAAAATTATGACCAAACACTCCATAAAAACACAAGCAGGGTTGTTTTTTTTAAATTTTTTAATCGCTTTGCATCGTCATACCTTGCACGTCATCCTTTACTTTTTGCTACAAAAGGAAGTAAACTTTTGCAACATTGTTTTAGTGCAATAACCTTATCTCAGTTTTACTTGGACGCCGCTGCTGCAGGGAGTCGATGACCTTCTATTCAGACATTTTTAATGATACTGAACAGCCCTATTCCCTTCCATCTCACAAGACTCTCCAGCATCTGTTAGGACTTAATGTGTATAAAAAAGTAACCCCCTCCAACAAAAATTATAGAACTTCCACGTATTAATGCACACATATTTACAACGGCCTAATAGACCTTGGGTTATTTATTTGCTGTCTCCTTATGGTAAAAGTAAACTCTAGCCTCCTGCTCTGGGAGAAACTGCCACCCCCATTCACTCTCAACGTATTCCCATAAAGAGGTCAGTGGCCTCATGGAAACAGTTGATAGGCGGGGGAAAATCGACTGGCATAGATTGGCAGTTCAGACTGAGCCTCCAGCCTGGCCTAACTGCTTCCATGTGTGTGATTGAGTATGTGGAGAGCAAGCATCGCCAAGACCAAACAACAAAAAGAAAAACCTATTTTAAGAACTTTCAGGCAAAACCCATTCCCGACTCATTCAATAGTCTGTTGCGTAGATCATCGTGTCCAGCTGGTTTATCCAAACTGCAGCAGATTCAAAAATATCACCAAGAGAAGATGAAACATGTCGAATATTTCTGGGAAGATTTTTTTTTTTTTTACTTGCCCAGAATCAAGGCTCAGAAGCCCACATACCAAAAATGCCTCTGAACTAGCACAAAGGCACACCTTGATTCACGATGTTGGTAATTTCATAGGCATTGTAAGAAATTCAGGCATGCAGCATTTTGTTTTCACTTTTTTAAATTTGGGATGTCTTCATTTCACCAAGGCATCAAAAAACTTAACTCAGTCCTAATCCCAGATCTGCACAGATTATGATAAATGGTTTACATTTAATTCAATTTTTTTTAAAGTTTAAATTCTAGTTAGTTAGCTCGTAATTACCAATGCTCATTATGAAGTAATACACAACCAAACATAAATACAGTGGGGAAAATAAGTATTTGTTACACTGCCAAGTTTTCCCACCTACAAAGAATGGAGAGGTCTGTAATTTTTTGTCGTATAGGTACACTTCTGTAAAAAAACAGAATAAAAGAAAAAAGAAAAAGAACATCACATTGTACGATTTTTAAATAAATCATTTGCATTGTATTGCATGAAATAAGTATTTGATCACCAACCAACTGGCAAGAATTCTGGCTCTCACAGACCTGTTAGTTTTTCTTTAACAAGTCCTCCTATTCTGCACTCATTACCTGTATTAATGTGAACTTATTACTTGTATAAAAGACACCTGTACACAATCAATCACACTCCAACCTCTCCATCATGGCCAAGACCAAAGAGCTGTCTAAGGGCACCAGAGACAAAATTGTAGACCTGCACAAGGCTGGGGTGGGCTACAGGACAATAGGCAAGCAGCTTGGTGAGAAGGAAACAACTGTTGGCGCAACTTTTAGAAAATAGAAGAAACACAAGATGACTGTCTTCCTCGTTCTGGGACTTCATGAAAGATCTCATCTCGTAGGGTAAAGATGATTCTGACAAAGGTCAAGAATCAGCCCAGAATTACACGGGAGGACCTGGTCAATGACCTGAAGAGAGCTGGGACCACAGTCTCAAAGAGGACCATGCGTAACACTCTACGCCAGGGCTATTCAACTGGCGGCCCATGGGCCAGATACTTCAGTCCGGCCTGACAATGAGTTCTTTTTTTTTTTTTAATGACAACAATCCATCAATCAATTGTCAATCAGTTTGACAATCCTTTTATATAGAATGACCTATGATATAAAATAGATTTGAAATAAGAAAAAACAGCAAAACAACAACAAAATCTGAAGTGAGAAATAGTTTCATCAGAGTGGCGATCTTGTTATAGACGATCTTTGATCGCAGGCAGTCAGTCAGAGCAGCCAATCATCATTTAGTATTCCTCACGTCCAAGGACTCTCCTGACTGCGACGCGTTTGGAGGCTTGTAGCACTTGCTAACAAGAATAGATAGAAAACACGACAACACAATGTCATTCGCAAAGCTGAAAAAATTAATTTTTTAAGACAATGGACTGGATTTGAACCGTGTTAACATATTCGTAACAGACAGTATGCCATTAATGGTGGGGAAAGTAAATGGGCTGTCAGCTGTGGCACCACTGCTTCATTCACCAGAGAGTTCTGTGCACCTGACTCTCAGCGGCGAGTTGAAAAACAACATGGACACATCTAAAAAAGTTAAATCTGGTCCTCTGGACATTCAAAAAAAACAAAACAAAGCAAATCAACAAAAAAATGTAGAAACGTTTCGTCTCTCATCCGAGAGACTTCCTCAGTCTGAGGTGCTGTTTTCAGCTCAGACTCTTAAATAGCACCATCTCAGAGTGGATCAACCAGTTTTGCTGCTGACAACCAAAACCAGCTGATCACATGCTCAAGAAGGACCATCAGCCTAACAATGGATCATTAGCACACTGATGGTTGTTTACTGTTCACAGAGGGCTGAGTGATACTAGCAATCACAGCATTGTAAGAGGGGGACAGTTGAACCCGGAGGCCTCCACCCCTGTTTAACGAAGGACGAATTCTTTTCACAAAGATGGCCTCCTTTACTCCTCTCTCAAACCATCGTTCCTCTCTGTCCAGGATGTGAACATCTTCATCCCTGAAAGAGTGACCGCTGGCCTGGAGATGAGTGTAGACCGCAGAGTCCTGGCCTGATGATGTTGATCTTCTGTGCTGGTCCATCCTTTTGGCCAGTGGCTGTTTAGTTTCCCCGATGTAAGACTGATCACAGACCTCCTGACACTGAACAGCATACACAACATTACTCTGTTTGTGCCGTGGGACTGGATCTTTGGGATGAACCAGTCTTTGCCGTAATGTATTTTGGGGTTTAAAAGCCACTGGGACGTTATGTTTAGAAAATAAACGTCTCAGTTTCTCTGATACTCCCTCAACATATGGAATGACCACTGGTCTGGGTCTGGGTTCCTCCTTTTCACCTGTTGGCTGACTGGAGTCCTGTTTGGGTTTCTTCTCTGCTTTCAGGAAGGCCCAGTTAGGATATCCACATTGCTCTCACAGTCATCAGTGTGCTAATGATCCATTGTTAGGCTGATGGTCCTTCTTGAGCATGTGATCAGCTGGTTTTGGTTGTCAGCAGCAAAACTGGTTGATCCACTCTGAGATGGTGCTATTTAAGAGACTGAGCTGAATACAGCTCCTCAGACTGAGGAAGTCTCTCGGATGAGAGACGAAACGTTTCTACATTTTTTTGTTGATTTGCTTTGTTTTGTTTTTTTGAATGTCCAGAGGACCAGATTTAACTTTTTTAGATTTTTCTACCTGGATTATTGAGCATGCATCAGGATAACATGGACCCAGTTATGTTTATTATCAACTTTATCCAGTCAACATCCAGCCACCAGCACATACTGTTTTGCAGGACATTCTTTACATAACGGTGTCCGTCGGCTAAGTAAGGGACATGCGTTCAGAAGAGTCTGTGAGCTTCGCAAGGAAATCGTCACGTTTTTATCTGAGAGTAAACACAACAGAGTCGGCGTTGTGCCATACATGATGGTCTGCCAAAAAGGAACCGCCGCGGAAGCGCGCGCAGTCTGATAGTGTGTTTTCATGGGAGGAGTTGCTGTTTCAGTTCTTTGAAATTTAACAAGATTAACACTTAAAGACGGTCATTTGTTTGCTCCAGATTATACCAAAGGTGTGTCTTCATTTACCTTTTATTTATTTTCCCCAAAAACTCATAATATTCTTTCCGTATGTGTCAGCCTTACTGAAATGTGATCAATGGAACTCAAGAAATGCTCAAATGTGAAAATAAATTGTGTTTTTTGGCATCGAGTCTGTCGATAATGTTTGTCTAATTTGCCTGAATCATTACATGCCGTGCTGTTTTTATTGTCCAAGATCTTTTAGTGACCAAAAAGAGGTCATAAATAGAAAGTGTCAAACCCAATAAATGTTATTAAAGTGGCAGGAATCCCGAAGTTTATCACTGAACACATTATATATATATATATTTTTTTTTTTTTTTCCTCCTCCTTTTATTTAAAAATATAGCACAGTGTGTCATTTTTGTTTTTAATAGTTTCACATCAAAATATCATTACTTTTATTTAGGGGTGCACCAATAAATAGGCCAGCTGATTTATCGGCCCCAATTTCCTTAATTTTGGGAAATTGACCAATACACGAGCAACTGATTTTACCAATTTTTTGTAGTTTTAACAATTGTCTAAACTTCATTCATACTTCAGAGCGCTACCTCATGGCCAGTTAAAACAAGTTTGTACTGTTTCTAGGATATTGTTCAAGGGTATGTTTTTCAATAAAATAAGATTGGAAAATTTGAGATGCATGGTGACTTTATAACACCTGACAGTGTTGCTTATAAAACAAAATCTGTATCGCTCAGAATCAGCAGGTCAGGCTTTTACAGATCAGTGATCGGCCAGAAAACTGTAGGTGCAGCCTTACTTTTATTGCCAGGAACTAAACCTTGAAATGCAATTTCTTTGAATTAAACTTTTGGGTTCTGTCTATTGCTTTTATGATTCAATGCAGCAAATTAAATGAATTTAAAAGGTAACAGATCATTGTAATACTTGGTTAATTTGCATAATAACTAATCGCTGGATGTCCAGCCCATGAACTGTTGGTTTTCAGTCACTGTGGCCCCCTAAGCAGTTTAGTTGAATAGCCCTGCTCTATGCCGTCAGGGCACGCAAGGTCCCCATGCTCACGCCAGCACATGTCCAGACCTGTTGAAGGTTCACCATTGACCATCTGGACTATTCAGCGGAGGCCTGGGAGAAGGTCAGGTGGTCAGATGAGACCAAAATAGAGCTTTTTGTTATCAAAGGATAAGTACAACCCCAAGAATACCGTCCCAACTGTGAAGCACGGGGGTGGAAGCAACATACTATGGAGGTGCTTTTCTGCAAAAGGGACAGGACAACTGTACCACATTGATATGAGGATGGATGGGGTCATGTATCACAAGATTTTGACCAACGACCTCCTTGCCTCGGTAAGAGCATTCAAGATGGGTCATGGCTGAGTCTTCCATCATGACAAGAACCTGAAACATACAGCCAGGGCAACTAACGAGTGGCTCCATAAGAAGTATTTCAAGGTCCTGGAGTGGCGTAGCCAGTCTCCAGACCTGAACCCAGCAGAAAATCTTTTCAGGGCTGAAACTCAATGTTCCCCAGCGACAGCCCCGAAACCTGAAAGATCTGGAGAAAATCTGTATGGAGTGGGCCAAAATCCTTGCTGCTGTGTGTGGAAACTTGATCAAGAACTACAGGGAACATCTGACCTTTGTAACTGCAAACAAAGGTCTCTGTACCAAATATTAAGTTCTGTTTTTCTATTGTATCAAATACCTATTTAATGCGATAAAATTAATTATTCAAAAATCATACAATGTGATTTTCTGCATTTTTTCTTAGATTCTGTCTCTCACAGTTGAAGTGTATCTACTTAAAAATTACAGACCTCTCTATTCTTGTACGTAGGACAATGGGCTAAATCAGCAGTGCATCAAAAACACAATATTTTCCCCACTGTACGTCAAGAGTACTGTATTCTACTCATTTCACTTCACCGTTCACATTAGCCACAATGAAAACATATTTTCCTTTATTTAACTTAACGTATAAAAGTAAAAACATAAAAAAAAGCTTTTAAAATTAAAAATTGTTTTGTTCAACTAAAGCTGATTCATTGAAACACCTTTAAAATTGAAAAATAACAGGGCTTCAAAAAATCTATTTTAGCAAATTTACAGTAAAAATGTACAATGTGACGTTGCTTTGAAAAAGATGACTGTCATAACTTTCTAGAGTTTTATAAACTATTCAATTCAATTCAGTTTATTTATACGTCGCCAAGTCACAACAGAAATCATCTCAGGGCACTGAACAGAAACATTCATATCTAAAAATAATAATTTGACTATCTGAGCAGACTAGGGATGCACGATATTATCTGCATGGTATCGGTCGATATTGGCGTTAAAGTTCAATATCGGACATTGGCCATTCCATCAAAATAACTCACCGATATAAAAGGTGCTGTTTTTGTACGTCAACCCAGTGGCACGGTGCCTGCAGCAGCAGCACAACGTGATGACGTCGCAGCACAACGTGATGACGTCACGCGCACCTACCTGATCTAACGGCAGAGAGGAAAATTCAAAATGTCGGCAGTGTGGAAGGTTTTTTTCCATTGGTGAGGATGTCAGATTCCAAAGATTTTTGGACTACGTTGAGCCTCGCTACATCGTCCCAAGTCGGAGATATTTTTCCGACATAACGTTACCCAAGTTACAAGCCGTCATTTCCGACGTCATTGAGAAGCTAATAGCCGATAGCACTTGGGTGAGTTTTACCACAGACATTTGGACGTCGTGTTAGCCCCGTTAGCATGATTAGTCATAAGGCACAATGGAAAGACAAAAACTTTGAACTTAAAAAGGCTGTCCTTCATGCACAAGAGTGCAGAGGATCCCACACTGCAGCTAGGAACCTGGAACAAGCCTCCACAAGTGAGACAGCAAAGCAGGTGACTAATGCTAATAAATAATATTTAACACTTTTCATTTAATATACGTTAACAGTACTATGCATATCATATGGCTATTACTGAATATATGTCACCAGCTCTTACAGCTTTTACACAATTTTTGTAGCAAATAAGCCTAAATAAGAGGGCCATGTTCTGATAAAGGAACATATATAAAATATCAGCATCGGATATCGGCCAAAAATCTAATATTGTGCAGCCCTAGAGCAGACTGCTTTGAATTTAACTCCATCACAGAACTCTCATCTTGAGCAAGCATGAAGGTGACAGTGGAAAGGAAAAACTCTTATGAGGAAGAAACCTTTAGCAAAACCAGGCTCAGGACAAGCGGCCATCTGCTTCAACTGGCTGTCTATAAAACCTGCAATGATGACATTACATTTTGTGTTTCTGTAACTTATCAGAGGTCTATTTTAAGCTTCTAACTTTGTCAGAGTCAGAGATTCTTTATTGTCATTCGCACCTCATGTGGTACATGTGGTGGAGCGAAATTATGTACACAAGGTCACATCCAACAATAAAATGTATAAGTCAGATTGTCAGATAAGTTATTAAAAATAGGCTTCACCTAGACTTAAATAAGACAATGAGAGAGCACACTCCCGTCTCATACCCCATCTGTGACTCAGCCTCCATCTGTGACATCATGGAGGAGCAAAGATGGTGACCAAAGACGGCAACAGCCCACAGTCGACAAAGCAACCAATTGATGAACAGCAAGCCCAAATGGATCGGTCGCAAATTATTTGTTACGGTTTTACAATAAATTAAAATTGATCATTAATGTTAATTTCATTCAATAATCATGTAAAGCAGCTAGATGATACATAAGGAAAATATATTGTTTATAAGTAATGATGCTCTAAATAGATCCGAAGTCAGTCAATAACACACACCACTCAGAAATTACATAAAAAGGGTATTGCATATCAGTATTGAAGTAACTTATATTTATTATTATTTACCGGTTATCTAATCGAGACAGAAAATGTTCCCTGAATACCAGGTGAACCTTTGAAGGATGAAACTTGTCTTTACTGGCTAACCATCTTCTCAATAGGTCACGTTTGTGTAATGGAAACAAAAAACTGTCAAATATATAGTATTATTTTACACTGTGTAGATTTTACATAAATTGGAGGCAATGCCAGATTATCCAACAAAGTTCAGTCAGGTCATCTGGACAGTTTCTTTTTTTTTTTTTGAGTTGAGATGTTTCAAGACATTTCAAGAAACCATCCAGATGACCTGACTGAACTTTGTTGGGAGTTTTTATCTGGATTACTGAGCATGAACTTTGATGTTTTGAACTACTTTGGTCATGGCTGCCTCAGAAGAGTTCACGAGGGAGAGGGAAACCCCAGAAACCATTTTATCACCAGCAAACTGGTTGGTCCACTATGTGAGTGTGCTGCTTGTAGGACTGAGTTTGTTGTGGCTCCCCAGACTGAAGAAGTCCTTAGGATGAAGAATGAAATGTCTCAACAACAAAAAAAGAAGCCGTCCAGATGACCTGACTGAACTTTGTTGGATTTTTTTTTTTAACCTGGATTATTGAGCATGAACTTTGATGAATACCAGATTATTCTATTTAATAATCTGTGCTAAATTGTAGCATAATTCAGAATAGTGCTACACTCTGTATAACAATATATGCCACAGAAGCTAATATCTTCTATTTAATGCAATAATTACCGTAAACGTGATTACAATGGCTATAGGCTGATTTTAATTTTAAAAGGTTACATTTTTAGTTTCAATTATGGTTGAATCACATTCACATCGAGGTAAATAAGATCAAATCTGCTTACTTGTAAAATAAGGTACGCCTTCTCTTTTCTCTTTGGTTGGTACAACCATAGCACACACACATTTGTGGCATTTTTACATTTTTATTTACCGGTACATTTGATAGCTTATACACATCAGTGTTTCCCCTACCATTATAGAGGCGGGGTGCCCCACCCCGTCAACAGAACTGAGCACCCTGCCTACCAAACTGAACTTGCCTCTCCCACCCCCACCCGGCACTGACATATCACTAATCTAGCGGCACAAAATACAGGCTCTCTCTAGCTAAAAAGCCAAAGGCAGCACTCACATTGCCTCTTCCCTCATGTTGAACGCCCCCCGCCCCCACTCAAAAACTGTTAGTACAAGCTGCGCTCAGACATGTCTCCGTCCCCCCC
>NC_056502.1:13307703-13321941 GCF_014905685.2 Nematolebias whitei
AAAGTCACGGTGGCGGGAGAGAAAAAAAAAAACAGAGTACGCGGAAGTACACAAAAAAAAAAAAAAAAAAAAAAGCTAAAGGGAATGAGCGGCGGCTAAAAAAAAAAAAAAAGTGACAATTTATTTAATTTGGAATGGTTCAGTTCGCTTTAGTCGACGTGACATAAAAGTTATAACAGTGTATCTTGTCGTTTCGGCGAGTTTTGCAGCTTTAAAGTGAAATTAAAGACGGTTTGTTGTTTGTTTCCGCACGGTGTCACACACTAAAGTGTCCCCTCTGCTGTACCATCTGGACTGGGTTTACTGGCTTCACGGCGGCTAAAAGGACGTTTTAGAAATGTCCAGACAAGGCAGCGATAATAAAAAAATTAAAGAACACTTTATTTTCCAAGCAACTCGACAGCTTGCAGTGTTGAAGCAGATTTCTTCACAGTTTATCATTTAGTTTGTCTTTGTTCTGTGTTTTTTGCTGGGGTTTTTTTATGTTTTCTATATGGATCTTATATTGTGTCTGAAATAAAGTAAATGATGATTTAAAAACAGAGACTCAGTTTAAAAGAACTATCCAACAAAATTCAGTCAGGTCATCTGGACAGTTTCTTTTTTTGTTGAACGTTTTGTTCTTCATCCAAAGGACTTCATCAGTCTGAGGAGGAGAGGACAGGCACCAGAAAACCATCTTATCACCAGCAAACCGGTTGGTCCACCATGTGAGCGTTCTGCTTGTGGGACTCAGTTTGTGGTGGCTCCTCAGATTGATGAAGTCCTTTGGATGAAGGACAAAACATCTAAAAAAATAAAAGTCCAGATGACCTGACTGAACTTCGTTGGATTTTCTACCTGGATTACTGAGCATGAACTTTGGTGTTTTGAACCACTTTGGCTATGGCTGCCTCAGAGGAGTCAACAGGGCACCAGCCCAGAAACCATCTTATCACCAGCAAACTGGTAGGTCCATCATGTGAGCGTTCTGCTTGAGGGACTCAGTTTGTGGTGGCTCCTCAGACTGATGAAGTCCTTTGGATGAAGGACGAAACATCTCAACAACAACAAAAAAAGAATGTCCAGATGACCTGACTGAACTTTGTTGGACTTTCTACCTGGATTATTGAGCATGAACTTTGATATCCCAACAATAATAAACCTCTTTACATCTTTAGTATTTGCCATAATTTATTTAGTTATTGCTTCTAATGGAAATCCTTGTGGGTCAGTTTAAATGTGCTAAAAATAAAATTTTCATGTGAGATCTTGCCTCAAATGTTCTTTGGGTTGTTTGAACAGATGTTTCCAAAGTTCGGGGCTCAAATCCAAAATAAATGTGCTTCTTTTCTTCTTCTGGTTTTCATGATAATTGTAAATTTCTAGCGCCATCTTGTGGACAAACATCACAATTTACATTTTACTGTTAACTTGAACTGTTAAACACGCACACAAAAATAAATAAAATAAATAAAAATGCAGCTGTGTAAAAGTGCAGCTTTTAAAATAGTAAGGGAGTTGCTATGTGTGCAGGAGAGAAAGGAGCAAATAATAATTTAAAATGTCTGAAATGCCTAAAAAATAAGTAAAAATCTTAAAGGTTAGAAAACATTTGAGAGTCTTTGAGTTCCTGCGGACTATCCTGAACTTAAAGTGTTCTTCAAAAAGATTGTTTATGGTTGTTATTTATGAAACATTTTGCAGGCTACTGTTTCTGAAAAAGTGCCTAAAAGTTAAATAAAGAGAGAAAAAAAAAAGGTTTCTATTTTTAAAACATGTTATTTTGTTCTTAAACTAGTTTAAAGTGAATTAACACTAACACAAATTAAATAAATCAAATTTGTAATTCAGTCATAATTTATTATAGAAAAATTATAATTTTATTCTTGACTTAAACAGATGATTTGTTTTTGTTGGGGTTTTATTTAGTGACAGTTTTAATGGTTTGTAAAAGACAAAAGTGAGACATACTCTTACAGCTGCTTTGAGTTTTATTGTTGAATTGTTCTGCATTTTAAATCACTTCTTTAAGCTTCATTCTAGTTTATCATTTGATATTTTCCATCTTTGTGACTGTTGTGTGTAGAAATCCTTTATGTAAAAAGGCAGTAAAAGAATGTGATAATTTACTTCTGAGCACTATGAAGCAGAAAAGTCAAATTATTGTGTAAATGCACCTTTTTTTTTGCACCCATTGAAACTTTTGAGACCAACATTTGTTTTACTTCAAGTTTCGCTTGATTGTTTTGTTGTTAAAAAAAACAAAAAAAAAAAAACACTTATTGGACATAAAACCTCAGACTTCCTGTTTATGTTTGGGGAAAAGATGTATGCTTTAAACAAACATTCCTGACCACATTAAAAATTGAAAATATATAAAAACACAGCACAGATTCCTGCAGGATGTGAAGACATTAGTTCTCATAAGCTGAGTCTTTTTTATTTTTAACTGAAAAAAAATGTTAAGAATAAATTGTTGCTTTAGAGCTTTAAGTCCCAATTCTGAATCTCTCACTGTGAAAAATGTGTAAACTTTAATCAATCAAATCAATAATGTCTCAATGGTTTCTTCTCACGGTGAAGTGACAGTTGTATTTATGTGAGAAGCCTTTAAAATGTGCTTTTTAATTACATTAATGATCCTTTAAAACTCTCATGTTTTTAGTTTTAAGTCTTCGTGTTTTGCAGAAGACTCAGATAAAATACAACTTCTATTGTTTGGATTTATTTTTTTAATAAACTCCTATTTCTGCCACATCTCAGAACATAAACCTGAAAATGTTAATAAAGAAAAAAAAAAGATGAAAAAACAATCAGGTAGCGTTGTAGACGTTTGCTTGTCCGTGAAAATGTTTTGAATGTGTAAAAAAAAAATTTAAACTGGAGTCTAAATATTGGTCTTAAAACATTTGATGAACATCTATCGTAAAGTTATATATTAATATTGTTGAATTTTATTTTAATAATAAAGGAGTCATTCTGTGTTTACAGCAAAGCAGTTAAAATGACTTGAATGCACATCTTCAAGCACAAATGAGGCTAAAGAAAATTAATTATTCAAAATCAATTTGCACTTTGACTCATTTTTTCCCATTTTTTTTAGTTTAAAACACATGAAACTTAAATTTTCTTTAAACTAATATTTTAACATTTATAACTTTGAATGTTTTTTAGTTTTTTTTTCCACAGTAATGCAGACAATTGTGAAATCAGTCACTCAACCTGTCAATTATGAAATATGGGCTCTGGTTTAAATGGAAACTAGCCTAAAATAAAAATTTGTTTCCATTTGGTCAAACATTGCCCACTATATATTTGATGACAAAAATGAACTCAGATACAGACAAGGCACAAAAAATATTACAAACAAAATTGAAATTCAGCAGATGTTAATAAAAATAAATAAAAAATCAAGGCTGATCAATATGTAGCAGTCAGCTATTAAAAAAAAAAAACATTTACAATAGCTTGTGTAAATGTATGTAGCATTAAAGTAAATTTTATATAAATTGCCTGATTATGTGGGTGTAATGAATTTGAAAAATCATAATAAAAATGATCAACAGCTGACTTTTATGTTTTAAATTTTGTCATAGCACAGAATTCATCCAACAAACTCAACAACAGCCCGCTATCCAGAATAATATTTATTGCTTCTGAAGATATTAATCTTTTTCTTCAATTTGCACTTTCCATTTTTCCTCTGTACAGTAAAACAAGGAGATGACAGGTCAACTCGCTGCATCTTCAGTGTCGGGTGTTTACACTCACATACAGAAAAGGAACGAGTATTTACAGCCTTAGTGGGAAACGTCACACGTGAGCGACTGCTGAGCTTTCCTGTAAACAACTCAACAAACATAGAGCTTTACAATAAGTTTACAATAGAGCTTTTAAAAAAATAATAATAAAATCCACCACCGTTCAACAAACCAAAAGCTGCAAAACCTTAAAAACTGCACAACAGTGTTCACTTGGTGGGCTGTGGAAAAATGTGGCTCATTAAATTTGTGGAGGAGAAATAAACAGATTTTCCAAATATTTTCCCCTCCACTCTTTAACATCTTGAAGCAAATGAAGCTGCAACGTCGCTACAGGCAGCAGTGACGAAATGCATTGATTCAAAAGTAATCAAAACTGGTTTAAAGGGGAGGATTTAAAAATCAAAATGCAAAGACCAGTAATATTCACATTTGACTAATTACAGTATGGTCACACTGGGTGAATGCACAAGTTTATCAGCATTATTTTTAGAAACCAAAAGGTTTGTTCTTTGGGCATGTGATTAAAAAAGAAAAAGATTATTAAAAAAGGGCAAATTTAACCAGGTTTGATTTAATCCAAAACAATTTTCAAAATGAACTTCGCTCCCATTAAAGAAAAAACCTTCAGGGTGCAGATGCTTTTCCATTAATAATTTAAACTCTGATACACCTAAGCTTATAATCTCTCGACATGTTTAAATACTGAATAAAATCACAACAATACAGCTTCATCTTATCATAGCGAATAATAATGAAATATCATGTACACCATAATAAAAATATATACACAGAAATATTCATACAAATTCAAAATTGGTCCAGCTCTTTTGGCTCTCTTTTTCATTCCTTTTAAAAATACTAACTAAAAAAACATAAACTGATACATTTACAACTTAGAAAAATTTTAATTTTAGCATTTAAATTAAGAAATAGTCAATAAATCTATGCTTACAATTACAAAAGTCTTGGGAAAAGCAGTTTTAGACGATAGGGAGGATTTGACTGAGGCGATGACAAAAATAACCACTAGGTGGCAGTATTGGACAATCTGTCAAAATCTTTGTTTTTCAAGTTATTTAAAAAAATCTAAATCTGAAGAATTACAATAAATGTGTGGAATTTGATCAATTCGAGCTTCACTTGTTCTTTTCTATTAATAATTATGTTGTTTGGTAATGTTTATCAATGCATTCATTGCTTTATGAGCAGCAAGTGACGGCAAATTAAATAATTCTGCTGGTAAGTGAGGCAAAAATTTATTTCAAAATGTATTTAAAATAAATAAATTTGATGATACAGACAACTGACACCTTAGATTTTGATTACCCAACTCATTGTAAACTGGACGAGACAGCTGTAATGTAAATGCCGGCAAACAAACGGGGGAGCAGTATTTTCAGAAGTAGATGTGCTTTCTTGGGAAAAATGTGCATCTTGAGCGACTGAAAATGAGATAATTTAAATCATAAAAGGTGCATAAAAAATGTCAGGACAGAAGAAGAGATTTCTCGGAGCGCAGACTGTTGAGATGACGGACACGTCAGGAAAAGTCTTAGCTGTGGATCATTTTCAGAGTCTCTGCCTCCCTGTGTCTGTCATGCAGAGCCATGGAAGGGGAGAGAGACGGAGGCAAAGATGGGGGCGGAGGAGTGATTGGCATCAGGCTCTTCAGGGGATGGGGGGACACTGGTGGGGGGAGCGAGGAGATGGGGGGCAGCATGCTCCCCTTCTTTCCATCCAGCACGAGTTGCGGTCGGTTCACCAGGCCGGACCCCTTCCCAATGCCGAATTCGTGCTCGTTCTCGTTTTCCGAGCTGCAGTCGCTCAGATCCGTTATCTCCAGATCAGAGTCTGACTCCGGGTCCTGCTTCACGCCCCCTCTCCTCTCCGAGGGGCTCTGCTGGCCAGTCCCTGTCCCAGCTCCGAGGCTGACGGCTCCCAGCCCCAGACTCAGCCCCGTGCCAGGGGGGTTGGCCTCCACCCGCTCCCTTTCCCCCAGAGTTGCCCCGTTCGCGATTTCTGTCCGTCCCAGCATCAGGCTGCCTGGATAGGGCGGCAGGCAGAGTCGGGTTGGCTGACCACCCGCTGTGCCGTTTGTCCCACCGGTTTGCCCCCTCTCACCCCCCCCAACCTCACCAGGGGGGAGCAGTGAGGAGAAGGGGTGAGGCAGCTGGGATAGGCTGCTCTGCAAAGGGTTGGGGTAAAATTGGGAGGGGTAGAGGGAGCCAGGGGGCAGTTTGGGGCAGTTATTGAGAGAGAAGGCCCCTGGGAGGTAGGGGTTGAAGCCCCAGGGGTAGTCGAAGGGTGGGTTGCGAGGGTACGGGCCCAGCAGGGATGGGGGCTTGGAATAGCACGGGGCACCTGCAGGAGAGAAGATCCAGAGATGGAGGTTAACTCTCAGAGGGGGCAAAGGTTTCCTGACATACAAGATCCAAGAGTGTTCACTAATTATAGTCAATATTTGCAATTCAAATCAGGCGCCACGGGGGCTCATTCTGGCATGGTTGCTTTCAACACAAAAACCTGGCGGTTCATTTCTGCATGCCAGAACTGTGTTCCCGCTGCCGCAACACAGACGTGAGCGCAACGATTCTGCACTGCAGTAAAATGTCATTAAGTTTAAATCACGCAACAAATTGTTCCTGTGTTGCAAAAATATACATATAAAAAAATAAAATTAACAGGGAAGACATGTAAGTTGAAATGTTATGGCACATCCTAACTGTGGACAAATCTAGCTTCTGCCAAGGCATCATTTTAGATACGGCAAGCGTGTTCATTTAGGCAGATGAAGAGTCGCCCTCTGCATTTTAATTTGCAAGCATCAGTTCATAACACAAAGCAGGGGTAAGTCTGGAGTGATGCTGAAATCCAAATTTAATGAACAAACAAAAGAATTGCCTCTGAACCAACTCGACTTCCTTCCAAATGACAACAGACTCAGAGATTCTGTCTTTGCTGCAGCCTCCACCTCTCCCGGTCTCACTCCTTCCCTCTTTCGCTCTGTTATTTACTATGCAGGGCTAATTTGACAGCGCTGAAATCTGTGCGTGCTGGGCCAGGAGTAGCTGGCAGACACATGAATATTGAATCAGTCAGGCAGGCCTCACTTGCTTATGAAAACACAGTAATGGGCGCCCACAGGCCACAAACTGAAGCCTGCACCCTCAATTAGGGCCTTCCTGCCTGGGAAGGGATTAGGACAGCAGGGACACATGGGAGGGGGGGAGGGGGGTGAGAAGGGAAGAAGGGGGGAATAGGACCTGAGGACAAACAGAGTGGGGAGGAGGGAGAAGAGGTGTGTGCATGTGTCTGTGTGTGTGTGTGCATCTGTTTACTGGAGCTCTGCAGATTTGTGTGCATTCTGATGCACGCAGGAGCAGCTCTGCCAGCCGAGCACGGCTCCACACTGTCCATGCACGTGTGCTGAGACAGGGGAGGACAAATGTGAACAATCAAGCCAAAAAGGTGGATGGTTTCTCTAGCCTTCGACTTGTTCCTTACCGCTGCTCGCCTGCATAATTCACAAGCTAACCTGGTTTCTCTCACCTGAAGGGCAGCCTCTCTGCCGGCTACTGTGGGACAGCTTTCTTTCTTATTTCCTTTAACAATAAATGTTCATGCCTCCCCATATCCTCGTTCCTGTCTCAACTCTCCTTTTCCTCTACATCCACCTCCAACTTCTGTTAAGTCTTTTTTTTTCTTCTTCTTCTTCTGCCAAAACAACTTCAACCTACACCATTTTTGTTCTCCTCGAGCCTCTTGAGATGCTGGACGATTAGAGGCATAAACGTCTTTCATTCCTTCGGCTCACCTGAACTGAGGAAGGGGAACGCGTCCAGTCTCAGTTTGTCTCCTTCGGGTGCCGCCGCTGCAGAGCCTCGATCAAACAGCGACGTTCCTCTGCCAGTTTCGGGCAAACGAGGAAACAGCGACTGTATGGCCTGAGTGGCGGAGGAGAAAAGAGAAAGGCAAAAAAACATTTAATATTTTGCTCCACAAAACTATGCATGTAGCGTGAAGGGTGAAGTCAGACGTTGGCGGCACCCTGCCGAGCGTGATGCAAACAGTCACAGTCGCAGCAAGGGCAGAATGAAAGAGAAGCCATGGGACAAGGAGGGAGGTAGAAGGACGAAGAGGCTCAGACACTCAAAGGCAGGAAAGTACACAGTCAAATGGAGACTGGCGATTAGGATTGTGGGCACAAAGGAGAGTTGACAAGAAGAAAGAGGGATTGCGGGGCCAGATGAAAGAAACGCAGGACAAATAGAAGGGGGATGTGATAAACTGACAACTATTCGGAAAGTAGGGCAGCTGTGTGCGCTTGCGAGTGCATTTTTTCTCAGTTTAAAATATGTGACAAACTCGGAGACGAGTTAAAGTAAGTGCAACAGTCAAACCTTGAAAATCAAAGGGACAAAGGTGGGATTTTTCTCTCTCCCTTCGCATGGATCAATAGTCTCTGTCACCACGGCAGCCCTTATAAGTTTGAAAGTTGAGACTGTACTTCCAAGCTGCGAGATCTGCGTTGCTTAACAAACCGCATTAATGACCCCACTATTGATCTGATCTGACACGACCCCTTTGCTTTCTGTGCCTTTCATTTTCAATCAATGACAGATGGATACGCCATCGGAGACAAGGATGAGAGAAGGAGGGGGATAACGTCTTCTTTTGTTTTAAGACCGTCCTCCCACTTGGTCTCCTTCAGAACCTGCATCTTCTTATCCCGTCTGAAGGGTGGTGCAGACAAATGAGAGATGATTCTCCCTTCACACTGTATCCACAAGTTACCTGCACGTTCTCGCACGTGAGACAAAAATATGTGCACACCAACACACACTCAAGTCTTAAAACCTCCATTCTTGAACAGCTTATTTGAAAACTTTGGAATTGAAAGTAGAATTTTGAACATTTTTCTCCAAATTCTTAACAATTTATAAGCGATCTAAGTATTTTTGTTCCACATTAGAAGATTTTTTTATTCATTCTTTGTTTTTAAAAAATGCATTTGTGCAAAAATTTTATGATAAAATAAGGCTCACCTTATAGATGGCTAATAAACAGTTTATAGATACATTATTAATTCCTCTATAAACACTTTATAAATCATAAATAATTGTTTATTATGCATTAATTAAGGGTGACAGAGACAAAACTGAGCCATTTCTTGCCAAATAGTGAGTCAAATCTGTTCACCTATATATTTCATCTATAGTTGTTATATTAAACATTTCAGACTAAGTTACTTCCTTGTAAGCACAATAAGCATTTGTAAACCTACTTAGACAAAAATATGTGCACACCAACACACTCAAGTCTTAAAACCTCCATTCTTACAGCTTAATTGAAAACTTTGGAATTGAAAGTAGAATTTTAAACATTTTTCTCCAAATTCTTAATAATTTATAATATATGAAAGTATTTTTAGTCCATATTAGAAGATTTATTTTGATCATTGTGTGTTGTGAAAAAAATGTACTTATGTAAAAATGTTATGGTACCCCTTTGCAATAAGGCTCCCCTATACATGGCTAATAAATAATTTATAGCTATGTTATTAGTTACTCTATAAACACTTTATAAATTATTAATAATTGTTTATTATGCATTAATTAAGGGTGACAGAGAGACAAAACTGAACAGTTTACCAAATAGTGAGCCAAATCTGTTCACCTATAATCTAGAGATGCTATATTACCGTATTTTTCAGCTTGTAAGGCGCAATATCAATGAACGGTTTTGTTTTGATATATAAGGCGCACCAGATTATAAGGCAGATTAAAACAAAACAGTCAGATAAGTCAAACTTTATTCAACTCATTCGCCACATAAAATTGGTTTGAGGTCAGTAAGCACAACCAGAGCTAATACATAAGGTGCACCTGATTATAAAGCTCACTGTTGATTTTTGAAAAAAATTAGAGGATTTTAAGTGCAACTTATAGTCTGAAAAATACAGTAAACATTTCAGACTAAATTACTACCTTGTAAAGCACAAGTATTTGTAAACCTATTTTTTTAGGATACAATATTAGTTCCAGATACTTATAATGCAGTGATAACGTACAATAGTCTAAAAAAATATGTCTACAAATGCTTATTGTGCCTACAAGGTAGTAACAGTCTGAAATGTTTAATTTAACAACTCGAGATGAAATATATAGGTGTCAGATTTGGCTCATTTGACAAGAGCTTTGTCTCTCTGTCGCCCTTAATTAATGCATAATAAGTAGTTACTAAAGTGTTTATAGAGGAATTAATAATGTATCTATAAACTATTTATTAGCCATCTATAAGGGGAGTCTTATTGTAAAGAGGTACCAATTTTACAATCTCTCAGGGCAAAGTGAACTGTAAGCTGTTAGGACAACAATTGGAGACAATAAATAAAAGATGGCAATGATGTATACCACTATTTTCTTGTTTTTAAAAATGCGGAGGGATTGCACAGGAGGGGTCTGGGAAATAAATCAGAAAAAAAAAAATCACAGGAGGAAAGTGGATTTCAGTAACCTGAATGAAATTGCTGCTAATCAAAAATTAAAGAGCACAGAGAGGTGCTACTCTGTTTGTACAGTTTTTTTTTTTGGTTTGTTTGCACCAGACTTCATTGTTTTTTTTTAATTTCCTGTTCATAATTTCAATTTTATCTTCTTATTTTTAGAGAACTGGAACATATGCATTCATAAATTTGACTAAAACATCAACAAACACAAGTATATTATTTCCCAAATATCTTCTCATTCTTACATTTCGTACCTCTGGGCTGCAGTCTGGTGTGGCGGAGCCCCCGTTAAAGTGGTTCTGAGCCAGAAAGAAGGGAGAGTTGGCCATGTCCAGGATGGGATAGTTCACCAGCACCACCTTGCTGAAGTTAAACTTGTACGTGAAACGCTTCCCTTTTGTTTTGTGCAAAATCCGCTTGTTGTAGTAATACCTGCATGAAGGAAGGGAAGGAGGAGAGGGTATTGATGGAGGGATGGAGAGATGTGGTAAAGGATAAAAGGAAAAGGGAAAGGGCAGGGAAGGATTAATTTAATGCTCGCATCAAGGTTTTGTGTTTCCTCACTGTAAGAGAAGAAAAGAACTTCAGCGATGTGAGGCAAAGAGCTCTGCTGATTTCCCACTGTTTTTTATTCATCTCCCTTCTCAAATCAATTTACGCCTTACTGCTTTTATTCAATACAATGACTTTTATTAAGGAAAAATCTGACTCGGTCATTAACTGAGGAAAAAATAAAATCAAAAGTTAAATCTTTTTGAACTCTTAACATACACAAAAAACTTTTTTTTTTTCTTCCAGTGAGCACTAGACCAGTTTGTTTTATTAAAACGATAATCTTGATTAAATATGATATGAGCTTTGGAATAACAAGAAAATTAACCAAAATAGTGTTTAAAAAAATGACAAAACAGGAACTTTTGTAGCGATTTCAAACTGTTTTAACCAATATAGGAATATAGGAATATAAAACAGATACGATAAAACAGATCATTTAGGATTTCTTTCTTCAAAGGATGTCGTTCAGTTTGAATAATCAGCAGCAGTTTGCTCTATGAAACTCTGACACGGCACCGAAAAGCTGTTGCCATTCGCAGCCGCGTGACACATTTACAGGGAGGTGGCGCAACAACGGTGGTCTCCATGGTGACGACCTTCGGTCTCTCCCGCTGGGCATGTCGAGCCGTCGCCGTGCCAGTTTCCTCTGCCACCCACCGAGGTGTCATGGAGCGTGGCGTGCCAGGATGCCGGGTGGATCGACGGCAGGGAGGAAAAAATAAATAATCATGGAGCCATCTGGCTCAGGTGAAGGAGCTGAGGGCTCAGGCGGGAGCAGCATGGGGGGTCAAAGTAGGTGAAAAAACAGCCGCGGATGTGTCACCACGAGAAACAAACAAATCTCAACGATATTTTCTTCCTGCTTTTGTTTTGTCCCATAGTGAGAACGCCTTACACAACCTCAGCATTAAACACTGGCGAGCAGCTCCTTATTATGCGCTGTATGAGCAAACAGCCGAACGTTCACATCAGCATGAATTCACAGAGGCTGAACCCGGCGCAGTGATGTGTACATGTTTTGCTTTGCATGGCAATTGTGCCTTGGCCCCTAATTGAGCAATTAAGTGAGGCTAATTAAGAAGGCTAATTGTGGCCCCAGCCAATTCATAACAATTAGACTCTGACGACAGCCCCCATTAACAAGAGGCCAAAGGAAAGCAGAGGGAGGGGGGGGGGGGGGGCTTGTTGGGGTAGTGGGTATTTGCATAATAAAATTGTGAGGTTGATTTGGGGGTGTACGCTGCCGAATTTATAGAGTATTGGTTTGATTCGTCTTCCAAAAGTTTGGCGCTGAGCACTTTCTCTATTCTGGAGAAGCAATTTTACAGCGAGGCTTAATTTTCAAATCCCTATTGAATTTTTTATTTGGCAGCTCAATGGTGAACTTTCCATTAGGACGTCAACAGATAAGCAGAAATTGAGGGTATTGACGTTCCGCCTGGAAAAGACTCGCCTTTATCTTTCCATTTTTACCGACATGAAACAGAAGAGATGTTAGGGGAGGATTAAACCCCAGCACGAGTAAACAAATAATGCAAACACCGTGACTTATCTGATCCAAACGTTCACCTCAGAGCCCTGCTCAGCTTGTCGTAGTTCATGTGAGGTTTGCACTTCCTTATCCCCCACAGTCGGGCCACTTCGTCTGGGTCCTTGATGACGAACTCCCCGTAGTCCCCCTGCCAGGCGATCACACCCTGATACTCCTCCTTCTGCAGCAACTCCAGGATGAAATGCCACAGCTGGATCTGCCTGGAGCCCGGGCTCGACTCGGGCTTGTAGGCCCAGTCCGGGAAGGCGAACCCTGGTGAAGAGAGAGAAGGGAGAGGGGTGAGGTTAAGACCTGTCGTTTGTCCTGCTGCTCGCTAGGGGGGGATTGCTGTCTGGATGACTGATGAGTGATGGACTTGAGGGATGATGTGTTTAATATCACAGCACGGGCCTTGAGCAATGTTAGTCTGCGCTAATGCCCTCTAGCCTCAACAGATTGGTCAGGGGGATGATGACAGCTCGCTGGGGGAAATATGGTTGATGCTGCTTGGGTCTGAATTTTAAAAGCCAACTGTATGTGCATCCTAGACAGAACTGGGTGGTGTTTGGACTGAGCCCACAGAAAATTAGCCTTGTAAAAATACAAGATTTACAGCCAAAAGATCCATTTGTTTGCGTGTGGGTAAATGGATAATAAAAAAAAGTCTAATATTTAGGATAAACTTCAACACAGTTTTGTTAATGATAGTGATGCTTCCTAATCAAACTACATACTTGTTATCACCCAAAAGGTTAACGATTGAGTTGCGTGGGTTCATGTTTTTCTGTCTCTTGCGAAAAGTCTTATTCATTTTCATAAAACTTGCAGAAAGTAATCCTCGGTGTGGTGAGACTGATCCCAACCACCCACTTCTGATGTTTTCATCCATTAAATGGTCGTTATTAGCTGTTATTTCCATAGCGTTCAGATTGCCCCTCCTCTACCTTCTAGTAGGTTTAAAGTTATGTTCTTATCACTGATCATACGGTCACGTGGTTAGGTTAAGAGTCATGGGGAGGCTAAGTTTAGGGTCAGTTGTCTGGGTCAGGTGTAAAGGTAGTGCAAGGGTTACACAAAGCTAACTAAAATACACTTCCGGTTTTACATGCAAGCCGCGATGTAAATTATCACTGATAAATACGTAGCGTTCAACCTACTAGGAGGTAAGAGGGAACAGTTTGAACGCTACCTATGGGGATGATAACAACTAATAACGTCCATTAAATGAACTGATAACATACGAGTGCTACCAGATGAAACTGTCCCAAAAAAAACCCTTTGCAGTCAACACTGTCTGTTAGCAAAATATCGAATCTCCCCCTCATAGCTCTATGACCAATACAGCAAAACTGATCTTAGAAAACAAATAAACAAAAAAGTTATAACTTAGTCAGTTTTTTTTACTTTTAACTAAATATGTATATATGTATGTGTATATATACACATGTACATATATATATATATTTAAATATATGTACAGTATATGTGTATGCTTAGATGTTTATGTATGTATACATATAGGTTAATCATAAATGTAGTACTCCCTACCACCTTGTACATGTGCACATTTGTCTTTTTTCAAATTTGTGTATTCTGCTTTTTTTTTTTTTAACTATTTCACATGTTTTTTCTGGATAATTATAAAATGCACTGGATGTCTCAAATTTCTCCCCTGGGATTAAGTATGTAAGTAAGTAAGTAAGTAAGTAAGTAAGTAAGTAAGTAAGTAAGTAAGTAAGTAAGTAAGTAAGTAAGTAAGTACGTATCTATCTATCTATCTATCTATCTATCTATCTATCTATCTATCTATCTATCTATCTATCTATCTATCTATCTATCTATCTATCTATCTATCTATCTATCTATCTATCTATCTATCTATCTGTCTGTCTGTCTGT
>NC_056502.1:13322041-13339071 GCF_014905685.2 Nematolebias whitei
ATGTCTGTCTGTCTGTCTGTCTGTCTGTCTGTCTGTCTGTCTATCTATCTATCTATCTATCTATCTATCTATCTATCTATCTATCTATCTATCTATCTATCTATCTATCTATGTGTCTATCTATGTGTCTATCTATGTGTCTATCTATGTGTCTGTCTGTCTGTCTGTCTGTCTGTCTGTCTGTCTGTCTGTCTGTCTGTCTGTCTGTCTGTCTGTCTGTCTGTCAGTCTGTCACTTGATGTAGCTGGGAATAAGTCAGCGCATACTCTGACTGTGACATCTTTAGATATGGCTTGTGACTGAGCATAAACTCTCAGATATGTTTCCTTAAATTGAAATTTGAGATTTTGTAAACTTTTAAAGTAAAAACTTTCCACAGGTTTGATGCAACCAGGTCTAATTAAGTTAAAGTGTCGTTTAAAGTCCTTTAATGATGATAGTACTAACCTGGTGTCCAGAGGGCAGGCACAGGGGGGAGCAGTAGATCACTGACACAGTTGCAGTCCATGACTCCACAGCACCTGAAGCCACACAAACGGGACGCTCAGACACCATCAGATGGACGTACAGGAGCACAACTGAACTTCTAATAAAATGTTGTTTAGCCAAACCAAAGTTAGCTAAGTTTATTTCACGGAGCTGAAGTTGAGGAGTGTGCGCTTTGCTAAAAATTGAGATATTGCGTAAGGATCGAGTTCAAAATTATACCTTAAATCAATGAGAAATATAGCAAGGTTGTATTTCATATGTCTTTGGTGGAGATAAGGTGTTTGATGGATGTGATCTTATGTAGCTACCTGAGGCTGAGGCTGATGCAATGTGGTGGACATCCCTATAGAGTATTTCTAACAGGAGGAATTACTTCTGATAACCAAGACCATTTTTAAATATAAATCATGGTTTGGTGGGGTACTTGTCAAGTTTTTAAAAGTATATATTTTACACATTAAGATACATTTGGTTTAATTAATTGCCATGTTGATGAGGTCAATTTAAAGAGTAGGTCCATCAAAAATGTCCAGTTTATGGTGCGGTCAGGGTCATAGTTTACAAAAAGTAAATTAAAGACAGTATTTTAATGAAACCACATAGAACCATGCTGAAGTAAAATTCTAATTAGCGGTATAAAATATTGTAAAATTAATCCCTGGGGAAAAAATAACAGCAATGAGGGGACAGTGAAATACAAAAAAGTGTGTAAAATAGAGGAGTTAAATTACCATATTTTCCAGCCTATAACTAATTTGCATACCCTGTGACTTATACACCGAAGTGACTTATTTATGGATTTTTCCCCATATTTATAACACAATTTTTGACTGAGATATGACCGTTTTCATTCATTCGGACACTGATAATATTGAACACTACCATTTTCAGCCGCTAGATGGCACTCGAGTTTTATGGCATGCTGTTGTGTCATATAATAGGTAAAAGTGTGTATTAATGACACAATCGGCTTGCCAGAGTCTGCCACCTTCATCCAGCTTGCCTGGAGCAACTGTCAAATTAGCTTAATTTCTCTGTACCGCCCGAGTGAAATGCAGCTAATTTGATCACTTAAGTGCATTTATTAAGTAAAAGTTCAACTGAGACACAGCCTAACTATAAAGTTGAGCAAACAAATAATTGTTTTTAGGTGGTTATCTTGTTAAATTTCAAAGAAATGAACAGCGAGTCGTCCCTCTGCGCGCTTCTACTTCCATGTATCGGTTTTTGAAATATAGCTGATTTGACGATCAAAGTGCATTTATTAAACAAAAATTTAATTCAACACACCTTTACTATAATTTCAAGCAAGCAAATAATTATTTTTAGTTGGTTATCTTGGTAAATTTTGAAGAAATGCACAGCAAGTCGTCCCTCTGCGCACTCCCGCTTCCGCGAATTGGCTTTTGAAATGCAACTAATTTGACCGTCAAAGTGCATTTATTAAGGGAAAGTTAAACTGAGACACACCTTTGCTATAATTTGGAACAAACAAATAATTGTATTTAAGCGTATCTTGTTAAATTCTTATTAAATTCCTCCCGTGCACGCTCCTGTGGTCACCATTTGGCAGCCAATCGATTTTCGGCACAACACTGGCCCACATTTCCGGGTTGTCACCGGTGACGCATAACAAACACGACGCATCAGCGGTGAGGAATAATAGGTGCGACTTATACGGCGAAGGGACATATTTATGGATTTTTTCAAATTATTAGACATTTTTGGACAGATGCGAATTATAGGCTGGAAAATACGGTAATTTTATTATGATCTGTTGCACAAACTATATGAAAATTGCATCTCCTTCTGTAAATGTTTCTTATGGCTGCTTTAAGCTCCCTGGAACATGTCTTTGGTGTTTGGATTTAGACAAAGTTGAAATTTCATAATTATTTTTGCACTTTCTGTGTTTGTGAGTTGTTCTAACATGGTGCAAACCTGCTCCTTACAAAATAAAAAAAAAATAAAAAAGACTTTGGCATGATTTTCACATGTAACGTGGTTCCAGGACCATATTTTAAATGTTCCAAAATCACACAAGAAAACAGTTTCACGTATTAAATTAATACATTTTCACAGGGGAGGATGTGATTTTCTACATGTGACATTCATGTGTGTTTTGTTCCAAACTCACAGGAAACATGTGCATAACATTTTGCACGCCACACAGGTTAAACATAATGTATGTGTGATTTCCATGTGTGACGTTTGTGTGAGAGGTAAAACTATAAAAGGTGTAGCTGAATTTTTTTGTTTTGTTGTTGTCATTAAAAGTACGCAAAATTTGAAACTGTAACAAAATTTCACACATCAAAACTATTGCAAAAGGTGAGGCAGTGTAAACAGTACTTTACAAGAATAATTATAATACATGTGTAATCCTTCTTACACTTTGACTTTAGTTTTTAAATATGTGAAAGATCAGATCAGATCCGAATGAAACAAAAGCAAAATGTTATTAGCTTTGTATTAAGATGAGCTAATTCCATCTGGCATTTAGTTTTTTTTTAAAGAACACCCTATAGATGTTGTCTCTGATCCTCAGTGTGTTTTACACAACCGTGTGTGCGAGCTGGGTAAAGGAGAGCCGTGCTGATTTATTAAACGAGAAACTAAAATGATAACATCTGTTAAATAAATGCATATCTGCGGCGGACAGGCGATGGTGAGGAGGTTTCTGGTGCAGAAGACGGCGTCTGGTTTGAACGTTGCACTTTCATCAGGCCTGTTTGACACAGGAGGGAGAGATGAACCTGCTGCTCCTCTTCAGCGTTGGCCTCTCCATCTACCTCCTTGCTCTCTGCCTCTACTTAATTATGCTCTGTGAATTTTGGATTTTCCCTCCAGCATTGAAATGGAACGTGAATGATTAAGGTGTGTTTGTATAAATTATTATTGCTAACTCCAGGCACTTCTCACTCTCCGCCCGCCCCTCTCGCTTTCCCTCACTCCCTGAGCGCCGCTCTCACCCTGTCTCTAGCCTTTGGATCGTGGCCCCTCTTGTGCTCTCCTCCTGCTCTTTATCCTCCTCGTTTCCACGCCGCTCTCTTTGTCCACAGATTTACAGAGTTGTGTTGTTTTTTTTTTAATCATATCATTCATGTTATTATTCTTGTTTTCCCTCCTTCCATGCATGCCCCTGCGTGCACTTGTGTTCCCAAGTGATAAATAACAGCTATAACTTCACCAGCCTTCAGCATCACAAAATGATGCCAACATATTGCCAAATTCACAATTAGCTCTTTGCATTATGATAAATGAGTTCAAAACCTTCAGCTAATGTCGTCACGTGTCCACTTTGAATGGAAGCTGCTGCGATGACTGATCTTTTTAAAATATGAGAGATTCTTTGTGTTGGAGGTAGTAATCTATAAGTTTCCTCCTCCCTGTGGGCTACAGGTCATCAATACTGCATCATCTCGTTCATTTGCCATATTCACATGGTCCACAGCACGTATAGACTCGTCTCCTCTGAGGACGGTACATACGTGCTCCGATCAGTCAGGGCCTCTTTAGTTACATCTCATGCCACCTACGCACCTCCTCAAATCTATACCCCTCCACCCTTTTCCCTTACCCGGCAGCTCATCCATACAGGTGAGTCCTCCTTTCCTCTTTCCCACCTCCTTCCTCACACACACACCTATCTCCCTTGCCTCTCTGCCCCACCAGTCTCCTTTTCTCTCCTACGCTGTGTGTTTTGTTTCGGCGCAGTAATTTTCCGTTTGATTTCGGAGGTAATGCATTTTTTACAAATCAAAGAGGAAGCTGGGCTGCTCTCCTCTCTCCCCTCCCTCCTCCCCCCTCCTCCTCCACCTCTCTCCCTCCTCTTCTGTTTTTTTATTCTCTCTTTTTCTCTATGCCCAGTCTCCTGTTCTTGCCCCCCCCCCCAGCCCCCCCAGGCCAGAGAGGAGATAAAGGAGCCCCCATCATTTCCTTGTTAGTTTTGATTTGGGCAGCACAGGGCTTTCAAGTTCCCCCCCATCACCCCCAGAAACATTATAACTAGCAGCCCAGGGAATACAGTTCCTCGTATGCACGCACACACACACACACACACACACACACACACACACACACACACAGACACAAACCCACACTAAGACTTGCATGCACAGTCTGTCAAATGCAAACCCTCACAGATTGTAACGGCTTGTATGGTCTCAAACAGATTTGGCAAAAATGTGCAACTATTCAGGTAGTTTCTCACACACAAACACACACACACAGTGAGAGACAGCACACAAAATAAGACATGGAGCCCATAGATATCGACTGGATCAATATTGACACACTAACACACATCTCACCCGGTGAAAAGTGAGAATGTACTTTATTTACTGAAAATGCTGGTGTGCTGATTGGGAGAAGAGAATAGATGTGAGTAGACAAAAAAAAACTACAAATGCATTTTGTTTTTCACAGAGTGGCTGTGGAAACAACAGTCCCAACAAAGGACCTCTTCTTCACAAAAGGTCACTGATAAAACCCAGCGTGGATGATGGATCACACAGTTAGGAGCGTGACAAAACACACAAAGGGCCTTTAAAGTTCCTAGACAGTCGCACTTTGACAAAAAACATAATCATTGCTCAAAGCAGACCTCAGCTGTGCTCCTCCACATGTTGTGAAAGCTGCGCTCCCTCAAACAAATGGACCAATACTGCTGAAAATATATACATTTCTGGTGTGCTGACGAGTCAGAGGCTTTTCATAATTCAATTTGAGAGAGTTTAAAAGCTGTTTGTGACAAGTTCTTTCTGCATCTTAGAACAAAACACTCCATTGGTGCATGTAAGAACAAGGATGGCTTGCGAAAAAGATTTCTGCTGGGCTAAACATGCATTCATCTATAACATCTATAATGGTGCATATTGATGCCAAATCATAGAGAAAGTTTAAATGGAAAAAGAAAACTACATTTGATAAGCAGTTGCTCTCCTTTGTGGAGCAGAGTTTATAATAACCTGCATAAATGCAGGTTATTCTATATACAGTCACAGCTCATTTGTGTAAAAGGGCTGAAAAAGAAATGTTATATATATGTATGTATATACAGTAGTCCCTCGCTACTTTGCGGTTCGTTTTTTGCTGACTCGCTTTATCACGGTTTGTTTAAGTACTGTACAGTACTGTACATGTACAGAATATTAAAAAAGTGCTGCCATTTTGCAGTTTTCTTTTATTAAGCCTTCACTGTTTTGCCATTCTAAAGAATTACATTACCCAGAAGCCTTCACTTCACTTCCCAGAAGTCACCACTGCTTCCAATCGCTGCTTGCTGCAAACGGAGGGAAAGTTTTGCAACCAAAGTCAGAAATAATGATAATAAGCTCACAGAACTGGCAGGAGGAAAGTCACAAATAATTCTGAAGATGAACTCATCCTTCAAGTTGTATCTTCACTGCTGAGTAGCTGGGCTGCAGTTGATCTGGACTCAGTGTGACTCGGATCCTGGGATCCTTCAGCCTGGTTCTGATCGTGCGGTGCTGGTTAGGACCAGGCCAGATATGGTGGATTAAATCCTGGGCAGCCTTGCTCCTGGAGCAGCAGCAGTGGGCTTCAGTCATGTAGCACCTGGACTTTTTTTTTAATCTACTGGGTCGGACAGAACCGAGCTGCTCCTGCATGCAGAGCCCTTGTAAGTAAAATTGTGTAGCTCCCGTACATATAAGTACTGTATGTTGTTAAAATTAGTAGGTTCAAGGGTTTAGAGGACTGATTGTGGGCTTCATTGCTGCAGGATAGGTCTGCAGAAAAGAACCGAGTTGGAATAGAACAGATTTGGACCAGAACCAGATTTGTTGCAGTTCTGCAGCGTTAGTAAGTAAAATATTGTAATAAATGTTGTAAAAATGACATAGGTTTAAGAGTTTAGAACATTCCAAGAGTGTGAGAAGAGTTTCTAAAGCTTTAATATAAAGTTTATGGTACTTGTACTTGAACTTGGACTACTGTATCCCTACTTCACGAGTTTTCACTTATCGCAGGGCTTCAAGGAACGGATCCACTGTTATATATATATACATATATATATATATATATATATATATATATATATATATACATATATATAAAATATGTGCTAACGTCATTTACAAACTTTGTCTTTATCATAAATGCTTGGTTATGATTGGTGTGAAAAGTTTTAGAAGGAAAACCAAAATATGGAAACCTGTTTCCGCCAATGAAAATAAATAAAACATTAATGGTATGTCATAATAATGACTTTCAAAGTCGTAATTATGACTTTTTTTGAATAAAACCATAATTTAAACTTTTGTTACTTTCTATCTCATAATTATGACATACCATTGGGACTTTTTATTTGTTTCATTGGCGGAAACGGGCTTCTATACAGGTTTTAATAAGAAATAAAAGAAACAAAAAGGTCACATTTTAAGTCTGACAACAACTGATCATTAAATGTTAGCATGACAACACTTCTTCATACAGTCTTACTGGTGTTATAATATTAAACTGGAACAACTCATTTATAAGAACTCAAAACAGCTGACGTCTTCAAGAAAATTACTTCTTAAGAAAACATAAAAAACATTATATATTATTTGAGTTATTTTCTTCAACAAGAAGCTAAATTTATTTCAACTTCAAGTTAAGTTTGTAAATTAAAATTTGAATTAAAAAACCTGATGGCAAAGTGCTTTAAACTTGTTTTTTTTTTTTTTTTTTACCTGAAGTATACCTGCTGTATTTTTCTAATCATAACCAAGTAAAATTGGTTAAACCTAAAAAAGTTTGTTCCTCAAACTAAGTATTTTGTTCAAAATAAAAGTTTATTCTAACATTATGTCAAAGCAAAGTGAAACCAATAAACGGTCCTATAGTAAACTGTATAAACCCAGATCAGATGTTTTTAAATTTTTATATTTAATTCATCTCTACAGTAAACATATTAAAACATGGTTAAGTCCTCCTAAAAGTAAAAAAAAAAATAATAATCAAATTGTTAAAAACAACCATTTTGAATTGGTTTTATTGTAAACTGGAGTGACCAAGACGATAGGTCTTCTCAATGTTAAATTTCTGTTTATTCAACTGATCAGCTATAGGAATTAAAAACAGTAAAGAAAACAAACAAACAAACAACCCTTAATGTCTTTAACATCTTTCTGCTGACATTTCTGTTTGGATCCATCATCAGGGCTGCTGTACTCGTGCAGCCAAGGCTGCTGAGAAAAGGAATCATGTGAGGAATATACCCGTACTGTAACTATGTGTTGAAATTCTGCAGAGTGACTCGAGTAGAGGAGGGATGGGGGGGCAGCTTGACATTCAGGCAACATTATGTCTCCAGTGCTGTCTAAAGAAGGAAAGAGTGACGGGTGGCGATATAAAAAGATTTTTTTAAACTACGAGAAACATGAAGAGTCTGGCCTTTCCTGCTTTCTTTCCCCACAAGATGAAACGGACTCTGTACATCTGTCTCATCTTTCTTTTTCTTTTTTTTTTCCTTCTTTTTTTTGGATTGCCCCTGAAAAAAGGCCCGACTGAACCCTCTCAATTCCTCTCTGCTCGCCTCTCTGCCGCTATCTCTGTGTTTGCCCGTCTCTCTGTTCCTCTCCCTGGTTAGCTCTGACACACTGGTCAGCCTCAGGGTGGAAGAACAGAGGGACTCCGCTATGGGTTTGTTACAGGAGATGGAGAGAAGGAGATAGGAGGAATGGGAAGGGGGGAGACAGAAGAGAGAAAGAGGGGGAGGTAGAGAGGAAGGGGCTTGGCAAGGGAAAGAAACTGTACGGATGCTGCAGAACAAAAAGTCAACCCTGGAAAATATCTGATTAGAAAGTAATCTAAAATTCTTCTCGTTTGCCCAAATTAGGATGATTTATATTTATCGCCTGCAGCTGAGGGCAACAGGGTTTGCCCATGTTTGTCTGATGTGTTAGCAAAATATCTCAAGAACCAATCAAGAAACAAACACTCAGAAAACAATCAATGGATGAACATCTACAAAGTATATTAGCCTCTTAAGAGTCACTCTAATTCAAGATGGTTGCCACAGCTAATCAACATTAGCAAATACAAAAAAAACAGCTATAATTCAGCTAATTTTACAAATAATGAGCTAAAATGTGATGTGTTACCTGAGACTGACCCCCAACTTGTACACCAAGAAATAATTGATCGCACAAGACCCATACTCAAAACTTTGCCGTTAACTGTCTGTGTCAGCACTATTTGTCTGTTAGCAAAATATCCCATTAACTGCTGAACAGATATCAATAAAACTCTCTGAAAGTAATCAATTAATCTACATCAAAAAGTGGTTAACTGTTTGAGACACCCCAGTTCAAAGTGGCTGTTGCAGCTTTTCATCAGCCAACACAAAAACAGCTACAGTATAAGTCTGTCGATTTTACAGACATTGAGCAAAGACAGTAATAACTGTTAGAGGCAACACTGTCTGTTAGCAAAATATCTATAAGATTTCTGATTGCATGAGACTGTGCTTAATGTTATTTTGACGTCAGACCAAAATGCCTTCAGTCTTTCTCACCATCAGATGACGTTAGTTTAATGCTCTGACATGAACGACGGCGGGTGATATGCATGTCTTAAGAAATGTTAGATTTTTATTCGGTTTGAATTAGAGGGGATTATTTTTTATTTACAAGTATTTATTTCATATGCTTCTTCACAGAAAAGCTGCTTTCGAACACAGGAGAAAGTATACCTTTTTGATTATGTGTATGTATACAGTATATATATATATATATATATATATATATATATATATACTGTATGTCTTCTCACTGATTTTGAATAAACTAAGATAAACAACAGGGAAATTGTACTTACCATCATTTGAACAAAAAGTGTTTATGTTCAAGGATCTCAGAAACAAGCTGTGAAATCAATGAAAAAGCAATACACTCTAAATAATTTAAAACTTAGATACATTTGATATTTGAATTAAGCTCACCAAGTGTTTTACTTTTGATGTGTTATCCCAGAGATATATTCTAGTTAAATAAGTAAAATTGCATTTCTTATATATATCCATCCATTCGTTATCTTTTACCCGCTTCTTCCTTTTCGGTTCACTGGGGTCATTATCGCCCACATCCAGCACTGTGCGTGAGGCAGGGGACACCTTGGACAGGTCTCCAGTCCATCACAGGGACACACAGAGACAAACGAGACAAACAGACATTCACTCTCTCACTCACACCTAGGAACAATTTAGAGTTACCAATCAGCCCAACATGAATGTTTTTGGTCTGTGGGGGAAAATTGGAGTACACGGAGAAAACCCATGCAGCATGGAGAGAACATGCAAACGCCACCCAGAATGACCCCCGGCTGGGATTCGACCCAGCGACCTGCTCGCTGAGAGGCGGCAGCTCTACCAACTGAATCAGAATCAGAATCAGTTTATTATCGCCATGTCAATGAACGAGGTTCACAAACTAGGAATTTGCTTCGACATAAGGTGCGAATAGTAGTAAAGTAAAATAAAGTAAAAATTAAGTAAAAATTAAGTAAAAATGAGAACATTACATAAGACATAAGCCTGTGTACACCCACAAATAAAGTAAAATTAAAACCATAACATAACCATATGTACACCCATATAATAGAAAACAATAAAAAAGCTTAGAGAACAGTACAGATGGAGTATTCAGTTATAATACAGATGTAATGTGACCAAAGCAGAAATTATGAGGTAGCATTATGAGTGTTCAGGAGTCCAACAGCAGAGGGGAAGAAACTGTTCTTATGGCGGGAGGTTCTGGTCCGAATGGACAGAAGCCTCCTGCCTGAGGGGAGTGGTTCAAACAGTCCGTGAGCAGGGTGAGCAGGGTCAGCTGTGATCCGACCTGCTCGCCTCACAGTCCTGGAGACGTACAGGTCGTGGAGGGATGGAAGGCTGCAGCCGATCACCTTCTCAGCTGAGCGCACAACGCGCTGCAGTCTGAGTCTGTCCCTGGCAGTGGCCCCGACGTACCACACCGTGATGGAGGAGCTGAGGATGGACTCGATGATGGCCGTGTAGAACTGCACCATCAGCTTGGCCGGCAGCTTGGCCTTCTTCAGTTGTTGCAGGAAGTACAGTCTCTGCTGGGCCTTCTTGATGAGGGAGCTGATGGTTGGCTCCCACTTGAGGTCCTGGGTGATGGTGGTGCCGAGGAACCGATAAGAATTTGCAGTGGTGATGAGGGTATCATTACAGGTGAGGGGGTGCAGAGGGGCTGTGGCTTTCCTGAAATCCACAATCATCTCCACTGTTTTCCGGGCATTGAGTTCCAGGTTGTTGCTGCTGCACCAGGTCACCAGCCGGTCCACCTCCCTCCTGTATGCAGACTCATCACCGTCTGAGATGAGCCCGATGAGGGTGGTGTCATCTGCAAACTTAATAAGTTTCACAGAGTCATGGCTGGAGGTGCAGCAGTTGGTGTACAGGGAGAAAAGCAGGGGGGAAAGCACACAGCCCTGTGGAGATCCTGTGCTTATAGTCCGAGTGTCCGAGACAGCTCTCCCCAGCCGCACGCACTGACTCCGGTCTGTCAGGAAAACTGCGCCACCATATATTTGTTATATAATAATAATTTAATTAAGAAATGTTTCTTTCTTTGTGTGTGTGTGTGTGGTGGTGGGGGGGGGGGGGGGGGGTGCAGAGGTTAGGGAAAGCGAGCCCGCAATTGTAAGGCCACGGGTTTGACACCCCAGACCAACAATATGAAAAAATGAGAGTGGTGAAGCATCCACAACTGTCTCCACCCTCATTTGCCCCACTCTGGGCCCTTAAGCCCCGCACCATCTGCTCCCCCAGGTGCTCCAAATGTCAGCTCCCTGCTCCACACAGAGGACTGTGGTAGCTCGGTGGTCTGTGGACGAATCAGGACGGGCATGTTGTAAAAACAACTCCCAAGTCTTTGAGTGCTTTAGCTCACTGTGCAATCCTTGAGGAAGGGAGCAACCAAAGTAAGAAAAAGAAGTAAAGTTGTACTTTTCAAGCTCTCCACACGTTTATCCATACGAGCTAAACGTCCACATATTCATTCATTTGTATCTTGAATCCATACACCAACATGCTGTCACGGGTGAGACGTAGCTGGTGTAATCAGAACAGGCGTCGGTGCGGTAGCGTCAACCTATTTAAGCAAGATGTATAGTTAGAGGAGCACCGAGGGTCTCCTGCAGAGCACACATTACTGCACACTGCAGGACCACCACATGGAGTCAGGCTATCTGACAGGAGAGCACAGCCAGTGAAACTCACTGCAACATACAGAGCTGATTGTCAGGTTGTTGTTTGAACCACTTTTCTTTTCACTTGGTTTGTTCGATTGTGAAACGAGCGAGGGGGAATACAGATAAGAACGTTATATAAACTTATTCTGTGCACAAGTCCTCAGCTGTCCCTCGTTTTCTTTACATTTTGCTCCCAAAAGGCCAGATGTCTGTAAAGTTTATGGTGAACTTGATCAGCAGCAGCACTATAGATAACCAATGGACACGGACGTTCTTAAACTGCACATAGAAAAGCCACTGCCAGGTTGTGACCTTTGTTTCTATGAAGCTCTTATTGGCAAATGGAAATGTAGCATTTATCTTGTTCGCATGAAACTCAACAAGTGTCATATTGGCTGTTTTATACTTTAATAGACTAGAAAGCTGCTCTAAAAATAAAAATGTATCGGCTCTTTGGAAACAAAATTTAAAGAAAAATAAAGAATGGGGTGGCTGAAGGCTATAGTGGAAACACTTATTCTCGTTACAAAAGCTTAATGAAAGAGAAAGGTTATATATTTGACATTTTAGGTTCTAATTTTTCAGCCCTTATAGAAAAACTTGTGCTTAAAAAGGAAATTACTTTGCCCAAACGGGAGTTAATTAAACAGTGAATTTCCTGGGGACTATTTCCAGATTTTTGCCCAGCTCGATGGAGACAAGCCTAAAAATAAATTCAGGTAAAATAAAAAAGAGGATGACGTTTAATATTTTATATTGTCTTGGAGTCTGACATGTGTCTGGACACAGTTTTTGTTGAGAGTCAAAAATCATCTAAGCTGTCTTCATTCATGGAGAGCCATCAGGTAAAGTTTAGGCTCCAACTGTGGCTCCGGATAAATGAAGGAACTTCTTGTGTTTAGTGTTCAGATGTTCATGAAAGGTGAAGAGCTGGTGATGAGGATGTTGAGCGCGTGCAACGATGCTAGTATGATACAGAACGCTGGCCTTAAGAAAATAGGGGGGGGGGGGGGGGTGAAGAAAAAAAAAAGTATCAATCGATAGGGTTAAATTATTCATCGTCATTAATTATCGATCGCTCTCCGCTGCCGGCTCGTCCGCCTCGCGCCAGAGTTGAAAGGAGGGAAAGCGCGCTTTATTAAAACCGGCTCGAGCCTCATTGTTTCATGTCCCGCGGCAAAGAAAAAGCTCGAGTTTTGGATCTGCCCGCGCGAGGAGAAACGCACACACACACGCGGCTGCGCCTCCCTTCTTTGCCTTCTCCTCTCCCTCACATTGCCTCTCACTCCTCCTGACGCGCGGGAGGAGCTTTGGGGAGCCTCGCGCGGTGTTCACGGGGCGGCTGTGTGTCTCGCGCGGATCGATGAGGGATCAATGGCTCGCGCTGACTAATAGCCAGAGAGCGCCTTTGATCTCGCGGCTGAGAGATCAAAACCTGCGCGAGAGGGAAGAGAAATAGGAAAAGAAACTGCGCCGGCGAGCTGACCTTCACACACACACATACGCGCGCGCACACTGAACGCACACTAGTAAAAGCCACGCGCGCGGCTTTTAGCAACCTGACTGCAGGATATCCTACCAGCAAACTAGCTATGAGTGATGCATGACAAACCAAGCCACGCACTCAGAACAAGAGCCTTCTCCACGGCGCATGCGCACACAAATTTGCCTCATACAAGGTGATACCCTGAACAAGGGAGTCATCTGTTGTTTACAGCGAGAAAACGAGTGTCCCGTGGGCTTAATGCACGCAAAATGTATGTGACCCATACTGTTTGTGAAAAAAACATCTACAGTAATTGAGAGAATGAAGTCAAGAGCTCAAACTGAGTTAAGTTTGTTAAAAAATGATGCTGAAACAACTTCGCTTCATGGCATTCAAATGAAAGCTATAAGTTTTAAAGTGACAATTGGATGATACAAAAGAACAATTAGAAAAAATCAGTATTGTAAGTTATTTTCATATATTGTGTTAATATTTTCTAGCAATACAGCCTTTTGACTTTTATTTTAATATCTATAATAACAAAAGGTCACATTGTAGCAATTGTATCATGTAAATGTTTAAATTTTTTTTATGAATGCCTTCAAACAATCGCGATTCCAACGTTTGCAATGAGTTTGACGCTTCTGAAAAATTAGGTAAAATCTTTTTGGTTTGTCTGGACTTTTGTTATTGTTTCCGAAAGTAGAAAAAAAAAGACATGGTTGTTTAACTCACTGGTTCTCTTTTCTGCTTGTGAGACACAAAATAAAAGTTGCATTGACTTGTAACCCTGATTATTGAGCTAAAATGTCCAAATATTGCTTTTTATCCATTTAACAGAACCTAATCATATTTAATATAGTTTTTTACACTTTTATAACAATCATCTTTTATTTATTTGTAATAGTTGAGGTTAAATACTCTATTGCCAACCATTTTTTTTTATTTTTTTTTTTTGATTTTCGTATATTTTCTCAGGAGCTTGGTACTTTATGACCCAGAGACAGACTCCAATCCCAACTTTGAGAACCACATGTCTGATTGACCCCTTTGGATGAAAAACAAACAGTGGATAATTGTTTTAAGGACTCTTTGTTTACTATAAAATAGCAGAATGCTTTACTGTTTTAGTTTTATTTATTACCTTAAATGTTCAGTGTTTGTACAAAAGGATCGGACCATTCTCTTCTGTGTGCTGAGATTTGAATATGTTGAGCAGAAAATCTCATTATAATTCTGTAACACAATGAGCAGTGGCCTTACGTGTAATTAGGAAGCAGCAGCATTATTCTTTGTAAAATAGCATCTTGTTTTCCAGTCTTTTACCCGAGGAAATGCACATCTCTCTACTTATCCTCATCATGCTCTCTCCATCCCTCTCTTTATCCCCCCGCTCACCCTCCCTCCAGTCTCTGGTCAGTGAGTTACTCCCTATATCGCTCTCACTTCCCGAATTAACCACTCAAGAAGTCACCACCGACTCAATCAATAGCTCATACATAAACCCTGCTATAATCGCTCCCCGTGCCTGTCTGTCTGCCCCCCTCCCCTCGTCTCACCTCACCTCTCCTCCTCGCCCCTTTCGCATACTCCTCTAGTTCTCCTCTATCTTTTCAGAAGTTCTCCTCCCGCCATGATCGTCTTAGACTCTCATAACCACCAAACCTTTACCACGTAGCAGTAATCAAGGTCATTCGAAACAAAACCAAATCCTCACATGTTCTGATACTGCAGCATCAGCCAAAACAACCTTTCATGAAAACTGACACATATGAAAGCATCTACAGCAACTTAATCCCAACATCTTTAATGATAATCTTTAGGATTATATCACCATCGTTAGTTAAATGGTTATATGTTGTGTGTTGTGAGCTATAATACTGTAGACTCTTTGATAACTGAACTTTTCTTTCACAGATTATGTTAAACCCTGTTATTTGTTTTTATTCATTGATGATTGATGAACATCCATTATAACGGTTTGGCTTTGAGATATTTCTGGCTGATTTTGTGAGGTTCATTGTCGTTTTGCTTGTGTGCTCGGGTTGCTACTGATGAGGCGTGCTGCAGGGGTCTGGGCTTTGAAAAAATTAACCTTCCTGATGTCCTTGGGTCAAAATGAACCGGTGGTGCTAAGACTCAGGCTTGTGGGTCATTTTGACCCTAGGACAGCAGGGCAGTGCTAAATGTCCAGGTAACAGCCAAAGAAATTCAGTAGTCCCTCGCTACTTTGCAGTTTGACTTTTGCGGACTAACTCTTTTGCAGCTTTTCAAAGTAAAATTGTACACGAGGAAAAAAAAAAACGTACATGACTGTTAACTTTAATATTACTCCTGTGATTGTCACGGGACACAGTAAAATGTTAACTAAAAAAATCAACTTTGGACAGGTGCCGCCATTTTGTAGTTTTCTCTCAATAAACCTATACTCTATCGTCACTCTAAAGGACTGCAATTCCCAGAAGCCAACAGTGCCTCACCCAGAAGCCTCGATGTTATCCCAAAAAGTTCGGCCCTTATTCATAGTGACTTTGGTGCCCAGCGGATGCAGAGAGCTGCACGGAACCGACCAGGAACCGGACCAACCGGACAAGAACTGGACCAGAACTGGACCAGACCTGGCCCACTGGCCCACGAGGTCTCCTGAGCAGGGAGGCGCCGCCTGGAGGTCCGACATTCTCTCCGGAGCTCTCCGGGACTTTCCTCATTGGGATTTGGACTCTGTCAGGACCACATGTGGTCCTGTGCTCCATCCGAAGGTCTGGCTCCCCCCAAAAGCATTTAGGTGCTCAAGGGCTGCAGAAAGCCGGACCAGAAGCAGCAAGTAGGTTCAGCAGGGTATAGGTCTGCTGAACCAGAACCGAGTCGGACCAGAACTGAGCCACTGTGTTCTGCAGAGCTGGTGAGTCAAATTTTGCAGTATGTACAGTTTGTTGTTAAAATGACAGAGTTTAGAACATTGCAAGAGTGTGGGAAGAGTTTATAAAGCCTTAAAATATATATACATTTTCACTTATTGTGGGGGAGTGGGGGTGGAGACGCAACCCCCATGATAAATGAGGGACCATTGTACTAAGAGATTTCATCAGAATATTAGACGTTGTAGAAAGATAAGTAGAGCTTCTTTGTATTTTGGTGGTCATGTTGTTTTGACTAATTAGTGTATATAGGCACTGTCTCAATAATCCAGTCAGAACCAAAACATTTAAAGTGACTTAAAGTATATGTACATAGATTTATTTTGAAAACCATAAGGTTTCACACCACGAGATCCAGACTCCCAGATTAAGATGTTCTGATAATCTGCTTCTGACACAACTTTTATTCTGCACGCTGCTGGAAAACCCCTGTTTAAGATATCCCACATAATTCAATTCCAGCCACTCTTGGACTGAAAAACCTTCCTGCTTTTTACTGAAATATAGGTTTGGATGTTTCTCAGAGTATGTTTTTATGAAGAAAAAAAAGTTTATTTTCAATAAATACGTGGTCTAAAGTGGCAAGTGATGCGGACAAACGTGAAGGTAGATTCATGCAAAAACATAAAAATGATGTAAAAGAGAGAAATGTTGGTTTTTGTCAAAGAGTTATGAAATGCAGCGAATGCAAATTGGCGACAATAATGAAAACTTACAGCATTTTCAACTGTTGTGTTTCCCCAAACTTACTGACACATTCACGTTTAACAAATGAACTAAAAGACTTGAACATGTACAAGTGCTGATCTCTATTTTACATCTAAAGACACTGAATCCCAACTATCTTTTACCAGAAAGCATTTATTGTGTAGTGAACCAGATAACCTCAAATCTACCAGATGGACAGAGACTGT
>NC_056502.1:13339081-13339251 GCF_014905685.2 Nematolebias whitei
ATATATAATTCATATATTGTGTCATACAACAAGTGACACGTACCTCATGTGTATCACTACAATTGCAAAACCAAATGATAGATGAAGCTGATCCAATCCAACTCAAGCTGAGATTAATGTAACATTTCAGCTAAATGCTACTTTGGAGTCATTTCAACCCCTTTGGTTTC
>NC_056502.1:13349251-13367800 GCF_014905685.2 Nematolebias whitei
ACACACACACACACACACACACACTGGGGAGCTGAGTGGAGCTGATGGTTTGTGGAGCAAGTGCATCACAGAGGTTGATGAAATGTGAAGCAACAAGGAGGATTTTTTTTTTTTTTAATTTTCAAGTGGCAAGTTCTTCACTTTTCCTCATCATGCAGAGTGGGGTGACACTCCAGCACGGATTTTACCGATGTGACACTTCCTGACTGGTGAACCCACGAGAAGTCACGTGGAGGTGTGGGGGTGAGGGGGTGCAGAGGAAGGAGGGAAGCCTCCAAAACAGATTATGGAGCGAGCCCAATAAACAGACGGTGAACACACCGTGGTGGAAAGCTGAACTAATAAGAAAAAGTCTCTACATTTCTCTCTTCTGTTCCTTCTTTTCTCCTCCTCACTTCACTTGGAACACTTTATGTATTTTTTTTTTTCATCTGGCAGCTGCTAATCCGGTTTGGTTCGATTGGCTCCGGTAATGGCGCTAACGCGTCGACTCTCTGATCCGCGGGGACGCGTCAGGCGACCAGGGAGCGCGAGCGCACACACAAGGAAAGAAGGGGAAACAAACAAACAAACAAATAAATAAACAACATTTTCTCATACAAGTTAAAACTTTAGATCTGGCCTGGATCGGGGAATGTTTTTGGTCACTTCATCACGTGACAACTTGAAGATAATTTGGTGAAAATACAAGAAAAAAATCTCAGTGGTTTAATTTATTGCACGAAAATATATATTACAAAATGTTTAAAATATATGATTAGATTTAAAACGTGATGCATGCTCAAACTGTAATAATAATAATAATAATACTATTAATAGGTTAATAATAATGGCACAGATTTAATGTGTTTTACCACTTTGCGAGTTGTTCATTTCCCTAAAAGAAACAATATTTAACAATTGCGCACAAATCCCTTGCGCCACTTGATAAAAAAAAAAAAAAAAAAAAAAACTTTTCATTTTTTTTTCTCCTTACATTCTTTTTTTCCTGCTTTTTAGAAACAATAGCTACAAGCGGTAAAGTTGGTTGTCAGAGTGTGTGTGTGTGTGTGTGTGTTTCCACTTCCTCTCCCCCTCCTTTCTTCCCTTCTCTCGGTCTTTTTTTCTGTCCGGGGAATTGTTCTCAACGTCCACAAACACACTGCAAATACCCGCCGGCCCAGCGCCATCGATTTCTAATTAGACGCCGGGATAATCGTTGGAGAGAGATGAAAAAAAGAGAGGGGAAAAAAAGAAGGAGAAGAGAATGATAGCTCCAGAGTCAGTAAATAAATATACAAAGGAATTAGAGGCCAGATTAATTGAATGAGTATGAGGATTCCATAGAAAGAAAGGTGAACTTGGGCCGACTGATATGAGAGGAACCGATGCATGATGGGAAAGGAGGACGGTTTGATTTGGACATGATTCGTTTTTCTTTTTATTTTCTATCTTTTTTTGTTATTATTATTTAAAATGCAAGACGCGCACATCTGATAAAACCACGCGTCGTTTGCGCAAAAACTCGAGCAAAAAGTAAAAGCACGCACACACACAGAAAGTAGCGCGACTTTAAACTCGTCCGTTAGTCTTATTCATTCATGTTTGCCGCTGCAGGCGCGTGACACCAGCGCGTGACAGCAATCAGCCCTGATTTCAAGCCACAGCTGGATTCTCCAACTTCCTCCTCCTGACTCTTTCTGCCTCCTGACAGGGTGTGACAGGGTGGAGGTGCGGGTTAGTGGAGGTGTGGGGTGGTGGTGGTGGTTCAGGTAGCTCGTTTACTTTAATTAACGTTTCATCATCCTCGGAGCGTGCGCGCGCACTGTTCACGCTGCTCCGTCTCTTCTCCCTATTCATCATTCGCGCTCCCTCCTCCTCCTTACCGGTGGCATCACCTCTCATCTTTTTTTTTTTTTTTTCAACTCACCATGCCCCCTCCACGTGCGCTCAAGCATGCACAGGATAATAATTCACTTTCCTGTCGCCTCCTTCTTGACTTCCTCCTTTCAGTTCCTCTCCTCATTCCTGTAACACCTTGAACAATAATGATGTCATTAACCCGCAGATAATTTAATTTAATCAGCTCGTGCAGAGAAGGAGAACTGGACAAACCCAAAGCGCGTGCGTTCTGACTGCTTTGGAGCCGCTCAGTGAGTTAGCAAAGACTTTATGGAAGACCAAGACTTATTCTATAGATGAGTTAGTCAAGCTCAGCAGTTTGGTATAATGTCCTGTCAGATGTAAACCAAAATGTTCAATATTTGTTTTTGGGTTTTTTTGCAACTGTGTCTGTTTAATATTCCAGGAAATACTGGATTTTGACAGCAAAAAGCAATCACATCTGGGATGAAGTGTTCAAAAAGACACTGCATTAAGACTTTATTAACAGAATATAATGTCGTCTAAGAATGTTAATAACCTGACAGAGTCATCCTAATTCAAGATGGCTGCCACAGCAAAGTAAAGATGCAACAATGATTATGCTTCAGCCAGTTTTACATGTACTGAGTTCAAGTTTGGTGTGGTAGTAGCTGAGAATCACATTTATTTTGAGTTGATTTGTGCTTAAAATGTTGGAGTCAAATTGTCTGTGAACAGATTCTAATGAAACTCCCTGTTGGCTGTGTCGCTAAAACTGGATAACATTCAGAGTCGGCTCAATTCATGGCCGCCACAGCTACATGTAATTTACCTTAGCCTACATGAAAAGTGTCATGCCACTGAATTAATTTTACAGATACTGAGTCAAAAGTTTGTGTGTATGAGCTTCATCCACAGATCATAAACGTGCAACGCATTATGCAAAATTTTATGTCTGTTGGCTGCAAAAGGGAAAAGTAGATCATGACGTCAGTAAAACAAAATGAAAATGAGAGAAAATACCGAAAGGAGTTTGCACTTTGCGCATTTCTGTTATTTATTTTTATTCACCCTTTATTTATACAGGTAGTCTCATTGAGTCACGAGAACTCATTTTCAAGAGAGACCTGTTTGGGAGCAGATGGTGGGGGTTAATGGCCTTGCTCAAGGGCACAGAGTGGGGCAAATGAAGGTGGAGGCAGGTGCATGTTTCACCTTTTCCACCCGATTTTGATGTTGTCAGCATGGGGAGTTGAATCTGTGACTTTCCGATCACAGGCCCATCTTCTCTAACCTCTGAACCACCACGCCCAGGCTGCCACAGATTTGTTCTTTTTACAACTTTTCCAAACTCCCGTGTGAAGTTTAACAATTTGAATTTTAGATTTCAGCTTCCTTTTTTTCAGCTTAATAAACTGATTAAGCTCATTCTTTCTTTCTGATGAAAGCTGACTGATGGACAGAATGAAAGAACACTTATCACAATTCTGGAGGTACTTTTTGTGGAAAAAGTTTAACAAAAGATGTTTCAGATGTGATAAAGAGTAAGTCTAATTTTTTTTAAGTTTCTCCTATTTTATTAGTTACATCTTATGTTGATATATTAAGAAATGTGTGTCATTTGGATGTATCTTTAAGTTGGCAGGGAATTATTATGCAAAACAGAAAGCCTTCTATCCGTACCTTTCAGGAGATCCCATAATGACATAAAAAGTAATTAACTGCAATTCAAAGTCCAAAGGCTTGAGATGTTGAAGTTACATAACATTTTCTTGGATTTTACAAATTTGTTCTAAATGAAAAAGCAAGAATCAGTGAAAGCAAATCAATAAAACCATAAAAACTTTTTACAAAACAATGGAACTGCATCCCCTTGGATTTGTCCTATAGAGGCGGAGGTTTGATGAGGCGGTGGAAATGGCAGGTGTTATATGAAGCAAAAAATGAAATGGAATCAAAACAAACGAAAACTAAATGCAGTTAGATTCATATGGTTCGGTGAGATCTGGGCGTGACTCGCACGCGGGCCGGGACTCTGCGTGGAGCTCCCTGATAGTTTAAACCGTTTAAAACACTTACAGTGGTAACCGGATTTGTAGCCTGGTGGGGTTAAGAACTTGATGAAATCCACGGTGTCTGCTGGGACTACAGAGGTGTGCGCTCACATACAAATTGCAGTTGATAAAAAGAGAACAGGAAGCTCCACTTTCACCAACCTTAAAGCTCTCACTCTGGTTCACACACAGAAGGACTACCCAGAATGCAGCTGGTACTATTCCGGAGTTCGTAAAAAAAAAAAAAACATGTCGTAACTGGACCAGTAAGTAAAACATTGTGCTGCTTTGTACGCTGGAGCAGCTGAATTGTGGACGACAGCTTGCATAGGTGGATAATACAGTGTTCTATATGGTTAATTAAAGCCTGAAGAACTGTTTACTGCAGGGGGCGAAGTTAGACAGAAGCCAAACCACTGACTGATATCAAGGTCAAGGTCAAGGTTCGTTATTGTCATTCGCATTGCATGTGGTACATATGGTGAAACAAAATTGTGTACACAGGGTCCCAGTTACATCCAACAAAAATATAAATTGTAAAAGAAAAACTAATAAGATCTAAGAAATAAACTAAGAAATACGCTGAGCTAAGAATGCGCTAAACACTTAATAGTGCAAACATGAGCTTAGTGCACATGTTAATAGCTTAATAGTGCTTAATATGAGCTTATTGCACACTTTTTCAGTGTATATGGTGGTTTAAAGGTAAAAAGAAGTAGCAGGCATTCAAAATTTCTAAGGTATTTTGTAAAGTTATCTGATTTTAGAGTTTTGAATTTTGTTTTTGATTTTTCCTTTGGCCGCTCCCTTCCTCAGGGGTCACCACAGCAAACTAACTCACACAAAGACTTGATGATTATTGTTATGCCCGATGCCCTTCCAGACACAACCTCAGACCACCGAGCTACCACAGCCCTCTGTGTGGAGCAGAGAGCTGCTATCTAGGGCGCCCAGGGGAGCAGATGGTGGGGGTTAAGGGCCTTGCTCAAGGGTTCAGAGGGGCAAATGAGAGTGGAGGCAGGTGTGGGTGTTTCACTTTTCCCACCTACATTTTGATGTTGTCGGTCCGGGGAGTTGAACTGGTAACCTTCCAAAGGCCCACTTTCTCTAACCTCCACCCCCCTTGAGAGTTTTGTATTTTATTACAAAAAGAAAGCAGTGAACGGCTTAATTTTATGTAGTTTTAGAAGTTTTGTTTTCTTTAAAGGCATGAAAGCTTGAGTACAGGGAAACTGTTTCATCTTTATGAAAAACAAATTACACACTGTTCTCAATTAAATACAGTTTAATTGAATTACTGTTAGTTGGCATGACATTGACTAACAATCAATCCCTGCACCGTGTTCCTGCCTTTTGTTTGTACCTCCCAGTCGTGCCAATAGAGTAGGAAGCAGCAAATGCACGGCATGCTCCACTGGTGTATAAGGGATGTGGAGCTGTACTCTCAACATGAAAGTCCCATCTAACCCTCCCAGCTAACAGGCATTGAAACTAACATAATGAAACATGCATTTTTGAACAGGTGGCACGGTGGCACAGTTGATAGAGCTGCCACCTCTCAGTGAGAAGGTCGCTGGATCAAATCCTGGCCATGGGCCATTCGCATGTTCTTTCCATACATGCGTGGGTTTTCCATGGGTACTCCAGTTTCTTCCCAAACATGCATGTTAGGCTGACTGGTAACGCCAAATTGTCCCTAGGTGGGAGTGAGAGAGTGACTGGTTGTCTTGTTTGTCTCTACGTGTCCCTGTGATGGACTGGAGACATGTCCAGGGTGTACCCCGCTCTCGCACAGTGATGGCTGGACAAGAGCACCAGTGACCCTCACGAACCGAAAAGGAAGACGCGAGTAAAACATAACGGATGTGGATGGATGGATTTTTGAACAGTAGCAAGGTAAGAACTATGTGAATCAACAAAAATCAACATGCCGTGTCACCATGAACAAGATTAGGCCTGTGCAGAGAGCGAAGGAGTAAAAGGTAAAGAAGGTGCTGGCAGTTTTAATCAGAAACGTTCTGGATAAAGTGCAGGAAAACTGCAACAGAACAGAAATGCATTCTGTTGTGAGTTAAAAGCAACGTGACAAAAGATTAAGTCCTGATGACAAACCAGACAAAAGCTAGTGCTGCTTTTCCAGACGTTTTGTTATTATCAATATGTTGGTTTTTGTTTTAAAGTAAATCCTAAAATGATTTATACTGGAGCAAAATGTTTAATGTGATCTAATAATAAAATGAGCTGAGAAGGTCAGAGTTCCAGAGTATAGAACGTGATGCTTCATTTGTTTTATATTTGACTTGACATGATCGCTCGTGCTTGTGTGTGTGTGTGTGTGTGTTTGAAAAAAATGCTGCACCATGTTCTGGCAATATAAAAAAATGCAGTGATGCTTATCTTAAAATCTGCATTTAATTTCAAATGGTTTGGAAATAAAACGGATGTATTTTATGTTGGGAATCATAGAAACAGATTTTATTTTTTTTTATATTTAAAACAGCAAACTATAGGTTGCACTGAAAGAGGGTATATTTCCACAATGTATACTCTGAAGTCCAGAAAACATTTTAAATACAAACAGGACACATCAAATGTCACACATAATGAGCACAGATGTATACAAAGGACCAAAGAACAAAATAAATGACAGATTTTGATTTATCCAACTACATAGTTTTGTTTCTAACATCGCCTCTTTTATTTCTATATTTGCTGCAGCTTCTTGTCTCTGTTCAGTCTCGATGACACTCGGACTGAAACTAAAGTCATATCCTGTCACTAACACGCTGACACACACACACAAAACACACCTTGATTCAATTTCTCCATCTTTTCACGTATCCCTCTTCCACTCTCTTTGACACACTAACAAATGTACACACGTTCAGTGCCCGTGTGCCACGGCCCCCGCCGTCCCCACTCGCCTCTGTGCGTGTCAAATCGAATCTCCACCTCGATGCGTAGTACACCTGCTGTGCCGGCGTATAATGCGCTGCATACAGTGAGTGCACGATGACGGATTACTGAATTAGGCCAATAATGACAAGTGACACTTCTGTTACGGCTCCCTGAGCCACTGCAGAGAGCAGGGGAGATGTGTAAATAAAGAACAGACACAGTGGCTGAGAGACAGAGAGCAAGGGAAGAGAGTGGGAAGGAAAAAGAAACAATAGAGAAAAAAGGAAGTCACGGTGGATAGAAAATTTTCAGCTTAGTCTGTAAAAATAAAGCTCTATTTTATCAAGGAGTGACATTTCTGTCCGATATTGTTTGTGTGTGTGTGTGTGTGTGTGTGTTCAGTTGGAGTTCAGTTTAGCCAAAATCAATTCAGACAAATACAAATTTTTTAAAAAGCAACGTCAAATGACAAAAAAGAGACTGGAAAAGTTCTGATTTGATCTCGTAATAAATAAATACGATATTTAGATTATCATTTGTTAGTAAATGGACTGTACTTATATAGCTTCTTTCTATCTAATCAAGATACTCAAAGTGCTTTACACTACAATCTGTGCCTCATTTACCCATTCATACAGCACTCTACTAGATCTCTACAAAGCTAATTGAACAAATCTTTCTAATGAGACTAATCAGAGCTTTATCACATTCATTCACCGATGGCGCACACATCGGAGGCGATGAGGAGTTCAGTGTCTTGCCCATGGACACTTTGGCATGTGACTGCTGGTGGATTCGAACCCCCCAACTCTTGCATTGAAGGACGACTGCTCTAACCACTCAGCCACAGCCGCCCCTCAAGTTAGTATCTACAAGTTGCAGACTATCGTAGCTGCAGGATGTCTGGACCCCATGGACCCTGGTCTCTACAGGCCTGTGTTCAGGATGCTAAATCATGCCAAATGAGAAAGAGGAGGCGCAGTCCTCCCTGGGACGGGCATAAATAAATCAGACTACCACCCGGCACTTTTGTGTAGAGGAGTCAGATCTGCAGACAAATGCATTAATTCATGCATGCACTCATGCAAAAGTGAGACGGTGAAGCAGGGGCTGTTTAGGGGTGAGACACGTGAGCCACCAGTGGCTGCTTCCCCGTTTCTGCACCTGCAGGCAGACCTCATGTCAAGAACATCAATGGGAATATGTGTAACTGCAGGGCTCATCATCCTGCTTGGGTTGTCTCATGATGGCAAATCATTGAGGGGAAATATGAAACCGCCAAGTCCTCGAGCCGTTGTGACAGATTCTTGTTTGTTTGGCTTGTGAGCCAAGATGTTCAAAGGTGAGAGGGACTTTTTGAAGCCGACGTGTCTTCAGCTGAAAAACGCAATGGAGACTGGACTTTTTGTGGACAAGAAGGAAACAACTGGGACAATTGGGAAGAAGATGGAAGCAAAACCAGAGTTAGAAAATGAGAGCAAGGGAGTGAGGGAGCACAAGGGGAAAGGTGACAGAAAGAAATATTGACAAAGCCTAGATATACACATAAGTCACCCGCCATGACCTGCCTGCTCCCTGTATTTTATAGAGCCGCTCTGCGCTGGCGGAACAGCATGACAGGCCAGTTCCTTCAAAGGAAAATATGGTCCCTCTCATACTCTACCGCCTCTCGCTCTGCTATCACTCCTGTTTTCTGTCTATCCCACCTGATATCATTCTGTCACCCCATGTGCCTGCTCCCCCCCACGCCCCCATCATTCCCTATTTCTTCCCTCCTGGTCCCTGCGTTTTTATTGGCGCTCTACATTCTACCCATCATGTTTCACTCCCTCCTTTCTATCCATCTTCGTGTCGCTCTCTTAATCCCCTCTCATTTGCCCCCCTCTGCCCTCATCCCTCCCGTTTCTCCTCCAGCTCCCTCCGAGTCGTTTCCACGCAGTTCCATTTCCACCAGCTCCTTTTTCTTTCTCCTCCTGATTCATTTCCTCTCAGCTACTCCATTCATCCCTTTACACCTGTTTGTGCCGTGTAACATCACCATTGCTCTTTGTCTTGTTGCTCTGCCACACTTTGCCCAACTATATTACCAGTGACCTTCCAGTGGAGTTTCCTCTTCTTGCTGTAAAATCATTCGTCACCTTCAAACTGGATATTTTCACTGCAGTGTTTTCACTTCAGAACTAGCATTCTTCACTTTTTCCCCCCAACGTTTTCCCTGAAATTTCCTGCTAACATCACTCCAGATTCCTTCTCCCACCATCTTTTCTCAAGCCATCCTTCCTCCCCCCCACTCACCCATCGCTTCCTTTCTCCTTTCTGCCCATCTGCTTGCAGCCGGCCCTCCCTCTCTCATCCTGCAGCCCGAGCACAGAGCCGCATGTGTCGGAATCAATTAGGGCTGAGAGCCGTCGCGGCCGCTCTTTCACGGAGGTAAATATTAAACTGCACCAAGCGCCGAGGAGGATGAGAGGGAGGGGAGAGAGGGAGAGGGAGGGAGGGCGAGAGGGAGAGAGCCCTCCGTCCCTAATCCACCGCATCGATCAGGCGGGGATGAGGGTAATATATTATTTTGACAAGATACGATCCTCCGTCGCGCACCGCTATCCCCGGCGATCGATTTCTTTTTTCTCTCCTTTCTTTCTTCCCTCTTCTCCCCCTCAGTGAGTGGGACCGAGTTTGTGTGTAACTCTGATTATGTGTGTGTGTGTGTGTGTGAGAGAGTGTGTGCGAAATGTGCGTGCGTGCTCGTGTCGGGTGCCGCGGCGTGCGCTTGTGCACTGGAGTGTGGACGGGCGACAATAAGAACAGCATTAGGAAATGTGGAGAAGGGATGAGGATGGAGTTTGCTGGTACGGACGCGCGCTTTTAACAAACAAGCTCGTGTCTAAACAGCTACCTGATCATGCGCTTGGAAAATCGGAGGAACGCGCACTTGCTGTTTGGGGTTTTAGGGTGCACGCATCCGAAAGCACGCGAGCGTTCCTGTTACTGTAACAGAGTTAGAGCTGACCTATTGTAAAGTTAAGTGTCCTCCCCCCTGCGCCCCCCCCCCCACACACACACACACACACCGCCTCACCTCAATATCGCTTTGTAAACTGTGTCTAAATGCTAAAATCCCAGATCAATTTTTTTTTATTCAACCTCCATCACCTCCCTCCCTCTGCCCCCCCCCCCCTCCCAGCCTCTGTCTTCCTGAAACAGCTTCAAGCTGCTGTCCTCCACCGACTGAGGACACAATGTGCGCGTATTTGTGCATATAATTGTCAAATGTTCTCAGCACACCTGAACTTGTGGTTTTGTTAGAAAGGAAATTATTTTTGATTTATGCAAAAGCAAACCAATTTAGGATAATTAGACCTATTTTGCTTCTTTGGCTCATTGCTTTGTTTTGTATTAAAACTTGTGGTAACTATGACTGAGCCTTGAGGCTTCCCACAACACTTAAATAATATATAATAAAGCTGATATTTTAAAGTGTCTGTGACATCATTTATTGTAATAAATATGAATAGTAAAGAAAACATTAATAGCAAATTGCAAAATTAAAGCACATCACTGTGAACAGTTGCCAATATACTCTCATGAGCAGTGACAGGAAATGATGACAAAGTGGAACACCTCCAAAATAAAAGAGCATTGCTAAGATGACTAACATTAGATGTTTCTTTAGATTATTTTGAATCACTAGCACAGAGTCAAAGAAGAGTTCAAATAATATTTTGCCATATTAATGTCAGTTATGTGACAAAATCGGCAAAATCATGTGTATTATGTTAAATTTCTTAATTATTAAGACATTTTGTTTTCCCCACTTTTTTATTTGTAGAATATGCACAGGCACTTTAAAGACTTTAAAGTGCAACAACCATCCATCAGTTGCACAATGGATGGCCACACAACTACAACTACCTCAAATCGTTGTTTTTTATACAGTGTGTGAGTGTACACGTTGATGATGTCAAAAAGTAGAATAGGAAAGGTCCTGTGCCTAAAATCAAAAGCACTGCACAGTTTAATCTCTGCACCACATTGCTGATAGGGTATTCTTACAAATCTAGATGGATGTGCACCCCAACTTGTTCATGTGAGAATTGTATGTATTTTTACTGCTTACAAGCCAAAATATGTTAGAAGTTTAGGAATAAAATCTAAAGGCTTATTTACCTCAGCAAGATTAGATAGAGTGTAACTTTCTAGGTATTAATGTCAACTTCATTGTGTACAAATGCTTTTTATTGTATGTCTAATCATGTGCACTACTGTTTTTATTTTGATGAGTTTGTATGGTGGCTTTAAGATTTTTTTTTTTAATCATTTTAGTTAAGCCAAAGCTAAAAGTTACTTTTCCTCATGATGTGCAAAAAATATTGTTGTTATATAAGGTAAGGTACCTCGTCCGCTTATTTGATATATAGTTAGTCCTCACACATTGTAAAATCACACCATAAATTTGTTTTTATCCCGGAAAACTGTAACTCTTTTAAATGACAGATCAGATCATTTGACGTGAGGTTCTGTGGAAAGGTTATCAGCAATGAATATCTTACCTGTTGTCGATAGCTTATTGACCATCCTCAGTTGGAGAAATATATTGAAACTCTGACTGTATCGATAAACTAAGAGCTAGTTTGAGCATGACCAAGACCAGTGCACTTAACATTTCCTTACTTGGTTATTTTCCCTAGAACTATGCTGTTATTTGTCAGAATAAATAGTCATAGGTGAAACTAGCTGTAGCACTTCCTGTGCAGCTCTTGGCACTTCCTGTTGGAAAATCACCACATATCCAACAAGAATAACACATACCGTATTTTTCACCCTATAATCGCATTTTATTTTATTTTTTGCATAATTTACATGCCCTTCGACTTATATGCTGAAGCAACGTATTTATGGATTTTACCCATATTTATAAATCAATTTTTGGCTGAGATATGACTGTTTTCATTCAATCTGACTGAAAATATTGAACACTACCGTTTTGAGCCGGTAATTGGCACTCGAATGTATGGCATGCTGTTGTATCATGTAATAAGTAAAAGTGGCTATTAATGACACAATCGGCTCTCCATAGATTGCCACCATCGTCTGCATGAAGCAAACGTCAAATCAGCTTCATTTTGCTGCGCCGCCCCGGCGAAATGCAGCTAATTTGACCCCTGAGGTGCATTTGTTAATTAAAAGTTCAACTGAGAAACACTTTTACTATAATTTCGAGCAAACACATAATTGTTTTTAGGTGGTTATCTTGTTAAATTTCAAAGAAATGGACAGTGCGTCCTCTTGTGCACGCGCCTACTTCCACGTATCGGCTTTTGAAATGAAGCTGATTTGACCATCAAAGTGCATTTATTAAGGAAAAGTTACACTAAGACACACCTTTGCTATAATTTCGAGCAAACATATAGACCTCCCGTGCACGCCCCAGCAACCGCCATTTGGCAGCCCATGGATTTTTGGCTCAAAACCAGCCCACATTTCCAGGTTCGACCCACGTTCCCAGTTTGTCAGCGGTGATGAGTAACAAACGTGACGCGTCAGAGGTGACGCATAATAGATGCGACCTATATGGCGAAACGACATATTTATAGATTTTTCCACTTTATTAGACATTTGGACTGATGCGACTTATAGGGCGGTGTGACGGGTACGGCAGAAAATACAGTAATAACGGATTATCACATAGTGATTGCATGAACCACTGTGATATCTTTGCAATTGGGGTTGCAAGATGGCAGCAATCCACTTCAATCTTGTTCTTGGCGTAGTCACTGATCATCAATTTGTTCAACTATTTCTCAAAACTGATACTGTTTATAACAGGTAAAATATGCATTGTTTCTTCACAACTTTTCCATAGAACCTCACTTTAAAAGATCTTCACTATCACTTCCATGAAAAAACAACTGTGCATCAGAGAATATTGTGTTGAGAATGTATTTCTGTTAAACAAATTAGAAGACGTAAAATGAATTTGATGCCACTGACCACAATGAGTGGCACTGCTACATAGAACAAGTTGTGTTTAAACACTGGTGAAAACATTTAAATAGGAACATTTGGATGTTTTTCCCTATTACCATATGAAATATCCATACAATACTCATGTATCCATACACACTGACGCCCCCCACCCTGAAATAGCAGAAAAACATAGCACAACATGAACTGTTAAACAGCCACTAAACATTTCTATATGAGTTTGTGCTTGTAAGTTTGAATCACCATTTTTTTTTAGCATTAGCTCCATTCTGACTTTTGAGTGCTCCAGTGAAACAAATCATGCTCACAACGAGGTACCCAACAAGTACGGTCCCCTGCTGGAAGATCCATTCAAATATGTTCGACAACACCTGCTGGTTTCGTGTTCTGCTCTCTCCTACTCCTCGTCTCCCACTTTCTCTGTTTCTGCCCGCCGCGACTTAGTTTTCTTCCTTTTCTGCTGTCCACTCTTGCTTTTATTCTGCCATTTTCTGCCACTTTGGTCCACAAAAGAGAGACCGTAATGCAATCTCTCCCCCTCTCCGTCCCCTGCTGTGAGGGAGAGTAGCTTGGCCTGTGTGCTGGGCGACAGGGGTGGGGGGAGGGGGGAGAGATGGGGTCAAGGTGAGCTCTAATACACTATTGATCCGCCCCAATTGAAAACCTGATGGAAATTTTACCCCCTCCCCTCTTTTCCTCCTCATCCTTCCCTCGTCCCCTGTTTTTCTCCCACCCTCCTTGTTTCATCTAACCCCCTCTCTCCCTTCCTATCTCCCACTTGCCTCTTCCCTTATGTCTTTTTTCCTTTCCTGTGTGATTCCTCCCTGGTGTCTGGAGTCTTCCTCTTTTTCAGTGTCTGTTCCCGTTCACTCCAATCTGTTTTCTCTCCCAGCTGAATGTCTCTTTCAACCAACTACTTTTCTTCCCCTGCTATCTATCTCTACATCGAGGGCCACTCTGCCTCCATGTCTTTTAAACTGTGCCTCTAATCATTTCCTTTCTTCTTTTTCCATTCCTTTTGGTCTCGCCCTCTCCCCGTTTCCCGAGTCTGTTCCTCTCCTCCACCCCCCACCCCCCGCCCTTGTTACCCCACCCCTCCTCACCGGTTCTCTCTGAGTGTGCATCAGATGGTCCATTTCTCTCTAACCCAGTGCATATTGATCCCTATGGCAGTAGCATGCAGGGCGAGAGCTGCGAGGACCTCTGCTACAGTGTATTAAACGCCACAAACGCTTTGGACGTGGGGCCTGAGACACGCCCCCCCCCCCGGCAGGGCCCTGTCAATAGCTGCTCCCTCCTGTCAACAGCAGCCAAATGGCCTCTCAATCTGAGGCTCGTGATGAGCTACAGAAACGGCGCGCTGCGATACGCGCGCCATGAAAAATAGGAGAGAATCCATAACAAAGTGAAAAAACATTAGACGCAAAAGCCTTTGAGTCAATAAGAGCAAAACGGTTTAAACAATAAGCATTCAGCTTTGATGCAAGTCAATCAAAATCACGTAAAGCCACTTCCATCTAGAAGTCAAAACTGTTGCCAACAAAATCTATGACCTCGGCTATCAATTTGCTCCATTCTTAGCCCTAACAAGCTTTGTAATAACACGCTGTTGTGCTGCGGTTATGCCGAGCGGCAATTACGCTCGTAGCTGAGGGTGCTGCACTATTCAAGCAACATCAAACAAAAGAGGAGGCAAACATCGGGGAGAAAAAAGCCTGAACAATAGAGATGGCAGCAACACAAGTAAACCTTTTGCAGCTACCCATTACTTTCCCACTTAACAAGACACAGCATCTCTCCCTCTCGCCGGCTCTATGCAGAGTTGGCCGCTATCACCGCACTGCTTGAGCGAGAGATAAATGGAGGGAGCGAGTGCATGTGTGCGTTTGATTTATGTACTGTTGTGTACGTGTCAGACGCCCCAGCTATCGGGACCACCATCTCTCAATAGACATAGAGATGCTACAGCAGTGGAGGGACCCCTCTGTCGACCCCGAGACCTCCGATACACATCGGGAACAACAGAGCGGGGATTTGTTGCAGCAGAAGAAGAGGAGCAGGGAAACTCTTTGTTGCTTCTGTTATTTTTGTGTTTCGATCAAACGTTTGTCGAGTTCGTTTCTGGTTTTTGTGCAGAATGAGGTTCACTGTCTTGTTGAACGAGTGAAGCGGCAGCTTATATTTCCCCCTAAGCTCACTTTTCCAACTTCAGTCGCAGGATTAATCTCACTGACAGAAGAATGGAAAGCCTGTTATAGTTGAAGAAAACAAAGGCGGGAGCAGCTTCTGTATAATTTTATGTCATGAAATAATAACATATATACATAAAAAGAGTTCATAGTGCACACATAAAAATGTTTAATTTTACAGCTGGACCACAGATTAAAATAATCCATGTAGCTTTCTGTTAGAGTTATAAAGTACCGGTTCTAATTTGCCAGGCATTCCGACTTCACACACCTGTTTTTATTTTCCCACTTTTCTCTTTCAATCACTCCATCCTTGTCTCCCTCCATGTCTCCCACCAAACCATGCCACCCCCCTCCCCACCCCCCTGATCTCTTCAGCCTCTCCATCTATTTCTTTCTCTGTAGGAAGGAATCAGTCTCACCTTAATTGCGCTTAAATCGGATTAATGACTGACCGGGGACAACTTGACTTAATCTCTCTTCTAGTAAATCTCTTCCTTTCCCTTCTTCTCGTACATCACTCTTATACATTCTGCACCCCTTTCTTTATCTTGTGTCCACTGGTTTTCTCTCCTCAGTGCTTTCTCCCTCCATCCTACCTCTTTGTCACCTTCTCTGTCCAACGTCATCCTCCTTTTCTCATTCGTTTCATGGTTTATGAGACAAACTCTGTCACTCTTTATCTCTCCATTTCTCTTCATACTTTCTCTCGCATTCATCTCTTGACTTGGTCTCATGTTGAGATTGGCCAGCATCTCCTTTGCGTGGCTGTCTCCACTCTTGTTTGAGTCTGTCTTAGTCTCACTGCAAGGTGAGCTGCTTGCAGAGTTTCGTGCACGTGTTAGAAGATGTCGATGTGGTCCTGTCATTGCCTCCTAAGTGCTTTGGCAATACTACGGATCTGCTGTCATGCCCGCTCAGCTAATCTCAATCGAATTAAATTGAACTTGCATTGAGATGGCGATGAAGGACACGAGCATCTGGTATGAGCGCACCAAAAAGCTCGAGCTGTTATGGCCACACAAGTTCAGGACAACAGCTTTGATGAGAGTGTTATTTTGTTCGACAACCAGCTGATGATAACAAAAAACCCCAACAGATTCATGTCACACTGAGGTGATCTTTGTTAAGGGTTCAGGGCACGGAAAGTGTGCCACCTTTCAAACCCCTGCAGCTTCAAAAAATAAATAAATAAATCGAGGGAAGAAAAAGGCCAGCCTTGTGGACAAAAGCTCATTTTCCTCATGGTTGCACACTGCTGCAGGCGGGCTAACATGCCACGGGAGAATTCAAGCACTCATACACCTTTGTTTTCCTCAGGTTTTTCTCAACTTTACACACGGTGTCAAAGCCATAACTAAAACCGAGGCAGGATCTTCATGTCAGCCCAGAAGGCACATTGGCCTATCCAACCTGAGGCGAAGTCAGTGATCTGAGAGACGCGGAGTCGCCCGGTGCTTTTGAACGTGACAGACGAAAGCAGGAAGCTGTCATTTCTCCAAACGTGTTCGCCTTCCAGTTTAACTCGGAGCCACTGTGCTTTTTTCTTCCATTCCTCCCACCAACAACAAACAGCCCTCCCTCTGGCTCTCTGCGTGCCCATCTGCTTACCAGCTCTCCCGTGCTCGTCCTCTCTCACTCGTCTCCTCTATGAGCAGCCAGGATTAAGCATTTATCTCCGTGGTCCTCCTTTCGGCTCTAAACGCCTGTGTGGATGATAAGAGTCGCTGGGATTTGTCAAATTGTGAACCATTGATTAACTGACCTTTCACGCCTGCAAGTCTTTCAGCCACTCTACTAAGTGCCGACAGGCCAGATGGAGAGATAGATGGATACATGTGGCTGTTATTATTGTGTACAAGTTTGTAGTTACAGGTGTGGTGGGAGACGACAGGAGGGACAGAGGAGGGGTGGGGGTTACAGCGGTGGTGGAAAGGGTGCAGTCAGTTGCCTGCTGGGGTTTAACACTGTCTACTGGTCTGATGTAAAAAAGAAGACATATTTCAAGGTGCGGGTGAACTGAGAGGGCAAAGAGGAGTCAAAGGAGGCGGTCAGGCATTGTGGAAAATATTAAATATAGTTAGAAATATTGAAATTAATAATCTGCAGACAAATCACATTTTCAGAAAAGTTTCAAGTTCAAAGCAGAGTAACAAAAACATGTTCATGTGTTTGTTGCTTTATGTGTTAGAAGATGACTAAAATGTTAATTTTTTTAATTAATTTAAACTCTACAAAAAAAAAAAGTATTTTCAAACGCTAACATTGAGGAATCAACAAGACAGAATCCTAAAGTTAAATCTGCAAAATATGAACAAATACTATTCACAACTTGTGCGCTGAATGAGGAAAATATAAAATAAAAAAAATAAAAAGATTTATAAAGAATTAGATTAGAAGTGGAAACAGTTCACCCACCTGGACCTCCACGTCGCCCCGCCTCAGAGAAACACCTGAGGCCGAAGCCCAGCACCGTCTCCCGGACTCGACCGGAGTGTGTTCCGCCGCTGCGCTGGTTCCGGTCCCGGATGGTGAAGGAGGTAACGGCCGGGGGAGGGGGTGGGGAGGCGGCGCTGTGGCACAGCACGGAGGCGTCACTAAAATAAGCAAATATCACAAATATGTATTATTGCTGCTCCTTCAAGCTGGCACGTGGCTTTTTATAATCTAGCATGATGGGGGGCGGGGGGGGGGGGGGGGGGGGGGTGTTGGTGTTGGTTTCTAGATCACTTCGTCTCCGAGCGCGTCGCGACTGAAGTGAAAATCCAAAGTTGTGTTTTCGGTGAGTTCTCCAGAGGAGCAGAATCAGCTCGGCGGGAGGAGCTGATGGAAAACATGTTGAGCGCACTAACGAACCTCTGGTCTTAGATTGTTTTTTTTTTGTTTTTTTTTTTTTCAGATGGCAACACACGAAGAGAAAGAGCATTTTGTAGGAAAATGTCTATTAAAAAAAATCTAATGCGTCTGTCGCATCAAAGTTGTTTTTTTCCGAACTTGCTGAAATGGGAAAATGTTCAATCTTTTAAACTGCACGTCATTAAAGAAGCGTCATAAAAAGTTTTAGTGCGCAACATGAAAAAGCTCAATGAGCTCCTGGAAAAATGGTGATAGCACATGCAGGAAAATAATGTTTTATTCTTCTTTATTCATGTTGTAATGATGAAAGGGATAAAGACGAGAAGAAAACTAAAACACGTGAATTACAGATAAATAAAAACCTAAAAGAGGTAATAAAGTTTTGAAAATATCTTAAAATGTGAAAAAAAAATTAATAATAAAAAACTCGATGACTATCTAAAAGTGTTAAAGATAAAGTTTAATTTTATTAACCAAATTGCTTCCATGGCCTTAATTCCTTACATTGAATATTATTAATTATTAATCCAAATTTATATTATTATTATTATTATTATTATTACTCCAACTTGCATTTGTTATTTCATATAAATTTAACTGTTTTTGTAAAAACAAGAAACATTTTGATGAAATATTATGAACCAATTTTTTATGTGAGTTTTGTTAATTGCTTGCAACAACAACAACAACAACAACAACAACAACAACAACAACAACAACAACAA
>NC_056502.1:13367810-13368183 GCF_014905685.2 Nematolebias whitei
AACAACAACAACAACAACAACAACAACAACAACAACAACAACAACAATAATAATAATAATAATAATAATAATAATAATTTATCAGATTTAAATGCAGAGGCCACGTTTTGTACAAGATATTTGTTGTAATATTTCCTTTAGTGTGGGACAAACCTCCTCTAGCTCTCTGACAGAGAGAAGATGAGGAGGCCCAGAGGAGCAACTCCAAAACTCATGATCCAGTCCCATAGACCGCTTCAAGTTTCTGGCCGAGGAGGCTCAACATGTTGGCCTAAAAGTCCCCAAACACTAAAACCCAGAGAGGACGACACGTCTGAAAGCAGAGCAGAGGCTAAAGACCAGGAGGGATTGTAAATGTAAATATATATGTATA
>NC_056502.1:13368583-13382021 GCF_014905685.2 Nematolebias whitei
AATAAATAAATAAATAAATAAATAAATAAATAAATAAATAAATAAATAAATAAATAAATAAATAGAGGCTGGTCTTAGACTGGATCCATTGATCGATCTCTTAATCTGCTATAGTTACATGCACGTATTGATTTAAAAACACTGTTTATCTGGAAATGCTGGCGCAAATAATTGATGAAGCGCACCCACCGCGCGCATAAGTATGCATCAAAAGTGGAGAGGGCGCAAACACCTTAAAGAAGAAGAAGAAAACACAACAACACAAGAAGCATGTGAAATTAAATAAAGATTTTTCCAAAAACATATTTTTGAAAGCTCGACCCCGCGCTGTATCGATGCGCTCACTTCTGAAACAAACTCCCATGCGAGTGTGTGTGTGTGTGTGTGTGGGGGGGGGGGGGGGGGAACACACCCGGCTTCACTTTTGCTGGAATAAACTTCAGCATGTTTTCCTTTGATGAAGACGCACATTGACAGATGATCACAGAAAGCCCAGATATTTTTTTTTTATTTCTATCAAAAACTTTTTTCTTTTTTTTTTGTTTCAAAAACTGAACGCACAAATTTGGAAGGTTGTTGGAAAACGTTTGCAAAAAGTTTTGTTCTTGAATCACTGAAGGAAAAACCTGATTCTTATTACGACTTAACAATTAAAGCAACTATAAAACTGATCAATTTCAAGGCAAAATCAAACAGCGTGCACGTGCTCCCATGACTCAGACGGATCAGAAGCTCTCTAAAAAAAAAAGAAAGCAGGCCTAATTCATGCCTAACATCTTAAGCAAATCAAACGAGCACATAAACAGAGGAGGGGAGGGCAGGGGGGTGAGATGTCTCGTGCAGCTCGCCGCGTGGATGCCTGTTTAATTGACTGATTGATACGGCGGCGCGCAGGTGAGAGCCGGACGCCCTAACAAATAGAGACATTTAAAGGCTAATCCGGGCCAAGGGAGACAGCTGAACATACAGGTGAGAGACTTTCACAACTGCTCACGCTCCGCGACAAGTCCACTATTAAGCAACTCCCATAGTGCGCGCGCAAATCAGCAACTTTCCCAATGTTTCGCCCAAAAGAATTCTCCGGCGAATGCGTAATTACGCACGGTCCAACTTTTGCGCCGCAGAGACTAATTGTAATACAAGCAAGAAAACAAGTTTTTCAATCCTTGAATCATCACGATATCATCACCAGGACAAACTTTGGAGCACACTCACTGAAGCGCACTGGCAACTTTTCCACTTCTGGATTAAAAAAACAACCACAAAATAAAAAAAAAAAGGAAGAAAAGAAAGAAAACCAACAATATTTTTTAAGAAACAAAAGCGCGCTACATGTAATTTAAATGTGCAAACAAATCAACATACCTTCAGATTTGTTTTTAGGGAAGTGATGTTCTCACCAGCTGAAGCGCGCGCGCAGTCAATCCAAACGCGTTCACTCCGAAGGCGCGCGGAGGCAACGACAGCTCAACCAGCAACCTGAACCCGGGGAGGAGAGCGGGTGGAGGGGGAGGAGGAGGAGGAGGTGTGTAGCGCTCTCTCTCTCCCTCTCTCTCTCTCTCTCTCTCTCTCTCTCTCTCTCTCTCCCAGTCAGTTTCTCCCTCTCTTCGTGTGTGTCTGTGTGTGTGTCTGTGTGTGTGTGTGTGTGTGTGTGTGTGTGAGTAGTTAATTAGTAAATCCCTATTCGCTGTGCCTCGGGTCGGTTTGTTTTCCCCGGTCGACAAGCCGAGAGGAAAGAGAATTTGAAGTAGGATTCGACCCGTTTCCGCTCCTGTGTCTCATATATGAGGTTTGTGAGCGCGCATGAGTGCGCAGAGCGTTGGTGTGTTTGCGACTGTGTGCGTTTCTTTCCTCTGTTTTGCCGCCACGGGAGGAGCTCCTGTAGCTCCAACCTGCCTGCACTGAGCATCACCACCAAACCTAACACTGAAAAGTTCCAGTTCCCAAATCGACCTTGGGATTGGGATTTTATTTTCCTGTCACTGTTCTCTCTGGCACAAACACGTCAGACTCTGAAGCCCGTCTGAGATTAAAAGAGTTCAAATGACGCCTGAATATAAAAGAAAACTAAGTCTGGCTTCCTGTCAACATCTTCTCTGCTGTTCCTAAACACACATCAAAACTGAAGCATGCTTTGCCCCATTAAATCGACCCTGCCATTAACAAACTTTAATTATTTAATTGATTCCCAATCAGCTAATTAATAATCAATTAAGTAAACCAATGAAACTCGCTTGAGTGCAGAGAGAGTCTATGACAGGGAGTCAGAGGGGAGAGGAGGGCAGAGGTCGACAGAGGGAGCTGAAGAAGGAAGGAGGGAAGGGTGGCATGATGTTTGCAATTTTCTCCACATCTAACATCACAGGTTGGAAAACAGATTTGTACTTTTAACATTTTACAAAACTGATGCTGATTTAATGTTGGTTTGTTGCATTTATGTTTATGTTTTGTTTTGTTTAGTTTGGAGGAGAGCTGTTGGATCTGGATGGATCACCTTTGAGTTGACCGTTGTGCCCAAAGTTGCAACATGTAGTCAACACAAACAATCGGCTGTTGATTTGTGTGAAAAGATCGATGTTTGAAGATTTTAAACATGATTCAATGCAACAAAACATGGATCAAATGAAGCTTCCCAACATGCTCAGAGTGAAACACACACCATCACATTCACACAACGGGTGCGCCTCTTTATCGCCCTCTAGCGGTCACGTCTGATTTCAGCCTTTCATCACTGCTTGTTAACCCCTGAACTTGTTCCGCCATCTGCTCTCAAATCCTTGCCCCCATGTGTGGGTTCACAAAACTGAACTCACAGTGCATGTGCTCATGTGTTCATCTGTTGTTGTTGTTGTTGTTTTCTTGTTTGTTTCTTTATGTTTTTGAATGGACTCCTATATATTTGTGAGATTTGATCAAGGAAAATCAGACACACACATACAGTAGCAGATGAAAGCTTTGCCAATACTCCGAGTCCCCTGAGGACTGTGGCAATATTGATGCAAACATCACTGTGTGTGTTTGCTGCTGTCAGTGCTTCAGCATCTCTGAACCGTTTGGTTTTCAGCTATTTAAAGTCTGAAACTAATAAAACATGCCCATAATCTCAGACCAACTTTAGTGTCTGCTGCTGGTGTTTGTTGTCCTCGCTGATCTCTGCCCAGCAGCTGGAGCGTCTGAGCCTCTGACACCTGGGAGGTATGTGTGACAGAGTGGGGAGGCGCTGCAAGAGGATGAAAAACTGACCTATCACATCCCCATCGACTGAGTTAATTAATATAAGTAGAGCAGGGGATTGCGAGCTCACTTTTCACTGTATGGATTTGCTGTCTCCTTACATTTGGTATGTTTTATGTCTGTTCAATGCAAACTCAATGTGTTCCATCCTGCGGCACAATCATGACAGCTCATTTTGGGACGTGAGCTGTTTTGATGGGGCAGATTTTAATTGTGGCACTACAAAAGTGGGGGTATGAGCGGGTGCTCGGTGTGAGTGACTGATATGAAACCTAACGTGAATGGATGTCACACTGAAGCAGGGAGAGCTGTTAAAGGGCTCGTTGGTATATTTCAACTTGGGGGTTATACTTGCTGCTCTCTTTTGGGCGGCCAAAGCTAAATGTTTAAGCAGATTTGTTTGAAATCAGACAGATGAGGATAGACGGGACAAGGGATTCCTCATACACTCCTTAAGCACTTTCTTCTTCTTTTGAGACGGGAGAGACAAAAGAGAGGAAAGTGTTTGTATGTGAGTGTGGGTAAGTGGTGTCGGCAGTGGTGGGAGGGAGACACAAGCTGGACAGACAAGAAGACAGGCAGTAGAAGGTGGGAAACGGAGAGAAAAGGAAGGGAAAGAGAGCAAGAAAGAGCTCCACTGCCTAGTCTTAATCTGAGCTGTTCTGATCAATAGCCCATTTCCCATTGTTGCCAGAGCTGTTCGATCGCTACACCACGGAATTAACACACCCACTTTAATCTAGGGGGAGAGCTGGGAGAGGAGGGGGAAGGGAAAAAGAGGGGAAGAAGGGGGTTCAAGGGTGCGAGTGGGGAGCAGCTGTGGAGGCATTCTCAAATGAAATCAAATCTAATTGTTATCACTGTAGCTGCTGCACTTATTACTACCACTGTTCCAATTATCCAAAGACCATATAGCTCGTTTCTTCGTCTTTTCCTCACACTTGAGGTGTAAACTGGACGTAAATAATCCAAATAACAGGTTATTTGTTTCGTTTTTCCTGCTGTAGATTAGATTGGGCCTGGAGGTTGGGTGGCGGGGTCGCCAGTAGCTCAGGAACAAGAATGAGGACTGTGGTCAGGAATATTGTAGCCCATGTACTCTGACATCTTGGTGTTTCCGTTCGGGTGAACAGTTTCAAAGAGAATTCCAATTTATGAAGGTTTTTTATTACAAGGAACAACATATAATGAGTATGTTATAATAATCATTTGGTAATCCTTACGTGACATCATGTGTGTTATATTAAAATTCCACAAACAGAAAATAAAAGGACCAAGAAAAAAAAAGGCATGTCAGCACACTTTAGTGCATCTTTGCTTTTTCTGCTTTAGATTTCTTGATGATATTTGAAACTCGCAGTGCCTTCCTTAATTGCCACGAAGATACTGTTTTGTCTGTGCAAGCACAAACTGAGGTACAATCAAAACATAATAAAAGGTGTATCACCCGATGGTGGAATGTAACTAAGTACAAGTAGTTTGTTACTGTACTACATTTTTCATGTAGCTGTACTTTACTCAAGTAGAGTTCAACGTGGGTACTTTGACTTTTACTCCACTACATGTTACATTAAGTATCTGTATTTGCTACTACACTACGTTTCTATAATGCATTGCGTTACAAGTTACATTCACGTTGCAGTTTTTAAATGTATTCTTTAGTTTGAAAGTAACCAATGGCGAGAGGGGAGTTGGTCCATTGAATCACTGCAAAGTGGGCAGGTAATGTTAGAGCTGCCTTCAAGAAGAGCTGGGCCAATGACGTATATTCTAGTATATACGTCATTGAGCTGGGCGCACCCACAGCACCGCTAACACACCCAAAATGGATTCCGCCGTGGAGAATCAGTCAGAAGATACGCACCACACATGACCTTATTGAAAGATTATTGAAAGATTATTGAATGACTGTTCTTGACAGCAGGACAGATTCTCTCTCCCAAAAGAGCCAGACTGGACTCAAAATCTTTGAAAAGCAACTTCTTCTGAACTTGAACAAGAAATTTTTGCTGCAATATTAAAATGTTTTCATGGATGTTAGGAAAGGAGACAAGAGATGTCTCCAAATGACTCGACAGCCGGGTCCAAGTTTTGAAAATGGTGTCAGGAAGTTAAAATATTGTTCACTATTGACCCATTACAAGGTTGACTAGACAGTTTTTTAACTAGAGTTGACGACAAACTGGAGTTGAAATGACCAGAGCCTGTTCCATTGTTAGGTCTAATGCTCCTTTTTTCAGGCAGACAACTTTAATTAAATATGTTTACTGCAGTTAAAATGACACACTGATTTTGCTTTGTGTTAAATAAAAACTTTCAAAAGGTATAATCATTCCTCTTTCTTATTTTGCTTAATGGTAACTCATCCCTGAAATTTTGATGCACAGAATCACAAGTCCAAGTGTGAATGGTGTCATAGAATAAACACAATAAAACTGTAGCATTGTTCATTAAAATGGCACAACACTATTAATGTATTACAAAAAATATACATACGGTTAGGCACACTTAATGATATAGTAGAAAAGTAATACATTCAGCAAGTACTTTTACTTTTAATACTTTAGGTATTTTTAAAGCAAGTACTTACTTATACTTAAGTAAAAATGTTAATGTGGTACTTCTACTTTAACTAGAGTGCATTTTTTTCTGTTATTTATACTTTTACTTAAGTACAGTGTTTGAGTACTTTCTCCACCACTGGTATCACGTGAGTTTAAAAGAGACTGAATTTTTCCAGTGTAAAGCTTTTGCTTCCAATAACTGTGGACATGTCAATAGTCTCTAATCGAACAGTGTTTTCCAGAAAAATCACCCAAGATTTAAATTACTACAAAACGTTGCATCTGGAAAGATTATTTTAACAAGTAGTTTTGCTTAATGAACAATCTGCAGCCAATTCTATAATTCAATTGGAAATATCAAGTTGTAATAAGATTTTTATGACTGACAAAAAAAATCTTTTTTCTTTTTAAGATCTCGTGGAGCTTGCACATAAATCCAGGGTTCTTTTGAGCAAAGGGCAAGGTACCCCTTTGGTTTCCAGTCCAAAGCAAAGCCACACTGAGACAAACAAGACAGACAGAGAGCCATGCTTACACCGAGTGACAAATTTGATGAGCCACGTGCCTGTTTATGACAAAAAGTAAACATTAAAGATCATTATTTATCTCTGACGTGACTAAAAGGCTACATAACCTATGATTTCAATGATATTTTATTTAACTCAGACAGCAGCTGACTTGTCATTTTCAGTAAAATAGCTTTTTTTTTTTTTTTTTGTAAAACATTTACAAGTAAAAAAATTGAGAAAAGTTGATTTGTAAACTTTTTGTTTCAAGTGCAATACTTTACTGCCCTACTTTACTTTCGGAGAATATCTGTTAATGCACCATGACATGGCCTGTGATTATATGTCGTCTCAATATGGGAAACGAAACAAGCATTAGCTCAAAAAATAGGCCTGGTGTTTCATAACATAGACAGCAGGCAACGGCCACTGATCAAAAACAATCATGTGCAGCTAATATGATGTAAAAAGTGTCACATGAGATGAGATTTGAAAGTGTAAAATTTGACATTGTTTGGCTTCAAACTTCGTTAAAAGATTAGAACAAATATCCAAAGATCAAACAAACATCTGATAGGATGTCATGTCAAGAATGTCTGTGCTTTGTGCACAAATATCTACTTATGTTGGCTCCAGAGCGAGTCCGAGGCAGCTTGTACCCTGAAATATCAGTTTACCTCCAGATGAAATAGTGATTCATTTAAGTATCTGGAGTGGCTCTTATACAGCGATTCAAGCTCATGTCAATCACGGTGAAACTCACTTACATCAACAATGAAACTGGATTTTCAAGGATGGCTGAAGGCGCTTGGCAAAGCAGCCTTTGGAGAGTGGCAGAAATCTGAGAAGAGCTGCATGACTAGAGTTTGTTCTTTAGCCTTGAACCTTAAACCTTTTGCCTTGCTATCCTATCAGGAACAAGTGGTCTACCTTCTGGTTGCAGCGCCCCTAAGTTTTGAGCATAACTCAGGTTTATCATATAAAACATATTTTTGTTCTGTGACATTTTGCACCTTTAAGATACCGGCGTGCATTTTCAAAGTGAAAGCCAAAGTCATTTCCCTTTCACAACAAAGCATTCACAGATTCACTTTTCCATTATTAAAGTGAATACTTGTGCTGCATAGCTGTTGAGTACTGAAGTCTACAGCTTTAGGTGTCGCCAAAGGAGTCTTTGCTCTTCACCGTCTTCTGAGACGGCTCAAGGCAAAAAAACACGGCAGAGAAGATCTTCCCTGCCACCCGAGGCAACCGACCAACTTTTCCTTCAATCCATTCTACTTATTCTAGTCCTTTTGAAGTCATTTAATAACAGAGCAATTTTCTCGTTAGCGTTTGGCTTTAATTGTGGGTAATTAAGCGTGCTCGAGCAGTATAGAGGGCTCTGTTCGGAGGACTGAGGCGAAATTAGCTGTATGTCAGCTGTGAAATATGGGGTTAAGTGGGAAACGGTGAAGGGAGAGGAGAGAGCTGAAGGGGGTCAGTGATTCCAAAACAGGGTTTGTACAGTCTGAAGGGAAAAGCTGCTTTGGGGAGTGGAAGATGGGAAAACGTCCTAAAAAATAAGGAGAGGTCGTTTTTACGACAGGAACTGATGACACTTAGCAGCAGCTACAGTTTGCACGTCGTGATATAAACTGAACTTAAAGCATTCCAGTGATTTATAAAGCATTAAAGACAGAAAACCTTATTTTAAATAATGGACAAATGCAGACTAATTAGAGGAGAGAAAGGGGCATTCTCTGTCATTTACTACCTGAACTCCAACACGTCAGGTTTAATTGACTGACATTGTTTGAACATTCTGTATCAAAAGCCCATTTCACTAATTACTTCCTTTGAAACATCAAGACCTGAACACAAGTAAAACCCTGCGGTGGCTCTGTTCGTCCCAGAGTGGATTATAGACTTCACACAGACTGACCGTTGATCGCTCTTTGCATCTGTTAATGTTTTCATTTTAACCCCTCAACAGCTGTAAACGTCTGCGCGGCCATAAAGCGGATGAGGAACGATTTGAGTCATTGACTGTGCTGTCTAATGCTCAGCGGATTGGGACTAACTCTGCTATAGGCCCTTTACGAGTGCTTCAACCCCCTGTGGAACCATCCACGCCGACTATAATGAACCTGTTGAAGCCTCTATAAATATTGGCTCCCACGCTTAGTGGTCGTTTGAATAGCTCGGAAATAGACCACCGTTTACAAACAAGTGGCTGAACGATGGAAGTTGTGTAGCTAATACATAATCAATGCAGGGACACTCCCTTGCAGCGGACTCTCTCGGAGCCGTACACCGGCTGAGGATAAAATGTTTAGCATAAGCACAAAGCTGCCATATTGATTGACACGTTATCATAGTCAATAAGAATGAATCTTTCTAGTAGACGTCAAAATTGAAGGGATACTGGGAAGTTGGCAAATTAAGAAAAGCATCTGTTAGTGTTTCAGGGTTCTTTCCTCACGTTGGTGAAAGTAGTAGTTTAGATGTGAGCTCAGATTCTTGTAAACAACAGAATATCTCCATAAAACGCAACAGTTTGTAGTTTTCCTTTTATAAGTGGAGTTGAGTTTATGGTGATCTTGATAATATGACAATTTAAATGTGTTACGGCACTAAAACATACATTCAAAAACAGGATTCAGTTTATTTTATTGAAACACAAACAGTTATGCTGCCGTTAAATTTGTACCAGATATTGCTTGATAATTATTCATTACATGTACCGTATAATATTACTGAACGTAATATCATATTCATTTTTAGACTAAAATGTTTAAATGCCCAAATTAATATAAGGAGACCGAGGTGGAAATGTTGACAATGTTCAGGGTTCGTGGTCATTTTTTTTCTATTTATAGCATTTTTCTTTACGATATTTTAAATCTAAATTTTAAACTTGTTCAAATGTAGAGATTGAGATTATTATTTTTTTTTTGTAAAATTAACAAAGATGTTTTAAAAATTTGATTTTTAAAGTTGATTATTTACAATAAACCGATTAATGAAACTGTGGGCCGTTTTCACGATGATATTTGTTTTGCACAAAAAAAGCTGACGTTTCTCCTTTAAGAATGTTTTTTTGTTTGTTTGTTTGGGTGTTCATTATTTTGTGTACCTTAGAAACAAGGTGTGCTTCTGTTTAAAATAATACAAAAAATAGAACGGAACAAGATGTCTTCCTTTGTTAGCTCCAAGTGGGAAAGTAAACTACAACACCAGATCAATTTATGTGTACCTGGTCTCGCTGCTCAGACTTCTGTCCTGCTGTTTGTATAAAGTGGTGCTGAGAGCCTGCCCTGATGGGCTGATGTTAGCCGGGTTACCAGCCTTCGTAGTGAATCTACAGCCGACTGTACATTTCACCTACATGCTAACTTTTGTAGCTTGTTGCAAACGTTTGCTTCAAAACGGTTTTACCTTGTAATGATAAATGGGTATAATTCCTCTGGTGGACAGATCCTGACCAGTTATGTTATCCACCTGTGATTTTGACATTGTGACTTTTTAACATCGTGGACTAACTTGAACTGACGCAGGCCTTCTTGTGGGTCGTCAGTATTTTACCTACATTAAAAAGTCCTGAGAGGACTCTCAGTTTGGAGAATCAGGGAGGAAATCTGTCTGAGGAGCCAAGCTGGCGATTATTTAGAGAGGGGAAACCAAAAGCAACGTTTGTCTTTGTGAAACAACAAAGCATAAAATTTAATGCAGTTTGCTCAAAACCTATTTTATCATGTTTTACATGTTTACATCAGATATCTAGAATATTTGGTTCTCTATAACAGGTATGCGTTATATGTAACGTTTTACACCTTTGACACTCTTCTGATAAGTAAACGAATAATGACAATTAACAAGAAATTCTAATGCAAATGTAATATGATGGAAAATATACATAAAATGTTTGAATTTGCTCAAACTCCTATGGTTTTGTTTCATGTTTAGTTCGTTTTAGATGGCACAAAACACTCTTCTGATGGCCCCGTTCTAAGTCTCTTTACTGTTTCTCTCTGGTTCTACAAACATCACAGAACTCCTCCTAAATGAAAGACAATATTTCTCCAAGGCTTGTGGCGCGCTGAGTTTCTGACTGAATTTTAATGACAAATTAAGTAATTTAGATGATTAAATCAGGGTGATATGGGAACTGCACCAGTCAGAGCGGGAAAGCAGAGGGTGGTGCAAACAGCAGAGGACATCACTTGTAGCAGTCTCCACACCATCCAGGACATCTACCACAGCTGATGCGTAAAACACGCAGCATCATTAAGGACCACACCCACCCAGCATAAGGACTCTTCCGTCTACTACCCTCAGGCAGACGATACAGGAGTCTGCCATCACGTACAAAAAGACTAAAAGACAGCTATCGTCTACAAGATTACTGAACTCTCAATAATAACACTGAACAATTGGCAATAACAAAGCACTAAGCCACATCTGTGACGCCTAATATGTTTATTGCTGCTGCACTATATGGCTGTATCATGTATATATCATGTATATCACTACCATACCATCATAATTCAATCCCATTGTCACTCACTACCTGTGCAATAACTTGTCACACAACCTGTGCAGTATATGTTATTTAAGTGGAATACATATGTGCATTTTAGCTTATATCACTACCTTGAAATATTTATTCGTACAATTTCATCCTACCTGCACCGTTGTTTATTCTCTCTCCTTAGGACGTTGTAAATATTATAATTACTTTTCACTTTTTGGTACTTTATTTTTGTACTCTTATTGCATGCTTTAGTATTTCTTATTTGTTTGTTCTTTGTTTAACGAGTCATATCGGTTCTTCTCATCCTGAACATTTCGTTGTACTGTTAACCCTGTGTTAACCTGCATTATGACAAATAAACACAACTTGAACACCTTGAACTTGAAATCTTTATGAACCGTGAGGAACACCAGACATAAAGAGCTTTGGACAACTTTTACTGCACCTCACTCAACTTGAGTCGTTCACAATACGAACAGTGAGATACTGTTAAAAAGAAAATATAAGTAGTATGGAACTGTTTGACAAAACATGGCATAGTATAAGACCATGTTTCTACCACAGCAACACAGAAGAAAGAGCTAAAACAATTGAATCAAAAACTGCCATTTCTCTTGGAGAGCACAACAAGGGTTGTGGCTCGTGTTTGCAAATATTTTATTCTGATTCACTTATTTAAAAAAGTTTTTTTTAGGGCAGTCAGTGCTGCCATCTTGTAAGCCAGAGGCTGCAGGTTCGAGCTCAGGTGTAAAATTTGCAATTCTTTCCCGTGAGCTGTCTTGCTGTGGCGACCTCTAAAGCAGGGAGCAGCTGACAGAACATTCACAAAAGCAGCTGTGTTGCGCTGACATCGTTTCATGCAGCCCGTTGGAATCTGAAGCACGCCATGTGTTTAACCTTGTGTGACATGAACTTGAAATGAATGAACTTGACATTGAAAGGTCGTGGTAACAGCTTTCAAACGGGCTTTCTCAGGCACTTTAAGCACAAAGTGAAGACTCGTGACTGTGATGAGCAGATTATGTTATTAGTTCAATGTTTAATCTGGGTTGAAAATGTTCAGATCTTGTTTTTAACGCCAAAAAGTATTGGAATAAAATGCAAATAATGAGCTTTTGCATGATGTAACAAGCAGATGATCGTGTGCAAATAACCAAAGGGCAGATGAGACCTTCACCTCTTTCACTTGTTTGTTCTCGAAAAGAAGCATTAAAAAGAGTCCAGCGCTGCACAAGTTCACAAAGTCAGTGTGCAAGCGTGCATCAAAGCAGCAGCTCTTCAGCGTGCACCAAGTGGGACATCAAAGGCAGCAGTCTCACTTCTCTGCTGCTGTCTCCGTTTGGAAACAAGTTCTCCAGAATCACAAAAACTGTGTGGAGCACCCGAGGCCACGTCGATGCTGAGATGTTGGACTGAGTGGAATTCTCTTTTCTCACAGCACCATGTTGAACGTGCACGGTTGAGGTAAGGTCAGGGAAATCTTAGTAACTCAAGTCTGTTTACAACTCGGAGACTGAGCAACATTCTGCAACATCCTTTTCCAAAAGGACACTTTTATCTGTGTTGTCTGCTTCCAGTGAATGAGATGGTTATGGCTATTTTTTGATCATTAGAGATAAGTCCATTGAATACATGATCTAATTTAAAGAAGCTGCAACACAAAAAATGCATGGTTTTCCACACTTTCTGCTTTGTGTTAGAAAACTTTCCTCATCTCCAAATCTTCAAATCTTCCATTTTCTTCTGCAGCTCTTTAACTTTTTTTTTTTTTTTTAAATGAAGCACCCTGATACACAAAAAAGCACATTTAAACAAGAAACACTTCCCATAGGAGAAAGATTAGTTACAGCCGCTGCGCTGTTTGGTAACTCCACCGCGCACAAGCTTCCAACGTGCATGTTTCGTGCGCATGTTTCCGTGCGCATGTTGCTAAAGTGCCTCATATTTCTCACGAGACCCTCATTTCTGGCGGCTTCCTCAACTGTTAATGCCACGTGTCCACAAGGAAACAGATGCTTACCTTCACCCGTGCGCCTTCATGCACTCTTCCAGCAGCAGCTCCCTCTCCGGCTGATCCTGGAGGCGCGCGCGCGCAGGACTGCTGGTTAATTGCGCTGTTTTAGGGGCTCGGACATCCTCCCTGCTGCGTTCAACTACTCTGGTGAGGAGTTACTGGCGTGATGCACGAGTGGTAGTGTGAGGGGGGTAAGAGGGGTGGGGGTGGAGAGGTGTGGGGGGGGGGGAGCGCGCACGACTAAAGTTATCCTGAAAGTGAGGAAAAAGTTGGCAAGATTGAAAGAAGGAAACGGACTCCACTCCTGACTGCTGCTGCTGGGATGACGTGTATATGAGCGGCGCAGAAACAAGGGGGTGCGAGGATGCGCTGGGGTGGGGGTGGGGGGGATGCGTAGGGGGGAGGGAGGGGGGGGGGGGGGGGGGGGGCAACAGAAGGAAAAAAGTGCTGAGCCTGAACCAAGCGGCACTCTGCGTTCAAGTTTGTATCAGATGGTGTTGTGCACGTGTCTGTTTGAGAGTTGACCCGCGCAGGGAAGAGATCGCGCGCGGGGAAAATATATGTAGACGGTTGGTGGGCGCGGGGGGGGGGGGGGGGGGGGGGG
>NC_056502.1:13397021-13535437 GCF_014905685.2 Nematolebias whitei
ATATATATATATATATATATATATATATATATATATATATATATGTGTGTGTGTGTGTGTGTGTGTGTACACATATATATTTCCCACACTATTGCAATATTCTAAATAATGTTTCTAAACTGTAAACACTCTAAAAGAGCACAGAATGTCATCAACTCAGCTCTCTGCCTCCGCTGCTCTCAGTCACCTGCAAGCGTTCTTGGCCACACCTACTTCTCCCCTCTGCATGGAGAACAGCTGATCAGCTGCAGGAGGAAGCTTATCCTGCAGTCCGGACTACACACAGGTGCAGCAGGTGCTAAGTAATTTAAAATAATTTATTTTAAATAAAAATTTCACGCCAATCGTGCGGCTCATCCTTCAATCAGCCAATTGTGTGTCATGTCCAGTCTTATTTTGAAAATCCACAATACAGCGAGGCCACGAAAAATGTACCACAAAGTAGGGAGGGACTACTGTATTTTCAGCCCAACATTGACATTACATCCTTTTAAAATACATTTAGATGTTTTATCCTTTAAGGTTACATCCCACAAAGTAATTATAAACTTCACATCCCTTTGTGAGCACATTTCAGTGTGCACTGCAGATGTGCACACATCTGTGCACTAATAACAACTTCTCAGCCAACTTGGAGGGGGGATCTGCCTGAAGATCCACTCAATGAGCTTTCTCACGAACAACTGCACTTGACAGCAGTTTTGCTTGAGCCATTTTGTACCCTTTAAGAAAGCTCTGCACTTTCCCTCAGCTGTCTCCCCCCCACCCTGCACCCCCACACCTCCTAGAATGTTCATTGCCCAGAAAATAATTTCTCAAGTCATTTCAGCGCTTTTGTGAGCGGCAATCAATTTCTCTTCTCTTCATGATGGTCCCGCGTGTGGGCACAGAAGTTTGACCTTCTCTAAAAGATCTATCAATTTATCCGTCCATCCTGCAACCTATCCATTAATGTTTTCATCTTGCACTGTTGTTTTTCCCCCCTTCTGCTCTCCGCCTGCAGACTGCTGGGCGGTAAAGTGGCTTTAAGCTCATGTGCTCATCAACACCTGGCAGTTGTCTGTTTGTGCAATTATTCCGCAGTCTTAGAGCTGGACCAGAATGAGCCGTTGGAGAAAATGATGGTCATTTGGACTCAGGAGAATATGCACTTGAGACAAAGAGAAGGGAAGACCATTTGGAGCATGGTAACAGTGGTGAGCCCTGCGAGGGGATAGGGTTGAGCTAAGGTTAAACGACATATCACATTAACACCAAGGGGTCACCCAATATCTTCCAATCTGCTACCAGCATATTTGTGGCAACAGCTCTGGTAAAAGCTAACATGTCATTTATACGTGTGTGTCATTCTCTTCTCAGGCTCAAGGCGAGGTGATGTAAAAACTAAAAGCTTAAGATCCTGCATTTCAGTGCATGGTGGTTTTTGATAGATTGGGTCAAAAATTGTATCGCATTGCTAATATTAATTATGATGTAAGTTGATACTGGAGTGTTTTTTAATCCCTCAGTGTAGACACAGTCAGGGTTAGAGATGCAAATGCAAGTAACATTTATTGGAGGACCACCATCTTTTTTTATTTATTTATGTATTTATCTATTTTTATTGGAGGACTGCATATTGCCTGCTGGCTTGAAAACAAAACTTTTAAAAAGATTTCTTGCAATCTGGTAGATCTCCGAGCATGTGCTGGGAAGGAGCTGTAGCTACTACATCAGCTCAGTATCTATAAAATCAGCTGAGTTATAGTCATCTTTGTGTTTGCTGAAGTTGATTAGCTACGACGTCGGGCAGCTGTGGCTGAGTGGTTAAAGCAGTCGTCCTCCAATGTGAGAGTTGGGGGTTCGACTCCACCATCAGTCACATGCTGAAGTGTCCCTGAGCAAGACAGTGAACCCCCATTGTCTCCGATGTGTGTCCCATCGGTGTATGAATGTGATCTAAAGCACTGATTAGTCTCTTTAGAACAGGCACTTTACATGTACAGTCCATTTACGCACATCTTGAATTGAGTTGACTCCAAAAGTTTATCAGATGTAACTGGACACCCAGTGGTTCCTCATTAAAACCCATCCAGTGTTTCATGAGATATTTTGCTAGCAGACAGATAAATGAAAACATGCACAGGCAATTATATATTTGAGCAATAAATAAATATCAGTATGTGCAAATAATAAACACTGTGAGAAAATACTCAGAACATAAAGAGCTTCTAAAACGCCTTAAAGTGGTGAAAATGCAGGCCAGACCTCTTCTTCATTCACTTCTTACAAGAAGTCAAACATCTATGTGGCCAATCATTGTTCCTCTGAACGTTTTATTCTCTTTCAGGTATTTTTGGATGCACAGTGTGTGCTTTAAAACAGAGTGAACAGGTGGAAAAAAAGGTGTCAGTCAGGCCTCAAACAAAAACTATGAAATGGATGAACTGAGCTGACTTCACATTAGAGCTGAAAGATGCACAATCCTTCATTTAATTATCTACTTTATGCCACGTTTACAACTAATCGCTCCTTTGAAATCACCTCGCAAATGCAATTTAACGTGTCAAATTGTGCTAACTTTAGTAACAGTTTGGCTCTTTGTGAAAGGATGCTACTGTCAAAGCATCTAAACATCCAGTTTAAAGCTGTTCTCTGTGTCGACACAACACTGGTTTGTTCTTTGGGTTTAGGAGCCGTTTTACGCCTGGATGATTCATAGGTCAGAGTTAAGTGGCTTAACAAACTGAAAATTGTCAGACAGGAATGAAAAGCATAAAAGTAAATAAAAAAAAAGAGCAGCCTCTGTCCTTTTAAAAGAAACTGTGAATTTTATTCAGAAAAACTGGATAAATATTGATTGAGACAACGTTAAAAGATTACAAGAACATTTAGTGCTTTTGAAGTAGAAGTGAGGGTTGACTCAAGACTTTTGCACAACACTATACCCCTTTTTTTAACTGGCTGCAACATAATGTCAAAAGCAAGCAAGTTAGGATGAATAAATACGTAAACGTGCAACAGAGGCCTCTTTTTGAACGGCATAAATCTGATTGATCTTTGCTGCTGGTTTCTGTCAGGTATGAGAACTTCTGCTGCGCCTCTCTCCACGTGCACGTTCTCCTGCATCTCACCAGCTCCCCTCCATGTTCCCTCCGTCTACCCCAAACCTTTCTATTCTCATCACTCTCGCTCACTCGTTTTCCCCTGCCCTCATTCACACTCCTCGCTCTGTCCCTTCCAATCTCTCTCCTCCTCTCGCAGCCCTCTCTCTGGCTCACAGGACAGTATTATATATTCCAGTCTCATGCTTTGCATGATTTGGGCAATAGATGAAGCCATATCCCTCTCTCCTCTTCGGGCTCTCCCCTCCCTCTCACTCTCGCCTTGTTGTTTAATGTTTCAATTTGGAGGAAGCAAACATTCAATCAGACAGATTAACTGTTTAATGCATGTCATCAGTCAAACTGTCTACGAGAGGGGGGCCCCTCGGCCTGGCGCTGCCTCTCTTCCCCCTTCAACTGCCGCTGCGTCCTTCTCACTCCCCTGCTCTCCTCGTGCACACTGTCTACTTCCATATAAACAGGCCCATCTAACCAGATGCAAGGGCACGCAAACACACGTGCACGCAAGAAGAACAATGCACATTTACTCGTGTGTTTTCACATTCAGACACGTATGAAACACAGACTGGTGATCGCTCAGGAGTGTGGAACTTTACTGCCATAAATGCCCACATTCCTAAACAGCTGCATGTGATAAATCTTTATATAAAGCAGTGAATGCATCAACGTGTCTGCAACTAAACCCACACGTGTATGTTTCTGGATTGCACGAGACGTTGCATGTCATTCCAACACCACGTCCACCGATGTGCTAAAGAACAGCGATTACAATCGTGAAACAGTTTTACACAATTAAGTCGTGCTCTTTTAACAAACAAATGCACATGTTTTCTCTCTCTCAAACACACACTTTTCCTCTCACATATGCACACACACACACACACACCACAGGCCAGTGGATAGGGAAATCAAAGTGACAGAGAGGTAGAGCAAGGGGGAGTGAGAGATTAGAGGAAATGAAAAGAGTAAAGAGGAAAGAGGGGAAGAGGGAATGGGAGGTTGAGCGTGTTGTAGATGGACTAGACTGTAAAATAGGCGGTGATGCCCTCACGGTTTGTAAATGATACCGTATGAATTCTGATCGTAGAGAAATATATTGTCAATGTTAATATAAAACATAATACAGGAGGTCGAAAACACTTAAAACTGTCAAACTTCACCAAATCATCGCTCATGCAGGTCTGTTTTACAACTTCGATAATAGGATTATTATCAGTTGTTTTTTGTTTTTTTTTAACATAAGCAAAAACATAAAAACAGAGCATTTCAAATAAAGTTGTTTATTAATACATAGCTGCAGTTTGTTGATTTGTAAAAGTTGATTCAATGCTAAAATCGTCCAACATTTACATTCATCCTTCATGATGCCCTTTCACTGCAGTTTCTTTCAGCTGTTTGTTTGTTTGTTTGTTTGTTTGTTTGTTTTGGGGGTTTTCTTCCATCAATCCTCTTATTAGAATGCAACCTGGTAAGGTTTGAATCTGGAGATTGACTTTCTACTTCTTCCTTCTGATGAACTCCTTGGCTGTTTTAGTTGGTGTGTTCAAAAACCACCTTGTGACCTGCATGTATCAATAACTATTCTTACTTAAATAAATCGGGAGGCTGGCCTCTTGTCCTAATGTTTATCTCAAGTGTATTCGCCTTATATTAAAAATACAGGAATTTTAATCAAAAATAGAGTTTGGGAAAATAGTACCACTCTTTGCTTTGAATATTTTATAGTTTATGCAAAAAAAAAAAAAAAATCACCAATATGAGCTTCACTGAGCAGGGCATCTGAGTTTTTAAACTTTTGAAAATTGAACTTTGTGTTTATTCAACATGAAGCATTTTCAGTTTAACTAAGCCATGTAAAGTAACTTCTTGTATTTGTAGATGTGTTTACTGTCTGTGGGTTTTAGAAGAGTTTGAGCCAGTACTTTCATTCCTGATGCACAAATCTGTCTGTTTCAGATGCAGCCCTGTATGAAGGCAACCATTTAATTTTTGATTTTCTAGACATTTTTTAGGGGCAGCACGGTGGCGCAACTGGTAGAGCCGCTGCCTCTCAGCGAGCAGGTCCCTGGTTCAAACCCCGGTCCAGGTGCCTTCTGGGTGGAGTTTGCATGTTCTCTTTGTGCATGCGTGGGTTTTCTCCGGGTACTCCGGTTTCCTCCCACAGACCAAAAAACATGCATGTTAGGCTGATTGGTAACTCTAAATTGTCCCTAGGTGTGAGTGAGAGAGTGAATGGTTGTTTGTCTCGTTTGTCTCTGTGTGGCCCTGTGATGGACTTGCGACCCGTCCAGGGTGTACCCCGCCCCTCGCACAGTGATTGCTGGACATGGGCACCAGCGACCCCCGTGACCCAAAATGGAATAAGCGGGTAAAGAAAATGGATGGATGGATAGACATTTTTTAACTTAATTTTACTGTTGCAAAATATAGTCACATAGACTCACTGATTATTATACTTACAAACAGCAGGTTATAGAAAATCCCTAAATTCTTTGCATTTCCAAACGAGAAAACATCTAATTTCTTAAATAACTTGTTATAGAGTGGGGTTTTTTTACGTTTCCCACTTCTACATTTGAATCTTATTCACTTTTTTTCAAATCATTTAGGTTATTAGTGACTTACATACTGTGAAGATGGAAAATTTCAGGTTAGGTTTGTTGGGACAGAAAGTAGATAATTATTCAGAACCCACATTTTAATGAATTCATTGAATTTGGTTTAGTCATGAAATGTCGTTTTGTCCTTTCTTTTAACTTCTTGCCAGAAGAATGTTAATAATAATCTAATATTTTGTAGCAAAAATTAGTAAAAAATAAATAACCATTGCTCGAAGTCAGGGCTATTCAACTGGCGACCCAAGGGCCACATCAGGTCACGTCAGTTCGGCCTACCAATGGGTACATTTTTAAACAAAACTAGATTTTAAACCATAAAACAAACTTACTTAATGAGAATAGTGATGGGTGTTGGCCCCTGAGCTCTTGGCTTTCAGTAACTGTGACCCCTGAGCAATTTAGTTGAATATCCCTGCTCTAAGTGGTTTTCACAAATACCATATTATTAACGCAGTTTGATAAAATTAATAAAATATAAGGTCAGATAGAATTAAATGAGTCAAATTGTTGTTTCTTAAAAAAAAAATTGGAATAAAAAAAGTTTGCATTGAAAACTGTAAAGTCACAAACCAATAAAGAGATACATAAAAATAAGTTACATACATTTCCACTTTTTCACAAAGCATTTACAAATGAACTGCAGTAAGCATGCAGCATCCGTGCACAGTGATAGTAAAACACAAGAAAAGGAGCTGCTGAACGCCTTCACCTCATTGCAAGTGTTGTTGGCATCTTAGAAACTGGCAACATTAATTTTGACACCATTTAAACTGATAAGAAACATAGACATGTTACAGTTTTTAAAGGCAAATGAAGACATTAAATCCGACAAAGATGGTGGAAAACATCCAAAAGTTTTCATCAGTCCCTTGATGATGAAAGATGAAACAACAAAAAGAAACTGTCCAGAGGACCTGAATTAACTTTGATGGACTTTTTACCTGGATTACTGAGCATGAACTTTGATAGGAGTTACAAGTTTTAGAGCTTTAAAATTTGGTTGTGTTTTGGCTTTTAAGCCAAGATTGTGACAGTACTGCAGTTTGCACTTTTACCAAACTATATTACACATTCAAAGTAAGAATCTTTTGACTGTGAGTTAATGTCTCACACTTTGCTTTTTCAGTGAAGAGGTAGGATTACAGATAACAATAGTTAAAAAATACTCAGGGCAGCAAATGATGAAACATTGTTATTGAGCTTATGTTATGTAAGGCTTTATAGACAAACCATGAACCAGTTTCTTCTTGTGCCATACGTTCTACTCTTTGTTGCATCCCTTTATTTATTCTACCTCCCAGTGCTGCTGAACATCCAGTGTATCTCCCTCTTATCCAGGACTCTCTTTGACCACAACGCAGAGGGTGGCCAAACCTGGTAAGTATTGACAGAGAGCTCCAGTGACACGAAGAAAGCCAGTCAATGCCCAGACATACAGGCCAGGGGTCAATGACAAAAGGTAGGCTGCCTGGAAAGAGGGAGCTTGGAAAGGTGCGAGAGAGACGAGGGGGTTGATAGATGGGGAGCCAGAAGAGATACCTGGCAAGATAAAATAACTTTGAGAAAGCAGACGTAAAAGGTGAAAGAAAAAGACACACAAAAGAGATAAAGGGAGGACGGGAGAAAGTGATTAAATCAGGTGTTGTGTTTTAAATATATAAAGAGGACACACAAAACACCAAACAAACAGATTTATAAAGTGAACTCTTGTGAGCTAAAGAGTCAGTCAAGTGAAAATAGTGTGTGAAGGAGCTACAAACAGTCTTCAAATAGGATTGAATATAATACTGGAAACTTAAGAAGTTAAAAATTTAACTTAGACATCAAAAACAACCCAGACCGACAAAGTTTTCTGGAAGATTAAAAATTGGATGTGTGTAATAGACTAGGATTACCAGACCTTTACCAGCACACACACACACACACACGCACAGGGTGTGTATTGACACACAGAGAGGGTGTCAGTATGTATTGAACTGTGGGCAGTAAGTGAGCCCTCCTCTCCCACCCTCCATTCCCTTCTCCATCTCGCCTTCTCTCTATCGGATATCAGTCCCTTCTCCTCTAATCATTTCCTTCCTTTTGGCCTTCTCTTCTTTCTAATGCAATTATCCCTCATTCGTCCTTTCCTTTCCCTCCCTTTCTACCTCCTCCGGCCTCCTCTTCCTCCTTGCGATGCCCTCTTATGTATTGGAGAATTGTTTCATTTCTTCTTCTTCATCTCTCTGGTCGGGTTCAGGCTAACAACGCTGCATCTGCGATTGTCACTTGTGCTTATCGTTCCTCCATGTTTGCTCTTACCTGGCTCCCTTCCTTTTTGTTTTGATCTTTAGCGATCAGCCGCCCGTATCCTCCGCGTGTGACAACAAGATTCTCATTAATCAATATCACTTTCCAAATGTGATAACATTCTTCTCTGAGCCGCTGCAATATGGTCTAAGAGAAACACATGTTCTACTTGTGAGCAAATGCATGAGTTAGAAAAATAACCACCAATTTATCATCAAAGTTTTTCAAGCAAACAAGAAAAGGAGAGGAGGAGGGTGTTTCATGTTACTTTGACTGTTTCTCACAGTATAATGTTCATCTAAAGCCCAGATAAAGGCTGCATTACTTTTTTTTTTAAGACAATTAAACCTTTTTAGCACTTTTGTTGAAACTTTGTTATTTTCCCTCACAGATGCTTTGTTGTACTTTAGGTTTTGTTAGTGATCTTATGTCACAGTTCAAAGCGTTAATTGCCAGACCTGTTTTCTGAGCGGAGGACTGCTGTTAATTGGCAATGTACACGCCGTGACTGCTGCGATGATGTTTGTAATTGTAATTAAGTTATTTAAAGATTCTTTTTTTAGTATTCTCCATAACGAGTTCCATAGCTATATTTTGAAAAATCAGAAAGAAGACAAAAATGTTTTGAACACATCTATGGAGCTTGAACTTTGACATTTGGAAAAAACATTTCGGCCATGGATGTATTTTATATGTGAATCATGAAACAGCAAAACAAAAGGTACACGTTGTATGAAAAATAAATTTCCACACACAGTTAAAGCTCCTTTGTCATGCATTTAGTGATGCTGCTGTAGTTCACATCATTCTATATTTGCAGAGATTAAAGCAAGTGGAGAGCTCATATTTTCAGATAAGCTCGACAAATTCTAAAAATATAAAGACTTTACTGATAAATGTAGAATTTAATATGTTTTATTGCCTTTTACCTGTATGTATGCATTACTGACTGTTATCAAAATATCTTGAGATAAACTGGACAAATTTTAATTAGAGTTGTAGAAACTAATCATAGGATGTACATCTACAAGTCAGAGTCAGAGTGTCTTTATTTGTCATTCGCACCACATGCGGTGTGGTGGAACAAAATTATGTACACAGGGTCCCAGTTACATCCAACAATAAATTGTAAAAGAAAAACAATAATAAGATCCAAGATATGAACTAAGAAAAACATCAACTAAAAATACACTAAGCACTAATAGCATAAAAACATTACTCAAACAGCAGCATGAACATGAGCATGAGTCTGTTTGAGTAGGTGAACATGCATGAACACAGCAACATGGAACAGATCAGCAGCAACATGAAAAAGATCAGCAGCAACATGATGTGATTTTTCACAGTGATTATTCTGGTTAGAAATTCACGAGTCTAACAGCTTCAGGGTAGAAGCTGTTCTTCAGTCTAGTGGTTCTACACTTAATGCTCCTTAACCTTCTTCCTGAGGGGAGTGGGGCAAAAAGTGTGTGTGCTGGGTGAGTGTGGTCTTTCATGATGCAGGTGGCCCTCTTCCTGCATCTGGAGGTGTAGATGTCTGTGATGGTGGAGAGTCTGACTCCAACAATCTTCTGTGCAGCCTTCACCACTCTCTGCAAAGCTTTTCTTTCTGCAGCTGTGCAGCCTCCATGCCACACGTTGATGTTGGAGCACAGGATGCTCTCCACTGCACACATGTAGAAGGAGGTGAGGACTGAGCTTCCCAGTCCAGCTCGTCTCAGCCACCTGAGGAAGTAGAGTCTCTGATGAGCTTTCTTGATCAGGCTGGTGGTGTTGTTGCTCCAGCTGAGGTTGTCATTCATTTGTACACCCAAGTACTTGTAGCTGGAGACCACTTCCACCGCAGATCCTCTTATGTTCAGGGGGGTGTAGGTGTGTCTGTTCCTTCTTAAGTCCACGATCATCTCCTTTGTCTTCTTCACATTGAGGTTATTTTCTTTGCACCAGCTCTCCAGGTGTACCACCTCCTGCCTGTAGCTGGACTCATCATTGTTTGTGATGCATCCCACCACCGCTGTATAATCTGCAAACTTTACAATGTGACAGCCTGGATGGGTAGCTGCACAATCATATATGAGCACAGTAAACAGGAGAGGGCTCAACACACATCCTTGAGGAGAGCCAGTGCTGAGGGTTATGGTGGAGGAGGAGAAGTTGTGAATCCTCACTGACTGTGGTCTGTTTGTTAAGAAGTCTAGGACCCAGTTGCAAATGGAGGGGCTTAGTCCTAGTGTGAATAGTTTGTCCAGCAGGGTTTGGGGAATCATGGTGTTGAAGGCAGATGTGAAGACCACAAAGAGCATACAGACATAAGAGTTTTTCTGCTCCAGGTGGTTGGGCGTAGTGTGGACCACAGAGGAGATGGCATCCTCTGTTGATCGGTTCTCGTGGTATGCATACTAATGAGGGCCCTTGCTGATGTTGATGGTTGTTTCATGTGGGTCATGATCAGTTTTTCGAAGCATTTAGCAACTATTGGGGGGAGGGCCACTGGTTGATAGTCATTCAGACCATTCAATGTAGAGCTCTTTGGACTGGGACTGGGATGATGGTGGCAGTCTTCAGGCAAATGGGAACTGTCTCCAGGGTAAGTGAGGTGTTAAATGAGGTGTTAAACCTTTGATTCAACTAAAATCAAGATGGCTGTCAGAACCTACTGACCTTAGCCAACACAAAGATGACTAACTCTGTTAATTATTTTAGAAGCTGGAAGTGGTTGTAGCTGAGGGTCATTAACAACTCACACTCTGAAAAAAATTGTGTAATGTCCCACAATATCACAATATGACTGGCTCAAAGGTTTGGAAACATCAAAATGTCAACAGCTCTTTCATTTATCTGTATAAAATGATCTCAAGTATTGTGGTAGGTGATATGCAGGTGAATGCCAAGTCTTCAGTCATCATATGTGGCTTTTAAATTTATTAAGACTTGTGACCTGTCGCACAGTGACTGTTGGACATAGGCACCAGTGACCGCTGCAACCCAGAAATGAAGAAGCGGGTAAAGATAATGGATGGATGGTTAGAGTTACTTAGAACAAAAGATCATTTATGTCCTCTTACTTTCATGTTTTGTTTTTGTCTCAGTGTGTTTTAACACTGACTGAACACCTGTTGGGTGTTTAGATGGACCGGCCTTTACTGCTATGATGAGCATTTATAATGAAAGCATTTCCCAACAAAATGTTCTCTGCTCCTGCAGAGTTATTCTGCTCTGCAACACTTCATTTATTGGCGTTAGGTGCATAAAATAACAAGACGGATAAGGATTAAAGCAGAGAAGGGGTGTAGTGGGGGGGGTTGGGGGTGATAATGTTTCTCAGCCAGCTCGCTGGTAGACAACCACCTTTCCTCGCAAATTTGTGAGCCTGGCTTCCTGCATACCCCACGCCCGGTGCTCTGCCGGAAACAGATGGTTCCCGGAATGTCCTCGAGCAGACTTCTGATGAGCTGTGAGGAGCCCGAAAGGCGCGTGAAAGAGGAGGGGGTGGGAGGTGAGGAGGAGGGAAGGAAGGGAGGGGGAGCGGGTCTCACTGACAAAACTTGACTTCTTCTGCCTCCGTACTGCAGCTCCCTGTCTCCCTGCTCCGTAAGGATACTTGACAATAAATAATATGTCAGACAGAAGAGTCTTAAAACAGCAACTACAGGAGCTGTGTTCATGATTTTTAATTTTACTATTTTATTTTATTATAATATAAATCATTTTGGTGGCTACTTTGGATTTCTTGAGCTGTTGTGTTTGGAACAAACTGCTCATGAACTGGAATAACTTGTATATTTATGATGAATTGAACTTTTAATAATTTTTTGTTCATCAATGTTGTGGCACCAATCAGAACATGGTGGGAAGAAAAATGAAATAAAGAAAATTAAAATAGCAAATTAAGTATAAAAGTAAGATATCTATTGATCATTTATGTTGCTGCTAAAACTTAAAAACACATGAATGTAATTGAGTAGCTCTCACAAGATGATTTTTTTGTTTGTTTGTTTGTTTTGTTATAATAGTTTATAATAGTATAATAGTTTTTGTAATAGTTTCTCCTTACTTTAGGAACATCTTCTAGAGTTCCCAAAAATTAACTATTAAGATTCAAGAGGGAAGAAAAGAAGAAACTCAGGCTAGAATCCCAACAAAACGTTGCTTTTCTTTGCTTTTTAAACTTTATTTAAAGAAAGACATTCTTTGTATTTTTATGTAAAATGGTAATTCTGTTCTTTTTTATTATGTTGCTGGAAACATTACAATGTCACATTCTAAGATTTCTTATTTGCTAACAAACACTAAAATCTGCTTGTTTTAAGGGTCATTGAAAAGCCTGTAAACCCCTCCTCGTGCTAATCGATTTAACCTTTTAATGAGGAGTTGGTGGATTGATGGATTAAAAGTCAAAGTTTGTCCCATTTAACGGATTAATCTGATTAAAACCATCAAGTTAATAGCAAATTTAAAGTGAGGAAACTGTGAGAGCTGCTGTATGCAGGAGCAGAGTGTGAACTGGAAGGAGTGCAGCTGGTTTCAGCACCACGGACAGAGATCTGGGCTTGGGATGTGATTCAGCACCATGGACAGCGAATACAAAATATATTTTGGAGAAAAAGCTGCAAGTTTAAGACAAAGTCAATATATATATGTATTTTTTTTTAACTTATAATGAAAAGTAGCATGTCCGACACCCTGTCCATGTTTAAAGCCTGTAAAGTATCCATTCCAATTAGTCAAGCTGTAATCCTCAGCTCATCCGCCCTGGTTGACCGACACCCGGTACTTTGATCCGGACTCCGCAGCTACTGACGATCCAGTCTTTGTTACAGGGACTAATCTCACTGACCCGGCGCAACCTTGACCACCCAAACCCCCATCTCCCCGGCTTCGAGCTCAAACATCTCCCCCACCCCCACACCCCGGACACAAAACGTTTCCCCGTGAGAGACAAAAGAGTCTGCGTGATCGTTTCATCAAGCCTGATCAGAGGAGAGCAGAGCGCGCGCCGCAGACCTCGCTCCCACACGGGTCCCAGCAGCAGCAGCCAGGGGTGTGGGGTGTGTGTGTGTGTGGGGGGGGGGGGGGGGGAGTCGATGCAACAGCGCCAACAAAAGTCAATGATCCATAAACACGAGCCGATAGGCGCGCGCGGGTAATGAGGGACTTTATTTGAACTTTATGTAAACAGCAGGAAGCGATATTTGGCGCGCCGGAGGTTGTAACCTTGATGGATGGACAGCTTAAGCAGGACAGGTACAGATGATTCCCTTTGAGCTGCTTTATCTCTTTGGAAAACAAAAAAAGAAACCCATGTATGTAACAAATATGCCTGCTTTCACGGACACAGACGAAATATAAATAATACATATATTTTTAATAAACACTTAAACTCAAACAGAGAGAAAAGGAGAGAGAAGCACCTTTCACCACCCTACTCTCCTGTATCTCTCGTTTTCACCCCACAGACACCCCTCCGTCCCCTCCCCCGTCTCTTTCTCTCTCTCTCTCTAAAAAAAAAAAAAAAAAACCGGCAAGGAGGCGCGACTCGCAGGGCCGCACATAGCTGATCAATATTCGATTTAGTTGCTAATTTAGGGCCTTTCTATAGCTGTCATCCCGTGATGTATGAGTCCTAACCCGAGGTCGCCGCGGAAAAGAAGAAGAAAAAGGAAAAAATAAGAAAGAAAAAAAAAATCAAACACCAGTCAACTTTTCACTTAACAATAAAGCGACTTGAATATTATTTATGGGCGAAGGAGCCACTTTATGGGTGAATTGCTCCCTATCGCTGGTGTGGGATGATGAAGCGCCTTGTAAGTGCGCGCCACACACAGGCTCTGACACCCGGAGTGAACACACGTGCAAAAAAAAAAAAAAAAAAAGGGCAGGGAGAGAAACCATGCAAAAACACACAGGAAGCAGAAGAGAGACTGCTTTCAAAACAGGCACAAAGATGGGGAAATATTCATGTCAGGATGTGTCAATAATTCATGCTGCCTGAACGCACATTTCATTAAAATCTGGTTTTTGTGTCATAAAGAAATCCCTTCCGTGTATAAACTACTCTCGTGCGCGCGCTGATGGGCGCAGAACGAGTAGAAGTTCATAGAAAGATATCCTGTACACACTAAAAACCGCTGGATCCAAAACAACCTAATATGTGTCCCGATGGGTCAAGTTTGGATCAAGCCAGATAGGTAGTTTTATCAGCCAAACCACCTAAATATTGGATTAAAATGACTCATTTGCTAAATCAAAGTTAGTAAAAATAAATAAATGTGTGTGTGTGTGTGTGGGTGTGTATGCAGTGTTGAAAATAAGTATTTGAACACCCTGCGACATTGCAAGGTCTCCCACTTAGAATTCATGGAGGGGCCTGAAATATTTATCTTAGGTGCATGTCCACTGTGAGAGACATAATCTAAAAAAAATAAAATAAAATAATTTTTTTTAAACCCGGAAATCACAATGTATGATTTTTTAATAATTTATTTGCGTGTTACTGCTGCAAATAAGTATTTGAACACCTGCCAATCAGCAACTATTCTGGCCCTCAAAGACCTGTTGGTCTGCCTCTAAAAAGTCCACCTCCACTCCACTTATTATTCTAAATTAGAAGCACCTGTTTGAGGTCGTTAGCTGCATAAAGACACCTGTCCTCCCCACACAATCAGTAAGACTCCAACATGGCTAAGACCAAAGAGCTGTCCAAAGACACCAGAGACAAAATTGTAGACATGCACAAGGCTGGAAAGAGCTACGGGGCAATTGCCAAGCAGCTTGGTGAAAAAAGATCAACTGTTGGAGCAAATATTATGGAAGAAGCTAAACTTGACGACTGGCCTGGACATGTGCTGATTTCAGTTTGCCCATGAACATTTGGATGATCCAGAGGAGTCATGGGAGAAAGGTATGTGGTCAGATGAGACCAAAATAGAACTTGTTGGTCTTAATTCCACTTGCCGTGTTTGGAGGACAAAGAATGATGAGTACCATCCCAAAAACACCATCCCTACTGTGAAGCATGGGGGTGGAGGCATCATGCTTTGGGGGTGTTTTTTCTGCACATGGGACAGTACGACTGCACTGTTTTGAGGAGAGGATGACTGGGGCCATGTATTGTGAGATTTTGGGGCACAACCTCCTTGCCTCAGTTAGAGCATTGAAGATGGGTTTGTGGCTGGGTCTTCCAACATGACAATGACCTGAAGCACACAGCCAGGATAACCAAGTAAGAAGCATATCAAGGTTCTGGAGTGGCCTAGCCAGTCTCCAGACCTAAACCCTATAGAAAATCTTTGGAGGGAGCTCAAACTCCATGTTTCTCAGTGACAGCCCAGAAACCTGGCTGATCTAGAGAAGATGTGTGTGGAGGAATGGGCCAAAATCCTGCTCCAGTGTGTGCACACCTGGTGAAAAACTACAGGAAACGTTTGGCCTCTGTAACTGCAAACAAAGGCTACTGTACCAAATATTAACATTGATTTTCACAGGTGTTCAAATACTTATTTGCAGCAATAACACACAAATAAATTATTTTAAAAATCATACATTGTAATTTCCAGATTTTATTTTATTTTTTGATTATGTCTCTCACAGTGGACATGCACCCAAGATGAAAATTTCAGAACTCTCCATGATTTCTAAGTGGGAGAACTTGCAACATCGCAGGGTGTTCAAATATTTATCTTCCGCGCTGTATATATATTTATATATAAACTAAATCTGCCTTGTTAGCTTATTAAGGATAAGGCTAGTGTGGTCATAACTGAATGCTGGATATGGGCACCAGAGACCCCTGTGATCTGGAAAGGAAGAAGAGGTTAAGATGTGCCACTTTGCCACTGTCACAACTTTCATTGGTTCCTCACCACATCACATTAGTTAAGGGCCTGCCCACTGCCCGTACCCACCCCCACTCAGCCCAGTTCATAGGACCATCTTGGTTCCAAAAGAGCTGGTCCAAGGTGATTATTTTGATGCAAGCAGGCAGCTGTTGATTGGCTAGCAGAGCTATACGTCACTGGATGACCTGCCGAGTGAGTTAGTTTTTTCAAGTGTTCCAGTTTTCTAGTTCTTTTATGAAAGCTCTAAAAATAGTGCCATGGACCAATGACAAGGTCCAGATCTTTCTGTCTTTATTGATTCAGCATGAGCTGGATGGCACTACAAGAAATGAGCAAATGTATCACAAGATATAGGAGATGATGGCACAGCATGACCTTTAAGCAGTGCTAGGGTACGCTAAAAAAAAGATTTACAGTAATGATGCCAGCCCACTTTGCATTGACAACCCCACCCACTGCACAAGGAAACAAGCCACAGTGGCAATTCACCTGAGAAGAACCATGAGAACTAACTTATCAATGACAAAGTGGGTATAACGGAAGGATGGATAGCTAGTCTTGTTTAAAATGTTCACTTGTTCACTCACTACATTGTGGTGGTTACTATACAGTAGACTTGTAGTTTTTGTATTGTCCAGTCATAGCACAACTCTCTTCATCCTATAAACAGATGTAATATAGCCTATTTAATACATTTAATAAAGTAAAAAAAAAAAAACAAATACTTCAGTTGAGAGATTTTATAAAGGAGGGTTTCATTCTTGTGAAGGAGTAGCTCTCATGATTGACAATGCTCTCCGGCCAATCTATGGCCTGCTGTTTGCAGACATCAAATCTTCAGCTACACTTGGAACCTCAGCTGAGTAGCTTCTAAGAACAGGGTTGAAAGTGTGTGGGACCATCTGATGCAAAGACTCTGGACCTGTGTTGGGCCAACCCAGGTTGGACTGGGTTGAGACGATGTGAAAGGGCTGTGGGATAGAGGACAGCTTTGTGCTGTTACATTTTGAACACCGGTTGAATACAGTGTACAGTTCTTTACAGTTATGGGTCAAGTATTCATTCAGGTGTCAAATACAAAACTGTTAGCAAGATCCATTGGTATATATGCCTGAATCTGGAACGATAAAAAGCTTAATTGAGCTGGTTTTCCCAAAGAAAACTTAAATAACAATCTGTCTGTGAAACGGGCAGCACGGTGGCACAACTGGTAGAGCTGCTGTCTCTCAGCGAGAAGGTTGTCGGTTCAAATCCCGGTCTGGGGGCCTGTCTGGGTGGAGTTTGCATGTTCTCTCCGAGCATGTGCGGGTTTTCTCCGGGTACTCTGGTTCCCTCTCACAGACTAAAAATATGCATATTAGGCTGACTGGTAACTCTAAATTGTCCCTAGGTGTGAGAGAGTGAATGGTTGTTTTGTCTTGTTTGTCTCTGTGTCCCTGTGATGGACTTGCGACCTGTCCAGGGTGTCCCCCGCCCCTTGCACAGTGACTGCTGGACATGAGCACCGGCGACCCCCGTGACCCAAAATGGAAGAAGCGGGTAAAAGAGAATGGATGGATGGATAATAATAATAATAGAAATAAGTCAAACAACTTGATAAAAAATTAACTGTGAATCCACAGCTGATAATTAAATAGTGTCTTATTTAGAGATTAATGTTTTATAGGATCAATAAACATTTTCTCATAACTTTTCAGCTTGGCAGCTCAGCCAGAAAAGGAGACAAGTCACATTATATTAGAAACATCCAGATAAAAAGGCATTTTTAGCAACACACACAAAAAAAGTCACATTTATGAGCTGCAGCTGTTAGCATTAGCTTCAATTAGCTTATAGTGTCAACTCTACCCACAATTTGTCTATTTCTATGGCTTTTTCATTTCCATGTACAACTTCTGTAAACCACTTTAATGAACCACAAGACAAGTTTCAAGGGCAAGACATAGTGGATGAAAAACTGAAGTTAAAATTTCTAACAGCCCAACAAAATGGCTGACGTACCAAATGAATTGGTGAATGAATGAATGAACAGTTTCAAACACAGCACTGGTGATTTTTTTCAGAACACAAACTGAGTGTCACGTGCAAACAAAAGTTGTTAAAGCCAGTAAGATTAAACCTCTTCATACAAGTTCTTTTTACTATCTTACCTTAACTTTTTTAAAGTCCATCCAGGTTCAATTTGGTCAACTTCTGGCTTCAAATATCAAACTATGAAGACAACTGATCTCCAAATATTTGTTCAAATGATCCCATGAACAACTCCAACTGAGTTATTAACGTGTCCCAGCAGGTTTTAGAGTGTATTTGAAACACATGGGAACCACTTCACAATAAGGCTATGTTTCCGAATGATGTATTTTTGCTTTATAAATAACTTTGTAAACACTTTAGGAAGCATTACTAAGCATTTATAAAACATTGTTCCATCCATCCATTAATTAATCATCCTCTTCTTCCGGAGTCAGGTCATGAGGGCAGCAGCTTGAGCAGGGAGGTTGAGACATCTCTTTCTATAGCCATCTCCTTTATTTCTTCTGAGAGGACTCCAAGGTCCCAGGCCTGTGAATTTTCTCTCTAATTGAAATAATTTTTTTTTATATAAAGAATCACATTAAGTGAAGCTGCATCTTCTCCACATTGAGAGGAGTCAGTTGAGGTGGTTCAGGCATCTGGTAAGATGCCCCCTGAGGACCTTCTTAAGGTGGTGCTTCAAACATGTCTGACTGGGAGGAGACCCCAGGGAAGATCCAGGACATGCTTGAGAGACTATGTCTCTCGGTTGGCCTGAAAACCTTGGAGTACTCTCAGAAGAACTAAAGGAGATGGCTATAGAAAGAGATGTCTCAACCTCCCTGCTCAAGCTGCTGCCCTCATAACCTGACTCTGGAAGTGGATGGATGGATGGATGGATGGATGGATTGAAGGCTTGATTGATTGAAGGCTTGATTGATTGATGGATGGATGGATGGATAGATGGACGGATGGATAGATGGATGTATTGATTGATTGATGGATTGATTGATGGTTAGTTAGTTAATTTGAGCCGGATCCTGCTAGAACAAGATCTGGGAACTTTCACATTTTGACAGGTTGTGTTCCGGCAACTGTTTGCTCAGATCTGGCCACTCAAATCTCTGCCCTTAAAAGTCCAAAGTCATTGTGCATTTTTAATTTGATTATTTATTAAAAATACAATGAGAGGAGATGTTGCCCAGTCTGTGGAGTAGATGTTCCAGCGACACTACGTGTCAGCTCGCAGACATGTTCCTGCCCAGCAGAGACATGGATCGCATGCCCCGCGGGGATGAGCCTCTTCATCCACCTTCAGCTGTGCGCCCTGCAGACAGTGCATGTTTTACACACAGGAGCGTCTACAGACAGCTCTACAGACCGCACACACAACTGCTGATGTGTCTGAACACACACACCCACACCCCCCACCCCTCCCCGCCGCCACCAGACCACCTACTATTTGTGTTCCGGCATCAATCAGTTTACAAATTAAGCCCTGTGTATCTAATTTAACATTCATCTAAAACATTATTGAGAAAATGGCTTCAAATCAGTTGTGTGAACATATGAAAAAGAAATAATCTGTTTGAGGAGTTTTAGTCAGAGTTTAGAGCTGATCATAGCACAGAAACAGCACTGGTGAAAGTTACTAATGATTGTCTTATGTTCTCAGACAATGGAATTGTTTCTATACTGGTCCAGTTAGACCTCAGTGCTGCATTTGATATTGTTGATCAGAATATTTTACTACAGAGGCTTGAATATGATATAGGGATTACAGGAATGGCTCTACAATTGTTTAAATTGTATTTGTTTGATGGATTCCTGTGCAAATAATGAAGCTTCTTCATCCACCAAAGTTAGTCATGAAGTTCCTCAGGGGTCAGTGCTTGGACGAATACTCTACTTTATACAGTCTAGATTACAAGCAAATCTTAAACACATAAAAACCTGGATGACCCTTAATTTTCTGCTTTCAGACAAGACAGAGGTTGTGGTTTTAAGACCTGAGCATCTTGGGAATAAACTTTGCAGCCTTTCACTTCCTCTGGATGACATTAATTTGGCCTCCAGTTCTAAAAACCTTGGTGTTATTTTTGATCAGGACATGTCTTTTATCCCCCACAAAAAAAAAGTTACCAGGCCCACTTTTCTCCACCTTTGTAAATCACTAAAATTAGAAAAATGATGCAGAAAAACTAGTCCATGCATTTATCACGTCTAGGCTAGACTATTGCAATTGTTTATTATCTGGGTGTCCAAAAACTTTAAAAAAGTCTTCATTTGATCCAAAATGCTGCTGCCAGAATTTTAATAAGAGATAATGGGAGAGATCATATTTCATATTTCACCCATTTTAGCTTCTCTCCATTGGCTCCCTGTCAAATTCAGAATGGAATTCAAAATCTTATATCTAACATTGGCTACATGATGGCACAGTTAGTAGAACAGTTGCCTCTCATAAAGAAGGTCACTGGATCAAATCCTGGCCAGGGCCTGTCTGGGTGGAGTTTGAATGTTCTCTCTGTGCATGCGTGGGTTTTTACGGGTATTCTGGTTTCCTCCCACAGAGCAAAAACATGCATGTTAGGCTGATTGGTAACTCTAAATTGTCCCTATGTGTGAGTGAGAATATGAATGTTTGTCTTGTTTGTCTCCATGTGTCCCTGTGATGGACTTGCAACCTGTCCAGGGTGTCCCCCGCCTCTCGCACAGTGACTGCTGGATAAGGGCACCAGTGACCCTCATGACCCAAAAAGGAAGAAGCAGGTAACGATAATGGATGGACTTCTAACATGCAAAGCTCAAAACAATCCAGTTCCATTTTATATTACATACCTTATCATTCCATTTTTTCGTAACAGAGAACTTCACTCTCAGGCTGCAGGTTTATTTGTGGTTCCTAGTGTTTCCAAAAGCAGAATAGGAGGTAGAGCTTTCAGTTATCAGGCTCCTCTCTTGTGGAACCAACTTCTAGTTTCTGTCTCTGAGGCTGACACATTGTCTACTTTTAATATTAGGCTTGTCTTTCCTTTTTGATAAATCCTATAGTTAGGGTCAGCTTGGGTTTCCTGAACTATCCTTTAGTTATGCTGCTATAGGCTTAGACTGCTGGAGGACACATTGATCATATTTCCTCACTCTGCTGCTGTCTTTACATACTCTATTCTACCTGTTTGTATTTGTAATGATTTATATCCGATGTGTTTATTTTTTATCTTTCTTCCAACAGAAAGTACACCTGGACCTGCCATTCTGTGTTTGTCAGTTCCTCCTTCCTGTCCTCTTAAACCCCAGTTGGTCGAAGCAGATGGCCGCTCATCCTGTGCTTGATTCTGCTAAAGGTTTCTTCCTGTTAACAGGGAGTTTTTCCTTTCCACTGTTGACTTTGTGCTTGTCCAGGATGGTCCAGCAATCAAGTGAAGATTCAATGCAGTCTGCCGCTTCCTTAAATAGTTACTAATTGGCTTTTATAATGTAAGTGAATATTTTTGTTCAGTGTCCAGAGATGACATCTGTTGTGACTTGGCACTATATAAGTAAACTGAATTGAATTGAATTGCTCACATGCAAGGAACTCACTGACAAATGTTTGACTTTTTAAATCTTAAGAAGAAAACGGGTGAAAACGTTGAGTACAAATATACAAATACCGGCTCACTATTTGGCAAGACATGAGTCAGTCTTGTTTATATGATGGGTTCCTTATTAATGGTTTGCTAAATATTTACAGCTCATTTATTTACAATATTTTAAACTATTTATTAGTAATTCAGAAGAGTATAATTATTGTGAGGTGGTATCATATTACATATTGTGCTTTGAATTGTGTTTTCTTTTGTCTTATTTCTGCCATTAAATCCAAACTCTTTATGTTGCCGCCCCGATCGATCACCGCACTAAGGATGTTATCAATATTTGAAAGCTTGATTAACTCCAACGCTTCCATAACAGTCCTCTCGCGTTTATCCTCTCTTGAATTTTTAATTAACGCTTGCTTAATTAGTTCGAGATCGTTTGGGAGTGAGATACTTTGTTTTAAAAGAGGAGGAGGAGGAGGGAGGAGGGAAGGAAATTAACATAAAAATCTCTGCTGATAAATTGATATATTATCAGGAAAGAAATGTTGTAGAGAATTTCTGAGCGGAACGGCTCATAAACAGACATCCATCAGGAGGAGACAGCTCGAGACAACGTGTTAAGTCTCTGGCAGCACAGCTATAATTTAATTATTTAATGACTATACTATTCTAATTTCTTCAAATAATGAGGATATAAATTCTTTCTGCCTGAATCGCTCATAGACAATCAGAACGATTTATAACGTGCAGCATAAACAGGAAACCAATTTCCTCAGGTGACAAAGTGTTTTTGCTTGAGAGCCACGCGTGCTCTGTGGGCCTTAAACCCACTCAAATCAGCCTCCCATTGCTGGATGAAAAAAAAAAAAGGTCACTCTTCAAACAAAAACCTTCACATATGTGCAACTGATGACTGAAATTCCTGTATACTTGTGTAGCAACTAATCCTTAATGCAGGTATAGTCTAGCATGTAAACCACTGAATGAATAAAAGGCGTTTTAATTAGAGTGATTAGTTAAGGAATCAATGAGCTGGCACTTGCAGAGCTCACAGGGAGACCTGAGATCAGCTAATGGAGCAGCAGATTACTTTAAAAAAGCTTTTTTCTCGTCTAGTTCCTGCAGGTGTAACTTCCACTTTTATGAAAGTTTGGGATGATAAAAAAAAAAAAAAAACATCCAGTGGATGTAGCCATGTGTTCGTTTTAGGTTTCTTATAGTGCAACTGACTAAATGATGAAGGTTTTATTTTTATTTTAGAGAAGCCTGAATTGTGATTTGTTTTTCTACACAGGTCACACTCTCGTATCCAGTGTGTTAAGAAGTCTCTTTGCATATAAACTAGTATATATGGTGTGTGTGTGTGTGTGTGTGTGTGTAGTTGCTGCTGCCAGCTGTTATGCAGCCTCTGGGTTGTTTGGTTGAAAGTGAGAGTGTGATTTCCCCCAGACCCTGCTCTCTGGGGACTCCTGGCTCCCCCACTGCCATCTCCCTACAACCCCAACGGTTAAACGGACAGGTCGTTGATACAAACACACACACACGCACATGCACACTCTCCCTGCTTGCCTTTCAATCTCCCCTCCTTAGATGGGCCCTCACTGCCACATAAAGGCCACATTTCCCTGGTCATTACTGGCGAGTCAGAGCAAATATCTCACCTCACTGTATACGCAGTAATCAAATCAAACCTGGAATTACCATCATTAGAAATGCTGCAGGAGGCAAATTGTACGGAAGCAACCTTGTGAATAACAGCAGCGGTGTGAGTTTGTAGGAATAAATCTGATTCCACCCTTCAGCCGCGCGCCGTAATAAGCCGCCGCCATTGTTTAAACGACCCAAATGAAATTGATGCCGATTCACCAAGCATGAATGACAGCTCGCATGAAGATGTGAGCTTCGAATGAGGGATGATTGGAGGGGGTGTCTGTGCACATATTTTTGGTTGCGTGTCGGCACGGTGGCCCCTTGAATGGGCTGTTTAACAGTGGTATTAATAATCTCCATGATCTATGAGCTCGTCTGGTGTCAGTCAGCCATTAGAGAGACAGACTCGTTGTGTTCTCCACACCTCGTTTCCTCCCCCTCGCCCGTGTCAGCCCCCCAAAATAATTGTGTGTTAATGGGTGAAGAGGAGGAGGGTATGCGTGATGGGGATTAGAGCTCAGGGAAGGAGGGAGGGATTATCAGGGAGATGGGTCACTGCGAACAGAGGACATGATTAGGCGCAATTGCTGACCCTTTCCTGCACGGAAAACGGAGATGTGTGCTCATAATTATAGGTCAAACGCTGGATAAGAACGGGATGAACACAATGCAGCGGTAAAAGCCCAGCATTCCTTGGAGGGTTGCATATCACCCACCACTTTTGATGCCAGACTTTAGGAAAAGAGCATCTTATGATGAAAAACAAAGGAGTTATAGCCGTTTTAGTCAAATCTTGAAAACAGCGTGTTCTTGTGATGTGAGCTGTTTGTGCATGACTGACTGTCAGCTACTGCCAAGCCAAATTTTAGCTTCATATAAATTCAATTCAAAGTCAGAATCAAAGTTACTTTATTTGTCATTCGCACCACATGTGGTACATGTGGTGGAACGAAACTGTGTGCACAGGATCCCAGTTACATCCAACAAAATTGTAAAGAAAAACAGTAATAAGATCTAAGATATGAGAAATACACTAAACTAAATCCCCTCAAGTATAGTTATTTTTATATGTTCTAAATTCGTCCTGAAAGTTTTTATTAAAATTCGTCCACAGGTTGATAAGGTATTTTGCTAACAATACAAACAAATAGACATGCTCAGAGACACAAGCAAAAACATTATCGCTCCTCCGCCTTCAGTGGAGGGCAATGATCTTTGTAGGCAAAGCAGTTTGAAGTGGTTGATATAAAGCTTTGATAAAGGAGCCTAAAGTCATTTCCAGGTCCTAATCTGGGTGGAATGAGCCATGAGAGGAAGAAAGAAGTAAAAGAAAACTCACTGGCTGGTTTCCACTGACCCCACTTCCACTCTCCCTCCCTCCCTCCCTCTTCCTCATTTCCTTTCCTCTTTTCCAACCCGTCCTTCTCACCGATTCTATCCCACAAAACAAAGTTGCCTGGCACTGACGGGACCCTCGAGGCCATCGGCGAGTGAAGAGGGAAGTCACCCCCAACTGAGAAGAAGAGGTAAGAAACGATAGCAAGACAGAAAGGGGAAAACGTGTGGGGAGTGGGGAGACTGGAGCGTTTCTAATTTAAATAAACCCTTCGGCAGACTGAAACTGGCAGCAAGCTTCCCCTTTTGCTCACAAGGAAAAAGAGGGAGAGGAAAGAATAAAGGGGGGAAGAGAGGAGAAGGATATAGAGACGTCTTCATGCAGGTTTGCTTATTCGCGTGGGAGACTTGGAGACCAGAGGACGGGGGACGAGGGAATATAGAGATTGAAGCGGAATAAGATAGAGGGGACACGAATAATGGAGGGAAAAACAGACAAGATGACTAAGAAAGGGGAGGAAAGAGCAGTGAAAGTCAGGTAATGGAGAAATGTGTGTGTATGAAGAGATGAAGGTGTAGGAAAGAGTCCTTCCATCGTCCTCCTGGAAACAAAGAGGAAAAGGTGGTGGTGATGGTGTCTCTCATCAGAGAGGTCTGATCAGTCTTGTCTCATCAAAACTTAGCTGAAGTTTGATGGACAGCTTGCTGCTTCAGCTCATTCCGTCCACAACCGTCTTCTCCGTCACACTGTCTCCCCCTGTCTGTCCCTGTGGCTCGTCACAGCAGCGGGGTCTGCCATAGAGAGAGGAGAGGAGGGGGGAAGAGATAAGAGGAAAGGAGAGGAGATGAGAGGAAAGGAGGGGAGAGAAGAGGATGGGGACGGAGGAGGGGAGAGGAGAGGAAAGGAAAGGAGGGGAGAGAAGAGGAAAGAAGAGGAGAGGAAAGGAGAGAAGGGGAGGAGGTGAGAGGAAAGGAGAGGAGATGAAAGGAAAGGAGATGAGGAGAAAGGAGAGGAGATGAGAAAAAAGGAGAGGAGAGGACAGAAGAGGAGGGGAGGAGGGGAAAGGAGAGGAGGGGAAAGGAGATGAAAGGAAAGGAAAGGAGAGGATGGGAGAGGAGAGAAGAGGTTGGGGAAAGGAGAGTAGGTGAGAGGAAAGGAGAGGAGGGAAAAGGAAAGGAGAGGAGTGGAAAGGAGGGGAGAGGAAATGAGAGGAAAGGAAAGGAGATGAGAGGAGAGGAGGGGAGGAAACACTGGCTTTAATATTAAAAGTCAAGTTTATCTGGAAAAAATGCCAGAAATCATCCACCACCTTTTAAGAGATTATGAGCTCATGTCGTGAAATGACAAAGCTGTTCTCATTCGGGTCAAACTTTCTGAAAGTTTAATTAAAATTCCACCAATGGTTCATGAGATATTTTGCTAAGAGACAGTCAGAACTGATTCCAACAGTGAAATTTTAAGTTTTAGACTCAGATCTCAAACATTCAGTAAGCACTCACAGTATGAGTCTCAGCTACTACAACTCTAACATTTAGTTAAAAATGTGTAAAATTGACGAGTCATAGACATTTTTTTTGTATCTACAAAGAATGCTACCATTTGGATTAGGGTTGTCAACATACATTTATTGATTACTTTCTGAAAATGAAACCATTCATTGGTTCGTGAGATATTTTGCTAACAGTGCAGACAAATCAACACACATGAAAAAACATTTTCATCTTCAGTGGCAGGAGTCAAAAAGTCTCAGCTCTGAATGGCAGAGGAAGCTGATTTTGTTCCTCTGCCGTCAGACAAAACACAAGAGAAAAATATGAGCAGAGACTCAGGAAACACTAATAAATGCTGTGAAGTATAACACAACGGATGAGAACACTTCCTAATATTTTGGGAACATTTCTATCAGGTGATCAGTTTGATTAAAATATCAACAGCTTAGACTCATAAATCTCTAACCAGAAAAATCACTGTAATGCTGCTTTAATTGTTGATATGCGACTTCATCTGTGCTGCTGATCTCTTGCCTTTAAGCTGCTATATTCATACCCATCTGCTCACAACAGACTCGTGTTCAGGCTGCTGTTTAATACACTATATTATATTGCAATATTATTGTTTAGCTTATCCTTATATACTGTTTCTTTTTTTAATACTTTATAATTTTGATATTTTTGGTGTAACTTGGAGCTTGGGTACACAATTTCGTTCCACCTCATGTACCACATATGATGTAAATGACAATAAAGAACCTTGAAACATAAATGTGCTTTAAGACAGAAAAGGTTTTGCATTTCTACCACGATTTGTTTTGACCCTGAAGGTCATTAAGTATTTTTACTGACGAAAGTGAAGGTGTGTGATAAGGTTTTAGCCCGTGTGTGTGAGTGTCTGTTAACAAAATATCTCATGAATCACTGGGTGAATTTTATTTAAATTTTCAGAAAATAATCCTTGGATGAATGTTCACAATTGACTTTTGATGTCAATCAAATTCAAGATGGCCACCACAGCTAATCAAAACAAGCCAACACAAAAATAGTTTTAACTCCATCAGTTTTCTATTGAACCAAATGTTGGTGCAACCCCTGAGAATCTTTTTCAGCACAATAACTGGTGAGAACTGGGTATCTGATCTCTAACACATATGTTGAGCTCTAACAGATCACCCAAAATCTTTGTTTAAATTTTTTCATCAACTAATTAGTGTTGATGCTTTCTGTCTGTTAGCAAAATATCTGATGTACCACTGAACAAACTCTAATGAAAAGTTTAGGAAATAATCCTTAGACGTGCATCTACATCTGATAAACATATCATTCATTCAATCTTAAAGATATTGAGCTAAAATGTGATGAGGATGTAGTCAAGAGTTGTTCACATCACATCTTCTGAAGAACTGCTCAGTGGGCAGAGCTCCACTTAAAACTTAATAACTGTTGGAGTCAACCGTGTTTGTCTGTTAGCAAAATATCTCAAACCACTGGGAAATTTTTAATAAAACTTTCAGAAAGTACTTATTGGAAGTAAAAATATAACTGAATCATTTTTGTGGTGTATTTATAACAAGATGGCCACTACAGCTAACCAAACTTGGCAAACACAAGAATGCCTAGATCATGATCAGATTTACAGAGAGAGCAAAATTTTGTTGTGGTAGTAGCTGAGAGTTGTTCACAACACATAGCATTTCAAAATTACATTTCGCAATATGATATTAGTAACATTAGTATAAATCCGTCTTAAATGGTGGAGGTTATACAGAAATGCTAGGCCTTCGGTTATACGTTATATTTAGCATTTATCATAATGTTTGATTAAGTGCTCGCATGCATACAGAGCGGCTGTGACAAGTATTAGAGTAAACAAAAGAGCCAGAACTTGACGAATGTTGACAATAAATGACAAGATGCGATCACACGCTCTCTGGATTAAAGGTGTGTGTGTGCGTAAAGGCGCGACATGCGCTCTGTGTTTAGGCCCACAGGTAGGAGCAAAGTCTACAGGATGGATGGAGAGACAGGAGAGAAGAGGGGAGGGAGGAAGGGGGAGGCTGGAGAGAGACTCCCGACCCCCTCCTTCAAACATACACTGAGAAGTGGCTCCGGCTCCGGCTTCGCTGGAGTGGAGAACCATAAATCTTCATATAGCGGCTGTTTTGATTAATGCAGCCGAGTCGAGCTAGGGGGCTGGACCTATCCCATTACGGCCTAATGGAAGATGGAGCGGCGCTGTCTCCACCACTAGGCCCCTGTCATTTGTTCCACTTTGCAGTCCATTTGGCCGAGAGACTACAAGCCACTCCATCAAAAATATTTTCAGAGTTAATTTCCGCCCGCTTAATTCGCCTTGATTCGGATTGCGTATCGAATGGCAGGATCGATTTTCGCCTGGCGTCTAAATTAAATAAAAAAGAGGGGGGTGTACGCTTTAAGTCTGCGTTTTCTTTCTTTTTTTCTTTTCCATTCCATTTTTTTCCCACCTCTTTTTCCAGCCATCCCTTACCCCTCATTCTTCTTCCTCTCCTTGTGATGCATCTCATTTCCTTCTTTCTACCACATTTTGACAGAGGCGTGTTTGCAGAGGAGGAGGAGGAGGAGGAGGCGCAGACCTGACTGATGAAGAAACACCTACTGGAAGATGAGATCAGGTGAATTTGCCATACAAAGGGGAAACACATTTTATGGTAGAAAGAAGGCTGGAAGAAAAAAATTATATCATCACAAAACATTGACATCGCTGCGAGACGATTTGGAAAACACATAAAGAAGAATTGGACAGGCCTGCATGGGAAAAGTGGGGTAAATTAGGGGCATCGGGGTATAGAGGGGTGAGAAATAATAAGGGGTCAAAGTATCTAAAAAGAAATGAAAAGAGGCAAAAAGCACAGTGACAAATTGGTCGAGTGTGTCGCGAATTCCCTTTTAGATTTAAAGTCGCGTGTAGCCTTTCGTCATATCTTTCCAGAGTAATTTATTTTCTCATTTCTCTCCCTCTCCCCTCACTACCCTTCTCCCTCTCTGTGAATTTATCTGGTAGTCACGTGGGCAAGAAGGGAAAAGGGAGGGGGTGCAAAAAGTCAATAAAAGTCTCTGGCGACAACTGTTTCCCTCGTTGGTCTCTCGTCTCCTTCTTGCATTATCTCCCTCGTTTGCCTTCTGTTTGTTTATTCAATGAAGCTGCTTTGCTCCGCCCCACTTCCTCCTCCGTCGGCTACATTTCCTGATTCAGATCTTTTCTCATATCATAAGGCTACAAGCCCATACCTGCGTTCCTCTCCAGGGAGGCCTATTGATTTTATTCTTCCACTAACAGTGAGCCCCCCCCCCCCCCCCCCCGCTCTTTGAAATTACAAAATCAGGAAGCTGTAGGATTCAACTCTTGCATCCAACTCAGAAATGTTTCGATGAGAGCCAGTGAGTTCAAAGAGGCTTACAAGTTGGAACTGACGAAGGTATATGGGCAGGTTCGGCCTAAAACATTTTAAACCAGGCTCAGAGCAGTGTCAGTTCCCATGTCAGTTTTATTTACGTGGCACATTTATAAAGCATAGAGAAGCCAGACAGCAAAAAAAAACAAAAAAAAAACAACGAATTTAACAAAAATGTTGAATAAAAAAAACAATAAAATATACATATAAAATACAGCCATATTGCCAAAGAAGTTGGGACGTAACAGAAATAAAAACTAAATGCAGTAATGTGCAAATATTTGCCAAGATAAAACAAAGGATTACAGTACAAGCAAATAATGCTAATTCTCTATAAGCGGCTTTTAGTTGATGTTCTGTTTGACATGTTGGAGGACAAACAGACTCAACCCATGTTGCTCATGAGAATCTCTTTCTTCTATCGACACAAAATGTATTTTAAAGTTTATCAGTAATGTGATTAACCGGGGAAAGAAACAATTTAATTCAGGGGCGACTCTAGAATCTGACCTTTAGTGGTGCCCAGCCTCCGGTGCTGACAATGGCTCTTGGCTTGAACAATGTGGTGGCCATTGGTGTCAGAAGCATTTGTATTGTGTGTGTGTGTGTGTGTGTGTTGTGAGGGGGGGGGGTCCTACCCCAGAAAATTTTGAATAAAGTAGATGGCATTTCCAACATTCTAGTACATTTTAACAGGTTGTTAAACATCTATGTTTATCTACATAAGTAAACACTTGAGCATGGCACAAAAAGAAGTAGCCTGACCAACAGCTCTCCTTGTGTGAATAGGGCATGTGCTGCTTCTCTCACGCATCTCAACCCCCACACCCCCCACCACCACCACAACGAAATCCCTCTGACTGCAAAGTGTCCTTAAAGCAAAACCTCGACAATATTGTTGGAGGAAAAAAGGGGTGCCGTTCCCTTATGGGCGTTTACCTTCGGGACAAATTGAGGTTCAAGACTAGCTAGTTGCTGACAAGCCTACTGGGTTGATTGACAGGTGGTGTTGAGGATTCGACTCGTGCAAAACAAATCATAGATTTTACTGGCCTGTTTAAGATGCAATTATTGATTCCATATTTATTCAATATTTTTGATGAATCTAAGGTTTGAGAAATTAGTTTCCTTATGAAATCGTATTGATGGTTTCTCATTTTTCAGGGGTGCTGGGTTAAAAGTTAGGGAGTGCTTGAGTACCCCCAAAAGAGGCTAAAATCGCCACTGGCTAAATTCTCAAGACAAAGATGATTCAAACGATTGTCAAAAATGTGCTTTGATCACTTCATATCAGGTTAATCGGTTTCCTAAAGTAGCTTATTTTTACAAATTAAAAAGTTGAATCTGCTGACTTTAACGAATATCTAAACTAATTCTGCACATCATAAATATATAAAAGGGGCCTTATAGTGTTGAAATAATCCACGTTACAGCAAGCTGTTCAGGACATTTCCATTGGAGATATTCTGGGATTTTCTTGGATTTGAGGCAATTCAGAAACATCATGCGAGCAATGATGAGTGTTAATCTTTTGTTGTTCGTTTCCAGATCTGGCTTGGTTTCCCTTTTGGTCACCGTTTTGTTTTCTGCATTTTGTGATTCAGGTGTTTACTTCTGTGGCTTGTGTTTTAATCTGATCAGTCTATGGTTTCAGTTTAGTTCCTGCTCCTCAGTCTTGCCACGACCACTCACGCCTGTTCTCGTTTTCATCTGCTCAGGTGAATCTGTTTTGTTCATTTTAATCCGTCCATGCTTGGCATATGTTCTTGTTTCTCTTTTTAGTGAGTTTTATTAACGTTGGGTTTTTCTAGTGTGCTACCACATCAGCTTTTTGCTTTTCTAATCCAATAATAAAAGCTTGGTTTTTATTTCAACTCCTGCGAAGCCTCGCCTGCATTCTAGGTCCATCCGTTAAACTATCCACCCTAAACCCTGACGTATCTGGGATGGATCAGAACATTTCAAGTTTCTCTGATTAAGACACTCAAATGTTCATGTTATAAATGCATTTCAAACTTACTTTTCATGTTATTTGTCCTCCAACATGGGGACCTTCTCCTGAATCACCCTTTAGTCTGAGCTGTGCACAACAACAATAAAAAGGTAAACCGTTTCATATGTTTAGGGCGGCAACTGTAAAAGCCTGATTACTTTTACATTTTGATCTGGATCTTCATCATCTAGGGAACTGGTTGGTGGACCAAAATTATCTTCCTGGTGTGTAGATCATCAGAACTATTTTTACTTTTTTTGTACCAAGATGGCAGTGAAGTCTGAGATTACAGGAGATGGACGTAAATTTATAGCAAACTAGGACATTTTTTTGCTCCAGACTTGTTTCAGTAAGGGCTAAAATACTTAAAATGTTCAAGTAGTGATCTTTTTGAACTTCCTTATATATCACTTGGTACAAACATTATATAAAACAGGTATAAAATTAGTCATATTTAGTATTAACTGTTGCAAAGAAATAAAAATGATCACCATTAATGTTGTTAATGTCACAATATTCGTTTCTGCAATGAAAAAAAAGACCTGTCTGGTTCTACAGAGGACAAAATGTTTAGCGGGACTGTCCACAGTATATTAAGTCAAACTGAACATTTCTAAACGGATATGTGACGTTAAAAAAAAAAAAAAAAGACTTTTTTTCCCATTTTAATTCATTTATGTGCATTACTGATCTGGTGTGGGAGGTTTATTTTGTTTTATGGTCTTTGTGTTTTGTATGTCAAAATGAAAAAAAATAATACAATTAAAAAAAAAATGATTTAGAAAAAAAAAAAAAAAAAAAAAGGATGACATTTTGTCCAGCAGCTTTGTCCTACTCCATCGACGAGCTGGAAGGGGTGATAAAGCCAAAAGGCCTCAGAGCTCTGGGATTCCTTAAGGGATGGGGGGTTTACAGCACCAAACAGGACTGATGACCGATGCACCCAATCTGACTTGTTCACTCAGCCACTCCAATACCAATGTCTCTGTTTCAGTCACCACATCTGTTATTGTCTGATTCTTAAGAAAAAAAAAACAACAGAGTGTGAGTAGAGAATAATGAAATCAAAGTCCAACACACACCAGTCAACAAGCCCTTGGTAAGAAACACTCTGTGTCAATATTAATCTCCTGGACAGAAAGTCGAAATATGCCATCTGTCACACATCATCTTCCCCCGCTCCTGTCTTCTGCCGCTTCTTCAATTTTTTGGAGGGAGCAGGGGGATGAAGAGGGACTGGTGTGTTGGTGAAAGTGAAAACAAACCAAACGTCTGGAATCTTGACATGTCAGTAAAACTAAAGTTCATCTAAAGATTAAGGCGGGAGAATCAGTGACGATTTGTGTTTGTTTGCAAATATTTCTAACAAGAAATCAAATACGAGTTTTATGATGTTCCAATGTGGTCAACCAGGAAGTTCCACGACAGCTTCCAACACGAATGAGTGAATAACGTAGAAAACAGGACAGAAATTCAGTCTGGTTTATTATTTTTGTCATCAAGTATTGCTCACATTAAAAATGAACACAAACATAAGTCATTAGTGTAAATGAGCCAGGACATTTTAGGTGAAATGCTATTTTTCTTCCAGAAAAAACCTTTTTAAAAATCCTGCTCCTTACTGAAACAGGACATTTAAAAACGTCAGACATTTTTAAATCTTGCAAATATGAATTAACCTGAAAAACCTGTTCTGTTGAAGTTGATCTTTTCATTTTTGTGACTGATCCTGTTTTGCCTAAAAGACAAAATAATTTACACTGTTCATACCAATACGGTTTATAGTTTTACTTTTATTTTGTTTTCATAAAAAAGGCTAAAACTCACAATTAAGTTGTTTCTTTTATGGATTTCTTCTAGTAAAACCACTGAGCCACTCTTAAGTCATACATAATTATAAAATGTTTTACTGAGCCAATCCCATGTGAAATTGTCGTCAAGTTTTAGGTTTAAAACATCTATTAAAAAGTCAATTAAAATTCTTTATCTATTATATTAGCTTTTAACAAAACTATAAAGATGGATTTAGTTTAACAATTTTAATGCTTTATTTGTGAAATCACAATCTGAAAGTTTTGACTTTCCATCTTTTAAAAATTTTCCTCAACACTTCACTAAGTAGTACATTATCAATTCAGTTCAGTTTATTTATACAGCGCCAAGTCACAACAGAAGTCATTTCAGGACACTGAACAGAAACATTCATATATTAAAAATAATAAACATTATTCATCTGAGGAGCAGACTACTTTGAGTTTAACTTCATCACAGACTCTTGTCTTGAGCAAACACGAAGGCGACAGCGTAAAGAAAAAACTTTTTCATGAGGAAGAACCCTTTAGCAGAACCAGATTCAGGACAAGCGGCCATCTGCTTCGACCGGCTGGGTTTGGTAGGAACAGATACACAATGGCAGATCAAGAATCACATGTTCAGATAGAAATTTTGTCAAATAAACTATTTAATTTTAGCAATTCATTTAAGGAAATGAGGTCAATTTGTCCTAGTAGTGTAAGCTTAAGGCAGCATAATCAGGCAAACCCTAATTATTATATAAAGTTAAAATTGTTAGATTTTGTCTTTTCTTATTTGACTATATTCTGTTTTCTAACTCCTAAAAGCAGGTTAATGTGGTTTCAGATTGTATTTTTCTGGCTTTGTAAAACACTTACATTTCATTTTCCTTTTTGCTTTTAAACTTCACTGTAACTTTTAATTTCAGGGGGATAAAAATGAAAGCTTTTTGCTGTTAAACATCAACTCCAGAGCATGTCCTTCAAAGTGCATATTCAAGGTCATGCAGTTGAAAGAGAAGAAGTCAGACGCAGACATTCACACTGCAGGGCTGCAGAACTAATATGGCCGTTGAAACAAGACGCTTACGGCCTGCGATCACACCAGATCTCTTGGTGATGAGATATAAAATTCACCCCCCCCCCATTTCATCAGTGTTCCCTTGTTTGAGCTTTTCTCCTCCCAATGCACATCTGCCATCTTTTATTTATCCTTTAATCATCCAAGAATCTCTCCCTTCTTTTCGGCCTGTTATCTCTTCTTCCCACTCGCTTCACCCACGACACTTTCCTTTCTTCCATCCTCTTTCCATCTGCTTCCTTTTCCTCCCTCCCTCTCACCAGCTTTTGGACATTTCTCTTAGTCTTTTCTGCGTCCCTCCGCGCCGCCTCCCCACCCTCTCTTCCCCCTCTTTCCCCTGTGATGAATGAGTCTGTCTGCTGGGTGCAGTTCATATTTACTGAGCAGGGGAGCGCTCACTGTCAGTCCCTCTTGCCCTCCACATCTCTATTCCTCCACTAAAGAGACAGACGGAGCAAGAGGTTACAGTTGGACGAGAGGAGGAGGGAGGTCGTGGCTTGCGAGATATCCACTCCGGCAGTTGCCACAATTGCTGCTGGCTCAGCGCGGAACAACTCCAGACCGGTTGAGTTTCTCAGAGATGGCTGAGGGGGAGAGAAATCTTCCTCACCTCTTCACCAAACTGTCAATGCGATGAAACTAATCGGGGAATAAACAGCGTCTTTCCCTCCTTTTATGTGCAACTTGGCAGCCCACTCTCGGCACTAAATGCAGCACAATTTAATAGCGTTTTCTCTCGCACTCCTTTTGTGCGAGCCATGCTTTTAGGCACATTTGGACTTGAGAGGGAGAGAAATAAGGATCCCCCCACATACCCAGTTTCATCTACGCCCACACACACCAGTCTGAGTCAAACTGTGCATATTGACCCGTGTGCTGACCCAGCTTGTGAATAAGAGACGTGGATGTGGGCCCGCAGGAGCCCAAAGGGACAGGGCCAGAGCCGCAGAGCCACCGTCTCTTCCCACACGCTGACCTCGGAGGCCAGCCAACACCAAAACCACTGCAGCGTGACGACACCGGCGACACCCAGCACCGACGCGCACGATGTGTTCCTCTGCCAAATTGACAAAGATACAGACAGTAAATACAAGGAAGATTGGGTGGCTCGATTACATCACTAAAAGAAAAACCCTCCCGAATGGACTTTTATAAGATTCAATGTGCGGTAATTTAATTCTCAGACTGCAACCATAAAACACTATCAGCTGTCTGTCAAAGCAAACAAATTGAAAGAAGAAGAAAAAAAGCATCTCTCATTCAGCTTTGGGACAGGAGAGGGTAAATAAATGTAAGGCTTTTGATTTGTTGATTTGTAGAAACATCTTAGCCAGTGTAGCGCACCTACATCTGCAGACGAAACGCACCGCCTCAGTAAACATTCATGTAACGTATGTCACGCTGCAGGAAGGGGAATGAAATGGAATCAAGGGAAAATAGGAGCAGGGGAGGGAAAGTGTAGGACAGTGGAAAAGAGGGAAGGAAAGCATCATACTGTAATCATCTGATTATTAGGGAAAATTGGACACAGGATAGGTGAAAATTGGATATGGGGAAGATTTCTGAGGAGCAGAGGAAAGCCCGAATGCATCAAATGTGAAAACAATGACCGATATCAAAACGGATGGAAACAAATGTAGGCCCCTGTGGATAAATAACTGCTGTAGAACATCCTTTACGGAGCCTAAAAGCTGACAAATGAGAGGGTCAGAGGTCCCACACTGGATGCACTATCAGCTGGAGCAGCACTGTTTATGAAGGTGGAGGTAATAATGTTGGGACATAATATTCTCTACATGCAGTGCTGAACAAAGGCTCATTCTATGGCTCTAACTTTTAGGTTTGTGACATTTTCTGAGGTTGACTATTCCCTGAAGCCTCCTTTCCACAGCTATTCATTTCCCCCTGGTGCCTCAAAAGAGGAACTACTGCCGTTTCAATCAGGCCCCGGTTAATGTAGGCCTGAGACACGAATGTATCTAGCTCAGACTGTGACGACTGCATGGGGAAAAAGTAAAGACTAACACCTTTATTCGTCAGGATCCATTCTCAGCCTCTGTTTGTTTGTGTGCAGCAAGCGGCGCTTTCCCCATCCACCTCCTCATCCCTCCATCATATTTGTCCATTTGCCTGCCACGCCGCTGGAACGTTCCAAAAATGGCTCCTGTGCAATCCATCTCAATTTTCCAAATCTATTAACTTTCTTTGTGTGGCCTGCCTCTCCCCGAGCCGGATCTTTAAAAACCGTGGCTGTTCAACAATTATGATAACTGCAACAGGGGGAATTAGAGAATCCACCCATTCATCTCCCCTCCGCCCCTCCTCCACACAGACATGACGCAGCTAAATGAAAAATGGACACACTTTAAGAAGTATTGATTCCCGCTTTAAACAAAGGTACAGTCAATATTATTTACTCCTAAATATATCTTTGTTATCTGTGCTGGAGTCGTAGTTACGGCTCTGTCTCTGTAATTGCGGACATAAAAATAATAGACCAATTCCCACTGAATTGACAGAGACAGGTTTAGTTGTGGGCCTTGTCTAAGTGATGCATATCCTGGGTGTGTATGAGTGTTAGCAGGATTTTCCTCACATGACTGGACCACTAAAGGAAGGTAGATATTCCAATCCAACGAGGAAAAGAAGCGCAAAACACACAATGAGCAAAAAATGGACAAAACAAAGCGACAATAAAAATAACCATTCTCTTTGTTTCGTACATATCGCTTTTAGATTCAGTTTTATTTTAATCAAAAGTAGAAAGGTGTTTCATTTTTTTAATTAATTTAGATGTCTGACATGGAAAAACAAGGTTTACTGTTGTTTATGAAAACATTTTATGTTACCGTTTGTAAAAGTGAATAGAAACTGGCCTTTAAATGTCTAATCCAGGTCTTTTTTTTTTTTTTGCTAACACAAGTAAACAAAGTACCAAGTATAATTTAAACTATATTAACAATCTACAGAATAAAATATATATTAGATATCAGATTAAAGACTTTTGCAACCAATCACAATATTTCAAAAAACGTAGATCAACAGTTCTTTGTTGGATGATGCATTCTAGCAAAATAAGGTTTTAATTTTGAACAGAATTTAATACCTAATCACATGAAAAGGGAAAAAAACTAAACTAATGCAGAATATTATTATTATTATGCTTTACAGTACAATGAAGAAAATATAAACACTTTTGATTGTTTTATTCATCTGTAGCATTATTAGTTTCAAAAGTTACATTTAAAGTTTCATTAAATCCCAAATAAAATCTGCAGCAGCCACAGAAGCTTTGGTATGATTGAAAACTTTATCTGGTGTAAATAATCACCGAAAAAGGAATTTAAATCTTCCGCTTGTATGGAAATGTCCTCGTAAAAAAAAAAAAATCAAACTGTTTGTTAGATTAAAAAAACAAACGTATTTTCTTTTTAATGCAGTCAGCAACACTTGACTAATAAGATTACAAACACATTTAAGGAATCACACATTGCTTACTCTCTTTCTTGTTTGGAAAAAGGTTTATACTGAGTTTTGTGCTTGGGACTTCTGCACCTATAGTGTCTTTATAGTTCACTTCTCCTGCATGAAGATACGAGTCTACATGTAATGTCAGCAGACAGCAAGTCCTCAGAAGGAGATGAATGAATCCTCCCAATCTGTAAGCATTTTTTTTTTTTGGTCTATTAGGGCATTTAAGCACCTGTCTAAATTAAATGTCTTAAAAATAGATTTTGCACAAGAGAGCTTTAATCATTAAATTTAAATATTCCAGAAATATTTTATGTCATTGCATGTGGTTTTAGGGACACTGCAGCAAATCTAATGCAGAAGGAACTACACTTAATGGGTCTTGACTCATTTGAGTTATCTGGGACAATTTTTTGGGGATACATGCACTGTCTGTTTTCTACAAGAGAAAGAACTGGAAGTGGCAGAAATGAAGATGTTGAGATTCTCCTTAGGAGTGACAAGAATGGATAAGATTAGGAATGAGATGATCAGTGGTACAGCAGAGGTTGAAGGACTGGGAGATAAAGTTAGAGAGGCCAGACTGAAATGGTTTGGACATGTCCAGAGGAGGGACAGTGGTAGAAAGAGGTTAGAAATGCAGCTGCCAGGAAAAAGACAGATATGGATACAGTTAGAGAGGACATGGAGGTAGTTGGAGTGAGGACAGAGTGAAATGGAGGAGGATGACTTTCTGTGGTGATCCCTGAAAAGGGAATAGCTGGGGAAAATTTTTAAAAAAAAGCAAACAAAAGCAACTTTTTAATTAATAGAATTTGCGAGAACAAAATTGCATTTCTGAAAATCGGCTGTACAAAATTAAAATAGTTGCAAAAACTATATATGGGGGAGTGGTGACAGAGGGTGGGCCTGTGATCAGAGGGTCGCCCGTCAACTCCCCAGACCGACATCAAAATGTGGGTGGAAAAGGTGAAACACCCTCACCTGCCTCCACCCTCATTTGCCCCACTTTGGGCCCATGAGCAAGGCCCTTAACCCCCCAGCTGCTCCTGGGGCACCTTAAATGGCAACCCTCTGCTTCACATGTGCAACGGGAAATATGCAGATAATTAATTTCCTCATTGGGGATTAATAGAGTACAAAAAAAAGAAGATGTGGCTTACCTGTGTTGCTGCTTCACTGAGTGCATCGTTACCCACTGGCCCACAGAGCAGGTAGTTTTCACATAACAGAGCACACGCCGGATGACCTGCTCAGTTTCAGCAAGGTATCCTCACTTTGGACTGTTTTTGATTTCAAGATAACACTATTTTCTAAATTATTAAAGAAAGTCAGTGAATCTTCTTCCTCGCTGCTCATGTGACACAGATGCACCGGACGTCACGGTGGCCGGCATGCTGTAGGACGTCTGCCACGTGGTCACCCTCAAGATCCAGCTGCACAGGTAAGAAGCATGCACAGGTGAACTGGATTCAGTTCAGTTTATTTATGTAGTGCCAACAACGGTCACCTTTAGGTTGCTGTACAAAAAAATAAAAACAAGTCCCAATCCTAAATCCAATCCAGATCCAGATTCCAATCCAATTAGCCAGTTCCGTCCAATTATTAAATACGTTCTGCTGGATCATGCACCAGCGTAATGACAAGCAGTGGACCCACTGACTCCTTTATCAAACAGCTAAACATTCTTGTTTTATGTTAAATTTATAATGGAGGATGTCTGAGTCTGCAGACCCGCCGATCTGTCGACCTTACTACAGCTTGTGCTTTCTTGCTAGTTTTCCCCAGTTTTATCTATTTTAGTTTTATCTTTATGTTTTTGTCCCTATACTGTATGTCAGATTTGGTTAGGGATTGTTGGCTTCAAGTTTTTTTCCATATACTACTTTCTCTTGAGGTTGCCTCTATTATTTTTTTCTTTTTGTAGATAAATGGATTTAACACCACTTTCCTTTCACAAGATTAAAAACCTCAACAATTACCTACACTACAATAGCTCTAGATTTGTGCTTGTACAGCTTTAGCCTCACGTTAGAGGGTGAATAACATAACCCGTCCCCTGTGTGGCTGCCAGCGTCAAACTTTAAATGTGAGGTCTGACACAACTAAGGAAAATAAATATTTTAACACTTGTGTGACTTGAACACTACTTGAGTAAATCATCTGACAGGCACACTTTGTATCACAAACACACCCATAACAAGCAATAAATAAATAAATAAAAAATAATAAATTTGGTTCATTTTTAACTACTCTCTGAACTTGAGTTATGTAATAAATCTCTTGTATTAAGCAGTTTAATAGAAGCATATTATGTGGCTGGTAAAAACTGGTCTTTGTGGATTTATCAAACTATTTATTTGAGTTTTACAGATAACTTAGTGTAGAACAATCATTCATGACATCCAACAAAACTACTTCATATTTTATCTTCAGGCCTTCATCAAGACAGTGTTTTAGAAAACAGTTCAGAATGACACCAGGCATAAAGTACACAAACAGTAGCGTAAATAGTAACATGCAATATTCTTAATCGATATCTATTTTTAATTTAAACACTGAGTTCTTAACGGTTTTAGAGAATGTTTATAAATAGTTATTAAACGTTAGTTCATATTTTCAAACAATAAAAAAAAATGTTGTGTTATACAGTATACAGCTGTCAATATGTCCACTTTAAGTGCTATGTATCTAAGCTCAGCGACATTTTGCAACGTGTCCAGAAAGATGGTGAGAGCGGGCAAACCTACGAAGGCAAATGGGGCAAGAAAACGGCTTTTCTCCGGTGTGGGTCATCATGTGGGTTTTCAAATGGCCTGACAAACGAAAGGTTTTATCACATTCCGTGCATGTGTAAGGGCGCAGGTTAGTGTGACTCCTCCTATGCTTGCCCAGGTCGCCAGAGGAAGTGTAGCAGCGGTGGCACTCTGGACATTCATAAGGCTTTTCCCCGGAGTGTATCCTCTTATGCTTCACCAAGTCACCAGACTGAGTGAAACTCTTGTCGCACTCGTCGCATTTATACGGTCTCTCACCTGAGTGGATCCGCTGGTGATTTCTTAGGTGTGCCAGGCGAATGAACCGGTTACCACACACTGTGCAGTGGTAAGGCCTTTCTCCGGTGTGGGACCGTAAGTGTACCTTTAATGCACCGAGATCTCTAATTTCCAGCCCACACTCCCCACACTTGTGAGCTTTCTCATTGTTGTGAAGTTTGGTGTGAACCCTCAGGTTTCTTCGAGTGTTGAAGTTCTTCCCACATACGTTGCAGTTGAAAGGTCTCTCACTTGAATGCGTCCTCACATGAAGATCCAGGCTCGACTTGAATCCAAACTCCTTCCCACATTCAGGACAAGAGTATTCCTTCTTGCCAGAGTGTGTGGTTAAGTGCGACTTGAGGTGGTGTGACCTTATAAAGGCCTTGCCGCACACCTCACATTTAAATGGCTTTTCACCAAGGTGGATTTTCAGGTGCTGCCGCCAACTGCTGCGCTCCCCAAACCGCCTGCCGCAGTCTTTGCAGATAAACGGCCGGTCCCCCGTGTGGGTGCGCATGTGATCCTCCAGACTTTGAGGCGTTCGTAACTTTTTGCCACACTTTGAACACTGTAAACTAGTATCCAAACAGATTGGCCTGTCCTCAGATTCAGCTCCATCTGGATCATGACACAGATGTCGTCCCTGACCCCAGGTGGCTTGAAAACTCTTCCCACAGTCAGCACAACTGAGATGACCTCCTCTAGTGATCACAGACATGTTGTGCCAGCGCTGACAGTGATTCTTCAGATTCTTGAGGTATTGGAAGCTACGTGCACAAGTTGGACAAGGGTGAAGCCTGCGGGGAGGGGCAGACGGGTGGACTTCATGCATATGGATGCCGAGGTGAGCTTTGCATTTGAAGGTGCTGCTGCAGATTAAGCAGGTGTGTTTGTGGTTGAAGTTTAGTGTGTGGTTTGGGAGGCTCTTTTTGAGATTATCAAGGTACTCTTTCTGATGAACCCACTTCACGTGTTTCTCCAAGTAATCCATGTTAGTGAAGGAGATAGTGCAGTGAGGACATGGGAAGAACTCAGATGATGACTCTACATAGGAGACAAAAAAAGAGAAAATGCACAAACAAAATGTTTCTATACTTTTCTCTCCAATATAACAAGTTTTAAAAACCTGATATTTTTACAACCATTTTAGCTTTCTTGAAAATTTCATCAAAGATTTATAAATTAACCATCCATCCATTATCTTTTACCCACTTCTTCCATTTTGGGTCACGGGGGTTGCCGGTGCCCATGTCCAGCAATCACTGTGAGATGGGCGGGGTACACCCTGGACGGGTCGCAAGTCCATCACAGGGCCACAGAGAGACAAACAACCATTCACTCTCTCACTCATACCTAGGGACAATTTAGAGTTACCAATCAGACTAACATGCATGTTTTTGGTCTGTGGGCGGAAACCGGAGTACCCGAAGAAAATCCACGCAAGCACTAAGAGAACATGCAAACTCCACCCAGAGAGGCCCCTGGACCGGGATTTGAACCTGGGACCTGCTCGCTGAGAGGCAGCAGCTCTACCAGTTGCGCCACCGTGCTGCCCTATAAATTAGCCGTTGGATGGAAGTTCTATGTACCAAAATAGTTGGATATTTAATATAGAACCTTGTTTTTGTAACAATCTTGTAAAAACAAGCCTATAAATAAAGAAATACAGATTTATAAATACATGTAGAAAAATATATATTTATAGTGAATACGGGAACAATAACGCTAATGAAATATCTGTATTATTCTCAGTTTTTATACGGTTCAGAAGACAAAATCAACACTAGTATAAATATTAAATAATTACAAATGTATGCAGTGAAGAAGTGGAAATTCACCAATTTTAATTCTGCAGCTTGATTCAGATGTTAATAATAATGCATTATTAAACAGGACACAATCAAGAGCTTTCAGTCCGCACAAAACATAGTAAACTATCCTTAATTTGTGATTTTATGACTACAGTGCAGTACTTTCACAGTTAGAGTCCAAATCAAAAAGGTTTGTTTGTTAATTTGGTGTAAAAACACGGCAGAAGTATAACACTACATTGCTTCACTATTTATGCTGAACATTTAAGAACATTATGCAAGTTATTTCTGAGGGCATCTAACTGCTATCACTATATAGAAGTGAAAATAAACACAAAGCTGTAATACTCTTGGTCATGTATTGAAACGCTGCTATTGAATTAGCAAATTTTACAAACCTCTTTGTCTCTCCAGTGGTCTGTAACGCTTTTGTTGCTGACCTCTGCCATAATAGTATGTTTTTAAAGCCTAGTTATGAGATGAATTAAAGCCTGCCTCCCACCTTTTCTGAAACCCCCTACTGTTTGCTTATTGTGTCAGCTGGTCCACAAAATGATCCAATCATTACATATCATCTTATATTGCATTAAGAAAAGAAGAAATATGTCAGTATTGAGTTAACCGACTTTTCTTCAACAAAATCATTCCGCAGCCACTTACAGTAAAGCACTTTCTGTTCAAACTGAAAACCCATCTCTCTCTGAGGCTGACTGTGTTATGAACTGCCCAACATAAAACCAACAGACAGTAAATGTCAACAGTAAGACATCACGCACCATCAAACTGAGTACAGAGGCCCCTCAGGGATGCGTGCTCAGTCCTGTGTCCTTTATTTGGCTGACACACAACTTTTCTGCCAAATTCAGCACAAATCAGCTCATTAGATTTGCTGAGGATGCTGTTGACAACAGTGGTGGGACTCATCAGTGATAAGGAAACAACTAACAGAGCAGAGGGGGAAGGATTTATGTGCAAGGAAAAAAATCTAAATAAAATCATCTCGTCATCAACACTAAATTTATAGAAATCTACCATTTCTGAAAGTCTTTATCCCATTCTTAACACAGTCATGTTTTGAAAATATTACTGATTTATTCCTTTTACATCAGGCTTTAGTGGCATTTTCTGACTATATAACGTGCAATTATCATATCGATAGTTACTATGCTGTATGTATTTATTTCTTTTTACTGTGATAAGACACGCATTTATTTAGTTTATAGCGCATGTATTTTAGGTCTAAGCAATTTTTATGTAGCGGATTCATAGCGTTGGTATAAGTTGCAATTTGGAATATTTTCAATGTAATTCCAGGAGTGTGGAAAACAGCTTTTGTTCTTCAACTTCTAAAAGGTGGTGATTAAACTGTTCTAAATAATTACTGGCTAATTTCTAAACTTTACATTTTAGCTAAAATCCTGGAAAGAGTAGTTAATGACATACCTTTAAAAATAAAATAAAAGATTACCATACCTGGTTTTATCAAACATTTTATCTAGTCTGCAGTCTGGTTTTAGAAAACAACACAGCATTGTAACAGCCTTCACCAAAGTGCTAAATGATAGTGTAGAAGCCCTGGACGACAAAGATCACAGTGCTGTGCTCTTCATTGACTTGTCTACAGCTTTTAACTGTAGATCATTCCATCCTCTGTCAGAAACGTTTAGAGATTGGTCGTTCAGAGCAAACAGTCAGATGTTTTACAAACTGTCTGTTCATCAACAATATGTATAACACAATGGTCTGTCATCAGATTATTTGCAAATCATGAAAGGTGTCCCACAAGGCACGATTCTGGGTCCTATAATGTTTTCAATCTAAACTAAAAGGTTTTTGATACCATACTATACCATTTTATTTATAGAGCACTTAAAACAGCAACAAGGCCAACCAAAATGCTGTACAGACAGAACAACAGGTAACAAACAAAGCAAAATACAAAATGAAGTAAATCAGAAATATAGACATAAAAATGATGCAGATAATAAATATGACGACTAACCTGTGTGGAGCATACAGGTTCAAAACACAGATCCTCTGGTGTTGAATGCTACTGAATAGTAGTGGGTTTTTAACGGGACTTGAAAACTGAGAGGGAGGGGGCCTGTCTGACAAGCAGAGGTAACTCGTTCCAAAGTCTTGGTCCTGCTACAGAGAAGGCCCTGTCACCTCTGCGCTTAAGACGAGTTCCTGGAACTGTGAGGAGCAACTGGTCCGCTGACGTCAGGGAACGTGGTGGGACATACGGTTGTAGCAGATTAGAGAGATTGGGGGGGAGGGGGGGGGGACGAAACTGTTCAGTGATTTGTAGACATACATGAGTATTTTGAACTGGATTCGAAAGTGAACCGGCAACCAGTGCAGTGAGGCCAAAACTGGTGTAATGTGCTCTCTTTTGCATGTACTGGTTAAAAATTGGGCTGCTACATTCTGGACAAGTTGTAGTCATGCAATGGAGGTCTGACTGATACCAAACAGGAGTGAATTTCAGTAATTAAGCCTAGATGTAATGAATGCATGTATTACTGTCTCCAGGTTATTTTTGGACAATATGGGCTTCAGTTTAGACAGCTGCTTCAGTTGGAAGAAACATGATTTAGCAATCATGTTTACGTGACTGTTAAGTTTCAGGGAAGGGTCCATTATCACTCCCAGATTAGTGACTCTTTGTTTTTCTGACAGGGTTAGAGCGGAGAGGTCGATACAGTGGTTTGTGATTGTGTCGTTGGGAGGGAACAACATGACTTCAGACTTCTTTTCATTGAAACTTAAGAAATTTAAAGCCATCCAGTCACTGATGTCAGCCAGGCAGTCGAGCAGAGGTTGAATAGGTTGAATACTGGTATCAGTATGTATTAATTTGCTGATGACACTGTTGACTATTGTCATGCTATGTATGCATCATTTGTTCTTGAGTGCCTGCAGTCTACATTTGATTCAGTTCAATTAGATCCCCTTCAACTCAAACTCGTTAATGTTGACAAAAGAAATACATGCGGTTTGCAGACAAAAAAACAAACAAAACACACAAACTATACTGCCTTTTAAATGGCATAGCAACAGTTTGTACAAACGTATAAATACCCCAGCATTGTCAGTGATAAAGAGCTTTCCTTCAATATCATACCGACCACATTTTAATAAAATTAAAAATAAAATTAGGATATTTTCTTAGAAATATTTAATCCTTTATGGCCTGTAAATATCTTGTGTCTGCAACCTTCCTTCCACTGCTGGACTATAGGGATATTATTTATCTGAACACTACAAGTACCTCCCTGCACAAGCTGGATATTATTTGTCATGGAGCTTTGTGATTCATAACAAAATGTAAACCTCTCACACACCACTGTACCCTATATGCAATGGTAAATGGGACATCATTATCTATCTGCAGACACTGCTACACTTTCATGTACAAATCCATTTTCAGCCTGTTGCGTCTTTAGTCCTTACCTACTGGTATATTCTGATGTCACAAAGACCGTTCAATCACAACCTATGTTCTCAGGATTTCTTTCAGTGTCCCCTCAGTTTGTACATAACTCGGAAAAAATGGCCTCCTGATCTGCTCCATCCTCCTGGAATACACTGTAACAAGATCTGAAACTATCCAGTTTTATTCCTGTGGGACATTTTAAAACTATGTTTATGGAGAAATCATAATTTCAGACCTGTTCTCGAAATAATGTTTTATGATTGTTGTTGTATTATTTCATGTAACTGACAGTATGTGTCTGTGTTAAAGATCTATCTTGTAAATGTGACTGCCTTTCTCAATGAGATTACCAGTCTAAATAGTTGAGTTGAAAATAGTTGAGTGCCAATTGAAGTGCTTCCCGGAGGATCAAGCCATCTTAGAGCTATTCCAATCTGGCTTTAAACCTCTCCATAGCACTGAAACTGCCCTACTGAAGGTTTGTAATGACATCTTCAGATCCATAAAAACCGGTTATTCTGTGCTGCTTGTCCTATTGGACCTCACAGCCGCCTTTGACATCATCGACCATGAGATCCTAATTGCTAGGTTGGAGCAGTGGGTGGGCATCACAGGGTCAGCCCTCAATTGATTCAGATCCTACCTCGCTGACAGATCCTTTTGTGTCTCCATCAAGGATTTTAGTTCTGCAGCGGCAGAGCTTAAATGGGGGGTTCCGCAGGGGTCCATCCTGGGTCCCCTCCTATTCTCTTTATACCTGCTGCCACTTGGTGCTATTTTCCGGAAACACAACATTCCACTTCTATGCCGATGACTGTCAAATTTACTTCCCCCTAAGACACAATGGCACATGCTCTATTCAACCTCTGCTCGACTGCCTGGCTGACATCAGGGACCGGATGGCTTTAAATTTCTTAAGTTTCAATGAAAAGAAGTCTGAAGTCATGTTGTTCCCTCCCAACGACACTATCACAAACCACTGCATCGACCTTTCCACTCTAGCCCTATCAGAAAAATAAAGAGTCACTAAGCTGGGAGTGATAATGGACCCTTCCCTGAAACTTAACAGTCACGTAAACATGATTGTTAAATCATGTTTCTTCCAGCTGAGGCGGCTGTCTAAACTGAAGCCCATATTGTCCAAAAATAACCTGGAGACAGTAATACATGCATTCATTACATCTAGGCTTGATTACTGCAATTCGCTCCTGTTTGGTATCAGTCAGAACTCCATTGCACGACTACAACTGGTCCAGAATGCAGCAGCCTGATTTTTAACCAGTACAGGCAAAAGAGAGCACATTACACCAGTTTTGGACTCACTGCACTGGTTGCCGGTTCACCTTCGAATCCAGTTCAAAATACTACTGTATGTCTATAAATCGCTGAACAGTTTCCCCCCATCTCTCTAATCTGCTACAACCGTATGTCCCACCATGTTCCCTGACGTCAGCGGACCAGTTGCTCCTCACAGATCCAGGAACTCGTCTTAAACACAGAGGTGACAGGGCCTTCTCTGTAGCAGGACCAAGACTTTGGAACGAGTTCCCTCTGCTTGTCAGACAGGCCCCCTCCCTATCGGTTTTCAAATCCCGTTTAAAAACCGGCTACTATTCAGTGGTTTTCAACACCAGATGATCTGTGTTTTGAATCTGTTTTCTTCACACAGGTTAGTCGTCATATTTATTATCTGCATCATTTTTATGTCTATAATCTGATTTACTTCATTTTGTATGTTGCCTTGTGTGTTACCTGTTGTTCTGTCTGTACAGCACTTTGGTTGGCCTTGTCACCGTTTTAAGTGCTCTATAAATAAAATGGTATGGTAAATAAATAAACTTACAGTTTGAGTAATGCCTTTTTACAGTTCTGTTTTCTTCAAGTTGTTTAAAATTTTGGCTGAGAAAAATGCAAATATTTCTTAGTTTTTTTTTTGAGGAGGGAGGGTGGCTAGAATAATAATTAACTACTTGATTTCTTTTTTTTAATTGCTAGCTCTCTATAGGATATACAATGAAAAATTAATATGCATTCTTTTTTTTCCCTCCTAAACTCAACCAAAGTCGCAACATATGGCTTTTGCAGTTCTGTCTTCTGTACGTGCTTATGTGGATATCATAGAAAAGTGCATTAAGATTGAAAAAAAAAAAGAAGAAAGAAAAATGTTATTATTTTGTGAGCAGGTATGTTTTTCACCTGTGGGGATAACCTCGTCGTCGTCCTCAAAATCTTCGTCGATGTCATCTGCATCCTCTTCCTCAGCCTCCTCTTCACTCGGTGACTCCTCTTTAATGAATGACTCTGTCTCCTCCTTGACAGCAGCTTCACTGGATTCATATTCCAGCAGATCATCATAGCTACAGCTAAGCTCGTCTTTTATGAGTCCCTGCGGATCCTGAGAGACAGTGTCGGCATCAAGCGTAATTTTCACACAGTTATCCTCATCGATCTCCCATGACTCCGGCTCTTCCTTTATCAAAATATTAAGATCATCTCCATTGATGGTGTATTCTTCATCAGAAGAGCCTTCATCATCTTCAGCAGTCTCCTGCTCTAATTGGCATTCAGTTTTGACTGCGGTTGTATCGTGATCTTCCTCTCCTCGCGTTTCTTTCTTCTCAGCTGACTTCATTTTCATTTAATCACCATCAAGATTTCGTCTTTTAAGCGTGCTGCGAACCAAATGAACAAACAGGGCACAAAACACATTGTGAGGTCATAAACAAGCGTTACGATACGCTACTCCGATTTGTTTGTTAGCAATGAATCGTTAGCATCTTAGCTAAGCGACAGTCAAACAATCAACGCAAGGCTAATTTAGTTACGGGACATTTGTTGTGCTGACGCAGTCCTTACATGTTAAGCTTCAGCTTCATATAAAGAGCATACTTACAATTATAACATGGGCGATGCAACGAGGCTTTTTGTTGGTGTTGAAGATATCCTTCCGCTGAGCTATACCGTACATTTCTATGAGAGTTCTGTTAAAAAAAAAAAAAAAAAAACACAGGAGAAGATCCGCCAATTCCATTGGTTGTGGTCAAACAGCTCTGACCAATCATATTTTAAGAACACTTCCTGGTTAAATTAAAGGGACAGTATCCTTTATTCGTCCAGAAAATAAATCCATTGAGACTATTATTAATCTATTTTACAAGGATGTCCTGTCGATTAATACCCGGTACATAAAAAAATAGAATAAATATTTGATTATTCGAAATTAAATTTTAAGAAAAGTGAAATTAGGTTTAAAAACACTTCAGCCCAACCATGAAGTGAACGGATTCCTTTATCCCAACCCAGATATATATATAACAAGTTTGTTTTATATTATGCATTGGCCATTTTTTAAGTTTTCAATAAAATTGCTTGACTATGTTGAAAAAAAAAAAAAAAAAAAAGCACTTGGACATTCAAAATCAAATTGTCTTTGAAATACCTAGCCTGGTGTACTCTTGCTTTATTCTCAACATACACCCCCCCTCTCTCATTTCTGAAGTATTAAAAATTATAAAACCAAAACACAGTAATGTTTCACAGATTTTATTTCAGCTGACTCTGGACACTAAATCATCAATCAGTCTTCTGCACAATACTGTTCCCTTCTTTGAAAACAAACAAACAAACATGTTATGTACAAAAATAACGTATGTTAAAAAAAACATACACAACAAAAATACAAGACAAAAAAGTGGTAATGCTTATTTGTGGAGGGTTGTTTTAAATATTGACAGGATTTGTTTGAACTTTAGTTTGCAGTTACAGTAATAAAAGGGAAAAAGTTTTATTTGATAAGAAGCCAGCAGCCCTTTAGTCAGTTTAATCTTTTAAAATGCATGCTCAAGAGAATGATTCGTGTGGATAACAGGGCCACTGGCTTCATGCAGTGCAAAATAAAACAGAAGAAATAACTCAAACACAAAACAGTAAACAAAAAAAAAATCAGTCAGAAAATGCTCCGAAAATACACAGAAATCTCTCACCAGGAGAATTTTCTCAGTTAACACTTCTTCACCCCCCGATACAGTAACATTTCTCAAACTGCCTTTTCAACATACATGTTCTGAAATGGTAGTGTTACTTGGCAAATACAAAATGCAGCTCCTTAAACACAATTCAAAATATTGTTTTTACTTACTCAAGGAGCTGCACTACACACGCACACTTCCAACAAAAGCGTTAAGATTAGCCCACTGGCTTAAAAACAAGGCAAGAAGTGAAGGCAGATGAGACAAAAAATGCAACATATCATCTGAATAAATATGCAACAACATACGGAGGAGTCTTTGTAACAGAATTCATGTAATTAAGCGTAAAGTCTACCATATACTGAGATACAATGATAAAATCACTAATACTGATGGAAAACCATGTCACAAGCAACAGTTAGTTTTTCCTGCACTGTGCTAACAATTAAGTTTGCAAATTATGTCCTAAAGTACACCATTTTTAAATAGCATTCTTGATTGTATATCACTTTTTTGGGTGTAAAGCACATGTTGGTTTCAAAGCACGAAACTTTGTTTCTTATCCACGATTCTTTTTCAGTGAGTATAATTTTAATGAGTCCAGCTTTAGTGTGCTCCTACCTCTTTAGTGATCATTTTCTGCAATTATTTTGCTGATAACTGTTGTACTGTACTTCATTCTAGAGACAGCTGATTTGGTCATGTGAAGCCTGAAATACAGTTTAGCAATACATCATATAATAAAAGACACTTTACATCATACAGTGTATGTACACTCATGTTGAAAAATGGTTTACTGACTCTCATGTACAATACCTACTTCTTTTGGACTTTGCCTTTTTTTCCACTGTTTCTTTGAAAAATTATTTCTTATATTTGTAACACTTTACATCTGTCTTTTCTCTGCAATATTTTATACTTATCTGCTTCTTGCATTCCTACATAGCCATAGTGGTCAGGTGCTGATGTCCTAGCAGCCCTTTACGCCCTGCACCTACCCCTGGATGCCCCCCTCCGTTGCCATGACCACAATATTCCTGCAGATTCTGGCGCAGAGTAACCAGTGCAGAGCCCAAGCAGGCACGGTTTGGAGCCAAGACACCCCCAGGCAGCTGGAAGAGGACGGTGGCTACTCCAGCCATTCCATCCTCTGTGGGCTCAAGAGTGATGGGCCCCACTTTGAAGGAGGAATAGGAAAAGCCCATGAGCTGTGAGAGGAAAGGGTCGGAGCGACAGAAGTGCTGGTAGCCAGAGTATGTGGATGGATGGTGTTGATGAGAGGCTTGAGTTCCAGCTGTAGTGCTGGCATAGTGATGGGTGTTCAGGTAGTGCAGTGGTAGGTGCTGTCCGCTGTTGCCTCCTCCGCTCAACGTGAGATGGTGATGGTGGGCTGTAGGCCCAGAGCTCGGGTCATGTTTATAGGAGACTGGTACTGCTCTGCCCCTTTGCCCCACTACTACTCCACCTATCTTTCCTGTGCGGGCATGAGTAAGTGACACAGTGCTGCCACCGACCCCTCCACCAGCTGAAGGCAGATAGATGAGCTGAGGCTCCTCCGGTTCAAGGTATATGGTAAGTTTAGCAAATGGTCTGGATGCCATTTTAGTCATCTCCTGAATGTGACGACGCTGCTCTCGACGGAAGTCCAGGAACTGCTTAACCTTCCACAAGAGAACACAGACAGACAAGAAAAGGAAAAAACAGGAGAAGAAAACTGAGAAGAAGACAAAGAGGTCAATGTGGGCCTGGTCTTGTCGCAAAAACAGCAGGCCCTGGGACTCGCCCTGTCTTTCATTGGTTCCCACGCCTCTGAGAGCGATGTAAAAGCGGCTAGATTTCAGGGAGTGCACCTCATGAGGGAAAGTGATGACCACACGATCTCGAACTCCTCGAACAATCAGCACTGTCTGTGGTTTTAAGACAGTTATGTAGGTGATGAGTCCTTCAGCGCGTTCCTCTCTGATTTCTCTTTCTGGTCCTGAAGGTTTGGCTTGTAGCTGCTGTGGGTTCTGGGAAAGCATGGGACCTCCCAGATTGGACGAGGCATTGGCAAACACTTTAATAGGGGACGGAGGGGAATCCTTATCTACTGTAGATGCTCCAGTTTTCACTGATTCCTCATCTATTTTGATAGTGTGAAATCCTGTGTAGCTGTTCACATCAACAACAAAGGTGTCGTGTGAGTTAGACACATACACCTCCACTTCTCCAAAGGTAACATCAATGGTGACCCGAATGTCCACATTTGTAAACTTTGGCTGTGCAGCAAAGAACACAGTGCGACCCTTGGGAAGGTTGCGAATAGTGGGGTCATGGAAGCAGTTTGTTTGGGATGTGGGATCAAAGCAGTACTCTGTGTCCACATTAAACTGACGGTAGCACTGATGCCCATTCACTGGGTTGCCATTAAAGGAGTCTTTGCACTTGGCACACTAAATGGAAAAACAAACACAATTTGAACTTATTCCAGTAACATTTCCCTCCAACTTTAAATAATGTAACAGCACATGTTACCTAAACAACACATTATAACGTTTACAGAAAACATTGTCAAAATTCTACAAAATAATTAATTCCCATCTCTTACCTGGTGCCTGTAGCAGTCTTTTCTATCATTCTGAGGGCTGCTGAGGCAGGATGAGGTCTCTGTGTTGTTTTGACAGGGGCAGTTTGTTCCATCGTGTTCATTACATCTGTCTGCATGACCATTACATTGACACCTGCAATGACGAGAAAACAGGATTTAAGCAATGCAATATTTAAGTACTCCAATAGATCTAGACTGCCCTTTTGCAGCATTAGTGGTGCTGCTGGTTATGCTTATTGCCTCTGGCTGGTAGGGCTGAGTACCGAACCAAGGTTCTTTCATAGCACCGACCACACTGCGTCGGTCGGTGTATGGATTGAAACGTCACTCTTTTTTCGGTGTCAAGTTTTGGTATTGGCTGTAACGTGTTACGTGGTTTCAGCACGCTGGCAGGTAAAACGCAGACATATGACAAAAGACTATGTGTTTACACCCAGAACTGTATAGAGCTGCCCTACAGCTTGTTTGTCTATGGTGCTGGTTATGCTTACAGACGGGGTTCACATGTGCAGCGCATGTGTTGTCGAACGGCTTCGACAACACATGCAACTTTCTGCTTATGAGCAGAAAGTTGCTCTGTGTTTTTCTGCAAGAAGAGGGACGAACAGCAGCCTCCCCTCCTCCTCTCAGCATTAAAGTCAGTCTGTGTGTGTTAAACGGACTGAATCAACATTCCACAGCCCGACTCCTCTTCATCAAAGAACTCCGAGGACGGAGCTATGTGTGTGTTTCAGCTGGTAAGTTTATGTTTGTTAACGTTACTGCAGCTTAACATGTATGTACATCGCGGTGAATTAAAACTAGAATCCATGTAACGCTAACTTAAAGATATTAGTGTGCAAATTTATTTTATCTATGTAACTAGCTAAACTCAGAAGCTAACTAAAGATTGACAGTAACAGATGAAGCTTAGCTTGTAAAACTGTGCTCATCCATCGGATCAGCTGCTTAAAAAGTTTGCCTAATGTTCACCGTTTGTTTATGTTTTCCTCACAGGAGCCTCGGACCCAGATGTGAGGACAGAAGCAGACAAAAGAACAGTGAGGTGGGGGCTAGAGGATGACATTTTTTTGGGAGTACCGCCGGTCATGTGATTCCGGCCGGATTCTGGCAGGACCGGAGTCAACCTCATTATAACTCACGTGACCGGGACGTGACCGGACTGAAAGCTAACGGGAGCAAACAGGAGCGGGAACCGATCAATAACCAAAAATGAAAATGGAAAAAAAAAACACGGGCGCAGCTATTTTGTAGTTTTCTTTCAGTAAGCCTTCACTTTAACACAAGTCAAAAGAACTACATTTCCCAGGAGTCAAGTGTTCGAGCCGTAGCTTTACACCGAGAGGGGGAGGAGCAGCGAGCGAAACGGCCGAGTCTGAAAATAGTTTGCAACGCAAGGTAAGAAGTAACTGTCTGTCACTCACAGAACAGGTAGAAAGTATTAAATAACCCTGAACTTCATGAGAGTTGTGTGTTGGTGCTGTGCTGCTTTAAACTTTAGTCTCAGCTGCGGGGAGTCGGACTTTGTTTACCGTCAGTAAATGAACAGACTCAAACAGCGCATTTTTCTCTACCCTGTCCCTTTTAACTTAAAAATTATGCTCTGCTTTGTTATGTGTGTTTTTAGGTTAAAATCTTCATTATCTGTTGCTGTTTGTATTGTAACCCCCCCCTCGAACTCTTCCTGGTTAAAGTGCACGCATTCTCCGGTAAAAATATCCCAGTTTTTATATGAAAGGCTGGTTACATATACATTATAATAACTGTTATTGTAGGGGGGACATATTGGTGCGAGGTCTGTGGGTCCTCCCCCATAACTTTTTTAATAAAGTAGCTGATATTTCCTGCATTATGGTGTATTTTAACAGGTTTTAAAAAATGTATGTTTACCTACATAAGTAAATACTTTATCCAATAACTGTTTTAGAAAGCATGGCACAAGAAGTAGCACTAAGCTTTTTGTTTGTCTTTAATTTTATTGTATTTTTCTACCTAACACAGGAAGCTGTTAGCTCTGGAAGCAAGCTGTTAAACAGCTTTGGACACAAAGACCCTTGTCACACACTTCAAAAGAGCAGGTAAGATACATAAAATCTTGTAATGTCTGCCAGGTGAGGTTGCTTAAATAATTATAAAATATGATAAGTGAAATAAATAAAGAAACATTGAGCTTCTGTAATTTATATTTGCAAATGTCACATTTTCTTGACTTAATTTCATTTGTAAACAGAGGCGGACTGGCCATCGGGAGCGACGGGACACTTCCCGGTGGCCTGGTTGCCGAGGAACGGGACTAAAGGCTCGGTTCGGGTCGCACGGACTTTATTATTTTAAATAAACAATTCACTTTTGCCTGGGCTCAGGTCTCACGCTGCACTGCAGCGACGGAGAAAGCCTGGCACATCCCCCGGCCGGGCCGGCCCCCTCCCTTCCTTTTCTGTGTGTCACTCACAGAGCAGAGACACACACACACATTGCGCCCGCCCCCCTCCCCGCCCTAGGACTCGCGCTCCCGACGGTGTTGGCGCGCGGTGCGTGCATCTCTGAGTTGTAGAATGGAGCAACAGAGACAGCCAAAGAAGAGGAAAGGTGGAGCAGAGAGAGAGAGGATAAAAAAGAGAAAAGCTCTGGCCGCGGATGCTGCTAAGTGCTATAAATTAATGTTTGTTCGTAATGGAGCAGGTAAGAGAAACACTTGTGTTGAAAAAATTGAACTCTGGCACAGTTTATCAGCACAGCTTAATATCCACATGCTAGCTTCACTTTGAGGGACCTAAGTGGGCCAACACTGACTTAATATAACAAATGTTTTTAAGTTTTTACAAAGAATATTGCAAATTTTATAATATGGGTTAGGATCTGAAAAAAGTTTAATGTTGAAATGTCTAGGAATTCAGATTTTTTTGTATCTAAAAAAGTTAAGTCAGGTCCTCTGGACAAATAAAAAAAAAACTTGTTGAAACTTTTGTCTTTAATCCAAAAAACTAAGTTCAGTCTGAGGAGTTGCAACAAGCTCAGTTTCAAATAGCCTCTTCTCATAGTGGATCAACCAGTTTGTTGTTAACATCCAGAACTAGCTGTTAACATAAGGAAGACCTGCAGCCTAACAACCCCTAACAATGGTTTCTTTTCACAAAGATGGCTTCCTTTACTCCTCTCTCAAACCATAGTTCCTCTCTATCAAGGATGTGCACATCTTCATCCCTGAAAGTGACTGCTGGCCTGCAGATGAGTGTAAACTGCCGAGTCTTGGCCTGAAGATGTTGCTCTTCTGTGCTGGGCCAAAGAGCAACATCATCAGGCCAGGAGAACTCTGTGGTTTACACTCATCTGCAGGCCAGCAGTCACTTTCAGGGATGAAGATGTGCACATCCTTGATAGAGAGGAACTATGGTTTGAGAGAGGAGTAAAGGAAGCCATCTTTGTGATGAGAACTCATCCATCATTAAACAGGGACAGAGGCCTCTGTGTCCAACTGTAGCCCTCTTACAATGCTGTTATTGCTGGTATCTCTCAGCCCCCTGTGAATAGCAAACAGCCTAGAGCACTAACGATCCATTGTTAGGCTGATGATGGTCCTCCTTTATCATGTTAACAGCTAGTTCTGGATGTCAGCAACAAACTGGTTGATCCACTATGAAAAGAGACTATTTGAAACTAAGTTTGTTGCAGCTTCTCAAACTGACAGTCTTTTGGATTAAAGACTAAACGTTTCAACAAGTTTTTTTTTTTTTTAATCTGTCCAGAGGACCTGACTTAACTTTTTTAGAATTTCTACCTGGATTATTGAGGATATTTTGTGTATACCCTTCATTACTCCAATAAATTATCTGAATATTAAAATCCTTGTATTACAATATTTTATTTAAACTTTATTTTACCAGGTAAAGTTCCGTTGAGATTAAGACCTTTTTTTTGTTATATGAATAGCCAATACATATAAATAGTCAATAAGTGAAAACTCAGTTAGACGTGTGCAAACAACATGCATTCAAAGTGCGCTCAATTGAACTCAGTCTTGGTGGTTTGCGTTAATCAGGTGGTGGTGGCCTGGGATGGTATCAAAATTCCCGGCCTGGATTATTGTCCCAGTCCGCCCCTGTTTGTAAAGCTCTTGTTTTTGATAAAATATTTTTTCCAAAAGAAAGGCCAACAAATTGTAATTTGTAGTCACTGTAACCCTATTTTGACTTGTGCACTGTCTTCTTTCACTTTTAGGTTACACAAGGCTCTGGACTGGTCGAGCTGCGGAGAAATGAGGTGGAACACCAGACCTGCAATGATCCAGTCTGTAAATGATGCTCTGAAGTCTGGGGAGATGCACGACATCATGCTTCACCTAAACGAGCTCGTTACCTCAACCACTAGACTGAACTTCTTGAGGACGTCGTCCAATGTATAATAATGCCTTTAAACATTTTAATTTGTCCTCTTGCTTGGTACATTATTATTTTTTTGTTTGTTTGTTTATTTAAACAATTTAAAACATGACAGTAATGTCACTGTTTAAAGGAAACAATTGCTCAATAAATTAGTAAAATGCAACTTGTTATGTTTGGGTTCTTTCATCTAAGGCAGACATGGTGTGACCCATGTACTGGTTTAGATTTTTTGTTTTTACTGTAACTGACCTTCAAAAGAGCCAGAAACAGGGACTCAGCAGCTGATCCTCCGTAGAAAAATTATATGGACTACTGGCCATGTATTATTTGTTTTATGATATTTAGTGAAGGTTTTTGTTTGGATTAAGGAAATAAATGTCTCTATTTCACCACAGATGAACTGTTCCTGTTGCCATATCTTTTGAAATAAAACTGCACAACACAAAGTAACTTAAACAGGAATGGGTAGAAGATCAAATCAAATTCAATGTATTTCCTAAAAATTAAATGAAAAACAGGAGCAGGACAGGAGTGGGAGTGATTCTGAACAGGAGCAGGACAGGAGCAGGAGTCATGTTACCAGGAGTGGGACAGGACAGGATTATTTTTTTTTTACATTGGACCAGGATTGGGACAGGACAGGATTTTTTCTGTGGGACCAGGACAGGACAAGAGTGAAAATCCACTCCTGTGTCATCCTCTAGTGGGGGCCACAGGACAGTCAAACTTTGTTGTTAAAGTTTGCTTCCTTTTTCTACAGTGGAGGCTCCATGGTGGAGGTAAGTAAACTTTAAAGGATTTTGCTGACCAGTTAAGCTTTCATCTCTCAGCCTAGATCATGTTTTTTGAACAACAATAATACAACCATGTTATTGTTGATGTTTTGTGTTCTCATGTCAATTAGGGAGATAATAAGAGCCCTAAACCCCAGAGAACCACAGAAAAGATTCAGGCAGAGACACAGAGGTGCATATGTCTGCCATCAACTCTAACCTCAGTGAATCCAGTGACCTGCTGGTGGGATGTGAGGGACAATATGTCAGTGCTATCAAACTGACAACCAGGTATCTGTGTGTGCAACAAGCATCATCCACACCCTCAGAGTGAACATTTCCTACTACTGGAGACACCATCAGCCAGGAGTGGGCTTGTTTGTGTCCAGAGAAAGCAGACATGTTGATTTTTCTGAAGAAAAACTGCTAAGTGAAAATATCCTGATGCATGCTCAATAATCCAGGTAGAAAAATCCAAAAAAGTTCAATCTGGTCCTCTGGACATTCATGAATTGAATGTCCAGAGGACCAGATTGAACTTTTTTGGATGCTAAGTGAAAAGGTCCTCAGTGTGTAGCAGTGAGCATTAGACACTGACGTGTCACTTGTTGTTTGCAACTGTTCTTCATCCATCCATTATCTTTTACCCGCTTCTTCCATTTTGGGTCACGGGGGTCGCTGGTGCCCATGTCCAGCAATCAATGTGCAAGGGGTGGGGTACACCCTGGACAGGTTGCAAGTCCATCAGTCATAGAGACAAATGAGAAAAACAGCCATTCACTCTCTCACACCTAGGGACAATTTAGAGTTACCAATCAGCCTAACATGCATGTTTTTGGTCTGTGGGAGGAAACCGGAGAACCCGGAGAAAACCCACACATGCACAGAGAGAACATGCAAACTCCACCCAGAAAGGCCTCCGGACCAGGATTTGAACCGGGGACCTGCTCGCTGAGAGGCAGCAGCTCTACCAGTTGTGCCACCGTGCTGCCCTGCAACTGTTCTTTTGAACTGGAAATTATTTGTTTATTTTTATTTAAGAAAACTGCTTGGATTAGAAATACCAAAGTTAAAAAATAAAACTCACAATTTGTACTGTAATGTGTAACGTAATTTTATTCTTGTTAGAATTAATAGTAATTACAAAATTGGTACCGAAAAAAGAACCGTCCAGGAACTAACACCGAAGTGAAGGTACCGACACCGGTACCAATACCGATTTTTTTAGAAAGGTACACAGCCCTATTGGCTGGCCCCACATGTCAAACTATCACGACAATGATACTAAACACAAATAAAACTTTTAAGAGTGAAAAAATGTATTTGTATTGATAATTACGATGGGAATTAATTGCCTGCTCAGCAGCAAGTCTTACTCACTTCTCACATTTCCCCTGCAGTAAGAAATAGCCAGTAAGACAGCTCTCACACTTGTCCCCAACACTGTTGTTCTGGCAGTTCACACACACAGCATTTTCTTCTGTGGGACCCTCAGACACCCAGTTTTGAATCTGATTAAAGATGGAGAGATTTAACTTACTAGATGTCAAAACAATGATCATGGATAACATTTACAGACAAAGTAAACAAACTTTGTTTTTACATTGTATCAAGTAAAGGACACACAAACAGAAAATACGTACACTGCTGGAGTCCAGAGGGAACAGGCGGGAGTTTTCAAGAGCTTTACTATGCTCATCCCGAGACAGACACACAACGCTGTTTCCCTTGCAAAAGTCCCGACATGGACGACAAGTGCCACCGCCTTTAGCAGATCCCACAAACAGAGGCTTACACTTCTCACAATGCTTACCCTAAAATAAAGTAAAAAATAAATCAATTATCACAAGTAATTAGAGAAAAAAACATGTAATTGGAAATATTTAAAACACTTACTATGGTGTTATTGTGGCACTCGAGACAAACGTCTGGCTTGTTTACTCCAGCACAGTTACTATGTTTATTGCAACTGCACTGAGAGGAGCAATTATCTCCAACAAAACCAAAGTGACACTGGCAAACTCCTGGAGACACACATGTACCGTTCACACAGCCTTGGGCACACACTGGCTCACACTGACCAGAAACACTAAACAGAAAAAAAAAAGAAAAAAAGAAGATCTGAGTAAACATGTCAAGTCAGCATAAATCACAGAACCCAAATTTATTACCTGCTGAGTATATAACCATGTTTGCAGGTGCAGTGGTACCCCTCAGCTAGGTCATGGCAGTCCTGAGTGCTGTTGCAGTTGTGATGGCCATTATCACACTCATCCTCCTCTGGACAATGAAGGAAAGACCAGCTGCTGTTTCTCAGGGGACAGACACCCTCACTCACACCTGAAATAATAATGATAAAAAAAGATACAGTGACAAAAAATCTACACCGAATTGATAACATTCTAAAAAACACAACTGCTTAAACCTGCCAACCAAATACTTTTCTCACCATCAAGTCCTCCTTGTAAACAGTGACCAGCTCCATTGCCTCCCGTTGTAGCACACCAGCCACACTGAGGCCTGGCAATGCACTGGGAACACTGGGTGAGCTGGGAGCAGTTAGGAGAGCAGAAGTCTCCCCCAGAAAGCAGCCGACCACACTGACCCGTTTCACAACGAAGAGGCACAAAGGATGGGCTCATACACTACAACAACAAAAAAGCTAGATATGAACCTTTATTTATTTCCAATCCAGTCCTATTTTATTTGTAAAGTGTTATTTAATTGAAAAGACAGTCTCTCCAAACTTACCTGCTGTAGAGCCATACTCCAAACACAGTGTTGCCAGCCTCCATCAGAGCCTCTAGAGCCCAGACAGAGGGAGCAGTTGTGGAGACTGTGGCAGGGTGGAGGGCATGGCAGAGGTGGAGATGACTCCACCTGCATGGGTGAGACGTTGAGCAGAGCGTAGCTAAAACAGGTCCAGTCATAAGTGGGGTTTACACTCAGGATGCGCCTTGTCTCGCCTAAAGAAAAAAACATATCATGTCAACAATGTTCAGTCAGGTCATCTGGACGGTTTCTTTTGTTGTTGAGACATTTCATTCTTCATCCAAAGGACTTCTTCAGTCTGAGGAGCCACCAAACCAAACTGAATCCCACAAACAGCTCACACCCAGAGTAGAAAAAAAACAGTTTGTTGGTGATAAGATGGCCTCCGGGGCCCACCCTCTCCCCTGTCAACTCCTCTAAGGCAGCCATGCCAAAGTGGTTCTGAACACCAAAGTTCATGCTCATTAATCCAGGTATAAATCCAACAATGTTCAATCAGGTCATCTGGATGGTTTATTTTGTTGCCGAGACGTTTTGTCCTTCATCCGAAGGACTTCTTCAATCTGAGGAACCCAACAACACATCTGTTTGTGGAATTCAGTTTGGTTTGGTCTCCTCAGTCTGAAGAAGTCCTTCGGATGAAGGACAATATGTCTTGGCAACAAAAGAAACGGTCCAGATGACCTGACTGAACATTGTTGGATTTATACCTGGATTAATGAGCATGAACTTTGGCATCATACCATACCATTTTATTTATAGAGCACTTAAAACAGCAACAAGGCCAACCAAAGTGCTGTACAGACAGAACAACAGACAACACACAAAAGCAATATACAAAATGAAGTAAATCAGAATATAGACATAAAAATGATGCAATATCATACATATTATATTATATATTACTTATTATATATCATATTATACATTAGCACAAACATTTACAAAGAACTAAACAAACAACTAACCATTATTACTGATGAATATGCTTCATTGTGTAGTTTTATTAATTTATTCTCAGTTACACATGTGTTTGTGTTTTTTTCTTAAATAAACATTAAGTGTCAGCTACAAAGGAACACCTCAACACCATCACAGATGTTGTACCTGTACGTTTGAACTGCCGAGTCCACATGCATTTTCCAGAAGCAGTGCACTTGGGGCAGTCAGAAGCCTCGCAGCTCGTCTCAGTGCAGTTGCTGGACAAGAAAATCTCTCTCTGGTTGATCCGACAGTCGTGTTCAGACGTACAGCTGACAGAACTGCTGATGCATGCCCCTTCTGGGCAGTTTGTGCACCACTTACACTGTAAAGCAGACTGGGAAATTTGGTACAGAATACATTAGTTGACTGTAAATGTCTAGCTGTGATAGAGCAAGCCTGTCATATCTTACCTGTGTTGGACTGGCAAATGTTTTAGGATGTCGAGCGAGGCATTCACTGCAGGTCTTTAGTCTGCGACACTGATCTGATTGACGAGGAGTTGGTGAACATGCGGCTTGGGCAGAGAAGCAACCCATTCTGATGGAGAAGAAGAGTCAAGGCATTAAGACAAATTAATTTAATTAATTAGCTACAGATAATTTCAAGTATGGAAAAATAATTATATACAACTCGAATTTCTGTTGGCAAATAAGTTACCTTTCAGCAATATCAGAAGAAGTACAGGTGCTTCTACACCAGATGCAGCTCCCTGTAGTGCTGTTGCAGGCCTCTGGTGTAGGCAGCAGGCCACAGGGGTCAGAGGGCACAGTGAGAGTGAGGAGTCTGCCCAGGGTGACGCCATTGAAGCCACCTGACAGGAAAAGGCGACCATCCCAGCTTGTCATGGCAAGAGACACTGAGCGATTTACTGGATCTCCTGTGGCTGAGACTGAAAACAAAAAGATGAAAAGCAATTAGGTTTGGGTAGTATGATGTTCCAAAATTAATTTGTAACAACATTAAGACAGTCACCTGGTTGTATCCAGGTGTTACAGTTGACCTGGTACAGAGACACAGAGTTACTGTAGTCTTCTGCTTCTGTCCTCCCACCCACAATGACCATGGTGTCTTTAATCAAAGCAGCAGCATGGAAAAACCGGGACAAGGGCTACAGAGCAAGAAAACAATGCAGCATAAAAATATAAGTAAATTTTATACATTTCATATGATTGTTTGCTTGTCTATATGTGCTAAGGGGAAAAGTTTCCTACCTTATTACCCTGTGATGGAACCAGGAGAGACCAGGTAAGATTAGGATAATACAGACTGTACAGCTCGCCTGATGGCTCCACGGTCTCCACATGAAAACGATAGCCTCCAAACACATAGATGGCATCAGTCTGCTCATGGTACACTGCCGAGTGGCCATATAAACCTAATTATAGAACACACATACAATTAATTAGATGCATCTTTAATCAGCTTCCCATTTGTTTTGTAAACTTAAAATTTGAGCCTAATTTAGTCTAATTTAAAACGTGCCTAAACTATGTATTAACTGTAAGAAGCATTTACAAGCATTATGAAAAGGCTTGTAAAAACCTGTAGGTGGTGTGCCAGTGTGGGGGGCAATTGTCCAATTCCCAGTTATGGAGCTGAACTCCAGTAGGTTGTGATTGAAGCCGTTTTCTGGAGAGTACCCCCCAATCAGCAGCACTGAGGAGGATCGACGTACAGTTAAAGTGTGACCTGCCACCGGGGGCAGCACTGAGCTCTGCAAAGGAAGAGTAAAAATGACATTTCATGCTGGTAAACCTTGACTTTTTGATATCTTATATTTCCACTAAAATTAAAATTCTAACCTTGTGCTCTCTCCAGACTAAGCTGCTAAGATTAAGACTCCAGGTATCCATAGCAACACCTTTCCGAGTGACACCGCCTACAACTAACATGAGGCTGCAACCACCTTCATGGCTTCCGGAGCTAGGTTCATAACCGGACAGCAGTGATGCGGCATGGTGATAGCGAGCGCTAGGAATTGAACCTTCATCCAGAGAGCTTGTCAACATTTGGGTCCAACGATTCTCCAACACAGAATATCTAAACGAAACAGTGGGGGAAAAAAACGTATATGCAAGAGAAACTCCCCAAAAACAATAAAACATTACTCGTGAGTGCACCTAAAGATCTACAACATCCTACCTACTTTAAACACAACTCTCACAGTCCTGTATCTTAAGCTTTCTCAGTCTCAAGAACTACTCTCCTACCTGTAAACGTTTCCAAGAATCCCCTCTGACAGAGAAAGTCCTCCATACATCCAGAGGTTTCCTTGTGGTTCAGACACCAGAGTGTGTCCCATTCTGTGGAGGAACCTGTGGGCCTGGTTCTGTGAAACATACGTAAGCGTATGCATTGAGATTACGTCATGGGGTGTGTCAATCATTAATTACACCTAAAAATGCAATAAAGCAATTATTCTGTTAGTTTAGTCCATACCATTGTCAGCTGAGTGTCCAAGAGTGTCTCCCAAATCAAACTGTTGGCATCTCGGGGAACTGAACAGTCTGAGCCAGCCCAGCTCTCTGAGCACACACATACTCCTAGAGACTACGAAACGCAAAATATATTGTTACATATATCTACAATCCTCTTTTTAATATGTTTGAAAATTCTAGGTTATTAAATCAGAACTGCAAAATGTTTTCTAAAGCACTTACAAATAGCAAAAATTAAAATGTGTCTCGTTACAACTCTTACTGTATTACAAACTCCTCTTCCTTCTGATGCTCCACAACCCTGAGGACACATGGGCCGATCACAATGTGGACCCCTGTATCCCTGAGGACACTGACAAATTCCACCCTGACACTGGGCTCCACCAGGACACACAGATGAACGCTCTTCATCCTCGTCAGAGTTTTGTTGGCACCGCCGTACCCAGAAAGACGCATTGAATCCCTGTGGTTTGTTTGAGGAGACGTTGGCTTCAAAGTATACTGAGATCACACCTAGTGACCAAAAGAGAAGAAACCACATGGCTTTACACTGCCCATAATAGCATGCATACTATAAATAAGTAATAGTAAATACATAGATTAAGGTGAAATTGTGAACAAAATTAAAGAATCAAAGCTATCTCTTTTGTTGTGAGCTACAGAAGTGTTTAGGTTTAAGGTCTACCTGAGGTGGCCAGTACTGTGATAGGTTGAGTCCTTGTGGTGCCACAAAACGCTCCAATAAGATTGTGATCAGAATGTACAACTCCATTGCCCAGAAAACGAGGAAGGCCATCAAACACATAGACATAGGAGCTCTGCAAAATAATGCAAATTTAATGTAATTTACAGTATCTACTGAATACTGAAAATTGTATTCCATAGAGCTACTCCAATAATGATTTCTGTTTATCAAAAAGTCATATTTGAACCTACTTTACAGTATGTGTGAGAGTCCGGGTGCAGAGTGAGGGCTATTGGTGGGCAGAGCTGTCTGGGCAGACAAGGTGCCAAGTTCTCAGTGACAGACAAGACCCACAGACAGTGAGAGAGTCCTCCTTTCCCTTCTGTGCCACTCCGCCATCCCAAAGAGGAGGACAGAGGCATGGCTGAGGAGGAGGCGGAGGAGAGCAGGACGGAGCGGCCCTGGCACTGACGGTAGCATGTGCCATTGTTCCTGTTTTTAAGTATAAAAAAGCCATTTAAGGAGAATCAGAATTTGAAATCAATTCAATTCAATTTATTTATATAGCGCCAAGTCACAGCAGAAGTCATATCAGGGCACTGAAATATTCACATAAAACAAGCCAATTAGTAAAAGTTGTCTATTTAACAAAGCCAGCAGATTGTGTTGAATCCTCACTTCATGGCAGTCTCCCAATCAAACAAACCAAATCAATCACAGTTTAGTCTTTTAAAGCACTCACTTTAGACATACAAAAATATGAAAGGGGTACATTACTGTTGAGATGTGCAGAGAAGCTCTCCTTACCTGGGGTCTCCATAATAACCCAGTAGGCAGGACTCGCAGTGTGGTCCCTGAGTGTTATGAGTGCAATAGCATTGGCCTGTCTGGTTGTGGCAGTATCCTTGCAGAGGGTCACCGTGTCCATTGCACTCACAAGGCACACATCCGCCACCCCCAGACAGAGCTGAGCCAAAGCTGCCTGGACGGCAATGTTCACAGTGAGGCCCTGTGGTCCAATCTGAGAAAGAGAGAGAGAAAATAATAAATTAGTGCAAACAGTATGTAGATGTAATACATCATATTAATATGCTGAGACATTCGCCTCTGCTGTTTTTACAAATTGCACGGTGGCGCAACTGGTAGAGCTGCTGCCTCTCAGCGAGCAGGTCCCCGGTTCAAACCCCGGTCCAGGGGGCCTTTCTGGGTGGAGTTTGCATGTTCTCTCCATGCATGCGTAGGTTTTCTCCAGATACTCCGGTTTCCTCCCACAGACCAAAAACATGCATGTTAGGCTGATTGGTAACTCTAAATTGTCCCTAGGTGTGAGTGAGAGAGTGAATGGTTGTTTGTCTCGTTTGTCTCTATGTGTCCCTGTGATGGACTTGCGACCTGTCCAGGGTGTACCCTGCCCCTCGCACAGTGATTGCTGGACATGGGCACCGGCGACCCCCGTGACCCAAAATGGAAGAAGCGGGTAAAAGATAATGGATGGATGGATGGAAAAATAACACCAACTTAAAACAGATGGTCTCACCCTGGCATTCATCGCAGATTCCTGGAGCAGTGATGCAGGTGGAATGGAAGTTGCAGCCACAGTCTACATCACACTCAACACCACTCAGAACCAGAGTGGCAGGGTCAGATGTCCAGCCTAGGGAACATTCACACTCAAAACGTGGGCTGCCGCTACACTGGCCCTCACGACATTCATTGTAACAACTGTAGAAAGGGAAGAAAATAAATATTTTTTCTAGCTTTATGCAACATTAAGTTAAAAATAAAAGACCAGGTCATTTCTATTTAAATCATTAAAAAAAACGTGTTAACAGATTTTGATGCAGAAACCCTTACGTTTGGTTACAGTGCAGCGTGCCATCCCCTGTGTACCCTCTCTCACAATGGCACTCATAAGAGGTGGGAGTGTTGATGCAGGTGGCAAAAGGGTGGCAGTTGTGAAGACCTAGCCTGCATTCTTCTACATCAGGACAAGTGGAGTAGGACCAGACTGCATCTTTCTCCTCATCATCAAAGTGCTCAAACTCTATCTCCATTTCTAGGGGTCTGGGTGGAGCAGAGGTCTGTGGCTCAGGGCTACAACACCATAACAAAAATATCTGAAGGTTAAACGAGCAAAGTTTGAAAGAAAAAGTTGCAGATATTACTAGAAAACACAACACTTATATTAACAGTTCAGTAACTTTGACAATGTATTCACAAGTCTTAGAGATAATTACAAAATCGTACTGTTTCTAAAATTACAATTTTAGTAGTTCTAAACAAGCCTCATGACCAAGCACTATCTCAAATGGATTTTTAATATGAAATAAACACTAAAACAGTAATTCTATTGTATACTTTGGATTTAATAGCTCCTTTTCTTTGAGAAATATTTAACACAGCTTGAAATAAATTGTAATGAAACTCCTTACTTTGCAGCTCTAGCTTCAGCCACAGCCACACTGCAGTTGTATACAGAAGGGTCATCTACTCCTGCCCAGTCTCCCCTTAAACATCTAAAAAACACAATAAAAAAACACTTTTCATATCCATACCTAATAATTAAAATGGTGTTTAATTAAGTTACCAATACTGTTTTTTTTTACAGTCCATGTCTTTTCTTTGTATGCACTACTTATCAAATATTGTTTGTCATTGGTCATGCTTACTTTCCAATTGTGGGATTGTTGTAGTCACCGCACCAGCCACACTGGAAAGTTCTCAAACAGTCAGTACACACGTTTAAAGCGGAACACTGCTTACACTGGGGAACCGAGTGCACACTGATGAGGAAGAACAGTAAAAAGGCCCACATTTATGTTATCTAGCAATAAAAAAAATCCCAACAACACGTGTTTAAGTAACATAACTGTAAAACTACTTGTATTCAAGTTACAAAATAACTAAACTGATCACTGGTGTTAGTGACTGTACAGTTCATACTTCAGGCTTTTAAATGATAAAGCTAAGTTTGTACTGATGATCTGTGCTTTAGCAAACTGAATTTGTACTAAAATAATGAATAATCAGACCCAAAGGCAAGTTTTACATGGGAGCATGGTGTAACTGTTTTTTTCTTTTACAAAAAGTGTGCAACATTTATTTTAAAACAAAGTCTCTTAACTAGAAAGTTAAATTAAAAAATAAAGACTTGTCATCTGAAGTACCATAATAATTGTGCACCTCTCCAGATGCAATCTAGACTGTATTTGAAGCAGTACTTTGTTATTCAGTTTAACAACTCTCACACCAAAGGAAGACAATAAACAAAAAATACAAGAAAAAAGTGTTGCAAATGAGCACATTTTACCTGTCATACCAGTCCCTGCATTCTCCATAGGGGTATTTTGTGAGATAGGCAGCAAAATAGAAGCAGGTCTGAGCTGACTCACACCATGCACACTGGCTGGAGTTAGACAAGCACTCACCGCATGATTTTCTCCTTGTCAAAAAAGGGAGAATAGCAGTGAGTTGTTGGTTCTGATAAAATCATGTAACATTTGAAATGACAAAAGTTTGAATAAGTTTTTCAGCTCACTGGTTGCACACTTTAGGACACCACTTTGCATCACGGATGGATCCTTCTAACCTGCCCCGCCGGCTGCACTGATAGTCCCCTTTCTTGCTGGAGTTTATCTGCCACTCACAAAAAGGATCCTATAAAACAAAATTTAATTAGTGTCAGTCCAAAATACAGAACTTTAGTAGAACTAAAAAAAAGCTACAGACAATTTGCAGCATATCCATTTTGTTTTGATAACATCTGGGCTGTACCTGAGTACATGCAGAGCAATCTCTGTACTCCTCACACAGGGTACAGTGTTGTGGTGCCAACAGCAGATGACGCTGACCTTCACCCTTTTCTGTTTCAGGGCAATGTTCAAAGTCTGGGATGTCCCGCAACAAGCAGCGGGACAAAGATGGACACCAGCCACAAGACTGGTCAGACAGACAGGCCAGACACGACATGTACCCAGAGCAGGATCCTGAGCGGTAGGGCTCCAGGAACAGGAAAGAGATCTCCTTAAGGAAAACAAAATCAGTTTATTATTTTTCTCATGTAACTAAGAAAACTATTCTTAAAAAAAAAAGCATGCCAGCATAGTTGGCACAACAAGCTAAAATAGATTTGTCAGTATAAATGTTTAAATCACTACTCACACTCCCTCCAGGTAGTGTTCTGTTCCAGATTAGGGCCATTTCGCTGGTCTGCCCTGAGCCAGAATTGTTTAGGTAGCCCTCAGCTTGAACAAGGTAATGGTTTCCCCTGGTCAGGTTGGAGAAGAGTCTACTTCCATCGGGTCGAACGAGCAGCTTTAACTCCTTTTCCTGCTGGGCTGCCCATCGACCCACTACCTCCTGATAATATAGATAATAGATATAGTGTATAAATTCCATAATAAGGCGGCAATTTAATATTTTTTTATTTATTTTATTGATTCATTCCAGACATGTCAAAACCATTGACCAATCCATGTACACATATCCATATACAAGCACACACACAAATCTCATTTAACATGTCTGAAAAGGGGTAGGAAGAAGTAAAACTTTTTTCATCCTACCCCTCTTCCAGTACTCTATAGTTACATTTTACACCCATACGGTTTTCCGAGTCTTATGAGTCCATGAGAAAAAAAAAACAGCAAACCAACAAACTATATATATTCAACATTACTCCATTGGTAAATTTCAGAGTTGTAAACCCACACCCAAAGTCATTCACCTCCAACTACACACTCTGATATACACATTTACACCAGTTTACACACCCGCACACAATGCCAACCACCTCCCCAATACAACCTGACTTATCCCCAATATCAAATCAATACTTGACCTCCAAAGATCCAAATTATGATATTTTTATTTTCTACATTTGAGAAATTGTTTCCAGTGTTGAGGTGCATTCATCTTTACCTGATGGGTGGAATTGGGTCCCAATGCAATTCTAGCCTCAAAATGGAGCCTCTGAATGCGAGCCCACATGGAGACGGTCTCAGTGGGAGGGGGTGCAGGTGGAGGTCCCCCCCACAATGGGTGGATGAAGCCCTTGAACTGTAGGGCCACATCCATTTCTGTTGTAGGACTTAGAATGATGTTGGTACTGCGGAGTATAGAAACCTGGAGGCGAGGGAAGTGGACGAAACACAGTGGAGGATAGATGGAAGTGGAAACACATCAACAGGAGCTCTATTCTTTATACACTGTTCCACATTTTTGACTATCTAAATGAGAAAAATATTTTCTATGCAAAACAGAGAAAAAGAACAGAAAAACGGAGTACAAGGCAAGAAATTTGAAAATAATAAACATAAAATAAATATAAATTAGAGGCAATAATAAGATGGAGAACTTCAGTGGGTTCAAAATGTTTAAAGGAAGGAAGGAGGATTAAGTATAAGCATAGTGGGAAGTAATTACAACAACTAGTACATTGATCAGTTAAGATTTGGACTCCGTACCTTGTCAGGCTGGGAGTCGTTGCGGGGGTGCTGGAAGGTGAGCAGGTGCAGTCCCGGGACATAGTTCTCGGTGCGACAGGAGTGGAGGGAGGTTAGGAAAAGGGTACGCTCCCCCCACCAGCCGTACGCCCCTGAGATCTGGTCCACACGGCACGCACTTCGCTCTGTGAGACCGAGAGGGAGAGGTCAGCACACAAAGTACACATCTGACCTCTTAACAGTTTAATTATACAGCAGTTTCCTTTAGTATACCACTGTACTAAAAAGACTGATTTGCGACTTCTGTGTGACATGGTCGCACAAAGTAAAATGACAAGACTTTATTGCACTGAAGGAAGTGTGTGATTGGACAGGCAGGTCAAATAACAATCTGAGTAGCCTGTCTAATCTCAGCAGGATGTAGAGTCAAGTCACTAAACTCCATCTCAGAATCACGCCAAACAGAAGTCTAATCCCTCCCATGTCAACTCCCAACATCTTATTGTTTCTTTCATTCTGCCCTCCTTCCTCCCTCCTTAGGTCTCACCTGACACTGGGAGGCAGGACTCATTCTGAACACACCAGCCAAATTCACCAGGGGCACGAGCTAGAGATGCTGGAGTGCCACTGAACACCAGGCAGGACTGACAGTCTGACAGGAAGCGAGCCAGGCCCAAGCAACCAGTGCTGCCACACTAGGAGCAAAAAAAGAAAGGAAAAAAAAAAGTTATACACAGAAAATGTAACCTAGACTAGCATTTAAACAAAAAACAATGAAAGAAAAAAAGTATCTCACAATAAAGGACCTAACAAAAGAAAACGTATACTATTAATGATCTATACAAATGTTTAAATCACTTAGAGTAAAGCAAAAAACTATTTTGGTGGAAACGTTACCGGGTTGGTGGGCTGGTACTCTCGACAGCGGCCTTCACACCAACTGCACTCTGGGTTCTTAAGGCACATACTTTCATCAAGGGCTTCAGCACAAACAGCATCCTGGAAAGGTAAAAATAAATTAGTTAATATAAAAACAGGAGTATAATGCAATTAATTATTATCACTGAATGCCTTTTGCTTTTCATCCAATCACTTGCAAGCTTTTAAATTTCACAAATTTCTAAATATCACAAATGACACCAATTTCCATTCTTTTGTTTTAAGGCACCTAAACTCACCCTGTCACCTTGATCGCTACTAACAAACAGTGGAACTTTATAAGCCACAAGGTCTCCACGAGCAACACCACTGTAACCACCAGCAACCAGCAGCACTCGTCCCTCCATCACAGCAGCAACATGCGAGTACCGGCCCCTCACAGCGTCACCGTCTTAGACACAAACACACAAAAAAACCTTTAGTAGGAACTTATTCCACATAAGTATCAAGAACATCTAAGCAACAAGTTAAAGAAAAGATAGTACTCACTGGATGACCACCTTGTCCCAGATGACACCCATTGGTGGCAGCCCAAATGATAGAAAAAGATTTCTTCATCATAGCATTTCTCCTCTTGGTAATGAATATGAACATTCCCTCCTGGGAGAAAAAAAAAGGCAAAACCAAAGACATAAATATTAAGAAAATCACAAAAATCAAATTAGTTTGTGCTAATATTCTTGATTCTCACCATAAACCACCATGTAGTTGCCTATGACGGTGGCTGAATGGAAAGCTCTCTCTCTGGGCCCAGTTGCAGGGAAACGAGAACGGAAAGAAGTCCAAAACCGCCGGTCCACATGAAACACATCAGTGTTGTTGACCCGTACACTAAACCTAAAAAGAAAAATATTCAACAGTGGATAAAAAGATGCTGTCCTTTTGTCTGACAGTTTAATATTCAAAAACATGTTTAAGTTAACAACTTGCTTTTTACCCGTTTATGATTTTAAAAATCATGTCCTGCTCATCAAGTTATATCATCTATATTCATTTGACTACTAGTTAAACAATCTATGATATTATGTATAGACATACACAAATTATTAAATCTGTAAATGTGTTTTAAAATAAAAAATATATATTTATTTTACTCTGTCATGTAGCAATGTGTATTTTAATTTTTAGACTGCTTGAAGATGTGTGAACCTGGCAGTGGTAGGCCTGTGACCTCCATAGACCAACAGTGTCCTGGATGGGCTGTGGAACACCATGGAGTGGCCAGCAGAAGCAGGGGGTTTACCACCGGTGGACTGAACTGTTTCCCAGCGCCCTGAACCTTGCAAGCCAAAGCGATACAGAGTCGAGGAAAACATATCCTCCTCAGTGCGACCTGCAAAATAAATATGGGTAAGACTTATTTCTCTAATGTTTAAATACAATACACAGCCATTAAAGTAACGCTATCAAGCTCACCTCCAAAAACATAGAGATTAGTGTCAACCACTGCTGCGGCATGATTAGCCAGTTTAGGAGCACCTCGTGAACTGGAAAATCCAAGCTGCTGCCAGTCATCTTGGAGTGGCCGGTACATCCAAACATCACTGGCTAGGGAGCCATTAGCTAGTTCTCCTCCAAAAATAACCATATTACCCATGTACTCCACAGCTGTGTGAGAATGACGAGCCATCTAATACAAAAGAGCCAAAGAAAGCAGAAAAGAAATAACAGAAATATTAAACAATATAAGTGAGAGCTCAAATTTGTGATGTTTTACATATGCTACTAAAAAGGATGGTTATTTCAGAAAATTAGGTATCAGTTTTACAAGCACTAAAATAACCTAATTACTGTAAAGTTTTTATTTACACTATGAGACAACAATTAGATTTTTGACCCACTATATTTTAACTATAAACCACTTACAGGAGAATGGCCATAGGACCTGCTTTCCCATTGGTTGGATGTGAAATTGTATTTGATTAAGTCGCCAAATGCTTTGTTTAGGTCGAACCCTGCACATGGAAGATAAGGAATATTCAAAATTCAAAAGTACAGTCAGATACTTTAAAACAGTAGAAATCACACAAACCACAACAGCTTTATCCTGGAACTCTGATAAATGTTAAATGGGGGGGTGGGGGTGTTCTCTAAATATTGAAACAATATTGATATTTTTCTATGTTTTATACCCACCACCAAACAAATACATGGCTCCCGTTGGGGACAGGTACACGCCGGCAGAACCTGTCCTCAGAGGTGTGTGGGGGTCTCCTTCACTCACACGCCACCACTGGCCTACCCCACTGTCATCATGGAGACCAAGCTGGCAATTGTGGCCCAAGAAGCCTGGGTTACACTGACAGCGCTCTCCTTTCTGAAACAAAATAGAAAAAGCAGAACTATAACAGAACTCTAAATCTCACAACTGACTTACAGTGAAAGACAATTATGGTTTTACTTTCTGCTTTCTTTGTACCTTGTCACATTGGCCATTCAAGGAACAAGCCTGGGAACACAGAGGGTCTGTACACGATGGTCCACCCCAACCCTGATGACAGTGACACTTTGATGTGGTGGAATCACAGCGGCCATGCCCACCACAGGCTCCGGGGCATAGTGAGAAGATGTAGGTTGCATTAAAGCCCAGGAGGTTGTAATTAGCATCACTGAAGAGATGGATAAGCATCTGAAAAAAATAAATAGAAAAATAAATATAGGTGAACAGTTGTTTCAATCAAAACTGAAAATTCTAAAAAATGACTGAATTTCCTGTTATGTCACCTTGCCAGACTTTGCTTCAATCGGTTCAGGCAAAGTGTTGCCACTCAGACTGGCGAGAAGAGGGCTCTGGTAGGAGTCACCATCATACACAAACAAGTAGTCATATGTACACTCCGTATCCATAAAGGTGAAATTTAAAACTATGTGATAACTGTTGCTGGAAGCTGAAAAAGAAGACAAATTCCCAGTGTAATTAATCTCAGTCTAAAATTTCTTGCTAAAAATAAACCATCTAAAAAGGTCAACCAAAAGCACAACATGCTATTTTGAGTTGCTCCACCTTTGATAAGCCACTCGCAGTTCCCATTGACAGAGTAGTTTCCTGGTCCATCTGTGACGTAACCTGGAGGTCCCCTCAGCACCTGTCTGTGGCCCTTGCAGTCCCCTGCCAGGCAAACAGGTGACTCGGATGATAGGAGAACCGCCAGAATGAGGACGGAGACAGGGATGGGGGAGGCCATCACTGGCACTGCCTGAAGGATGGGAAAAAAGAGGGACAGAATAAAACACATTAAAATAAATAAATAAATAAATTATGATACACATACTGTATGTTGTAAATGTGTGGACCTACAGTTTTCAGGTATGTACTAACAGGTTAACCATTGAAAAAGATCTAAACCAAAACTTGGCAAGTTTTGTGATGGAAACCCAGTCTTGTTGCATAAACAAGAACACCCCACCCCCCCACCCCCACTCAGTTGCACAATGTCTTTTTGACTGATCTCACTGCAACATGCTATTTCTAATCTGGATGACCTACCTAAATAATGCACTACCAAAAGGTCCAATTATCATGATGTGAATTGAAGCAGCATCTATAAAAACAACTGTCTGGTATAGCTATTACCCAGACGTTAACACAAGTAATTTCCAGTTGCCCAAAACAACCTATTTTCATCTTGGACAATCAGATCTCGTCTCATGGTTGTACAATGGACAATCAAGTGAAATAGACATTAATTAAAGTTCTCTGTCCTCGCAATGGATTTCCATCCATCCATTCATCCATTATCTTTACCCGAATCTTCCATTTTGGACCATGGGGGTCGCCAGTGCCCATATCCAACAATCTGTGCGAGGGGTGGGGTACACCCTGGATAGGTCGCCAGTCCATCACAGGGCCACATAGAGACAAAGGGGACAAACAACCAATCACTCTCTCACTCACACCTAGGGACAATTTAGAGTTTGGTGTATAATCCCTCAAATGAAAACAATGAAATTATATAAAAGTTAAAAGTAATCTACAGAAAAGCTGTTCAAAACCCTCTCTCTTCCTTCAGAATGCCATTGGTCTTGTGAAACTAGATGGTGCAGGTTAAAGTTTTCTTACAACTTCAACGTTTCATTAAAGAACATTGTACTTTATACTTTTAGGTCATGTGCACAGTATACTTCTAGACTTGTGCCGCTCAAGGTGGCAACATGTTGGAGTAGTGCTGATATTGCTTTTGAAAGCTTTAATTCCTCTTTTTTCTGGATGTAAATCACTTTTTTTGGATGAATGTTTTCTCTGGTATCAGATGTTGTGCAGCTGGAAGGATTTTTACTGAAATCTCTTTATTTTTGGACATTTGTTATGATGCGTAACTAGGGGTGCACCGATAAACCGGCCCCGATTTCCTTAATTTTGGGAAATCGGCCGATACTTACACGAGAAACCGATTTTACTGACTTTTTTTTAGTTTTAACAACAATTGTCTAAACTTTATTTATATTTCAGAGCACTACCTCATGGCCAGTCTTAACAAGTTTGTACTGTTTCTAGGATATTGTTCAAGGGTATGTTTTTCAATAAAATAATGTTTGAAAACTGAAGGTGCATTGTGACCTTATAACACCTGACAGTGTCGCTTATAAAACAAAATTGGTATCAGCCAAAATCGGAATCGGCAGGTCAGACTTTTTAGAAATCGATGATCGGCCAGAAAACTGCAATTGATGCACCCCTATGTGTAACCATAACAAGACGGTGTTTTTTTACAACAGGAGCAGCTGACTAACTTCTCAAAGCTCAAATAATACCTCAACTACAGCACCAAATACCAAATGAGTTGAATAGGAGGTGCCAAGGATGCAGAGCAGGTGCAAAAAAAAAGTATAAATACATTGGAGTTCACCTGAACAGACTTGACTGGAAACACAAGTTAAGCCGTCTACAAGAAGGGACAGAGCAGACTGCACTTCTTGAGGAAGCCAAAGTCCTTCAGTGTTTGCAGCAAGATGCTGCATATCTTCTATAAGTCTGTTATAGAGAGCGCCATCTCTTCTGCTATCATCTGCTGGGGTAGCAGCATCAGAGCAAGTGATATTTAAAAAGATCAACAAGCTCATAAAGAAGGCTGGCTCAGTTCTGGAGGGAACCTTTGGAGATGATTGTACAAAGAAGCACTCTTCATAAAGCGAAAAACATTATAGACAATGCTGAGCATCCTCTTCATCAGACTGTCATACAACAAGTGTCTTCAGTCAGAGGCTTCTTCAGATCCGCAGTAAGACCGACCACTACAAGAGATTCTTCCTGCCCACATGTATAACAACTCTTTAATGAAACCAGGATAAAGAGTTACATTTAATTTCCCTTTGGAATTAATAAAATATTTTTGAATTTGAACTGAATTCTCCTCTTTACATGAAAACCTTTGAGAAGTGACCTGTATGCAGGAAAAAGCTCTCAAATGTCTGGGATTGGGTAGTGTGCTTGGGTAACATTTGTGTAGAAAAATTTCAATCAACAGATTTTTCTTCTGCTTCAATTCTCATCTACCTGCCAGCTGCGCTCAAGTGCCTGACCACTGAGATACTGGAACTAGCAGGAAACATGGCTCATGACAGCGGAAGGACAGGATCGTCCCTCAGCACCTACAGTTGGCTGTCCGCAGTGACGAGGAGCTCGGCAGAGTGGCCATCGCTCTGGGAGGAGTTCTGGCGGGCATTCGGGCAGCCCTGTTGCCCAGGAGAACCGAGAGGCCAGCCGGATCTGACAGCAAGCTGGATCTGGGTGGACAGATTGGTATCTTTGGCCAGATTCTTCGTATTCGCTGCAGGAGATCCTTCCTTCCCACAGCAATCAGCATCTAACAACTCTTGAATAAAACCAGGATGATGAGCTATGACAACACTTAAATTTCCCTCTGGGATTAATAAAGTATTTCTGAATTGAATTGAATCTCTGTTTTAAATATACTGCAAGTGCCTCTCCTGCAAAGTCTTATGACAAGGAAGAGGGTAAGGAGGAGAAAGAGGAAATTCCGCTCCAGCAGCTCCTGTGTCTTGCACTAAGCAGCTTGGAAACTCCAAGCAGTCCACAAGATGGCTGACTGAGAACATTTGTATATAGTAAACTTTGTGTATAGTGCAATATACTTATTATATCACATGTTTCTAGAGATTTGTTGCCTTATTTATTGCAAAGGTTGCACCCAAAATTTTGCCAGACAACCTCTGCTGGACTGACAACCTGGCTGGAAATTGTCTTTATGTCAACCCCTGAAAAGTATATGGGGAAAAATTTTTTTGTCAAGCTTAAAATCACAAAAGGAAGCACAGAGACACAGTTGTCTCTAATTGCATTTCTCGCGTCAAAAGCAGTAAGTCAAATGAAAGGGGAAAAAAAACGACTGGGCTCTCTTCAGACTATCATAACAAAGCTAACGGGTAGGCTAAGCTAGCTGACAGAAAACCGTTACCTGCTCGAAGCCGTTATGTTGTTAATTAGCAGATTTCATGAACATGAACTTACCAGTTCCCGTCTCTTAAGGCCCATGATGATTTACATTTTCGCTGGATCTTTTAGGGTAAGCAGCCGCATGGGCTAACTTCTGTTTTGGCGAGAGCTGAAAATTGACAGCTTGCTAGGTTAGCTAGCTGCTATTGAATGTAACTGACTGCAGAGCAGAGGACGGAGGCTGCAACACAGCGCTAGCCGCTAGCTAGAATCCAGATGCGCATTCGTCAGCGGCTGCAGAGCACCGTAAATTATTCCTCAGTGTATATTATTTGCATTTTAGAAGGAAAATCTGTCAGCTAGCGACGTAACAGCTTATCCACAGACCATAACGCCGCGCATTAATATTTTGACTTTAATGTCACCGACTTTAGCGACTCCTACTGTTAATATTCTGCACGATGCTTTGTTTTGGTGTGGAGCTAGCTGTAGCCCGCGGTTAGCAACACAAAAGGCTGTAGGGATAACGTTTAACATCTGGACGTAAACGTCATAACGTAAGAGAACACCGGAAGTTACGTTTGTTGTCCATTGTCTCTTGATTGACTGAATGTTATTCTATTTATTAAAATGAGAATGATAATGAAAAGTCCTATGTAGAAAAAAAGGGTTTGATTGACTAGTAATTTAACTTAGCTACGTTAATGACTCAGTGTAGTTTGTTTTTAATACTTTTGAACAATTTTCATATTATTTGGTGTCCTAAGTGCATTACAGTATTTCCAGAAATGCAATAATCACACAATAATTTCAATGGGTAAAAATTATAAAACAATTTATTTCACGATTAATTGAAAAAAAAAAAAAGGAGATAGCAAATATTAGCAATAAATGTTGTTTTTTTAATATATATAGTCAGACATTTCCTGGTAAGTCTGAGTGAATCCAGGCCATACTTGGAAAAAGTGACAACAGCATTGCATATCAATTATCTTAATTAAATCAAAGAATTTTAACATGCAAAAACGACTAAATACATGTACCGCCACCCCCCCCCCCCCCCCCACACACACACACACACACAATGAAACTTAAAGAAAGTCAACACCCACAATTGTATTAAAAAACATGCTTTTTAGTATTTTTCAGACTTTTTGATTCACATAAACAAGTGATGACCAACAACATTTTTATCAACATTTTGTCAAACTGCATCACTATATTTTAACACTATTTTATCAAATAATGTTGGAGGATATAACACTTGTAAGTGCAAAATCATTGTTCAACAAGGTTTCAAAGGCACAAAAGCAGAAACACGTCTTCATTATCATTATTGGCCAGTAAACAATGTCATGCTTTCAGGTCTCTTGTAAATGAGTCCTCGTCACTCAATGAGACTGACCTGTAAAAATAAAGGTTGAATGAATGCTTTTCAACACATCTCAAATTCTGCTATTTCCTTCTGAAAATGTTACCATCACTTCTAAAACAACAAGAGAACATGTTTCATGTTGGTTTTCTTTAATTGCTGTTGTTTTTAAAGTTGGGTTTTAAGCATGTTATGCATTTGTAGCATAAATTAAGTTTTTCTGTTTAAGACCAATTTTTGTTCTAATCATTGTTAGTAGTTTTACATATTTGTAAACCACAACTATTTGGTAAAGTGTTGTTGAGCTGGCAAGTTGTTTCTTGCTAAAAAAAAAAAAGTTTGAATATTTATTTTAAACTATTCAGCTTCAGGTAAACAAGCCTCTTTTTGTGAAATGTTTTATGACGTGTGCACAGCCATTTTTCCAGGAGCCAGAATCATAGGAGTATTATGAAGCCCAGGGCCAAAAATTGGATACAACCTATCTTCAAACTTATGTGAGAGAGTGACCAAGTGAATTTCTCTCCCCCCATCCCAAAATGACACTTCTCCCTTTTCTATATTTAGCTTGATGCGAATTCTTTCAGGACACTGCGACACGACTAGCTCTGTCCGCTCTGGTGCAGTGAAGGCGGTATACACTCCTTTACTCAGGCCAATGGCCCACACACCACGACTTGTTGAGAGCGTAAACTTCTTCTTACGAGCCACAGTCTCTTTGCACACTCCCAGAATCCACTTGGGGTTGTTACCAACGATGATGTCCCACTTGTATTTGCCAGAACTGTAACCTTCAGCACCGAGGACAAAGACGCACGGATCAAAGCGCTCTGCGTTCTCAGGAACCGTCAGCCGCTCTGAGCTCTCCTTCACAGTGGTGAGACTAGCATTCAAGGAGAGCCATGGAGAGGCTGAGTTTGGGTCTAGTACAACTGGGTCTGCACACACACAAAAACACCATGTCATACTGTTTCTTATAAAAAATACTTTAATATTTCAAAAACTTTACAACAACACAGCAGAATACTTATATTTTGTACCATAATTCCAATTATGTTTTATTTTCTTTACATTTGGATTGTGACAAAAACAAAATATTACCTCTCACTGTGTAATACTTACAATACTGGACATGAGCTTTCAAGTCCTTCCATATGTTGTAGCTCAAAGCGCCAACGTGTTTGCCCATGTTCATAAGCGAGTCAAACACAAAGCCAGGCTCAGGTTCAGTCCACTGGGCTCTACAGCAGACACAAGGATATATCGCTCAAATACAATGGACACCTGTATTAAGCAAATCCCTAAATTGATTTTATTCCAATATTTAAAAATTATTGCAAATGATTTCTAAATATACATTATATTGGATGTATTGATTTCTATTATAATTAACTAAATGATTCCTATATGAATATTAAGGAATGTTGAGAAGACTTACTGTCTTTTTATTTTTTGGAAATTCTGCAACATAAAAAAAGAAATTGACATTAGCTCAAAATAAAACAAGTGGTACGTTGAGGTCTCCTGCCATTGAGCGATTTTAATAGTGAATGTTTGCAGTTTTCATGGTGAGCTTTTAAAGTTTTCCCGGACTGGAAATGAACAGGGAATGCAAGTTAACACAATAAACACTGGGGTGAGCTGCCTTTGCTTACCTGCAGAAGTGGCAGATCCTCATTGCCCATCTCTTTCTTCAGAGACTCTATGAGCTGTTTTATATTAACAATGTCCTTTTGCATCTGTTCATTCATTCTTTGTATGGATTTGATCTTCTCCTCCTCCTCAATGGCCAAATCACTTAGACGCCTTTTTTCTTCAGCATAAAGCACCTTGTGGAGCCTTTCAAATTCTGCCCTGATAATTTTGTCTGCTTCTCCAGCCTGATACTGTAATAAGTCAGAAAAAAATTAAAACAATGTAGATTATTTGCCTTGTTTGATACATTAACACATATGAACTATATAACACTAAAGCTAAAAGTCTGTGAAAAATTTTCCATTTCCTATTCATCTTCTCAAGTCTTCTTGCTTTCTTTGTAACACAATCATTGTGAATCATTAATCACAGGCACACAAATGTAAAATGAGCATCATGAGCCACGACAGTAACTTTACCTTGATATATTCCACTGCATTGTTGAAATTCTTTGTCATTTTTTTGTATGATTCCACTTTCTTTTCAAAAATCTGGACTTTGTAGCCAAGCTCCTTCTACAAACGGTACACAAAAGAACGAGTTGCTTTAGACAAGTGACCACAGCTGAAGAGTAAAAACTATTTCTGATCCAGGCATAAAGTGTTTCACATTTAAAATATTACTCGAGTTAACAAGAAGGGTGAATTTCAGGTTTTGCTTTTTGTTGGAACAAATTATAAGAATGTGAACCTGTTGTAATTCAAGTATTTGACCATTAAAATTACTCAAATAAAATAAAGGAAGACAAAAACGTGTAAGGTCTAATACCGTAATTAATGAAACGAATAGCAATTAAAAAATAATAATATTTGAAATCTCCATTCGGATAGACAATTTATTGAAGAATTGTCAATTATTGGAGTCCATTTGCATGCGTTTGGTCCAAAAAATAAATACAAAAAAAAAACATTCATAGGCATGGTTCACTGGACCCATGGGACTTGAGTCAAAGACAGTAGATATAATAAAACTGATGGTTCTGTAGACCAGTTAAACATTGACTGTGTGTAAGTAAATGAATATAAGAAAGCAAAAGTTTTATATTTTCAAATGAACTGTGACCAACAACTCTTTCTTTGCATAACTTTCTGTTTTCTCCTCTTAAGTATTTGGTGACACTGAAATTTACGATCATCCTATATTCAGATGGGATGGTAAATGAAACAAATGTCACCAAGAAGTCAGGTCTGTGCTGTGTGTATTGAATGTGGACTAAAAAGAGGGACAGTTTAACATAAAACTACATTAGTGGAAAACACACTGAGCATACAGTACACATCCACACTGAAAAAGTAATATCAAGCAAAGGGTTCTTCTTTGATGGTACGTAATGGACCTTCGGTCAACCAGTCTTCATATTAAATTGCATGATCATTCTCTGCCAATCAGTTCAATTTGGTTTGCAGTATTCATAAAGTGCCACTTCACAGCAATAGTTACCTCAGGGGATTATGCAAAAAATAAAAACAAATTCTTACAATAAATCCAATACGGGTCTATTTAATTCCTATTGTAATTTAAATAACAGTAGAATAGTTCATTATGAACTGCCAGATAGTAACATTTTATATTTATCCATTCTTTGTACTTCTTGTCATGGCAAAATACTAAACCTTGTTTAAATTTTTACTGCAGTCTTACAAATAATCCGTTGACTTTTATTAACCCAGGACCAGTCCTCTCCTCTACCGAGTCAAACAGTGAAGGAAGTGTGTTAGTTGCTCAGCAGCAGCAAATCTAGTCAGCACTGGAGGATTTCTGCTCAGCAGGTTTCATTACTCCCGTTTAGGAAGGCCAGTTGTTACATTGTGTATTTGTCGTCGTTTCCTGTTCCTATCAAACCCAGCCGGTCAAAGCAGATGACCACTTGTCCTGAGCCTGGTTCTGCTAAAGGTTTCTTCCTCATGAGGGAGTTTTTCCTTCCCACAGTCACCTTCACGCTTGCTCAAGATGAGAGTTCTGCAGTGGAGTTAAATTCAAAGCAGTCTGCTCCTCAGATAAATAGTGTTAGTATTCTTATTTCGTAATATTTCTGTTCAGTGCCCTGGGACGACTTCTGCTGTGACTTGGCGCTGTATAAATAAACTGAAATGAAATTGAATTGTGCAATATATGAAATTACAAATGTCTTCTCGGCCTGCTGCATCGGCACTTGTTTAATGGAGCACTGCGTGGTTTTAAAACATCTGTCTGAATGATTATATTGTGTGGTGTGAACTTGCACACTCGGTCACTTTACCTTACAGATGCTTGTGCCATCATTCAGCGACCACAGTCGGTGTGTATTGTGCTGGGTCACACAATCCGCACACAATGGCTCCTCGTCCTTCTCACAGTAAAGCGCCAGCGGCTTCAGATGGAGGTTACAGACAATTTCTTCGTCATTGGCTCCGCTCGGGGCGGTTCGCTTCTGCCGAAGGAAGCTCGCCGAGGCGTCGTTGAGCGCGCGGTTAGGGATGGCCTGTCGCTCGTCAGACGGGTTTCTGCACACCGGACACTTCTTGTTGACCTGCCAGCTCCTCTCCAGACACTCCCGGCAGAAGCTGTGGGTGCACGGCAACAACATGGGGTCCTGGAAGATGCCCTGACACACGGGGCAAGTGAGGTCCTGCCGAAGGGGGAGCGTGTCCTCTGACATTTCCTCGTCCATGTCAGCCATGGCTTCAAACGCAGCTCAGGCGTACTTTTACTTTAAAACGAAACACCGAATAAGTTGTCTATTACGCCCTCACATGTTTACCAAAACCTACAACCAGTTAAATAATTTATCTAAGAACAGACAGAAAGTACAGAACTCGTAAATAAATATAGTTTTTTTACCTTGCGCCGTTCTTTTTTTTTTAAACTTAAAGTTCACTTCCGTGTTTCTTCGGTGACGGTAAGAAACAAACACGCCCCTTGTTTGTACAACACCGCCCCCTAGCGGAGCAGGAGGTTCTAACAAAAATCTATTTGAGACATTCTCATCTGCTACACATTATTTTTGATGTAATATGAAACTCTGCAACGCTGTTTTCTATTCTTAGCGTTCACGTTTTAAAACTAACTATAATGGTTTATCAAAGATTATAAATATTTGTATTTTAGGCATATTTTGACTTTTTTTCATGAATTTGTATTCAATGCTTTTAAACAGAGTTCTTCTGAGCCTCTGTGCTGTCAAACAAACTTAGTTTTTTGTCCAAGTTGTGTCCTGTAACAAAATAAAAACTTAAAACTGCACACAAAAAAAACTCACTTTAAAACTTTTAAGACAAAATATACGATAAAAACACATTTCCACAAATCACAAATACAGAAAAGACATAAAAAATGTGTTGTGATAAATGTATTTCTAAATGTTGAAGTTTTCATTGGTAAATTGCTGTTGCTGTTTTTTTTTCCAGTTTGTCATGATTGCTTTATTAAAACTTTCAAAAAAACGATGTTTTAACAGTTTCTGTGATGTAAATTCATCCAGCAGAAGGTGCTATAGTACCTTTCTGTGTCTTTGCAGCTAATACCACATAAAGATGTTTTAAAGATAGTGAGAATAGCAACCTTCATTCTCTTTGGCTGGGTCATTGTGTGTATTTTTAAAGTTCTCTGCAATCACTTAAAAAAACTAACCAAAGCTGTGAAGTCCATGATGTAAAAACACTGAACCTTTGCTACTTTGGACCTTTGAATTTTAGCTTGTTACCAGCAGAAATGTGAAACCCCATTCACAAAAGCATTATTACCTTTGGTTAGATGCATCCTGCTTCTCATTATGATAAACTAATTGGCACAACAGACTGAAAGAGATATAAGTGGGAAAAAAAACATATGTTTCTCTGGGTCGAAACACAGTTTCATGTTGAATTTTGGAACAGCCTCAAAAATATCTCTGAAGTGTCTTGCTTGTTTTGCTGCTGTTGTGCTTTTTTATTAATCCGTTAGCTTTAGCCCTGCTGACCAGAAGACAAAGGTTACAGAAATAGTAGATCATAGAATTATTTCAATCCCTCCCATTCCAGCTCCAGCTTTTAACATAATAATCTTGAAGCTTTGGACAGATCGGATCAAACGGATTACATTTTAAGGATGAACTAAAGCTTTGCCAAACTGAGTACCCAAACCAATAACAACAATAAGCAACTGAATTAACAGACAGGATAATTTCACCAAATTGATATTGTGATTTGGTATTTAGGTAAAATCCAGAATTGTCCAGAATGCTGCAGCTCGGCTCTTAACAGGAATTCATAGGTTTGAGCATATTTCACCAGTTTTATCCTCCCTTCACTGGCTCCCTGTACGTCACAGAATAGATTTTGAAATTCTCCTGTTGACCTATAAACACCTAAATAGCTTCACACCCTCATATCTCTGACCTACTTCAACCATATGTTCCTTCTTGGCACTTAGATCATCTGATCAGCTGCTTTTGGCTGTTCCAAAAACAAGATTGAAACTCAGAGGTGATCGGGCTTCTTTCAGTTGTGGCTCCTAAACTTTGAAACAATCTGCCCCCAACATTAGATTGACCTTTTCCCTATTATTAAATCTCTTTTAACAACTCGTATTTTCACAGATGTTTAACCCAGCGTGAGTTGTTTTAGTACGTTATTGTTCTGTGTTCTATGCTTATTATCTTCTGATGCTTTTAAATTAATTAGTTTTATTGGGTTTTTTTTCTTTTACTCTCTGCCTTTGTCTTTTATTGTTCAGCAAACTGTTGTTTTTAAATGTGCTTTATAAATAAATCTGACTTGACTAAAACAGAATATCTTGATATGAGATATGTAAGCATAAACAGACTGTAAGAAGATAATACTTTTCCTAGTAGTGCAAGAGCTACAGTAGTTTCAGTTTACAAGGAAGTAACCTTGTTCTGAAGATGAACGATGCTGTTACCAGACAAGTGTCAGTATTATGTTCTAATTCATTCTAACTTTATTTAGACAGGTTAATCCTTTGAGCCTCGGGACTCATTTACAAGAGAGATCTGAATTTTAACAGAGTGATGACAGCAGTGGACAACAACAACAGACAATCATAAAGGATGCGTACAAATTTATTATTATTTTTTAACAAATGAAAATAAAATGGTAATTAAAAGGATAATTAAAAGGAAAAGTAGCAACAAAAAAAACCCAGCTAGATTGTAAGACGGTGCAGAATTATAATTTTAATTATTGGGGAGTGGTGGCGCAGAGGTTAGAGAAGGTGGGCCTGTGATCGCAAGATCGCCAGTTCACACCCAGGTATCGACAACATCAAGAAATGTGGGTGGGGTAGGTGAAGCACCCACACTTGCCCCCACCCTCATTCGCCCCACCCTGGGCCCATGAGCAAGGTTCTTAACCCCCATCTGCTCCCTAAACAGGTCTCTCTTGAAAATGAGTTCTCGTGGCTCAATGAGACTACCTGTATAAATAAAGGCTAAATGAAAAAATAAGATTTAGAATTAAAAAAAAAAAAAAATTATTGTTTCATCTGCTCCCTTTGTCAGGGGTCGCCACAGTGAACTAGTCGCAAGAAGACTTGGCAAATTATTATTATTATTTTTTTTTACACCGGATGCCCTTCCTGACGCAACCGCAGACCACCGAGCTACCACAGCCCTCTGTGTGGAGCAGAGAGCTGCTATCTAGGGCGCCCGGGGGAGCAGATGGTGGGGGTTAAGACTAAGAGCCTTGCTCAAGAGCCCAGAGTGGGCAAATGAGGGTGGAGGCAGATGTGGGTGCTTCACCTACCCCACCCACATTTTGATGTTGTCGGTACCAGGAGCTGAACCAACGATCTTCCGATCACAGTCCCACCTTCTGTAACCTCTGCGCCACCACTCCGTCCTTTCTAATTATAAAAAATACAGAAAAAAAAGAACTATTGTTAAACTAAATGAAAACTTTCTCTTTTATGCCCCCTTTTATTTTCCAGAACCAAGAACATTAGTTATTAATTTTAAACAAATGTGACTCCAAGTCATAACTGTAAACAAGGGACTTTTTCATGTCAAATATTGCTCATGTTTTTCATCATTTTAATATAACTCCTCAAATAGGAACGTATTTTGCAAAGGTGCAGGTTTTAAATGTAAAATCATTCCCACATTTGAATGAGTTTTGACTCAGTAAACTGAATCAAGGAAATATTACTGCTTTTCCTATTGTTCTTTTCATTGTCGTTTTTATTTAATTTGTCGTTTAGTAAAAGTTTTGTGTAGAAGATGTTTTTGTGGGTGTGGAAGATTTGCATTACTGCAAACATGAACCTATCATCACATAAAGTTTTATTTTGCAGCAGAGAGCTTTTAAACCATATGAAATATCTTGTTTCTTGTTTTTTGAATTTATAAATAAAATTAATGCAACAATTTTTTTTCTGTAAGAATAATGTCAGCCAATTAAAACCTAGCCTGTCGACTCATTCCATCAGGCCCACAGAGTTTCAAATTATTAATAGCTTGTGCAAAATCCATGACAAGAATCTGTTGTAGTCCAGTTCACGAAAGGGTTTTTGATCCAGAAGATGATTAGAGATGCAGAAGGGCTGAGTATAAGTAAGATAAGCTAACATTGGAAAAATAAAATATTGCAGATATCAATTAACACCCCAAATAAAAGGAACCTGTAAATAAACACAACCCCCTTTAACTTTAACCAAATTTAAAAAAATTACAACTGAGTTAGTTTGGATTTTTAGAATATTTTAATACTGATGTTGCAAAATCAGTGGGAAAAGCTTAATGTCTTTGTTGTCATGTCAGTAGTTTGTTCAGTGGAGAACTACCCTTGTTAAAAAAAAAATGTGTAAATATGTTTTTGCTACGACAACTGGAACACTGCAGGACTGCTGTGGTTTCTGTCGTGAAGAATACAACTCAACAAATCACATTTTTTCCCCTTCTAATAGTTTCACTTTCCCCCGAAGTTGTACAAATAGGGACAGTTTTAATGTGAGTGTTTTTTGGGTTTTGGTATGACAACGCTCTTACAAATATACTAAACTGCTGCTGCCGCTGATTCTGTGTCAGAATGCGGTTTTATAGTAAAATGCACGTTTTGGAGTTGTGTAGACATTGTACGGTACAAGTGAGTCTGCTTTCAGATCCCTTTGTCTATTTCCTCCACTGTCAGAGTCAGAGAGACTTATTATTTGTCATTCGCATCTCATGTGGTACATGTGGTGGAACAAAATTATGTAGGCAGGGTCCCAGTTACAGCCAACAATAAAATGTAGAAGAAAAAACAGATCTAAGATATGAACTAAGAGAAATATCAGCTAAATAATGCACTAAGCACTAGTAGCATAAAAACATTATGTTGAACAGCAGCACGAACATGAGTCTGTGTGCGCAGATGAGCATGCATGAACACAGCAACATGAAACAGATCAGCAGCAACATGAAACAGATCAGCAGCAACATGATGTGATTTTTCACAGTGATTATCCTGGTTAGAGATTCATGAGTCTAACAGCTTCAGGGTAGAAGCTGTTCCTCAGTCTAGTGGTTTTACGCTTAATGCTCCTCAACCTCCTTCCTGAGGGGAGCCAGGCAATAAGTGTGTGTGCTGGGTGAGTGGGATCCTTCATGATGCAGGTGGCCCTCTTCCTGCATCTAGAGGTGTAGATGTCTGTGATGGTGGGGAGACCGACTCAACAGACTTCTGTGCAGCCTTCACCACTCTCTGCAAAGCTTTTCTTTCTGCAACTGTGCAGCCTCCATGCCACACGTTGATGCTGGAGCAATTCAGTAAATTGATTTTGAATTAAAAAAAAAGAACATTGTGACGATCAAATCTAAATGACAAAAAAAAAGCATATAAATAAGGTGTACACAAAAGTAAGTTTATACTACAAGCTAAGTTTTTGGGTTTATTTATGTTTCTCCCTTTTGGCTGTCTTCCTCAGGTGTCACCACAGCAAATGATTTGGCAGCTGTATTACGCCAGATGTCTTTCCTTACCACCGAGCTACCTCAGCCTACATGTGTGGAGCAGAGGGCTGCCATCTAAAGTGCCAGGGGAGCAGCTGTGGGAAGGGTGTTAAGGGCCTTGCTCAAGAGCTCACGTGTGACAAATGAGGGTGGATGCAGATGTGGGAGCTTCACCTTCCCACCCAAATATTGTTGTAATGGTCCAGGGATTCAAACCTGCAATCACTGGCTTGTCTTCTCTAAGTTCTGTGCCACCACTCCAAGGGTTCAAGGATTCAAGGTTTTTTATTTGCCATTCACACCACATCCACATGTGGTGTGAATGAAATTGTGTACACAGGGTCCCAGTTACATCCAACAAAAGTATTAAAATGTGTGTAAAAGAAAAACAGTAATAAGATCTAAGATATGACCCCCCCCCCCCCCCCCCCACACACACACACACCTTAATAAAATAAGGGGTTAAAATCTAACTAACTACAATGCAATTCAAATCAGAGTAAAAAAAAAAACGGTCATTTCCCTCCTCCTGTAATATTGAAACCAGATGTGGAAGAACAGAACCTCCTCACTAACTCTGCATAAGCATTTTAACTTTCGTTTTGATTTAAAACATAAAGTCATGATGTTTGTGAAGCTTGAAACATTCAGCCTTCATATGACTAAAAAGAAAGTGTATGTTATATAATATCTGTCATAAATAAATAACCTACAAAAGAATATTTGAAAGGGAATAAAACAGTTTTTAAGTGTTCAGCAGATCCATCCATCCATTATCTTTTACCTGCTTCTTCCTTTCTGGGTCATGGGGTCACTGGTGCCCATATCCAGCAGTCACTGTGCAAGAGTGTTCAGCAGATGAATAATGGAAATTGTTTCAGTGTGATACAATATAGGACATTTTACACATAATTCCCAAGGTAGTAAAATAAACTTGTTTTTTTATTATATTTATATAATTATTATAATTTATTATTATGTATCACATATATCAGTATAGGAAGAATAACATCCAGCAGTGAGTAACTTTAATTTTAAAGGCTGCATTTATCTGTAAAAATGTTCATTTCCATTCAGCTTTAGCAACGTGATTCAAAACACAACAGGAATTTAGGAATCAAAACTATCAGGCTGGAATCTTTTGAGAGTTTTTGTTCTTTCAGTTCCTCAAGCTGATTTTTTAATAGTTTCGAAAATGCACTTTTCAACAGAGCGTATATTTATCATTCGGCTGCTCCCTTCTTCAGGGGTCGCCACAGCAAAAACTAAGTTGCACGAAGACTTGGCAGTTATTTTTATGCTGGATGCCCTTTCTGACGCAACCACAGACCCTCGAGCTACCACAGCCCTCTTTGTGGAGCAGAGAGCCGCTATCTAGGGCACCTGAGGAGCAGATGGTGGGGGTTAAGGGCCTTGCTCAAGGGCCCAAAGTGGGGCAAATGAGGGTGGAAGCAGGTGTGGGTGCTTCACCTATCTCACCCACATTTTGATGTTGTTGATACCAGGAGTTGAACTGGCGATCTTCTGATCACAGGCTCACCTTCTCCAAACCTCAGTTCAGTTCAGTTTATTTCTATAGGACCAAGTCACAACAGAAGTCGTCTCAGGGCACTGAACAGAAACATTCATATATAAAAATAATAATTTAACATTATTTATCTGAGGAGCAGACTGCTTTAAATTTAACTCCATCGCAGAACTCTCATCTTGAGCAAGCATGAAGGCGACAGTGGAAAGAAAAAACTCCTTCATGAGGAAGAAACTTTTAGTAGAACCAGGCTCAGGACAAGCGGCCATTTGCTTCGACCGGCTGGGTTTGGTAGGAACAGATACACAATGGCATTTCAAGAATCACATGTTAACATAGAAATAGTATCAACTAAAAACTATTCAATTTTAACAATTCATTTAAGGAAATGAATTCAGTTTGTTCTCTAGCAGTCGAAGTCTATAGCAGCATAACAAGTCAGCCCTAACTATAGGATTTTTAAAAAAGGAAATTCTTAAGCCCAGTCTTAAAACTGGACAATGTGTCAGCCTCATGGACAGAAACTGGAAGTTGGTTCCACAAGAGAGGAGCCTGATAACTGAAAGATCTGCCTCTTATTCTGCTTTTTGAAACTCTAGGAACCGCAAGTAAACCTGCTGTCTGAGAGCGAAGTGCTCTGTTAGGAAAATATGGAACAATAAGATCTCAAATATAATATGGAGCTAGGTTGTTTAGAGCTTTGTAGGTTAGAAGTTACATTTTGAATTCTATTCTGGATTTGACAGAGAGCCAATGGGGAGAAGATAAAACTGGAGAGATATGATCTCTCCTACTAACTCCAGTTAAGACTCTGGCAGCAGCATTTTGGATCAGCTGAAGACTTTTTAAAGAAGTATTTGGACACCCAGATAATAAACCATTGCAATAGTCCAGTCTAGACGTGATAAATGCATGAACCAGTTTTTCTGCATCATTTTTAGATAATATATTTTTAATTTTTGCGATATTACGCAGGTGGAAGAAGGCGGTTCTAGTAAAGTTTTTAATGTGGGTGATAAAAGACATGACCTGATCAAAAATAACACCAAGATTTTTAACACTAGAGCTGGAGGCCAGATTAATGCCATCCAAGGAGGGTGAAAGACTGAAAAATTAATTCCTAAGATGCTCCAAAAACTAAAACTTCAGTCTTGTCTGTGTTCAAAAGCAGAAAATTTAGGGTCATCCAGGTTTTTATGTGTTTAAGACAATCTCGTAGTCTAAGTAGCTGATTGGATTAATTCAGTTTCATGGACAAATATAAATGTGTATCATCAGCATCACAATGAAAATTTATCCCATGCTGTTTAATAACATTACCTAATGGAAGCATATACAAGGTAAAGAGTATTGGTCCAAGCACTGAACCTTGAGGAACTCCATGACTAACTTTGGTGTATGATGGGGGGAGTGGTGGCGCAGAGGTTAGAAGATGGGCTTGTGATCGGAAAGTCGCAGATTCACCTCCCGGTACCATCAACATCAAAATGTGAGTGGAAAATATGAAACACCCACACCTGCCTCCACCCTCATTCGCCCCACTCTGGGCCCCTGAGCAAGGCCCTAAACCGCTCCCTAAACAGGTCTCTCTTGAAAATGAGTTATCATGGCTCAATGAGACTGCCTGGATAAATAAAGGGTAAATGGAAAAAAAAATGATGAACATTCATTATTTACATTTACAAATTGGAATCTATCAGATAGATATGATTTAAACCAAACTCATCTTAAACTGATCTTTAATTTTTTATTTATATCTGAAATTAGATTTTTGATGTTGGTGTGATGTGTTTGTCAATATTAGATGGTGAATTGTACAGGTGCACACATTTAACCCTGCAAAATGAAACCACTAAGACCTAATTCATTGTGACAAGTTCAACCAAAGTGTGTCAGCAGTGCACTGGTGGATATGACAAACCACACTGAGGGTATCATCTTTCCTCAAATATCAGGAAGCTATGATGGCACTTTAGAAACCAAAGAGCTCACATAAAACTCCTTAAACCTATCAGGCTGACTGCAACTTCCATTTTATGTAAAACAAGTATTACTGTTCTTATTTTTCTTTTTTAATAGTTTTAGGCAGAAAAAAAACATCTTGTTTTGACTCCTACATGCTGATCCTCACATTTCCATCGGCCCCGTCACCACATCAACTGTGCAGATGTTGCAGAACATAAAAGGACTGTAAAGGTGAGAAAAAAACAGGAACATGAACATAACCATTTGCACAATGATGCATAAAGGGGAAATAGAGATTTAAACACAGCGACGACAGGTGTCATGTTTGCATGGCTCTGTGGCTGCTCAAACACGATGAGCAATAGTGAAAAAAAAAAGGTGTGAAATTTGAGGTTTTGTAGAAACTGAGCAGCAAGTTCAAAAAGAGCAATGTAGAAAACTACTTAAGATAAGATATAACACTGATAATAGCTATATAAATAGGTTTAGGGAAAATGCTTCAATTGGAAAAACTGAAGAGGCGTTTATTCACCAAGTTTCATTCATTTGAATTTGACAGTGTTATTTGTGGCAACCAACAGGTGTAAACGTGCAGCAAACAAGTAAGTGTGCTGCAAATGGTGAAAAAAGCTGCAAGCACATGGATGATGCAAACTCCAAAGCACACAAACACACACAAAAAAAAAATAAATGCAACAGAAAAATGCATTCAACAAATGTGAAGGAAAAAATGCTGTAAATACCAAAAAACACTTAAAACAAACTAATGAACAACAGCTGAAGTACATTTTTATTTCCTCCAACTATTTTTCTGGGTATCCTGTTACGTCTTTACGGTCTCATATGATTTGGTGGTTGAGTCGCCCTCACAGTCTGGTGCATTTCTGTTTTGTGGAGTAAGTTTGCAATTGTTTTGGGGGTGTTAGTGTTTGCAACATTTTTCCCTTTGCATTTGATTTGTTGGTTGTATGTTTTATTCTTCTCTCTATTTTCTGATTGCAGAATTTTTATTTTGCAGCGTTTTTTTTGTTGCATTTGTTTTTTTATATTTGTTTGGTTTGGCGTTTGTATCATTCATGTGTTTGCAGAGTGTTTCACCTTTTTATCCATGTTTGCACCTGTCAGCCTCCGTATTTATCTGATGACTAGATGCTGCTGCATGTGTTTCTGTATTATTCTTGACTTTTCTCTCTTACTTTGCTCATTGTTCCTGTCAAATGAACTCAAAAACAAAAGAACCAGCAGCACGATCTCAATTGTGTTCTCATTTTGACATTTACAGCTGTGAAATTAAATGAGCTAACAAAGATTTACTTGCAGACAAACAGGTATCGTTATGACAAACTTTTATGTTTTAGTTTCATTTGCACTGCATTTTGCGTTAGTCTTGTTGTCAGGTACATCACCTTTTGTTGCAGGTTGTCATCATTTTACATTTATGAGTCAGTTCTCGAGCTGCTGTTTGCTTTAAAGACAAGTATTTCAAGAATTAACTTAATCATTTTTGGAAAACATCAAACCCAAAGTTTGTTTGGATCCGTTTAAGGTTGGATCATTCTTTACAGTCCTCCATTTTAAGCCAAAAGTTAACCAAATTGACCACGACTGGACCTTCGCTTTAAGTGGTAGGTAATAAGAAAAAGTAAGATGGTTAGAAGAATATTAGCCTGTTTGGCTTTCGGTTTACTTTAGTCCGCACTAGACATTCAGTTTGGTTTCTTAAAATAACATTGTTAGTGCTAGCTCGCTAGTAAGCTATTAGTGGCCTGCTACTAAAAGAAGTTAGCACCAGCTAGCTGGCACCAACCAAAGTTCAAAGATTCCAAAAATAACTACCTCTGTAATGTGTGACGTCAGCAAGTATCCAGATTTCAGGCAAGCAGCTAGAACTTTGAGTACAATTAGTGCTGTCATCATGGTTTGCGGCGATAGAAAACAATAAATAAAATGGTATTCAAGAAGTATTATTACTACAAGACTTGCAAATGTGATGCCAAATATGCTGACAAACATCATATGCAAGTTATGCAACATGGTCCATGTTGTTTTTGAAAAACAATTACTCAGAGAAATGTGGATTTGACTGTGGCCGAGTTGTACAAATCGGACAAATGTAAACAGGAATAGGCCTACTTACATTTGTTTGAAACACTGTTAGAGGGAACAGGCCCATAGAGGAACACTGTAATCCCATATCAGTGACTGCCGTCACAGAACATGTACTGCATGTCCAGGTCAAGGGAAGAAATGTCATCTCATTATTGGGGGGAACTAAGAGCACTGAATGTCTTTCTCCACTCTCATCTTTTGTCTATTAGTATGCTTGATTCAGTTTCCTGATCACATGGTCATTTGACTTACAACAAATGATCCTTCTTTTATAAAAGTATAAAACCATTTTAACTATAAGAACAGGTCGCTAATCATCTGGCATGCATCCATACACAATAATAAAGTCCAAAGGGAAAAATTAATCACGACCACAGAGAGGCATATGCAGCCCGCCAATGTTGCCATAGAAATGCGTCAGGAAAAACTACCATGGTCATTAAAGATTTTCATGTGTTCACTTTGAAGGTGAATACGGATGACAAATTGTCGATGTACAGTACATCAAATATGTGTGCAGTTTTTATTCCCTCAGTCTAAAGATGGTTTAGAACTAGTTTGAAGATCATTTAATTTGGTTTAAAGTACTTCTGTGATCAATGAATAATTTCTACTGATCTGTAGCCATAACTGTGGCTGAGGTTGCCGAGGTAGTTAAAAAGCTCCATAGCGGCAGGGCTCCGGGGGTGGATGAGATTCACCCTGATTTCCTTAAGGCTCTAGATGTTGAGGCTGTCTTGGTTGACACACCTTTGCAACTTCGCATGGACATTGGGGGCAGTGCCACTAGACTGGCAGACTGGGGTGGTGGTTCCTCTCTTCGAAAAGGGGGACTAGAGGGTGTGCTCAAATTATAGAGGCACCACTCTCCTTAGCCTCCCTGGTGAGGTCTATTCAGGGGTAGTGGAGAAGCGAGTCAGATTGCTGGTCGAACCTCAGATCCAGGAGGAACAATGTGGGTTCTGTCCTGGGCGTGGGACACTGGATCAGCTCTTTACCCTCACTAGGGTCCTTGAGGGCTCAAGGGAGTTTGCCTATCCAGTCTACATGTGTTTTGTGGACTTGGAGAAGGCTTTCGTCCATGTTCCTCGAGGTACACAGTAGGGGATGCTCCATGAGTATGGGATTGGGGGCCCATTGCTACAGGCTGTTCATTCTATATATAAGTGGTGCAAGAGTTTGGTTCGCATTGCCGGTAGTAAGTTGGACCCCTTCAGGGTGGGAATTGGTCTCCACCAGGGCTACCCGTTGACACCAGTTCTGTTCATAACCTTTATGGACAGAATTTCTCGGTGCAGCCAGTGGGCGGAGGGATTCCATTTTGGTGGTCTCAGGTTTTCATCTCTACTCTTTGCAGATGATCTGGTCCTGTTGGCATCATTGTGCCGTGATCTCCAGATCTCACTGGAGCAGTTCGCAACCAAGTGTGAAGTGGCTGGGACGAGAATCAGCACCTCCAAATCTGAGGCCATGGCCCTCAGTCAGAAGGGTGGATTTCTCTCTCTGGGTCAAGAGTGAGGTTCTGCCTCAAGTGGAGGAGTTCAAGTATTTCTGGGTTTTGCTCACAAGTGAGGGAAGAATGGAGCGTGAGATTGACAGATGGTTTGGTGCAGCATCTGCACTATTGCAGACTCTGTGCCAGTCCGTTGTGGTGAAGAGGGAGCTGCGCTGTAAGGCAAAGCTTTCTGTTTACCAGTCGGCCTACATTCCTACCCTCACCTATGGCCACAAACTTTGGGGAGTGACCAAAAGAATGAGATCATGGATACAGGTGGTTGAAATGAGTTTCCTCTGCAGGGTAGCTGGACTCTCCCTTAGAGATAGGGTGAGAAGTTCAGTTACCTGAGAGAGACTCGGAGTAGAACCACTGCTCCTCCACATCAAAAGGAACCAGTTGAGATGGTTCAGGCATCTGGTAAGGATGTTTCCTCGGCGTCTCCCTTGGTAGATGTTTCGGGCATGTCCGACTCGGTAGAAACCCTGGGGAAGACCCAGGACATGCTGGAGAGACTATGTCTCTTGGTTGGCCTTGGAACACCTTGGGGTCTTCCCAGAAGAGCTAGAAGAAGTGGCAGTGAAACGAGATGTCTGGGCCTCCCTGCTCAAGCTGCTGCCCCCGTGACCCGACTTTGGAACAAACGGAAGATAATGAATGGATGGATGGATGGATGGATGGATGATCTGTAGTAGTTTTACAATAATTTAAAGCTTAAATAAATATAGATTGTTAACAAACAGAAAACAGTTGGTCATTAAGTAGGCCGATGAGGGATGGACACATATTTAAAAGTCATAAATGCATTGTTAATGCCTTCCGCTAACTGTTAGACAACTGTCAGTCAGTTTGCTTCGTCTTCATCTCCTTCCAGTGGAATCTTGGTCAATTAATCATGTCTTGGCACTCTGTTGGCTTACTACATTTATACGTCACAAGACATGATTAGTCAACGCAGCTTCAACTGGATGGAGACGAAGACATGTGACACAGACTGAGTGACAACTAGCCATCTTGGCTGTTAGCCGTCAGCAGGTTTAGCTTTAACATCTGCTTCTTTTTTTTTTTTTTTTACCTGTTTTTCTTTTGAAAAATAGAATAAAAGAACTGATAGATGACAGCTAACACCAGCTTCCAAAATAAAATAAAAGAAGCATTGTAGCCAGCGTTTGAGCTGTATATTACTGTTTAATATATTCCAAGTCAATTTAGGCCCCATGGATGTCGTCTTGGCTAAGATTGACATAGACAAACTGGAGGTGACCATTGTTCATGCAGTCTGTCTGGCACATTGTTTGTCTGACATCCGGTACTTTCTGGGTTTCCCGCAATGACGTCATTTCCGGCCAACAATATCAGGTAATAAGTTATATTTTGGGTTGCTCTTTTTGATGGATATAGGTAAATAGATATACTTTAATAATCTCATCCTTTGAAATTTGAAAACATTGATAAAAATAGATTTAGTAATTCTAATTCAACAAATTAAAAATTTTCACCTAACATTTAGGTAAAAAACTTTGACTCAATATGCTGGGTCACACCTGTTGAGGTGGGATTGCATCAAGGATCGGCTCTGAGCTTTTTCTTGCTTGCTCTGGTGATGGACCGACTAACAGATGAGGTCAGGCAAGAATCCCCATGGACTATGATGTTTGCAGATGACATTGTGATCTGTGGTGAGAGCAGGGAAAGGTGGATAAGAACTTGGAGAGGTCAAGGTATGCACTTGAAAGAAGAGGAATGAAAGTCAGCCATAGTAAGACAGATTACATGTGTGTGAATGAGAGGAAGGCCGGTGGAACAGTGAGGCTACAAGGAGCAGAGGTCACAAAGGTGCAGGACTTCAAGTACTTGGGGTCCACTGTCCAGGAAAATGGAGAATGTGGTAAAGAAGTGAAAAAGAGAGTCCAGGCAGGATGGAGTGGATGGAGAAAAGTTTCAGGAGTGATTTGTGACAAAAAGATGTTGGCAAAGGTCAAAGGAAAAGTTTACAAGACAGTGGTGAGACCAGCTATGTTGTATGGTCTTGAGACAGTGACATTGACAAAAAGGCAGGAGAAAGAACTGGAAGTGGCAGAAATGAAGATGCTAAGGTTCTCCTTAGGAGTGAAAAGGATGGATAAAATTAGGTATGAGATCATCAGAGGTATAGCACAGGTTGAACAACTGGGAGATAAAGTTTGAGAGGCCAGACTGAGATGGTTTGGACATGTCAAGAGGAGGGACCATGGGTATATTGGTAGAAGGATGTTAGAAATGCAGCTGCCAGGAAAAAGACAAAGAGGAGATATATGGATGCAGTTAGAGAGGACATGGAGGTAGTTGGAGTGAGGATAGAGGATGCAGAGGACAGAGTGAGGTGGAGGAGGATGACTCGCTGTGGCGACCCCTGAAGAGGTAAAAGCCAAAAGAAGAAGAATGACATGAACAAATGGGGAGAAATCAGACTCTACCGTTGACTATATTGTTTCAAAGCACTTTGTACTGTGAGTAACTCCTTGCTTCTGCATGCTTTGGAAATAGGAACCAGAAAAAAAAAAAAAAAATATATATATATATATATAGAGAGAGAGAGAGGCAGCAGCTTGCCCTCTCAGCGAGCAGGTCCCCGGTTCAAATCCTGATCAGGAGGCCTTTCTGGGTGGAGTTTGCATGTTCTCTCCATGCATTTGTGGGTTTTCTCCGGGTACTCCGGTTTCCTCCCACAGACCAAAAACATGCATGTTAGACTGATTGGTAACTCTAAATTGTCCCTAGGTGTGAGTGAGAGAGTGAATGGTTGTTTGTCTCTATGCGGTCCTGTGATGGACTTGCGACCTGTCCAGGGTGTACCCCGCCCCTCGCACAGTGATTGCTGGACATGGGCACCGGCGACCCCCGTGACCCAAAATGGAAGAAGCAGGTAAAAGAAAATGGATGGATGGATGGAGGTATGAATTATCTTAACAGGAAGTTAAAAACATGCTCAAAATGTTTCTTTTATTTTTAGCCTGAATATCATTCTTTGGAAAACATTCTAAATGTCATATTGTTCTTGTTTATCAAATGACTTATTAAAGACTGATATTCCGTTTACAATAAGTAAATGTCAAAACAGCAGGGTACAGAGATCTTCTCATTCTTTACATTTGAATTAAAAAAAAACGTGTGATACAAGGAAGGAAATATGCCTAAATAGCACATGGCAGCCCAATATCAAAATGTGTTCTAATATAAACATACAGAGATATGCACAAAGTTTGTTTTCTCAGTCATCCAGGTATATAACAACCAGATGGCTAGGCCTCAGACTGACGAAGCCTCTTGGATGAGGGGCGAAACGTTTCTTTTTAACAAAAAAACGAAGTCCAGATGACATGATTCAACCTTTTTTGTTGTTATATACCTGGATGACTGAGAAAACAAACTTTGTGTTTTTGAAACCATTAGTGAAAAGGCCAGACTTCAGGGGTATCTGAGGCAGGCTTGAAACATACAGAGATATGCTATTTTTTTTAAAATGACACCTAAACTGACAAAGCAGTGAACGAAACTATTTCAGTAGTTTTTGACACTCTGACAGTAGCACGTCTATGGTTCACTTCACTGTTTTTTCACACTTTTTTTTTTTTTAAGCACTAAAGCAGTACTGTACATCACTTTTGTGAAAGTTTGAGCCTGAATCCATTGAGGTAATCTAAATATCTGCCTCATCAGGAGGTTAAGGAGCATTAAGTGTAGAACCACTAGACTGAGGAACAGCTTCTACCCTGAGGCTGTTAGACTCATGAATCTTTAACTAGAATAATCACTGTGAAAAACCATATCATGCTGCTGCTGATCTGTTTCATGTTGCTGCTGATCTGTTTCAATGTTGATGTGTTCATGCGTGCACATCTGCTCACAGACTCATGTTCATGTTTGTGCTGATGTTCAATGTTTTATGTTATGAGTGCTTAGTGTATATTTAGTTGATGTTTTTCTTAGTTCATATCTTAGATGTTATTACTGTTTTTCTCTTACATTTTATTGTTGGATGTAACTGGGACCCTGTGTACATAATTTCGCTCCACCACATGTACCACATGAGGTGCGAATGACAATAAAGAAACTCTGACTCTGACTCATCAGGGTCAGAGTCGTGGAATGACTCATGTTGCCAGAGAACATTTCCTGCCTTTGGCTCAAGCAGACCTTTCTGGATTTGGATGGTTTTGATGGTATGCAAACTTGAATGGAAAAAAAAAAGTGAACCAAAGCCATGTGGCTTTTAGGAGTGGTCCCAAGTTGTCAAATCACTTGACGAATGAAAACAGACAAAGTTGAGCAAAACAAGTTTTGCTTTTTTTCTAACTGTAAAGTGAAAGTTAAGAACAAACCCTTGTTTTTCAGATGCCCCCACCTTCAAAATGAACAAAAAACTTTTTTTTTAATCAATAATAAAAAATAAAAAAAAACAAACAGCAACATTTTCCTGCTACCATCAAAGTCTGCACGTTGAAGCAACTTATGAAAGCGTTGACAGTTCTCACCTTGATGCGTGTGAAGCGTTTCTCACTTTTTTGACTACATTCCCCTTTGGCTTCCTTCTGTGGAGGCCTGCCTTTGAGTTATTAGCAAGGCTGGCTTGAACAGAGCTCATTTCTGCTGTGCAGCTGTGCGACCCACAAAATCACAAAATCAGAACATTACAGCTTGGTAAGTTATTTACATTTACGTTGGACTATCTGAATGTTTTCTATTATTAAAAAAAGATCTATTAAAATGTAACAAGGTCCTCTGGACAGATTTTTCTTCGTTGAAACATTTGATCTTTTATCCAAAAGACTTCTTCAGTCTAAGGAGCTGCAACAAACTCAGTCAGCCTTATAAATAGCACCTTCTGAGTTTGTCTGAATTTGTTTGTTTGAGTTTATAAGACTGATTTTGTTGCAGCTCCTCAAACTGAAGAAACTTTTGGATGAAAGACAAAACATTTCAACAAAGAAGAATCCTTCCAGAGGACAAGACTTAACCTTGTTAGATGTGCCTACCTGGACAATTGAGCATGCATATGTTAAAATGCATAAACCAATTCACTATTGTGAAATTTATCTCTATACTCTAAATTAGCTTTACTCTTCAGCCCATTTAATGTTTACTTTAAAATGTACTTCAGCACTGTTATTATTATTTTTTTTTACGAAAGTGCATATTACTTTGCTATTAATGTGTTGCAGCATTTTAGTGAAAAACATACAAAGACACAGAAGTGAAGTTGATAAAAGACATTTCAGACTATTTGTTACAACAAAAATAACATTTGTTGTTCTTTATATTGCATTAATAAAAATGTATTTAAACTGTTTGTTTTAGAATTACATGCAAAATAATGAGATAGTTATGCTTCTACTTGGACAAATTTATATACAATATTTACGATTGGTGCTCCACAATTACCTTTTTTTCAGTTGAACAATTAAAAATGCACAAATCATAGACATTCTTGTTTTTGTTTCCAATTATTATTAAGAGGAAAAAACTTTGTTGTTGCCGACTGTGTTTTTTGTCCAAATTATAAGTATGTGAAGTATGTAGGACAAACTGCATGTTGATGTCATTCAGACAGCTCCACCATGTGGCTGGAAAATGACTAAGGAAACTGGTCCAGACGACATGATTTAACCTTTTTTGATACTGTTCTGAGACTAAAATGAAAACATTCTGTTTGTCTTAGATTTCCATGATGGAGGACACCGAGTATGAAAACTTTAACTTGAATGACCTGATAGATGACCTAAAAAATGTCACTTATTCTTTTGATGACACCTATTGTTGTGAAGAAGGAGATATTTGTGACCTGACCGAGAGGATGAGTTTTGAATCCGTCTTCATCCCAGTCCTGTACTCTTTGGCATTTGTTGTGGGTATTCTGGGAAATGGATTGCTGCTGGGAGTCCTGTTTCAGAGCAGGAAGACCTGGAGCGTGACAGACACCTTCATCCTTCACCTGGGGATTGCAGATAACCTCCTGCTGGTGACTCTGCCCCTCTGGGCTGCACAGTCTGCTAATGAGAAAGGATGGACTTTTGATAACTCACTCTGCAAAATTACTGGAACTGTTTTTACGGTAAGATATGAACAAAAGCAAAGAAGCTGAAGAAAGAAGCTGAAAAAGCAACAAATTCTCTATAATTGAGTTCCTTTATCTTTCAGATCAACTTCTACTGTGGGATTTTTCTCCTGGCCTGCATCAGTTTGGACCGTTACCTGTCCATTGTCCACGCTACTCAGATGTACACTCGCAGGAAGGCCTGGGTCGTTCAGGCCAGCTGCTTGATGGTGTGGTTGCTGTCTCTGCTCCTCTCCATCCCTGACTGGATCTTTTTAGAAGTTGTGACAGATGTCAGACGAGACAGAGCCGAGTGTGTTCGCAATTATTACAAATTTGGTCTCCAGTACTCTTCCACCTTAAAACTAGCAGCACGAGGTTTGTACCACGCAGTGGGCTTTCTGCTCCCTTCAGCTGTCCTGGTCTTCTGCTACTCCTGCATCCTGTGGCAGCTGCGGTGTGGCACCCAAGGCCTCCAAAAGCAGAGAGCTTTCAAAGTCATTATAGCTGTGGTGGCAGTTTTCTTTATCTGCTGGACTCCATACAATATCACTCTCCTGGTGGATACAGTTCAGCAAGACAACGGTAGTACTTCATGTGAAATGAACACATCTCTGGACAAAGCTCTGATAGTGACCTCGTCACTGGGTTACCTGCACTGCAGCCTCAATCCCATCCTGTACGCTGTTATTGATGTTACGTTTAGGCACCAACTGCTGAACATCTTGAGGTTTTGTGGATGCAAGCAGCAGACAAACATCTAATTCAAATCTGAAAAAAAACATTACTTTGAGATTGTGAATGCCTCAAAATTGTCCAAGCAAGCTTTTAAATTGTGTTAAAATTTCCAAAAATCCAAAGACACCAGAACATGCAGTTTAGAAATCACAGTACGAGTAGATCAGGAGTTGTATGTCTATAATTTGATTTTCTTTTTCTCTAGTTTTGCATTCTCACCTCCAACTTTTCTTTCCCGTATGTCTTGCATCTTTAATGTCTTTTTTGTTGGTGTTTTTACAATAAAGTAAATTTGATGCATCTTAAGCCTCCTAAAAAGTAAAAAAAAATATATAATCATAATGCTGTATGATTTGAATTTCATAATAAACATACGTTTTAAAGTAACGGTATTTCTATATTACACTTTTAGCAACAGGACTTCAAACTCTGGGAGATAATTTTATCATTTATATTGTTTAAAACCATTTAAAAAGTATTCAGAAGAGTCATTAGTAAAACATAATTCAGTAAGTGCCTGTGTTCCCTGTAAGTAAAAAGTAACTAACTTCCTAATACAACAAGGTCCCAATAGGTGCCAGATGCACAACTAGTAAGTACCAAGTAAGCACCAGATACTGGGTACATTAAAAAAAAAAAGTTAAAAAAACAAAACTGGACTTCTATTCTGAAGCTGATGAGTGTACTATGAGAGGCCTGGTTGTCGACTTATTAATGGCACTAATGGAAAAGAGGCATTAGATTCCCCAGCAGGTTAGACTGGAACTGCTCACCCACACAATGGAGGGTCATTAGGCTCTCTGTCTGCCTCATGAGAGAGATGATTCGGTCACATGCATGAAGGTGGGAATTGGAATGGAGTTGACTGGGAATCGGGCCTAATGCTGCATTGTACATTTTTAAGAGTTAATATCTGAGAAGTCCTCTTCTGTTAAGTTATTTTTTCTCTTTTTTTTTTTCTCATTTGGTGTAAATGGCTTCCCCCCTTCTCAAACCATCTGTCTTCTCTGTCTAAAATATGAACACTTTGGTCCTCGAAAGAGTGCCCCTTATCCTGGAGGTGTCTGTGGACCACTGAGTCTTGGCCTAGGTAACTCTTCAGTGTTGAGCATGCATCTTTGTAGTGGTTTAGTTTCTCCAAGACGGAGGTCTGAACATTCCTCTCTGCACTGAACGGCATTCACTGCACAGCTACTCAGCTGTGTCGTGTACAAAGTAGTGAATGCTGCAAAAGTTGTGGTTATTTATAGATCTGCAGTCTTGTTGCTCAAATACAGCACTGTAGATTTCAGTTCAGCTCAGCTCGTGTTTAGCTTGTTAAGGGAGGAGTTGCCCTGATGGCCTGGAGAAAAAATGTTGGGTAATTTAGCAGTTCTGGCACCGAACCAGAGGGTAGGAGTGCAAAGAGATAAGGGATGGGTGAGTTAATTAGTGCCCACAGTTATCATACATTTATTTTCACTTAAATAAAAAAATAAAAAAAATCTAATTGACTGATTTATCATGAAGTGTTGTAAAAAAATAATTAGAACATTTTACTTGCAGCTGAAATAGGCCGTGCTCCTCTACAGCTCCACGTGGAAATAACGAACAGAACACAAATATTTTAATGTTCAGGGTTTAGTGTGCAAACAAGCCTAAATGTATCTTCTATTCTGAGTCACAGATGGACTGAAGCTAAAAATGAGTGTTTGACACTGATTTCAGGCTTTGGTTTGATGCTGACACAGTAACTCACAACAAAACGATCTCAGCTGGTCTGGTTCATCTGTTTGAGGTACGCCACAGAAACTAGATCATGGCCACAGATAAAAATGTTTAATGTGAGATAAAATTATTTCAGTAGATTGTTTCTTTACACCATAAGCTGAAGGGTGTCATGTGCACCTTTAGCTAGTGTTTATTGTGCAAATGGCCTCAGAGAACGACTTTACTGTGGGCGAGTAGCCAGCAGTTCTGGTTGAGGCAGGTTCCTCCTGTGTAAAAACACAGTAAGGTGCAAAATGCATTATGAACTTCATTTTATGTTTTGTTCACAAAAACTTAAATACATTTCTGAAAAAACATTTATTGGAGAACATTGTTTTTGCCTGTGGCTGACAAAAACAACACTCTGCTACACAAAGCACTCACTCAGTGACAGATAACACAATCTTAAGAAAAGATGGATGGCTTGATGTGCACAGTAACACAAAGCTTACAAAATTCACTATTTTCCAAATATTTTACTACATGCATGATACATGTGTAAAACTCGAGACAACACTAACCATTAATGCTGACATAAAACCCAGCATGTGTCAGTTTCTGTGAAAGTATATGACATCTTTGTTTCAGGAAACAGAAAAAAAAACAAAGATGAAGAAAGGCAAAGTCACATCCTGAGCCGCATGATAACAGATGAAAGGTTAAAGCTGCGCTCTGACCAAAATTAATTGAGGTACAATTTAAAAATATATATATTTTAACGGCTGCTCCTTTCTTCAGGGGTTACCACAGTGAACTAACTCGCACCAAGACTTAACAATTGTTTTTACGCCAATGCCCTTCCTAATACAACCACCGAGCTACCACTGCTCTCTGTGTGGAGCAGAGAGCTGCCATTTAGGATGCCCGGGGGAGCAGAGGGTGGGGGTTAAGGGCATTGCTCAAGGGCCCAGAGTGGGGCAAACAAGGGTGGAGGCAAGTGTGGGTGTTTCACCTTTCCGGCCTGCATTTTGATGTTGTCGGTCGGTCCAGGGAGTCGAACTAGTGACCTTCCGATCACAGGTTACAATGTTGCACAAAAAAGCATTCAGCACATCTCATGTGCACTTACTGTATTTTCCAGTAGATGAGAATAGAAAGTGTTGCAACAGCAGGATGTTTGAGCTTGACGATGTTTCCCCCTGAAGCAACAAACTGCAGAGCAGCGTCACCTCCTCCTCCCTGAACTCTGACTGTATCTGCTCTGCACACACAGCACAGATCGATGGGTTGGACATCAAAATTCATCTCAATAATCCAGGTAAAACATCCAACAAAGTTAAGTCAGGTCCTCTGGATGGTTTCCTTTTGTTGAAACATTTCGTCTTTCATCCAAAAGATTTTATCAGTCCGAGCAGCCACAACAAACTCAGAAGACTGATGAAGTCCTTTGGATGAAAGACGAAACATTTCAACAAAAAGAAACCGTCCAGAGGACCTGACTTAACTTTGTTGGATATGGGGCAGTTTGATCAAGCTCATCAGTAGCTGCTGTGGAGAAAACTGTTTTTATTTTTTCATATTTTCTTTATTTGAGCAGCAGTTGTTGGAGTTGCCACCTCTCAGCAAGAAGGTTGCTGGACTGAATCCTGGCCGAGGACCTTTCTGGGTGGAGTTTGAATGTTCTCTCCATGCATGCATGGGTTTTCTCTGGTTTCCTCCCATAGATCAAAAACATGCATGTTCGGCTGATTGGTAATGAGCAATGGTTGTCTCGTTTGTCTTTTATGTGTCCCTGTGATGGACTGGAGACCTGTCCAAGTTGTCCCCTGCCTCTCTCACAGTGATAGCTGGATGTGGGTACCCCATGACCAGGAAAGGAAGAATCATCCATCCATTATCTTGATCCGTTTCTTCCTTTCTGGGGCATGGAGATCACTGATGCTCATATCCAGTAGTCATTGTGCGAGAGGCTGGGGGACACTTGGACAGGTCACAAGTCCATCACAGGGACACATGGAGACAAGCAAAACAACCACAGGGATAATTTAGTTACCAATCAGCCTAGCATGGATGCTTTTGGTCTGTGGGGAAAAAACTGGAGTACCAAGAGAAACCCCACGCATGCACGGACATGCAAACTCCACCCAGAAAGGTCCTCAGTCAGGATTCGATCCAGCGATCTTCTTAACAGCTCTACCAACTGTGCCACCATGCTGTCCAAGGAAGAAGCAGGAGAAGATGATGGACAGATGGATTTATAGATCAGGTTGTTTGTGATCTTTCACTTGCTGAAAGAATCAGATGATGTTTTCTTAGTCAAAAGTCTTAAAGGATATAAAAGGCTTTACTCTACCAACCTGACTGGTTCTCATGCACCAGGCTATTTTTAACATGTGCTTATTGTCATATGTCTTTAACGTTAATGAATCAAGGCTTAATTTTTTTTCATCGTTTTGAATTTATTTTAAAAGACTGTCATTCATCTGTCTTACTTCACAGATGAACTTTGGCTCCTGCTGGAAACAGAGTCTTAACTTGATGTGATTCTAAAGACTAACAACCAATAATGTCACATAAATATGATGCACGCCTGCTGTTAGAGCCAGTTCTCAGTTTGGATCATGAGATCTAATCTCTAAAAATAATGTGACCCGTGTTGGCTAAATGAGTCAGAACGAGCACAGGCTGCTGTGTAATTGTAAAAATAATGATTTTTGCTGTATTTGAGATTTGCCTAAAAATTAGTCTAAAGACACCATGTAACCATCCCAGCATCTAATCTTCCCAATCAGATTTGTCTTCAGAAATAAAGTTGCTCATAAACCGTATAATCCCCCATGTGAAACTGTTTAATGTTTCCAAGAAGAGCACTTAAGTTCTTTTAAATTTGAAACTATGGTTTGAATCCACATCATCCTTATAATTGTTTCATTATGTTCCCAACAAACTGTTCAAATATCATTGTTTGTATGATTCCCATCATGTCCCTGCAGATTGACCCAGTATGTTAGCATTAGTTTAACTCTTCTTATTCTCAAGGATGTTTCTCCCACTTCTACTTGTGTTGTTGACACTGATGTTCTGAATGACCCTGATGATTCTTAAGGCCTGAGCTTGTAGTTTATCTATATTTTTAAGGTTTGTTTCTGGCAGCTGTGGTTAGAGCAGTCGTCCTCCAATGGGAGAGGGGGTTCGATTCCACCAGCAGTCCCATGCTGGTGTCCCTTGGCAAGACACTGAACCCTCATTGCCTCCGATGTGTGTCTCATGGTTGTATGAATATGATTTAAAGCAATGATTATTATTTGTACAGAAATAGTAGAGTGCTGTATGAATGGGTAAATGGGGGCACAGATTGTAGTGTAAAGACCTTTGAGTATCTTGGTAAGCTAGAAAAGTGCTATATTTCTATTTGACACACATGAATTGCAACCTTAGTCAAATACTGATCTCCTAAGTGCCAAATATACATAGAGTTGTCCTATTTGTTCTCCATGCCTGCCCTGGATGTTAGACTCATGAATCTCTAACCAGGACTGTGAAAAATATCACTGTAATGCCACTTGGTTGTTGATGTGTGCTGCTGACTCTCCATGATGCTGATCTCATGCTGCTGATTAATTTCATGTTGTTGTGTTCATTAGTCCTAATCTGCTCACACAGACTCATGTTTGTGCTGCTGTTGTTGTTTTTGTTTTATTAGTGCTTGGTGTATTCTTAATTTAGTAAATGTAGTATATTCTTAGTTCACTTGGATCTTACTGTTTTTCTTTACAATTTGTATTTTTGTTGGATGTAACTGGGACCCTGCGTACATAGTTTTGCTCCACCTCATGTACCACGTGATGTGAATGACAGTAAAAACCATTGAATCCAAAACAATGATACTTTTTTTTTACATTTATCTACAATTTTATTTAAATTTCATTCAAACTTTATTTATACAGGTTAGTCTCATTGAGCCTCCAGGACAAGAGAACTGTTTTAAACAAAGAACACAGGTGAGGCACAGACAACAATCATATAAAAAGCATATAAAAAGTAAATTAAAAAAATGATATAAAAACAAATCAAAAACAGCTACTTTAATGTAGCATCATAAATTAATGTTCCAAGTTGGTTTTGCCATGAAACCACATTCCTTATAATCTGACTGCTTTTAGTCCGAGCACTTAGGAGTTCTTTTAAATTTGAAACTTGAATCCTGATTTTTGACTTGAGCTCAAAAATGAGGCTTGGTCAGGCTGTGACCTGCAAAGCATGTGTGGTTAAAAAAAAAAATAAATAAAAAAAAAAATCAGCACAAGAGCTTTTTATCTCCACAGAAAGATGTTTATCTTCTCCATTATCAGTTTACCACCTACTTTCCCAGTCATGCCCTCACATGAAGCCCACTACAGTTCTCTGCTTCAGACAAAACGCTTCATTATGACCCGGCTGCAGCTTCAAAACCACTGCTTGTTTTCTGCTTTCTTACTCCGGCTCTCCGTCACTTGACAGATGAGATGAGCTTCCATTTCTGTTCTCTTTCATTTCAGCCGGTGCACCCAGGTTACAACAATTAAGTCATAAAGCAAGAAGAGCTTTCAGGGTCGTAAAGAGAAACAATCTACAGACAAGCCGACATGTGTAAACAAGGAGTGGCTAACCTCATTTGTGGAAATTCCACATTCTTTGCTGGTTTCGGTAAACAGAAGAAAACTAATTAAATAAAAACTCAGATATTTTATTATATATTAACAGCTTCTAATAATTAAAAATAACAGAAAAAAACACAGGTAAAAGAAACAACTTTATACCATATTCAGATCTAAAAACAGATACCAGTTTCAAAATACCGGTTATAAAAAACTGCATGCTGATAATTCTGCTTTGTTACAACATATAAAACAATAAAAATATGGACTTTTACTTTCAATGGCCACATAATAAAGATCTGTACACTTCATGATTACAGTAATGTAAAACAGTATATACTGGTATATTGTTGTGATGTGGCTACAGAACTCGTATTGATACAGGATATGACACATTTCCTTCTGTCTTTTAACAAATATAGATCTCTACTTTTCACCATCTGACAGAAGTCCTCCGACTTCCTGAAACCCATGGCGTGGATCCACTAAACTCCCTCTTCCGGAGGAGCATCATTCAGGTCAACCTTCGGAGCAACAGGAAGTTATTTGTGTTGAGTGATCACTTTATAGTTGACAAGTCTTCCACATGTAACATCTCTTTCTGCTCTTCAGCTGCCTGATTCTGGTCACACGGTGCCGTTTCGCCAACGCTCAGCTCCCATAATGAACTCTGGTGTCCAGATGTGTCACATTTGAAGAAGTTCAGTGTTCTTCTCCTGAACTTTCCATAAAGTAAAAAATACAAGAGTGGCCTGAGGCAGGCGTTACTGCAGCCTATGGCTGAGGTGACGGTAAGCGCTGTTTTCAAAGACTCCAGGAACGTGCTGAAAACATCTTGTGAACTGTAACAGATGATGTCAGCAATGAGGGCGATGTTGTAGGGAATCCAGCAGACCAAGAAAACCCCCATTAGAACCAGGATGATCAGAATGGGTCTCATCTTCTGGATGCATTTTGCTCCGGAGCTCTGCTGTCGTCGCCATACAAGAGAAAATAATATGACAAAGAGAGCTACAGGGAGCAAAAAGCCCACTGAGAGGTGGAGCAGACGTAAACCCAGCAGCCAGTTAACTCCAAATTTTTGAGCGCAGATTGCCTTCCCTTGCGGTGAATCCTTCTCAGGCTCTAGGAACCACCAGTCAAGGCCGGTGAGGAGAGAGGAGACGAGCCAAACCAACAGGCAACTGAAAAATGCTAATTTAGCCCCGTGGTGAGAAAACCAGGCCGCATGGCTGGTGGTCAAGTAGTAAACTAAAGCGATGCAAACCAACAGAAAGATCCCGATATAGAAGTTGATCTGGAAAAAGAAAGAAAACAAACTTTAGTCATCTTTTGAAATGTCACTGTTTCTTTCTCTCACTTCTTCCTAAAAACTGAAAGAATCAGAGGATGTTATCTAAAAGGGGGTTTATCAGAGTCAGAGTCAGTTTATCTCCTCGAAGCAGAGTTAAATAAAAGCAAGTCTGATAAAAGTTTAAAGTAAACAGAAAAACTTTTTAGCTCTACAGAACACTTTCACTTTCAGCTGAACACTTACGTTAAAAACAGCTCTGCAGATGGCGAAGAGAGTATTCGGGCAGTTTTCACAAGGCTGTGCAGCCCAGACGGGCAGCGTCAGCAGCAGCAGGATGTCCACAACTCCCAGTTGGAGAATAAAGGAGTCCAGTACCTTCCACGACCTCCTCTTCTGTGCCAGAATTATCACAAGGAGTATGTTCCCCAACAGACCCACAACCAGCACCACAGAGTAGAAAATACACAACCAGATGATCTGACTGGTTCTCCTCTCATCTTCTTCTTGAACATAGTCGTAGGTTTCATAGTTGTAGTCGTCAGTTTGATTGAGGACTCCATCAGAAATCGTCTCCATGTTCAGCTTCTGTAGATAAAAGTGAGAATAAAACTGTCCAGCAACTTAACACAAACTCCTCTCTTCTGGTTCACCCTCTGCTCTGTTTGCCTCTTTTAAATCTCTTTTTGGGAAACCCCGCTGAGTCTATTCAAACATGCTCATACCCATACATATATCACATGATGCCTTGTCACTCAGTGAGTGATGCAAGAGTGGACAAAAGGGAAATCTAAATTCCCAGTAGTCATGCCTGCACCGTTTTTATGCCTCACAAGGTGAACAGCTGATAATGTGCATTGTTTTGAAAACGGACTAAAAGAAAAGCAGCACTTTTTAAAACATCCACATATATGATCGCTTACCAGCATGAGTCTGAGGACTTCTCTTTGAGGTGACGAACTAAAAACAAAACTGCAACTCGTTCAGATTCTTGTGTCAGAGGGACGGACGATCGCCGTCATCGCTTCTGGCTGCAGGTCAGACTTCCAGCAGCTGGTGGGAAAACTGCTCACCAACTTTATCTATGTCCACATTGACACTTTATAGGCAGGACTGAGTATTTTTTTGATTTTTATCGCGGAACAATGCAGCTTTAAAAGGTTGAGGGAGGATCTGAGTAAACGAAACCCAACATCAAATAAAAAAAAAAGTCATCGTTCGATGAAAAAAGCGCTCATGAGCAGGAAGTTTTACGTCACCGGCTCAGATGAGCAGACTGTGTTCGTGAAGTGGTTAACAGAACCCACACACACTGTTTAATTGCCTTCTCAATTTGTTGTTTTTATGTAATCGAGCGTAACTCGACACGCTTTTGTTGTCAAAATACTCATCGTTTCTGTTTTTCGAAATAAAATATCCAGTTTAAAATATTTAATTAAACACGAACAAAAAAAACTATACGAAATAAAAAAATACAAATTAACAAGCTTATTTATGTTAATAAAAACAGTTATATTTTGTTTAATATCTAAAATTGTTAACTAAAACTATTGTTATTCAGAACGAATCATTTATTTTGAAAGATTTCTTCGTCTGTTTCCGCATACTTCCGCTTGACCGAAACTTGTCGATGCTGCGCATAGATATCATTTAAACACTAGATGCAGCATTGACCGCTATCGCATATTGGCGCTGACGAGCTGTAGGGCCGCCATCTTGGAACGGTCGACCGCTCCACTCAGTGTAACCTGTTTGACAGGAGCAATGAAGTATTTGCGCGTTTAATCAGTCAGAGCTGAATACTAAACTCATTCTCACGGTTTTTTCCTCTGTAAATCTTAGGAGTACAGCCATTAAAGCTGAACACATGGTTCAGTGTATTTAAATATTCTTGGTGGGGTTAACATTACACTAATAAAATATTCTTATGACACGTTTGCAAAACTCAGTCACTGATACATTTTTATTAAGATCTATATATATATAGATATAGATATAGATAGATATATAGATAGATATATAGATATAGATAGATATATAGATATAGATAGATATAGAGGGTGGACATGTTTGGAGGTTGCTGTGTTGAAGCTCCATGGATCAGCCTCTCTGCAGCTCTCAGCACCTTCACTGAGCCTTGAGGGAATCACTGAGCTGCTCTTGTTCTTCACAGTTAGAAGGTGGGAGCTCTCGTCAAATGATGATCTCCAGCATCATCTTGTTCATGCCAGTCTTTTCATCCACTGACCACAGCCACCTGTGAACATCAGGGGGACCAGTTTAACACATCTGGAAGGAAACCAGTGAGATTTTAATATGGCCATGACCATTATGATATGATGTTATGTGGGGGAGTGGTGGAGCAGAGGTTAGAAGATGGGCCTGTGATCGGAAAGTCGCAGGTTCAACTCCCGGTACCGTCAACATCAAAATGAGGTGGAAAAGGCCAACCACCCACACCTGCCTCCACCCTCATTGGCCCCACCCTGGTCCCCTGCAAGGCCCTTAACCCTCACCATCTGCTCCTAAACAGGTCTCTCTTGAAAATGAGTTCTTGTGACTCAATGAGACTACCTGTATAAATAAAGGTAAATGAAAAAAATAAAAGTTTAAAATAGAAATACTCACATCATTAGGCCGAGGTTGTGTGTGCGACGTGCACGTTCCTGAGAGTGTGTGTGTGACGTGCACGTTCCTGAGAGGCCACAGACAGAGCAGCTTCAGCTTTTGTTGAGTTCCTGTAGTCCTGCAGTTTTCAAGCTGAAATGAAAAAGCATCATGAATATGAACTTTACAGTCTATAGTTACCTGTTCATGTAAACACATGGAGGTGTCTCACCTTGTGACTGACAATAAAATGTGTAAATTTATGAACTCTAATTAACTTATAATGATGCTCCTACTCTTTGAAGGTGAACGGATGGTACCACACCATCTCTCAGTCGGACAATCTGATCAGTTTTATCAGAATCCTCCAGTTTAAAATCCTCTCTGCTCAGATGAATCCTCCTCAATGATACTTCCTCCTCTTCCTCACATCTTGTTCTTTAGGAAACCTTCACAATGAAAACAGGAGATTTGTGTCTACACAAAAACATTGTAGAGAGGAGTTCAATCTTATTTTCTATTTCCTATATTCTCCCTAGTTTTATTTTTTTTATATCCTAGAACTTAAACAAAACTCCATTTATGATACATATCTCTTGATAATGAACCAAAGCTACTGAAATAGTGAGTATGCTTGTTAGCAAAATATTCCTGTCATCAGATCTCGGTTAGCTTCATTGCAGCTGAACACCGGTGTTACACTGAACATCACATCAGCTGGGGGACATAAATACAGTACAGTAATATTCACAAAATACTAACAATAATATGTTCATCTTACTTGTGAAAAGTTATCCCCCGAGACCTGACGTCAACAGTCCGTCGATTAGAACAGAAATAAGCTGCGAAGTGCTGAAACATCTTCTGCTGTAACCAAATAAGGATGACCGTTCCAAGATGGCGGCCGAAAATCCTGCGCCGCAGCAGCCAATGCGGGATCTAGTGATTATATGAAAGCTATGGATGCTGCGCACGAAGCGAGGTCCCGCACTAATGCTGTCTGTCCACACGAGGGTGCTACTGTCTTTAAGAAAGGTACAACCCAAGTTATGCCTGGGCCGGACATTTTAATATCAGTTCCATACACAAATGCATTTTTTTTTAAGAGAAAACCTGATTTCGCTTTTTATTTATTTTTTTATTGAGTTTAAACAATATTTACTTACAATTAGACCTTCAACTAATCAAAAAGCAAAAACAACAATATGGGCTTGTTCCCAACTTGGGATCATGGACGAGTAGTTGGTTTTTTTTTTTTGTTTTTTTTTACATGAGGCTCCTTGGCACATATGTTACTTGTACAATTGTTTCCTTCCTGAAAGAACATGACTGTAATTTTCCTTTTATTATTTTGTTCAATTTATGCTCCCCTGCCATTTTTCTCTTCTTTTCATTGCTGTTCAGTTGTGTTGCTGTTATTCTGTGATAATGCAAATAAAGATTTTGAGGAAACAAACAAACAAACAAACAAACAAACAAACAAACAAACAAACAAACAAACAAAAAACATCAGTTCAACGGAAGGCCTTGCATTATAAGAAATACAGGAATTATTACAGGCATTTAAGTCAATACACAGTTCCCATTAGACTGAACCGGAAACCAGTCCTACTGGCAAACCGCCATGTTAGTAGTATACCCTCTGTGTACAGCATTACAAGTGATTTTTGGGGTTTTATTCACTCTAAATCTTTGTCAACTGTGTGGCTAATTCAAAGGCCAAAGGGCCTCATAGAAACACGTTAGTGTGTTGTTGAAAATGTACCAAGGGAAAAAAAATCACTGTTATTGGGATTGATGATCGGCAATGAAAGTCAGACTCACTTTCTGCAGTAATTATTTTACAACCAGCAAAACACACAGCTGCCAAGTTGTAATTATGTGGGCGTTTCCACCTTCTGCACCCCTCAAGCAGTCACCGCATGCAGCTACTTCTTTCTGTTAAATCAACTTCTGCTGGATGACGGAGCAGTACGAACAGGAGCATTTTCTTTTTCTGAGGTTTCATTACAAATGTAACGTTTTGACATATTAATATGACAGACTGGATTTCTTTTTTCGATCAGGTGTTTCAGTCACAACGTAACTAACTGACTTCATTAATGTTCTTCTTCACCACATCTGAAAATTGAGCATGCAAACTAGACCTGGGCAAAACTTTTTCACCCGAAACAAAGTTCAGACTAACTGACTTATTGTATTGTGAATTATTTAATTCACAATAAAAGCACATTCACTCTGCAGGAATTATGTTCATTAAAGTCTGGACATCTTTGGGTGACGGATGTAATGCCTCCTGTGCAAACAATGAAGTTCTGATCACAAGCATGGTAAAAAGTGTTTGTATACAAATTTAACAGAAATTTGTGCCTTTAGTTATAATTTAGTTTTAAGTTCTTGTCTCTAAATTCACATGATGCACCTGAAATTATCAGCATGTATTATTATCCTGATTATGATTATGATCATTTGCAACCATATCTAGAAAAGTGACTCAGTCCCAGATTTATTACGCTTGAACATTTACCACTGATCAAGTGTTAGGAGTAAATTCTTGCAGTTTCAGACGGCTCGTCTTTCCTGCTCATATTATTCTAGGCAAGCCGCACACGTCAGCATTCAATCCTGAATTGTTAAGTTTGTTTGCCTTCATGCTTTCTCAGTTTCAAAATATAATGAAAACTTCTCTTTCCTGATTTATCAGCTTTGTTTCTGGCATCCTTAACCCAACAGTACTCAACCATCATTGATCTCTCACATGCGTCCACTGACATGATAAAGTACTTAGTTCATCCTACCAAGATGGAGGAAAAGTGCCTGGATGTAGGAAATGTGACATCAGTTGAGAATATCAGAACTTCTATTTCTTCCTTTTCCAAACCTGGCTAGTTTATAGCTTTACAGGGATATGTGTCTGAAAAGATGTTGCAACCTTGAATATTGCAGATTTTCCATTGTTAAATGCCAGTATAGTGCCAGTGGAGTTGCTTCTTTTGTATTTGCTTTTTGTGTTTCTTCACTGGTCGCTTGTTTCCCCCATGTGAGCAGGATTGTGATGTCACTTTCTGTGACCTTCATCAACAACGGAGAACTTAAATTTTATGTTTTGCCTCATGCTCAGACTGAAGTTTAAAATATGACCCGGAAATAGCTGCGTGACATGTATCAAACATGTATCAAACATGTATCAAACGAAAGGCGAAAGGAGGAGCCGACGTAAGCGAGTAAGTTAGTTAGCAGTAGTTGCTTTATTTCCAGCTCTGAAGTACGGGAGCCAATACCTCCATCACGAAGAGCAATGGATCCAATGCTCTATCTTTGTTTTATGTAATTTTAAATTGTGGATTTTTGCACTGTTTCTTACTTTGTATGTTGTTTCCACCAAACAAACCAAAATCACATTCCTTGCTGAAGTATGGCTTGGCAAGAGGCTCCACACACGTGCTGGGCCGTCTTATTGCACAGGCCTATGTGGGCTGAATCCCAGGAGTCTATGGCATTGGATGGTTTTGCTTTGAAGTCACTTGATAAACTGAAAAAATACATTATTTTGTAGCTTGTCAGGTTTTCTGTCAATCACTTCAGATGGATAATTGAGGTTGTTGATTGATCCAAACTAAAAGTGACCCACAGGAGCTCAGTGGCCAATCATCCATGGATTATCAACATGTGTATTGCTAGTTTGGGGGTGTTGTCCATCACTGATTGACTGAAAGCTGTCAACATATCGAGGAAGAAGCTTGAGAGGTGCTCATAAAATACAAATCATTGGTCAGAATGAGTTTGAATAAAGAACCACTGGAGAGCTATGGCAGAATGTTTTAAACCAGCTGTCAGTGAAGATGAACTTGCAGATGAATGCTTGCTGCCTCCTCCACCACCAGAGGGAGAGAAAGAGGTGGATGCTACATTTGCAGGAGGAGCAAACTGGAGGAGAGAGGAAGGAGCACAAGAGGATCAGGCAAGGGCAGATGGCAAGTGATCCTTAAAATAGTGACCCAGTGGGTCAACAACACTGACTGGTATGTGTATTCTGGGCAAAAATGTGACAGATGTGCCAAAAATGGATCAGCTCCTGCAGAAGTGTGTGCAGCTTGTAGTTTCTGCAGCTTTAGGTCTTGGAACTAAACAATGTTAGCACTAAATAAGCTTTATGTGACCAAGATGGTCAATGGGGTGATGAAGACAGTCGACCCTCAGGCAACCTAAAAGTAAACACTCTCTAGAAATTCTGTTTCTCTTTATTGTGTCCATTCTTTATGGGATGAGCCCCACAACAACTTGTTTTTTTAGATTCAGCATTTTTATATTTTTTAGCTTTTACAGTTTTATTCCAATACAAATCAATGGAGAGCTTCTGTTTCACTATTTCTGGTCCAATGCTGCCACCTCTCAGGTATTTTTGGCACATTTAGCTTTTACTATCTAACATTATAACAATACTTCAATAATACTTAACTTTTACGGGTGCATGTAAAAAAACAGAATATTGTGAAAAAGCTCAAATTTTTTGTCAATCATTTCAGAATGCTAAACTCATATTTTACATAGATTCATTACACATAGAGTGAAATATATATGAATATTTCTTCAAATTTTTATGATTATGGCTTGCGAATATGAGAAACCAAAGTTCAGTGTTTCAGAACATTAGAATATTCCACAGCCAGCTTGTGGTACCTTTGGCAGTGTGGGCAGGAGCCAAGTCCTGCTGGAAAATTAAATCAGTATATACATAAAGCTTTCATGGAGTTCTCTAAAATGTTCTGGTAAATGTTGTGTTGACTGTGGACTTCAGAAAACCCTGTGGACCAACACCAGCAGAGAACATGGACCCAAACCATCACTGGCTGTGGAAACTTCACTCTGGACTTCAAGCAACATGGATTCTGTTTCTCTTCACTCTTCCTCCAGACTCTGGGGCCTTGATTTATAAATGACATGAAAATACTTTAATCTGAAAAGACGGCATTGGACCACTGAGCAACAGTCCAGTTATTTGTCTTCTCAGCAGGTAAGACGTGTCTGTTGTCTCTGCTTCAGGAGTGGCTTGACTTGATGAATGTGACATTTGTAGCTTATGTCCAGGAGTTAATCAGCTGATTAGGATATGACACCAGGCGTTTACAATATTGAACCTCTTCACAATATTATAATTTTCGAAAAAAATAAAACGGGTTTTGTTTTTTTCATTATTTGTAAACCATAATCATCAAAATGAAAAGAAATAAAGACGAAATATTTCACTCTATTTGTAGTGAATCTAATATGATATTCATACAGGTTAGTCTCAATGAGTCACGGGGACTCATTTACAAGAGAGACCTGTTTTAAACAAAAACCACAGATGAGGTATCCACAACAATAAAACAATCAAGCATCCATCCATCCATTATCTTTACCCGTTTATTCCATTTTGGGTCACGGGGGTCGCTGGTGCCCATGTCCAGCAATCACTGTGCAAGGGGCAGGGTACACCCTGGACAGGTCGCAAGTCCATCACAGGGCCACATAGAGACAAACGAGACAAACAACCATTCACTCTCTCACCTAGGGACAATTTAGAGTTACCAATCAGCCTAACATGCATGTTTTTGGTCTGTGGGAGGAAACCGGAGTACCCGGAGAAAACCCACGCATGCACGGAGAGAACATGCAAACTCCACCCAGAAAGGCCCCTGGACCGGGGTTTGAACCAGGGACCTGTTCGCTGAGAGGCAGCAGCTCTACCAGTTGCGCCACCGTGCTGCTGCCACAATCAAGCATATAAAATGAAAAGTAAATAAAAGAAGTGATTAATAAAACAAAATTTAAAAACATGTGCTACAATATAAAAACAATGACAAATACTAAAAACAGGAACATGTCTGCATTGATTTTTGCATTGAAATTAACAGTTGCTTAAAATCACTGAGAGAAGTCAAGTTCGAGAGCTTCAGATCTTTTTGCAAGGTTTTCCAGGAGCGGAGTCGGAAAAGGATGCTTATAAATATAATATTGATAAAATCATCTGTCTGTCTGTCTGTCTATCTATCTGTCTATCTATCTATCTATCTATCTATCTATCTATCTATCTATCTATCTATCTATCTATCTATCTGTCTATCTGTCTGTCTGTCTGTCTGTCTGTCTGTCTGTCTGTCTGTCTGTCTGTCTGTCTGTCTGTCTGTCTGTCTGTCTGTCTGTCTGTCTGTCTGTCTGACGGACGGACGGAGCGAGAGAGAGAGCGAGCGAGAGATGGTCTGGCATTTTTATTTTTTCCCATCTTTTTCCAGCACACATTAAACTGGAACTTTGATTTTAACGTTGACCTTACATAAGTGGAAAACATTTTTTTTTAATGCAAAGCTTTAGATTTAGATATCTAAAGTGTTTTTGTTGATTTTTCATCAGCAAACATTTTTGGACTTTAGGTAATTTTCCACATTTATCCTTTAGCTTGATTCAAAACTGAGTTAAACATGATGCAAGACGGACGTTTCTTGTGATATTTCTTTTGTAAATGAAAATTATTTAGGCTATGGCATCAGCTGAAAGAAACTATTCAAACTAATGAGTGTGACTGACCTATTAACCACTGTTTATATTTTTGGGTAATGCTATTTTTACTTTCATTTCAATTATCTTACTTGTCTAAGAAAGGCAGAAGAAGGCTAGATTTTGACACAACTACTGAGCTTAACTCAACTATTGTCCAGAATAAACTTGCAGAAAAATATGCTGTAAATCTGATGCACAATACACACAATACTTTGGTTGTATTAAAAATATTTATTGTAAAAATCTTTGTACATTTACAAGAGGTTGGGATTTTTTTTTACAAACAAAATTCAAGTTCATTTCTTTCTTTACAGCACAGAATTGTACAATTTACAATACAATTTTAAACACACGCACACACACCTGAGAGAAAAAACTGTCTTATGTAATACAGAATCAATAAAATGAGCTAAAACAATTACTTTTAAATGATTATATTTATTTTAAAAAGCTTTCTGCATTTCACAATATGACAGAAGAGTGCTGATTTCTCAGTTTACATCTAAACTGCTGAACAAGCATGTAACAAGTATGAACAAATCAACATATTTCTCAAAAGCTGACCTACAAACACAAATCAACATGATCTCATGGACTGGTTCGTAATGCGAACATGTCAGGGGTGGCTTTAGACGCCACACTGACTTAATGATTGTGCTACAATATGAGTAAAAATGCGAAAAAACAAACGTAGAACAAAAAAGCTGCCCTATTAGAAAGACAAGCACCTTTGTAAATATACAAACACAAATCATACCATGAAAACATTTTTGGTTTTATATAAACTTTCTGTATTGTGAAACTCTCCAACACACAAACCTAAGCTCAGTGTCTGATCTCTGTTACACCATGACGGAGTACGAGGTGTTTTCACTTTCTGCAGAGCTGAACGATCCCGTCATTTTTCTGAGCTTCCTCTCCCTCAGCTTCTTCATCCCCATCAGGCCTCTCTTCCCCAGCACCTCTTCACACATTCTGAGCAGCTCCCTCCTGAACTTCACCCCAACGAAGCCGTACAGCAGAGGGTTGAGGGCGCAGTGCGACAGCCCCATGCTTTCAGTGATCGTAATCCCAATGTCCATCACACGGCCAAAGTGGCAACCTCCCGTCACCACCCCCAGCTTCTGCAGGCTGTCCATCAGCTGGAAGCAGTTGTACGGGGCCCAGCAGATGACAAACACCGACACCAGGGAGATGATAAGACGGAGAGACTTTCGCTTCTGGCGCCGAGAGGCGTTGCACAGAGACTTGAAGATATGGATGTAGCAGTAGAGCATGATCAGCAGGGGCAGACCAAAACCCTGAATCACGCTGATGAACTGCATCCCCACCTGCCACTGAGTGGGATTCTGAGTGTACCACACCTGGCACAAGCTCATCTTCTGGTCTCTCCCGGTGTGAACCTCCGCGACCTGTATGAAAGCAAAGTCCACTCCGCTCAAACCGAGGCACACCACCCAGATGGCCGCACACGCAAACTGGGCATGGCAGGTGTTGCGTTTCCAGCCTGAGCTGATAGCGTGGACGATGGCCAGGTATCGATCGAAGCTGATGCAGGCCAGGAAGAAGATGCCGCTATAGCGATTCAGGGAGAAGAGGGCGCCAGAGATTTTGCAAGCGGCTGTGCCGAACACCCACTCGTGACCCAACTGCACTGCAAACAGAGGCAGGGTGAAGGCCAGCACAAGGTCAGAAATGGCCAGGTGAAGGAGGAAGGTGTCCGTCAGGGAGAAGGCACAGGCTCCACCACTTTGAGAGTTCTTGAAACGTCTGATCACACACAGCACCAGCACATTGCCCACAACAGCCAGGACGAACACCAGGCTGTACACAACCTGGGTGTACTTCTTTGCAAAGCCATAGATGTCATCCTGCATGCACGGGGTGGCAATAACTTTACTTGTGCCAGGAGGATCGCTGTAGTACTCATAATCACTCTGATGAGAAAGCAAAGGTCCTCCGTCAGATATAGAAAGGAAATTCAGATTCTGATGTGCAGAAATTACTGAGTATATATTTCATCTGCATTAGTTCCTTGCTCTAGAAAATAAAGAGTTCCAGTAAAGTATCCACTCACCCAGTAATCCGTCTCGGTTGGTGTGATTGAATCCATATCTGCAAAAAACAAGAAGGCAGAAGAACAACTGAAACCACCCAAGAATGAAGAACTCACACTGAGCTCATACACACTTCAGCTAAACGCCGTTGTTCACACGTATCCAGATGACAAGGGCTTGGAAAGAAGGAAGACAATTCAGGAACCGAATCTTCGCACACTTTAGACATTCGCCCAGAAAGATAGAGTGAAAATGGACGGTGACTATGTGAAGGAAATTGTGACATATTTTTTATGTCTGCAGCTGGCTAGAAACTTCTCCCTGACATTATTAGAGTTGCACTCTACATGGAAATATGCATTATTTTTAAGAAGTTGCACAAATACATACCTGTACAAAAAAATGGATGCTTTTCTTTACCAAAATTAAAAACTTGTAATCAAACTAAAAGCAGAAATTAGTTACTAGAGAAATGAAAGTGCTTAGCTGACAGAAATTTTAGGCTCCACTATGTTGTTTTCATATTCAGCGTGTTATGTAATGTTTACTCTCAGCCTACTTCAGCATGTTGATACAGATTTGTGCTTACAGTTAAAAAAAAAAAAAGTCAAAGCATTTAACATTCTTGAATAGGACAAGATTAAAAGTCACTTTCCAGTTTAGATTAATAGTACGTTTTGAAGAAAAATAGAATGAAAACCAAATTACCTGTGTTTTTCTGAGAAGACTTTAGAGCTCTTGCAAAGAAGGCAGGATGTAACATAAATGAGCTGCTGCTGCAGGACAAACCAAACTCAACACAATATTAGATTTGGTGGAAGAAACAACAGGATGTGAAGTAGTTTGTTCATGTGGTTAAAAAAACTTACCACTGTGGGGCAAATTTAAACACAAATATAATAAATACCAGGAAGCCTGGCTCAGGTTCAGGTTAGATTTATTTGTCATATGCAAAATGAACACAAGGTTAACAGTGCAATGAAATGCTTAGGACGAGAAGAACCGTCTCAACTCGCCCCAAAAAAAAAAAAAAAAAAGACAAGAAATACCAAAGCATGCAGCAAAAATACTAAAAACATACTAAAAATACTGCTAAAATACCAAAAAAACCAAATTAAAAATACTACTGTATTTGTAGACTAGACAAAATAAGATGTTTAAATCATCTTCATACTGAAAACATTAAAATATTTTCAGATAATTTACTCTTGTCTGCTACTTCAGGTAAAAATACTTAATTGGTCTTTTGCCTACATTGTGCTTTCACATAAAGTTCAAAATAAAGTTAAAGGAATAGTTCAAATCTTTTAAAGTGAGGTTCAGTCAGTGGAAAGGTTTTGAACAATCAATATGTTACCTGTTGCAGATAGTTATTTGAACAACTTCTATGAGAAAAAGTTTATTTCTGACTGATTTGATGAGCTAGCAGCTAGCTAGTCCAAGCGGAGCCAGAGCCAAACTGCTGCCATCAGAACCGAGGTTGTTCAAAGAGCCGTGTACAAAAAGTAAGAAATTATTTCTTGTTCATATTTATACATGACCCCACTTTAAAAATCTGTTGCTTTCAGATGTTGATTTGACTTTAAATGGAATTTGTGTGCAGATGAACTAATGACAGCTTAGTTCAGGAACATTCAGTGCAGCCTTGGCGCGCAAGTCCAGAGATGAGTCACAAACCAGACAACAGACTGTGACTGGACCGGGGGGTTGGGGGGGGAAGGGGGAAGAAGAGTCAGATATGTTTATTTCTGTGTTATCGTGTGATTTCTTTTTCAAACCCACCAATGTACCACATTTCTCGGGAACCAATAACTCTTGTGGTTACAGTTGCCTTAGAGTGATTTTAACTGAGGGTCGTCTGGTAAAATATATTGTGCAACACCACAAAATGTTTTTCTTGCTTAAAGATAGATTAAAACTATGGAAACTAAGATTATAAATATGTTAAGGGAGCAGTGTTGCTCCTTTGATAACCTAACTGTGACAAGAACATCCTGAAGTGCCTCCTTTCTGTTCCTGCTGATCCATCAAGCCTCTAAAGACATTATTCTTCATTTTAAATGATTAATAACTTACTAAACATTCTTTAAAATCATAGATCCACAATCTACATAGGTCTTTAAAATCTGAACAGCTACTCCACCTTTTAGCAGACATCTCTGTATTTGCATTGAGTCACGTAATATCAGTTTGTACCAGTGCTTGAGTACATTCCAGAAACTTAAATATTTATATCTGCCACTCCTCGAGTACAAGTCAGGATTTAAATTTTACAACACAAATGAGTCTGGTTCAGTCAGTTTACAAAGTTTTTTTTAACCTTTTGCACTAAAGGTTTGGTTTCTTTTGCCTCTTACATCATATGTGGAGGTTAGACCCAGACTGACAAAAGAGCCCGAATAAAATTACATTTTATTTTAACAAAACAAAAAGACTCAACATAAACTGCAGAGATAATGACAAGGAACCAGATGGAGGGAAAAGCTCATACAAAGCTCAAATGATGAATGAGGGGAAGCTGAGTGACTAAAAGAACAGGAGCTGATGAGGGAAGTGGAGACACCTGGGCAAACTGACAAGTGCGAACAGGGGAAGGTCCGTGTGGCAGGACAGAGGAGCAGAAATCATCTGTGGAAAATTACTGACAGAGGGAGTGGCTAGTGGCACAGAGGAAACACAAAAAGACCGATCAAACACAAGAAACAGAAGTAAACTGAAGAAGCACACACAAAACACACACATCACACACACTGTGTACACAATTTCATTCCACCTCATGTACCACATGTGATGTGAATGACAATAAAATCTACTTGAACTTGAAAAAAGATAATAAAATGAACAATAAAATGCAAAAGACAAAAAGCACACATCCTGACAGGTACGAGGTAGAGTAATTGTCTCAGGCCCAACATGAGGTGGGAAAAATATTTCATTCTTTAATTTTAATAGTTCTTTTTTTTTTTTAAAGTTCATTTGTAAGGAGAGTGATAGAGCAGAGGTTAGAAAAGGTGGGCCTGCGGTCAGAAGGTTGCCGATTCAACTCCTCGTATGGACAACATCAAAATGTGAGTGGGAAAGGTGAAACACCCATGCCTCCCTCCACTATCATTTGCCCCATTCTGGGCCCTTGAGCAAGGCTCTGAACCCCCACCATCTGCTCCCCCCGGGTGCCCTAGATGGCATCTCTCTGCTCCACACAGAGGGCTGTGGTAGCTCGGTGGATGGAAGGGCATCCGGCGTAAAAACAATTACCAAATCTTTGTGCGAGTTGGCTCGCTGTGGCGACCCCTGAAGAAGGAGCAGCCCCCCCCAAATAAAATTATTTTGTAGGGATGCACTCTATTATTGGCATGGTATCAGTATCTGCCGATATTAGCGATAAAGTAAAATATTGGCCATCAGCCATTCCATCAAAATAACTCACCAATATAAAAGGTGCTGTTTTTGTATTGTTTGACAACACAGTGACAAGGATTGTTGCAGCGCCAGCACAACGTGATGATGTCATGCGCACCTACCTGATCTGATCACAGCGGAGAAGAAAAAGTCAAAATGTCGGCAGTGTGGAAGTTTTTTAAAGTGTCGGAAACTGATAGCAGAACCGCTATTTGCAATGACTGCCCAGCATCAGTGATGCGAGGAGAAGCGAAAATGACCACTGCAACACTTCGAACCTAATTAACCATCTCAAGAACCACCATTTCAACCATTACAATGAGTTCATGGTGGCCAGAAAGGAAAGCGAGAGAGCGGTCAACCACAGAGAAACAAAACCTCACCAGCAGTTCATTCTACAAGCTTTGGACAAAGCAAGGAACTACAGCCACGACCACCTGAAGGCAAAAGGCATCGCTCAGTAACCGATGGAGTGTATTGCTCTGGACAACCAACCATTTTCATTCATTGAGGATGTCGGTTCCAAAGATTTTTGGACTACGCTGAGCCTCGCTACGTCGTCCCCAGTCAGATATATTTTTCCGATGTAGCTTTACCCGAGTTACAAGCCACCATTTATTTTGTAAATGACTGTAGTCAGTAACTTGCTGTCGTTTTGGCAACAGGTTTTATTGCAAGTCTCTCTGTGAACTGACTTCCTGAGTTACACGTGGGTCGAAACAAAGAATTTGAGCTGCACATGCCGGTATCTATTATAAAACAAAATAATTTTTTGTTTTAAATGACATATCTAAGGTATGGCTAAGGTAAGGTAGGGAGGTCATCTTCCAATTGGAGGATCAGAGGTTTGATCCCCTTCCCATGCAGTTTGCTGAAGTGTCTTTGAGCAAAAATCTGAATGCCCCATTGCCTCCAATATGTTTATTGGTGTATGAGTAAGATATAAATATGCTCTATTTACCATATATAAAAGAAAACATTATATGCATAGGTGAGTCAGTAACTTTGCAGAACTTGGAGATATTAAAAGGATGATTTTTTAATGTGGATGATTTATTGTGTTTGAGTTTGGAGTGTTACACATTTCACTGCTCAATGTTTAAAAAAAGAATCACATTTTTAAATTGCTATTATGTTGAAATATAATTAAACAAAAAACATTTTATCAAAAGACAAAATAAAATAAAAAAGACACTATTGATTGAACAGCACTTTGTCCAAACCACCATCTAAATAAATGGATGTTGTTATATTTTTATACCTAATCATGAACAGTGATAATTATAACATTTAGAATCTGCTTTAGAAAATCTCTACATCACACTCAGTCTTCTTAAAATATAATCAACTCTATTAACAGCAACTTAAATAAATGTGCTCATTCTGTATTCTGATATATGGGGGAGTGGTGGTGCAGAGGATGGAGGAAGATCTCCAGTGATCATGACATCACACGTTTGAATTCCCAGATCATTACAAAAAAGTTTGGGTGGGAAAGGTGAAGCACATGTACCTGCCTACGCCTTCATTTGCCCCACCGAGGGCCCTGAGCAAGCTGCTCCCCGGGCACCTTAGATGGCAGCCCTCTGCTCCACACATGTGGCCTGTGGTAGCTAAGTGGTTTCATCAGGAAGAACATCTGGCACACAACAATTGCCTTCATGCAAGTTTGCGCTCTGTGAGGAAGGGAGCAGCCGAAAGAAGAAAAAAATTTTTTTTTTGATATATGAAATGTTAGACTTGTGCGCAACCCTAAATAACCAACCAAAAATCTGCCGTGTTATCAGTTTGTGGGTCTGTTTGACAGTTTACAGTGACCACAGCACAAACATGTCGAGAGCTTTTCATGGAAACATTCCATCTTCACTCAGACGTGAAAAGATGTTGCATAAGAGCAAAACCTCTTCTTACTGGTTGAGCATCACATCTTTCAGACCCAGCTGGACCCTCAGTATGTACACACACCACACCTTAGCAAAGCAGCTAAAATACAAGTCTGCTTTGTTGTTTCATTACTCACTGCTGATAAAATTTGCCTCACGTAAGGTGTACTCTTTAGTCAAGCATGATACGCCTCAAAACTAAATATTTCTTTTTATCTTTACATATTGTTTGCTCCGGGCTAAATGGTCAAAACGTTTATCACGTGACCTCAGCACCGAGACTGGGTTTGGGCCTCTGCATGTTCTCACACTGGGTATAAGAAGTGGGGTCAGGACGTTTTCCTTCAGCGTGGGGATTTAGACTGTGATCATCTTCAGCATCCATTCAGCAGAAATCAACGATCATCAGAAGGTAAAACATGAACCACTTGTTTTGCTTAAACCAAGGATATTCTGCAGCATTGAAGTCTATAAATCTTTGATCCAAAACTAATTTCAATCTAATTTTTAATGTTTGCAACTGGTTCATTTCTCTCTTCTAATAAAAACCAGCTTTAATGGCGCAACACTTGCCAAAAATGAGGAAATGAGTCAAAGGGAAACTGCTACTAATATGGCACAACAATTTTTGCACTTTAAGGGGAACTGTGCTTTTTTCATATTTAATAACATCGTAATGATTCTTTCTTCTGCCTTGCAGCCATGGAATTCCACTCTAATGTGGTGAACTCTCAGCCTGTCACCGTAACACAATACACTGTATCTGCTGCACGCTCAGATTGGAGTACAAGCGTGTGCGACTGCTGTGATGACTGTGGCATTTGTACGTGTTTTTGTGAGGCAATCTCATTTTGGTTTATTTACGGTGTAAAGTAAATTTCATTGTGGCGAATCATGTGTCCCCTCCAGGTCTTTGTGCAACATTTATTCCCTGTATTCTGGGCTGCAAGGTGGCTCAAGACAACGGAGACAGCTGCTGTTTGCCTTTCCTCCCCGGCGCCATGATTGCTCTGAGGACGAGCATCCGAAGTAAATACAACATTGAAGTAAGTATGCAAGTACAAAACCAATGTTAAACTTAGATATAATGCAATTTTATCTATAATTCTGAAAGGCAGAAATTGATTCTATTGGTCTGCAAAATCCAACAATCTTCTTTTTAATATACATTTCATTTGATTTATTTTCTCCCCTCAGGGCTCAGTGTGCGACGACTGGGTTATCATGTCCTGCTTGCCTTTTTGTGGACTGTGTCAGATGGCACGAGAGCAGAAAATGAGGAAATAAAAAAGGAACCACGACTGCTTTTTCTACATTAAATACAGTGGTGCTTGAACGTTCGTGAATCCTTGAGAATTTTCTATATTTCTGCATAAATATGACCTACATGGAAAGTCCATTATTTGGTTTGAAAAAAAAAATGCAGTGAATTTAAATTTTGCATTCATTGGTATGTTTACGCTCCGGTTTCCTCCCACAGACCAAAAACATGCATGTTAGGCTGATTGGTAACTCTAAATTGTCCCTAGGTGTGAGTGAGAGAGTGAATGGTTGTTTGTCTCGTTTGTCTCTATGTGGCCCTGTGATGGACTTGCGACCCGTCCAGGGTGTACCCCGCCCTCGCACAGATTGCTGGACATGGGCACCGGCGACCCCCGTGACCCAAAATGGAATAAGCGGGTAAAGATAATGGATGGATGGTATGTTTACAGAAGGTTGAGGGAATGCCCGTGAGCAGAACTTTGCTTTTGTGTAGTCAAAAACCATCAGAGGAGGAAACAGATGCTCAAGCTATATTATGATTAGTTTGTTTAATAGCTTTAATAAAAATAAATTTGTTAAACATTATATAACAAACTGTTAAAAGAGGAAGATCTTTACAGCAGCCCTGAGTTCCCACCTTAAATATAATTTCGTTTTGATTAAATAACTGTAAAGTATTTATTTAGTCATGCAATATCCTTAATTACTGCTTTTTTCATGCAAAACAACTCAGCATCTGTATTATTCATTAAACATTTCATTAAATACATATTTTGTGTTTTTATTCTTATACTTTGGCTGTACTTTTTCAAACATTTTGTTAATAAAAGATACAGGAAGTGACATGGTGTGGACTACTTTTTTCAAATGTTATTTGCTGCTATCTGGAAGGAGAAGAACGAGTCTGATCCATCTTCCTCTTTCGGATAATTATTGAAGTCATGCGACAAAGCTCCCTAAAGGGACAGCGAGGGACGGACATCTATTTGAGCAGGTAAGAGAGTTTAATAGTTAATTTTATGAATTTGTGTAAAACAATGAAGGGACATAATGCTATTACAGTACTGTCATTTTTATTTGTCATCGTATCAAAATGTGAACAGTGATACGTTGTTTTCTCAAATTAAGAGCAATCACTATCCTGCATGTTTTAGACGTTTCTCTGCTCCAACGCACCTGATTTTCCTCATAAGTGATTAGCAGGCTTCTAAAGCTTAATTCAACTAGTGAAGCAGCTGTGTTAAAGCAGGTAAACACATAAAACATGCAGGATTGTGGCATTCAAGGCTCAGGATTGGACACTCCTAATTTAGAGTGTTGAGTGCATTTACAACTGGGGCTGCAAGGATATGAAAGTATTCAAAAAGAGGAAACAAGTTATTCTATTTTGTACAAAGCTCCAGTTTCTTAAAAACTGCAATCACAACTTAAAATTGACACACCAACATCTAACACTTGAGACAAAACTTCAAAAAGTTCAGCTAACGGCCATTTAATGGCTGATAACGTCCGAAGCGGGTGAAAAGTTAGCTTAAGGCAACTTCTTAAGGCTTTTTGTTATTTTAAAATGTACCATAAGCAGCCAGAGCTTCTTGTAAAGTGGTCTTACTCAATAGTACTCCAGGTTTTCTGCAGGTTTATTAAAGTTTATTTGGATTTCAGCTGCTTTTTTTAAAATCCTTTTACTGTCCAGTCGCAACTGGCCATGACTGCATGTTGTGCAGTGTGTGATTAAATAAGGAAGATATATTAGAACAAAAATAAATAAATAAATCTCAGTTCTAAAAACATATCCCCAGCTGATCAACGGTAAATTTAGAATAATACAGACCCTAAGAAATAATATTTACATAACCATTTACACTTTTCCCAGTTTTCAGCTCATGCTTTAGTTGCTTGTTGGTGTTAAATACTATTAAATGTCTGTCAAACGGTGTTATTTTTGATAAAATCAGCTAAAGAAATGTACATAAATTGTTTTTGCAATGAACTGCAGGCAACAAAATACCTAAACATCAGGTTTAAAACTGCTTCTTGACTAAATTGTTAAGATGCAACGCCGGTTTATTCTTTGAGTTTAGAGACCTTTTACATTGGAAAGATTTATGAGTTAAATGGGTAAACAAATAAAAACACTCCTTGGAAAAAGACAGGTACTAATCAAAAATGAGTGAAAAAAGCTATAGATCAAGAACGGTTTAAAAGATTACAAGAACATAGTTGAAAGCAAAATTTAAAAGTAAATGACAGGTGACTTCAGTACTGTAAGTTTGAGATTTCTTCTGAAATAATAGTTCTGATAAAGCTTCTAGTGTATAATATCTATCACATACGATGTTCTTAACTAAAACTGTACAAGGTAGCAAACACAGATGATGTTAGTGGTTTTGTAACTGGACTCTCTCTGTTTTCAGATCGCTTAAGCGTGTTCACCTGATCTACAACCCGACAAAAACTTTAAAGATTAAACTGAAGCTGACGAAGAAACTAATAAAAGTTTTTAAAAGTCTGTTTGTGGATCTGCAACAAGACAAAATGGCTTCTCAAACCCATCAGCTGTGGCTACTCATGCTTGTTCTTGGTGCCGTTCGGCTCGTCGATGGCTACAGCTTTTACAACTGTATTGCAGAGCCCGACTCGAACTGGAAAAGCTTCAGCTGCAAAAGCCGCAATGTCGATCGCATGTCTAATATAGTAAAGGACCTGCCGAGATCTGTCGTGAATCTCACGATCATCTTCAATCCACTGAGGCACATTCCCAACAACAGCTTTGCTCATCTACCAAACCTGGAGAACCTCAGATTAGATCAAAACCAGTTGAGACTCTTGGATTCTTTGGCTTTCCAAAACTTGCATCAACTTCAGTCTTTGAATTTGTCCTTTAACCTCTTCTCAGAGCTCAGTGCGTCATCGTTTGAAGACCTTCATAACCTCACGTTCCTCTCTCTGGCCAACAACAAGTTAAATGGCTTTCCTGAGGACATTTTCTTTGGTATACACAATCTCAACACTTTACTCTTGAGAAATAACTGTCTCACAAATTTCTCAGAGATTATGAAATCAATATCGCATCTAAGGAAACTGAAAAATCTGGACCTTTGTTCCAACAAACTGACTTCTCTCAGTCATTCAAATATATCTCTGCCTCAGTCCCTCAATGTGTTGCATCTGTGCAGAAATAATTTGCATACTTTAGGATGCAGTTCATCATTTCTCAAGTTTATCAACGTGCTTGATTTGTCAAACAATTATAGGCTACCTACCAAAGCTTTTCAGGGTGTGGATCTGAGCCAAGTACATAGTCTGCATTTGAATTCAACAAGCGTCAAAATAGTGGATTTTTTAAACATCAGCAACATCAACGCAGGTTCTGTGGACTTCTCTGGCACTGGTGTAAAGAATTCCAGTCATATTAGGAAACTATGCAGAATACTGAAAACAAAGCTGAAAACAATAAAACATTTTTATTTACGATATAACAGCATTAATAATCTAACGAACTTCACACTCTCCCACTGTCCTAAAATTACTGGAGTTTTAGATTTATCCTTCAACAAACTAAAGTCAGTAGATTGCCTGAGCGTCATGTATAATCAATCAGGTATTACAAAGTTTTCTGCAGAGCACAACCTTCTTACCACCCTCCCGTTCTGTAAAAACCAAAAAAACTTTCAATTCGAAAGTTTGGAAGAACTGAGCTATCGGTTCAATCGCATTCTCTCAGTCTGCATCCATGCGTTCAGTTTCACACCTAATATTAAGGTGCTGAAGCTCAACATAAACAATATAGCATTTCTCCACCTCAAAGCCCTGGCAGGTCTAAAACAACTTCAGACCCTTCGACTGGACAATAACCTCTTGACTGATTTGTTCAAGGAAACATTTGAAACAAATGTCAATCTGCAAATTCTTAGTCTGCGCAATAACCGCATTTCTGTCATATTTAGTGGAACCTTTCACAAGTTAAACAATCTAAATACACTGGACCTTGGAGGGAATAAGATCACCCATTTTCAGCAGAATGGCCTCAATGGGCTAAAAAGTTTGTCTAAATTATACCTAGATGGGAACAACCTAAAACAGATCGAGTCTTCATTCTTTTATGCTTTCCAAGATACGCTCACAGTGCTGGATTTAGCAAGCAATCAGATCCGCTTCCTTAAAGAAGATAATATTTCACCATTTGTAAACCTCAGCAGACTCTCAGATCTGAAACTGAGTGGGCAGCGCAATCATGGTCTCGCGCTTTTACCTCGCACTTTATTCCGAGGCCTCCACTCACTGGAATCTCTGTATCTCACCAACAATAACATTAACTATCTTCCTCCTGATGCATTTGATGATCTGACTGGCTTAAAATTTCTCACACTGGATAGCTGCTGTGTTGGAGTGGCCCAGTTAGTACCGGGGGTCTTTAAAAATCTAAGAAATTTGACCAAATTGGTTGTAGAAAACATGGGAATTCAAAACTTCTCCAAGGAGGTATTTGGGCATCTGACACGGTTACGCATTCTTCAGATCAATCGCAACGTGATGCAGAGCATTCCTGTCGATGCCTTAGAGAGTTTACCCAAACTTCACTATCTTGACATGCGCAATATTCCTCTAAGTTGCACCTGCAAGAACAAATTCCTGCAGAATTATACATTAAAGAACCCAAATGTTCAGGTGGTCTACCTCTACAAACTGACATGCCAAAACAATCAAATGGTCAAATTTTATAACTTTGATACCAAAGTTTGTTATATAGATCTAGGAAAGTACATGTTTACCAGCACTGCAGCTGCAGTCTTCCTGTTTGCAATCATTCCTTTACTTTATGTCAAACTCTATTGGAAAATTAAGTACAGCTACTACGTCTTCCGCTCCTGGTTTAGTGAGCATTGGAACAGACTCAGAGAGAAAGAGGAGAACTCCAAATATGATGCTTTTATCTCTTATAACTTTTCTGATGAACAATGGGTTATGAATGAGTTACTACCGAACCTGGAGGGAAATGGATCTTTCTTGAAACTCTGCCTGCATCACAGGGATTTTGAGTTGGGCCGCAACATTGTGGACAATATTGTCACCGCTGTATACAGCAGCCGTAAAACAATCTGTGTGGTGAGCAGAAACTTCCTACAAAGTGAGTGGTGCTCTCTGGAAATTCAACTGGCCAGTTACAGACTCTTCGATGAGCACAGAGACGTTCTCCTGCTCGTGTTTTTGGAGCCAATCTCCGAGAGGCAGCTGTCGTCTTATCATCGCATGAGGAAAGTGATGCTAAAAAAGACTTATCTGCAGTGGCCTGGCTCAGACTGTAATAATCCCCTGCAGGCCCAGGAGCTGTTCTGGAATCAGCTCAGAAGGGCAATAAAAACAGGGAGCAAACTGGGAACAGAGCAAGATGACAAAAACAAAGACTCTGTTTCAGAAGGAAAAGAAATGGAACATTTTGACAATCACTTAACAGATAAAAGCTATCTTTTGCACCCATAAAAAAATATAATTTTAATTAAGGTTTACAAATAAATAAATAAAAAATTCAGTGTTCAATTTTTTTGCTGGGCTTCGATACAAAATGGCACATCTAAGACATCTGGACTTTACATACAGACACTGTGGTTAAGAAAGCCAGACAAAGACTCTACTTCCTCAGAAGACTAAAGAAGTTTGGTACGAACACCAGCATCCTCACCAACTTTTATAGGTGCAACATTGAGAGCCTGCTGACAGGCTGCATCACAGGATGGTATGGGAACTGCACCAGTCAGAAAGCACTACAGAGGATGGTGCAAGCAGCAGAGAACATCACTGGTAGCAGTCTCCACACCATCCAGGACATCTACTACAGCCGATGTCTGCGTAAAACACACAGCATCATTAAGGACCAAACCCACCCAGCACAAGGACTCTTCCATCTACTGCCCTCAGGCAGACGATACAGGAGTCTGCCATAGTGTACAAAAAAATTAAAGGACAGCTATTATCTACAAGCTGTCAGATTATTGAACTCTTGGTAATAATACTGAACAACTGGCAATAACTAACTAATAGGTCAACCCCAATGTCCCAATATATATATATATATATATATATATATATATATATATATATATATATGTGTGTGTATATATATATATATATATATATATATATATATATATACATATATATACATATATATACACACACACACATATATATATATATAAATATATATATACACATGTATACATCATGTGCATTTTAGCTTGTATTACTACCTCGAAATACTTATTCAAATTCATCCTGCTGCACCATTATATTCTACCATGTTGTTGCTCAATATCTCTCTTTAAGACATTGAAGATATATTTTAATTAACTACTTTTTCACTTTTTGGTACCTTTTTTGTGTACCCTTATTGCATGCTTTTTTGTAGTTTTCTTGTTGGATTGTTCTTTGATTTTTTTTTTAGCAAGTCAAATCAGTTCTTCTCATCGTAAGCATTTCATTGTACAGTTAACCCTGTGTTAACCTGCATATGACAAATAAACACAACTTGAACTTCATCTGTCTTTCATTAAACACAAAACGTCTGTAATTATACACGGTACATTGTGATCAGTTTATTTTGGTATTCAATAATGTTTTATAGCAATTGTGACATGTCTTGTTATACAGTTTTCAAAGGCACACTGTTTTGTATAAGATATACACAAGAAGAATCATAGTTGTTCATCTCAAACTTGCACCGCTTCAACTAAAAATCATGCTTTGGAGATTGTTTTATTCTAGCATGTGTATTGAATGTAGAGTTTTGCATAATAAAAATGCAAACAATGCATTATTAGGCGTTTCTTCATTTAAGCATATATGGAACTAAAGAAGCATTTTTAAGGACAGCGGGCGCTTTTCTATTTAATGTTGGTTTTAATAAAATACAAAAAGGACATGACATAAGAAAAGAAAGTCCTAATGACACAAATTCAGAAAGATTTGTGCCCATGCAGAGTTGAACACATTAGTAGAGTCTCATGGGAGGAAAGGACCAGTGCTCAGGACTCTGTAACCAAGAACGGGGAGGGGTTAGGCTACTTTCAAGCATGTGGGATGGGGGGTAGAGCGTCATGTCACTGCTGTGGGAGCTGAAAGTTGGGCGAGTTGAAAGCTGGGCCAAAGACTGAAAATGACTGCTATAAAGGTGGGAATGACTGTGGGTTGGTAACAGGGGAGCAAACACATCTCCAGCAGGTTCAACCAGATCTTGTTCCTGGGAAAATTGCACTGGCTCAGCTGAATGTCCATCTTGGAAGGGAAAGAAGGACTGAATGTCGATATGATCCATCTGCGGTTTACAGGTCATCTCTCTAACTTTTCTTCTGGTGTGGTTCATGTAGCTGGTTTGAAAGGAATCAAAAAGAGCTGACTCTTCACTTTTAGACTTGAAGTCTTTCCAGAACTCAGTTGAGGCTTTTTCTTTTTGAAATAACTTAGGAGAAGGAGCAAACAAATCACTTGCTGTAGCTCCAGACAGATCAAAGTTTATGGAGAAGTGATGAGACAAACTAGGTCTGAAGGTTTCATCAAAAACATTAACAGATGTATCCACAGGGCTTGTCAAGTCCTCAGCCATCTTTAAATGAAACATAGACAAACATAACTAGGCATAATTTGTAACTCTACATGAATAAACAAAAACTAACAAAATGTCCTTAATGCACATAAAAACAAAGCAACCTCATAAAATATGTGAAGTGTAAAACTATGTTTATGTCTTAATTTAGTTATACCCTTATTGTGATCATCTCTGCAGCACAGATAAAACTTTAGGAGGCCAGCTCAGTACACTTTCATACTTTTGTGCAAATAAGTTATTTTTCTAAACATATTTTAGTTTATGTCAACTTCAAGCAGAATCACCATTCAAAGGGTTTTCTATTAGAAACAAGTGGCACTGTAATTTCTACAGTTTAAACTGCATTGCACGTGTAATAATATCCAAAATGTGCTTTGCTGAATCGCTACAAAAAGTAAATAAAACAAGCCATTTTACAGAAAAAGTTAAATATTATTTGTCATTTTGGTTTAGCACATCTAATATCTTACACAGTTTAACACAAATGAAGAAATCGTAGAGTTTTATTCATTTTATATTTTTAACCAGCTAAATGTTCTGCACAGAGACCTTTAGGGTTCTAACCTGTTCAGGACTCCATTGTGGCTGTGGACTGGACTCCCAGGGAAAATGTCTACTTCCTGTTAGGACAGTTGTATCTAAAAGAAAAGAAACAACAAAACAGGCGCTGAACTCTGCAGTGCTTGCAACTACTTTTTATTCCATGATGATAAATTTAAAATTAAAGGGACATATTATTTGATAAAGTTTAATTTTAGATACATTTTATAAAACATTTATGAACAAGAGGAGGACTTGTATCTACAACTAGAGATTGTCAAACTAAGTGGATAAAACAAAAGGATTAACAAAAACAAAAGAGCTTTCTATTTTTCACCTTTTTTTTTTTTGTCTAAGTAAACGTGAACAAAGCTACATAAGAGACACACGATACAGTAAGAAATTAGAATTATTATCAGCCTGTAACATTAACTTAAAAGTCAAAAGATGTGCTTGGTTTTATTATCTGCAAGTTAAATATACATGTTTAAGTTTTTACCATTCAACCAAGTTACTGTGAATCTGTTTGGTCAATTTGACTTCGTTATTCAAATGTTGTAGTCAAACTGCGACCTACAATGTTAAATAATAAGTTTAACGTAAATAATAATCTCTTACCTGCAAGTAAAATCTCATCTTGTTCCATCATAGTTCGCTCTTGGTTCAGGGTGGTCTGAGTGGGGTTATCATATCCAACACGTCGCTGCATCTCAAGGAGGTTCTCCTCAAGACGGGGTCCGTGCCTCTCCTGCAGGGATTTCAGGAGCACCTCTCTGCTTTTTGCCAACAGGTTACTTCGTTTAAGAGACGAGAGACGCAGAGACCCACACAAACGTGACGCCACTGCACTGATAATCTTTGATACAAATTCAGGGTCTTGGTGTCTGTGCTGTATATCGAAGCTCTTGGCTGCGGGTGAGCTGGAGAGTTGAAGTGGACTTGATTTGAGACCATCTGTTAGGGTTTGGTGGTCCTGGTTCTTATGAGGTTGCTCAAGATCAGTAATCGTGTGTCTAGTTTGTTTTCTGCTTAAGGCCATCACATTTTCTTTACCAACAGGAGAGAGTTGACATTTTCTTTTCTTTTCAGACTTGAAATATTTTGTGTTTGTCACTGTGGTTGCTTCTTCATGGTGGAGGCTGTGTTTAGATGAGGGGATGCTTTTAAAGCTTCCAAACAGTGGATGAAGTTGTTGCTGAGGCCTCTGACCTGGTGTAATATCTGATTCCTGAAGGGTTTTCTCTTCTGTCTCTTTGGAAACATCATGGGTGTTTGCAGCAGTGCCTGCTTCCTCACCAATTAGTACATCATCAGCAGCATTAGCATCAGCATCCAATAAACCGTCACTGGAGAGGTGAGCTTGAATGAGAGATGCTGAAGACAGATTTGATGTATTTTTGTTCTCTTCTGTTACTTTCTCACTTTTCTCAAGTTTGCTCTGTTTACTTAGCAAGCGTTCAATATCATAGGACTTTACTTTATGGTTAAATAGTCCATGGTGTCCAATCAGGCGATTGTCTGTAATGATACTTGGCTCCTGTGTAGCAGGAATGACACTTAGAATGGGTGTATTTCTCTTTGAAGCCCAATGACAACTATTAAGACAACAATTCTGCAAAAATGCAGCATCTTTCCTGCCTTGGCGATGACAGTGTTGGTGACACAGTTTGGCATTTGACGTCTCTTTCCAACCACCTCTCGTCTGACTTCTTTCCTTGCGGGACTTTAGACGCTTTGTTTTGTGCTGCCCATCTGTCTTATTAGAATGGATAAAATATTTAGAATCTGACGTCAAAGTGCTCACAGAGCAACACTTTTTGTATGTAGTTTTTGAGTCCTTTTTGGAAACATTTAATATGTTTTCTGATAAAGCCCTGCAACACTTGTGGCTCATGTTGCAACGAGTTCTGTAGAAAAACAACACCAAGAAAAATACAGGCGTAAACAGTTAAGGAGACATGAAAACATCTTAAAGATGTAGCAACACTGCAGCAAGGTCTGCTCCTAAATATTGCAACACAAAGTGCCATGAAATGGCTGAAAGTTAGAACAGAGTGTAACATCTGCAACTTTTATTATTAAAACCATAAAAATACTTTCATACAGTCTGCAAAATTTAATACAATGAAATGAAAACATAATCAAGAAACAATATGATGCACAAGTTTGCAGTTAATTTTCTACAGTGATCTTCTGGTGAATGGGGATTCAATGAGCAAGAAACACAACGGATTCATGGAAATGCATCGTGCCCTTGCTCTGAGAGCCAACACCTGTCAAAACCCTTTCAGATTCCGACACTTAAAACCACAAAGCAGCATAAGAAGAGCATTGTGTAGCTGTGCAGAGGTGTTAACCCCAAAATAGCAGCATCACTTGGTGACAAAAAAGTTTCTGAGAGTTGATCTGGACAATCTGTAGAAAGAGTTATTATCAGAGAGGTTTTTCTATGCAATAATTTTCAAAAAGACTACAATCCAAAATTTCGCAGAAATTATTAGAAAACTGTTACATACACATATAATAATTATGAGATGTTAAAGTTATTTACTTAATGTGAACTACGTGAAAGAACTTTTAATTTTATTTACATGTAATGAGTCACATATAGGCCTATGAAACCTCAATAAAGCTACATTCATGTTACTGTACATAACTCCTATATGTCAGTCAAAAAA